>NC_090283.1:41724705-42472205 GCF_037392515.1 Haliotis asinina | reverse complement strand
ATGTTCAGGGTAATGAGGGATCACAGTGAATTCCATCTTGCAAGAGATAGCGTTTATTGTTTATTGGTATCAATATACGTTTTTAGATTTTGACATTGTACAGTGTTAAAGTAACAAAACTATTTTACACATACTGGATAATTTTCATAGCCTTCCAAGTTTTCGACTTTTTAAAAGTAAATCTTTCCACAGAAATTCTGATTAATGTAAAAAACATGCAACTTAGCTGGTGTTTTATTTAAAACGTGGAAAGTTAACAAGTAAAACATTTATTCACAAATCAGCTGAACTGTTTCTTTCAGTTAGTTATCTTTTCAACCTGTTTCAATAGGCAGAATATGTGTTGGAGGAAAGGTTATCCAGTTGTGTTTGACTCTGTGCAATACACAACTGCCCTTCACTGCAGTGGAATCAGGCAACAAGCTAGAAATTATAAAAGACCCAAAACAACAACATTTTAAACAGTTCATGTGGTAAATACGACTTCTCCCACCAGTAGTATATACTTGTGGTTCATGAAACCTGCGACTTATGAGGAGAATGCAGATTCTATTTCAGGTGCAGATTCTATTTCATGAGTTCTTAATCATCAGACAAAGCCTGTTGTGGAGCATGCACATGTTTCATAGGCTGGTTGAGTCCTTCATCAACATCCCACCCTGAAGATCCAAGGTTGAATAGGTCTTCAGCAACCCCACAAAAGGCGACTGTGCTAGTCTTAAGAGGCAACTAACGGGATCGGGTGGTCAGTCTTGCTGACTTAGTTGTCATGCTGTCGATCACTGGAGTATCTGGTCCAGATGTTGCTGAGTACGGCAAATAACTAAAATCACCAACTCACACACTCATCAACAGCTGTCATCGATGTCGTTGCCTGACATCACAATAGATAGGGAACGCTCTTTTAACCATTAGCAATCTCTGTTTAAAGCAGGGTCGATTTACGGTTTTGGTTATATACTCTGCATTACTGTACTTTCAATGTACGATTGTCGAAACTGGGAGATATATGGGATTGAATCAATGTTGATACAATAGTAATGGTCGCTGACTTGGCTGACACGTGTCTTCGGTTCCCCAATTGCGCAGATCAATGATGATGCTGTTAATCAGTGGATTGTGTGGTTCATACTCGATAATTGCAGATCTCCACCATATAGCTGGGATATTGCCGAGTGCGGCGTAAAACTAAACCCACTCACTCATTCACAGAGGCCTTGCATTTAACAGAAGCCAGACTATTACTGTGCGTCAGTGAGTAGTGAGTATGATATTGCGCCGCTTTGAGCAATGTGTACGCTACATCACAGCAGAAGACACCTGAAAATTTGCACAAGTAATTCACTTCTTGAAAACACCAGACCACACACTACTGGACTCCAGAGTCTGGTATGAGTAAACCTGCTGTTGTTTCTGTTCGCGGTATCATGTCTGGTGTCCGCCACGTGTATGTTTGTCCAGGAAAGGCACAACATGCTAGACACCCGATGTTAATGTCCGGCGGTTGATGTTTGTCTGTGTGTTTCCTGTTTATTGACCTACTCAGCAACATTCCAGCTATACGGGGGCGGTCTGTAAATAATTAGGTGTGAACCAGACAATCCAGTGATCAACATTATGAACATTGATACGAGGACAAGGGCCCGTTAGGTGTAAGAATTGAGAAGCACGTTTATATTCATTAAGCAATTTTGAGACAGAGATGAAATTGTTATTTAGTTCTGGAAGCTCTAAAAAATTTACTGCTGAACATACTGACTCGATTTGGTACCCAAATGGAAATGGTGTCGCTAAATGTTGTTATCAAAGCAGTTTTAAGACGCGACCTTTTAACTGCATATACACTGACTGACTAATAATTCATGCACAGAGTAAAACTGTGAAATACTGTGACCTAGAGGAATACCGGATGTGAAAAATAAAAAAAGCCCATCGCTGTGAATAACCCAATAATCTTGTGACTGTTGAGTCCAAATCATAATCAGTTTTAATGAAATTGTTCTGGAAATGATATCATGCACAATCTGACCACGTGATACACAGCATGATGGGATTTTAGTATATCGTCATCGTACGCTATATATCGTTAGATATCATAATTCACCCCTTCAGTTTATGGCCGATTCTTTTAATAACTATTGGGCAAGCTTTCTACGACTATTGCTAAATAGATTTTGTAGTGATTCTGTCACCTGTAGTTTAGTGTGGCGTGGTGGAAGACTGTTCTTCGTCGAACACACGGCACTAACATTCCTCACACTCACCACTGACACCTGTCTGAGATAAGTAGTTAACACTGGGTACTGATGTAGCTTGTACTTCGGGGATTCAATGTACTGGTATTTTCATAACAATAAATAGAGTCTTCTCGATACTAGTCTTTGTTCAATGTTCTTTTTGGTTACTTATTATTTGTATCTGAGAATGTGCGACCATTGGTGTGAAATGTGAATAAATTGCTGTAGAGTAGTGTTGTGTGAGTGCGTGCGTGTTATGCCTGCATTCAATGCGTTGCCTAGTGTGTAAAGCTTTCGCTCGTTACGTCTCAAATCCGGTTCTATTTAGAACACGTGCAATGTGTGTAGTCAATTTCTGACGTACCATCAGTGATATTGCTGGAATTTATTGTTAAAGAACAGTTAAACCCTACTCACTCACTCACTCACTCATTGAGACGGATACATTCCATACGGACACTGGTTACTTTTACACATTCGAGTTATATATATATATATGTGTGGTCACGTGTATTTACTCGCAGCTCTAAATTAAATGAGTTTTCGTGATTAATTTATTATTTTACACCAACCACAGCGAATGTGGAACCATACTGAGGTAACAAATTTATTAATCTCGTATTCTGTGGAACCATGCTGAGGTAACATGAATTTATTAATCTCGTATTCTAAGTTGCTAGTTGCTATGTGTGTAGTGATATAATATAGCCGGCCATATTTACTCATGTGTTATTCATCTCTAACCTGAAACATGAACATGATAATAATGAACACAAGAGACAAATGACTTCAGTATTTGTTGAATTCATTTTGTCATTCAGCAGTTCAGAAGCTCCGTAAGTTCAGTTTTTCACCATTAGGTGGCCGACGCTGAGAGAGCTGGATTCTAAGCTTGATGTATAACAGTATGTACACGCTTGGTGCCTTGGGATCATTGTCCGAGTACAGCAACCCTTCGGACGTACTTTGAGTTGGTCCTCAGCAACCCATGCTTGTTGGAATGTAATCAGGTCTGGGCTGGACAATCCTGTGACTCACATCATGAAGATTGATCAAAGCAGCTGACATGTCCAAGTGTGACCGCTATCCCCTCCTACAACAGAAAGGGGAGCTACACACTACCAGTCAAGAACACAGACACAGGATAATTGTTTATGATGTCATGTTATGTGTTACACTACTGTTTACATATCCGTGCCTTTATTAAGACACACTCATCGTTGTACCATATTTCTTTGTTGTTTGTGTTTCTCTCTGAGGAGATATGTCATGTAGATCCGGCTGTCTTCCTTCATACATGCGGTGCACAATGACGTAATTACATGGCAGATGAATCGTGTTTTATGCCGCAATCAGGTGAATATTACCGCAACCTGGGTTCAACAATCACGTTTGCACCATTAGTCCAGGAAACCTGGCCACGATAGCTGCAATGTAGCTGTACACTCCCGGTACAGTGTAGCTAACTGGACATGTTCGGTTTTATGCCGCTGTAAGCTATAGTCTAGCAATATCACGTGTCATGGGCGTAGCCAGCGAAGGTTTATGCTGCCCCACTGACACGCTTGAAATAGCCGAGACTGAGTGTGCCTCTACACCATTGTCTACGTCAAACCTACTGTTCACTGTTGTTCTTCAATTCAGAGAAGAGTTCACTGTGGCTGTGGATCCTGCAGTATGAAGTCGGCAATAGCATGTAGATACAAAAATAGTGAGAGTGAGTGCACGAGCATCGACATGCTGAACTGGGAACGGATGACTGGGAGCGGACACAACCTGGGTCAGTAATCTGCTAAGAAAGTATGGTGCTCCTTTTTTCATCTCACGGGTAACAATTAAAGGTATGTGTTAGCACACTGATGTAACAAATGATAGTCTGCCGGTTGAACTCGCATGGAAGAGATGGAAGCAAAGCTGTTAGGGTACGAACTGTATTCCCGTAAACAAAACCTGTTAGTGTAGGGTATTCCTGATGTGAGAACCCAAATCAACATGTAAAAAACTGTTAAACGATATGGGCCTGCCAACGTCATTGGATGTTGTCAACATACACCGCTTACCGCCACACATCACAAATGAGCGCACCAAGAATTCCCCCAAACCTACAGTGATTACATTTGTACACGTCAGATGGACAACGTGCTGCAAGCGAGCGTTACTGCACTGTTAAAACGGAGGGAAAAAAAACAATCGGTACTGATCTACCAGTCCTTCTAAAGAAATACCGAACAGCAAAACTGGTTGTAGCGGTTGTTTGTAAATACAAAAAACACGTGACTCCAAAACCGGATGTTTTTATGTTAAGGTCAAGGCCACCAGTTACACGTACCTGATTTTGTTTCTAGTGTGTAAGTGACGCTTGAGGCAGCTATAGGTTACTTTTTATCAGGAGACGAAACACCTAGTAAACATTACGGCAACGCCTGAACAAGATGGAGTCCCGGGCTGCGCTGGCCGTAGAGACACATGGCACCGTGTGTTTTCTTTATGTAGATACGTTCATTATGTAGGATTTCCTCAATGGCAATACTGACGGTGTTCACACTTCCCTCATACACCCACCGTGGTTATCTTCACTTGAACAGTTTCTTTGACCGCTAGCTGGACCATCCATTACAGAGATTTTAGACATTTATTTGGAACTGATTCAACACTGCTGACACAAACACAAAATTCGCAATTTGCAGAAAAATAAGCTGGAAGGGACAATCAAATATACAGACTGGCATTTCTAGAGTGCTAAATATCTTGACTGTAGACCTAAGGACAACGGAGTTACGGCCTGTTTCCTTGGCCATTAGAAAACCAGAAGTAGTAGTAATGCTAGATTTTCCAAATTAGGCAGGTTGATGTTCATGCCGTTGATCACTGGATTGTCTTGTCCAGATTCGATCATTTAGCTGCTAACCCAGTGACACGCAGGTACGACCTGTACTGATTTTTACATAACCATAATGTGAAGCGAAGATGTTCCCCATGCAATTGTCCACAGTTTGGTACCTTCAACCATCGTGTTTTCGCTGAGTTAGGACATTTTTATGAACTTTATGAAACGCGTCTTCGAACATTTGATCAACTTTCAAACTATTTAAGATATCAAAATGCCTTCAACAAATTGAGCATTCCAGGGTATGGGCTTTCTAATGGTGTATCAAACTCAACTGTGTTATATGCCGTTCTGGACAAGAATATTTTCAAAGACAGGCACCGTCAAAATGCAGAAATTGCCGAAAATTTCAGTTTATTCGTAATAGCGGAAAATCTATCATGGCGGCCAACATCCGTGGTCTATATTGGGTGAAAATTTGGTTAAATTATCTCTTACAGTTTTGGAGATATTCGGGGTGGGAGAAAATCACATTTTAGGTTATCTGCCCTTACCGAAAGACGGAAGTCAGGATTTTTTATTCATTGTATACCTTTCAGCATAGAGGCTATCATCCCAGTGATTAGGTCAGTAGAGCGGGCACAAAACGCGTACAAATAATAATAGCAGACCCCAAACTTCTGATGGACGTCCGTGTCAACCTCTTTCCTCTTCCTGATGGAAACTCTTCCGAGAAAGGGCCAATTGGCCCCGAAATTTTGGACCCTCACTCTTCCTCAGTTGCAGACCTTACCGAAAATCCTGTATATGTTCTGTTTATTTCTATTTATGAGGAAATTTGTGACTTACCTTTAGAGAAACGGAGGCCAATTGAACAAGGAAAGGTGTCTTCTCCCAAAAAAATTGATTTATTTAATGAGATTATCTCTCTAAAACTCCCTTCGGACTGATCATTACATGAAATACATTGTTGTGTCTATGCTGCCGCTCGAACTTTGGAGGAACTTCACACAGTTTCCAAAGAAAAATCTCCCAGTACTAAGAACAATAAACCAAAGGATAACCGGTTTCAAGTAAATCTAACAGAAACTAGAAAACAAATTTCCTAGATAGAGCTGATCCTGGAATTAAGATTACATCAGGGAATCCCATGTCCAAACGACAAAAGGCAATGTGCAGAAAATTAAAAATTACAGTGCAAGACAACAAAAGAAAAGATACTGCTCCAAATAATAGAATCCCTTAAGGCGAAAATGAAAATTTGGACAGAAAAGAAGAAAAAATGGGAAAAGAAAAATAAATTTATCAAGAATCTCTTCTAGACTTTCAGTCCTAATGATGGTGGTTTCGGTTTGAAACAAAGAGAGTTCAGCCCGTACCCCCACTGCCCACAAAACCCCCAAAATTTCAGACGAACATAAATATGTGTTCAGTAAACTATAACAGGTATAAAACAATCAATCGATTCAATGAACTTTTTTCAGTGTTGGCATATTCCCCTTGAGCAAATTTACCATGTGAAAAGAGCGGGGTACGGGCGGAAATCTTTCCCAGGGGGAAAAATCAGAATATTATCATTAAACTATAGAGGTTTAAAAAAAACCTTGAAAGGATACAAGTGTTCAGATTCTTGAGAAAGAAAAAGTCTCAGATCTATTGTCTTCAAGATCGTGATGTTGCAGCTGTCCAGGAACATCTAATAACACAACAATGGGGATACAGTGGGGATGTATAGTGAATACTACCGTACATAAGCCCATTTAACAATAAGGGAAGGAGAACAGCAATTTTATTTAGCAATAAATTTCAGTTTAAGGTTATGCAAACAAGAATAGACAAAGACGATGGCAACTGTGTAGCAGTGGACAAGATATATACTTGGATTAACTTAGATCAGAGACCATTTAAAGGATAAAGAATTCATAAAACTGTTAGAGAAATATCGAAAGAATTAATGCTTTCAAGTGTCACTCACAATTACAGTTTCAGATGTACAATGAGGGAAGGGCGAATGAGAGAATGTAACAACAGTAAGAAAACCAACAAACTACAAAACAAAGTGAAATAATGTAAATAGTAAGAAAGTATATTAAATTATATGAAAACCGAAAATTGTACACTGACTGAGAATTTATTTTCTGATGCTTTAGTGCCAAGGCCAGATTATCAAGCATATCACTCGCTTTGGAAGGTGAACATACTTATGAAGAGGTGCTTGATGCATGAAAAGAAAAATGATAAAAGCCGTGGCCCAGATAGCTTCAGAGTTGAATAATTAAAAGTTTTTTGGATGGATCTCCATAAGTATTTGATTAATACCCTAAACATGCATATGAAACAGGATCCTTATCCATATGAAAAAAGCAAGGATTGATTACGTGTATACTAAAAGAAAATAAATGAGTTAGCAGCGGCTTTAATGGCTGATAGGTTAAAACCATCTCTGCCATTTATCATTCATGAAGATCAGAAAGGATTTGTGAAAGGTAGAGATATAGGTGATGTAACCAGAAAGAGGAGTTATACCAGTATACGGAAAAGGAATTTGATTCTGTCAAAAAGAAGTTTAAGCAAAATGTAAAAGATTCAACATTTTTAAGATTGCGCCAAGTATTCAACATTGGATAAAACTCTTATCTGCAGATATTGAGTCGAGTGTTTCAGAAAATGGCTTTGCAGCAATAGACCGATCCATCTGTCAATCAAAATTGGCCCGTGCGTCAATTTCGGCCAATCAGCAGGCAGGGCGTGCAGTGTGGATTTGTGAGACTTATTTCCGGGTCAAAAGATGCCTCCAAAGCGATGTGCTAGGAGTTATGCCATTCACCCTCGCTATATCTATACTGAACATCATTGAAAACGCACCACCTGTAAATTTTGAAATAAGGCAATAGAATCTTTTGGAAATGGAAAATTAATGGTGGGAATTTTGATAATAACACACTAGATCGTAAATAACGCTCTACAGTAAAAAACGGATCGTTCGAACACATCATCGAACACATCACATGAAAACTACAAAATTCATGCACATCACACACGAAGGGCACAAATTGCATGCAGAAAGCATGCTGTTCAGGGGTATAAATGACCTTTGGCACAAAACCGTTCTCATTTTCGCAGTACTTTCGTAAGTAAAGTTTTTTCGCCATGCCAAGATTGTCACCAGAGGAACGAGAAGAGGCCTTGGGTATGTTGCAGGTCGGCGCTTCAAGCAGAAACATTGCACGACGATTTGGGTGTCATCATTCGACCATTCTGAGGCTTGCTAACAGATACCAACAAACAGGATCCAGCAGGGACCGGCAACGCCCAGGTCAGGCACGTGTTACCACCCCTCGTCAAGATCGAGACATTGTACGGCGCCATATTCGGGATCGAACCTTGCCCGCTGCCAGAACCGCCAACGCTGTCCAGGGTCGACGTGGTTTGATCAGCGCTTCCACCGTCCGACGCCGTCTCCGTGCGGCAGGGTTACGTTGTCGACGCCCTTACGTTGGACCCATCCTGACTGACAGGCATCGCCGTGAACACCGACAATGGGCTGAACAGCATCGTGTGTGGTTGTTACGACGTTGGCATGGTGTGGTGTTCTCCGACGAGTCGCGTTTTCACTTGCGAAATGCTGACGGGCGTCTACGGGTATGGCGTCGACGGGGTGAACGTTATCATCAGGATTGTGTTGTGCAAACCGATCGGTGGGGTGGAGGCAGCATTATGGTGTGGGGAGGGATAAGTTATCACCACAGAACCGCTCTGATTGTTTGTCGTGGCAGAGTGAATGCCGTTTACTACCGTGACAACATTCTTCAGAACAATGTCGTTCCCTTCTTTCACCAGCATCAAGATCTGCACACATTTCAACATGACAATGCACGAGCCCACACTGCACGTGTTTCGATACAGTATCTGGCTAACAACAACATTCCTCTACTTCATTGGCCTGCATTGTCACCAGATTTGTCACCCATCGAACACTTGTGGGATTACATCGGCCAACGCCTCGCACGTCGTCCGCAGATCAACAACCTTGGGGAACTCGACAATGCCTTGCAGCAAGAGTGGAATGCAGTGCCTCAGGACTTTATTCAGAGACTTATCCGTTCAATGAGGAGACGTTGCACAGCTTGTGTTGCTGCTAACGGGGGTCATACACGCTACTGACTTTCCATTTTGACCCCATCTTTATTTCATTGTCAGCTGCATTAAATCTTCACTGTTTTGCTTGATTGTTTTTTGCTTCTTTTCTTTATCAAACATTGGTCTACACAAATATGTAAAATTTACATAGATTGCTCACTTCTGCTCTTAGAAATCCACAATTTTAGGGGTGGTGCGTTTTCAATGATGTTCAGTATATTATACATTGTTGTGATTTGATACATTGGTGGATCAAGGAATGCGATCGACGTCACGATCAGTTAATTGTCGGCACCATCGTTCTCGAAAAATACGTCTGCTCGAAGTTGAGAATTTGCATGGATTTCCACACTTTCTCACTCATGTAAATCATGTACGACAACTACCAGCAGTTAAAAACTTCGCAAGGGTTGTTAACACGGAGATTATTTTGTAACTGCAAAACGTTTTTGTTTATGGTGTTTAGTCAATACTGGACATTGAGTTGGTAGACCATAAAGTTGAAACCTGACAGGCGAAAATTTTCGGCCGTGACACAGTGAAAACAAATCTAACAGCGACCTCATTTCGGTTAGGGACGACCAAAACAGCAAAACTTCTTACAATAAAGAACAATGTGGTGAATTTTTTTGCCTTCGATCTTACGTATTCTTAAATTTGTCACACATTTTAGGAAGTTGTCCAGTTTCAAACGCATAATCTGAGTGACTACTGTGCAGTACAGTATCTGTAAATAGTACAAAATATTTGAGAAATAATATTTTTTTATTCAAAGGGACAGTGTCAGCAGACGTCTATCACGCAATATGGAGTGTTTATAAAACCATATCTTAAATATTTTGGAATTTCTTTAAATAGATGTGGAGCGAGAAGAATAGTGGCTTTGTGGGATACTGGACGGAATAAAAAAAAAAGTATTTCTTAACTAAGAGAACATTATTTCATGCTCATATTAAATTTATTTCAACATCCAGCAAATTGGTTTTGGCCAACCCTGGTCAGGCATTATTCAATCTTGGAACGGAATAACTTACAAAATCTCAGATGACTATTCGCGTAAATGGAGGAATGAATATTGAAACATAACCAGATTTGATGTAATACTTCCTATAAACACGGGCTTTTGCGGAGGGCACTAATGTTGCATGATCAAGTCAAAGTGGTGTTTATTAAGATGTTGGTTTGAACAAATTGTTCTAGGTTTGTTGATGGTTATGTGGAAAATTAGCTTCATATTTAATTGCACACTGGTTTGCAGGATGTGAAAGCTTTAGGACATTTTCATCTGTGTTTCCTAAACTTTTGTTAGGACTTTTCCCACATTTTGAAACAACTTTAAATATATTTTGTGACACTAGTAAGTATCTCCGAAAAGGATATATACACGAATTAGTGTTTTGTCCACTAAGATATGGTCTCAGGTATTATAAAACAAAGATTACTAGCATCACTGCTTAAGAAGACAAAGTGCCTTGAACGTAGGATATATTCTTTGGCCCTTATGTACATTAGTAATTATCTTTGAAGAAACCTAGTTAGTTGTTTTGATAAATGGGGATCCTCTGTTCAGAGATTTTGCTGTGTCTGGAAGATGGGTCAGTGTACAGGTGCAGACTGTATCTTGGATCTTCTTTGTGTTATGGTGGTGTTACATACCTGAACACAACCGCTAGCACTTCATGAAGTCCAGTATTGTGGATGTTTGTAAATTAGGATTCCACAACACAGTACACACAGAAAAATAAACTGGAAACGATGATTGGAGAAAATATATTTCCATTTATTCAGGGTCATTTTAGGATGGTGTACAGATTTGAAGAGGGACATTTTACTGAGATTTGCTGAAGAATACCTGCTGAAGATTTGTTTCTAGGTACATATACTGGTATTGAAACATACTGCACTGTACAAACTCTGTCAACTCTTCTAGATTCCCCAAATAAGATCAAATAGGTCATGCTGGGTTTACATTTAACACGTACAGAAAAATAATGTGCATGATGCAGTAGAGGGGAAATATTTTTCTGCATCGTTCATCAAAGTTAGAAACCCTTGATTTCACATAAAGGATTGAACTAATTTTAAACATCGGAAAAAGATACTAAAGAGCTAAAGCTGACTCGCACAGGGGTGACATTCTATTCATAGATACCCAAACACTCTGGCTCTTGAACATATTGTTGCGTTCATGTTTTTTTTAAAAATTACAATGGAGTAAAAAGCAAACAACACACTTCTTTTACACTTCCATGCTAGTATCTAAGACGGACGTCAATTGCTAGATAGATTAATTATTTCGAGGGAAAATAGATGCACGCTTTCTACACGCTGAGACGATTTTTCATTGGCATGTAACTCATTTTCACTCGCTAATTTCCCCTGTCAACTAATATATATCAAAAATAAAATACGTATGATCCCATTCCTCTTTAAATGTCATTCGCGAACGACGGATGCCAAAGCACCATAAGCAGAATTCATCAATATCGTTCTCAATCACGTGCGTTTCGCCGGTGGTGACGCCATTGTTATTTAGTCAGAGGTTGTGCCCCCTAACGTCAAAAGCGAAGTGCGCGGGGCTTATCGGTCCGGACTGGATCGGTCTATTGGGAACAGATGACGTGTCAACCAAGTCAGTGTGTATAACCACCTGATCCCGTTATCAGCTCTTACGCCAAGCACAGTCGCCTTTTATGGCAAGCATGGGTTGCTGAAAGCCTATTCTACCCTGGACCTTCACGGGTAATAGGCAAAGAGAACATTAACACCAACTGGCAGAAATGTAGTTTTAAAAATCTTTGCTTCTACCTAAAAATCTTTGCTTCTACCTATGCTTAATCATTTTTTCAGCAGTATACCTAACCCACCAAAGCATATAATAGAAAATTTTCAGAAAAAAATGTTTTCAGTTTATCGGGAAGTTTAAATCAGACAGGGGAGATACTGTCACTACTGCCAGGAAATGGTGGCATTAGTGCACCTGTTGTTGAAAATTGCAGCTCAGAAATTAGGAGGGGTTAATAGAAAATTTACCAGTTAATCTAAGTGGTCAAATATATTTCTTAAACCTGTAGTGAATGTAAATGTCTGGACTTTGGCATGTATTTATGAAAATATTGCTCCAAACATGCATGGATGTAGATATTGCTATAATGGAGCACACACTGACCTGTTTTGACTCTACAGAAACAACTGCTGAAGAAGCGAGTTGCAAGCAATAGAACGCGTTCCATTGTCACCTGACGTTTCCCCCGGGGTTTTGCGAAATGGCAACAATGGCAATGGCGGTTCGGTGGAAAGAGGATTCACTTGACAAGGGCAGACACAGAAAGTTCTATTTCCTGCTACCAATCTCAGGATTGCCTGTGGAATGTGGGTAGTCCATTTTACTGAAGGCGGGAACACCGTCAGACAGCTTCCACGTCAATAGCACAGTTGATAGGTGACTGTTTCCGTAGACTTCATTTCTGAGCGTTTCCTTCTCCGTATACGTATCAGAATGTTATCCAACTGTCATGTGATGTTAATGTAGTTGGCGAGTGAATACTCTTATAATTCACATACTAGTATTTGCTGCATTACGTAATACATCACCCAAAGAGGGTCACATTTAAGGTTTGACTGTAGACTGAACGGTTGAAAGGCGTGTGCTCTTGTAGACCCAACTTAAGTCACGGCCGTCTGAAGCTTGCAAGGCCAATCGCTTATCCATTTACAATGTCTAACATTCCGATAACGCATCATATATGAAATAGGGAGCAAAGAATTGAATCTCTGTATGGTTTTGTATATATTTTCACTTTACACAGCAGCAAGAGCACGTGCGTTTGTTGACATGCTGTCAAATTGTGACCTACATTTCAATGAGGGTCCCAATGTGTGGTGAAAACCAATTATTGTAATCACAATGTGAATACCGTTACCAAAGCTGGCATTTTAACATTTGGTAATTGATACTTGTCACCAGTCATGTTAATAATTGATCATGTTCACAATATACATGCTTACCAATTTCTACAATTTGTGACCAAATTACAATACCGTGTTGGAGTAGGTATTGAGATATTTTGTGAAATACCCCATGTTATTTAAACCATTAACAAAATATCATCTGCAAATGTATCACAAATGTATTGTTTAGCGGAAATACATAATGTACTTAAATTAGATGGTATTTTCATATTGAATAACATGTGTAAATATTATCACTGTATTGACACTTTTTTCAATAATACGCCACAGGCTTAAATACATTTACAGATATATATTTTGCTTGGAACTGTATGTGCCCTACGTAAAAAACCTACCACACATTTGATGCAAGAATGTTATAGAATATACCACTAGTACTTTCCAGACTTTGACAGAGAGCACAATTAAATTGTTCTTGACACATATGAATATTATAATAATGAAACATGTCACAGTCAATCTTGCACAACAATTGTCTTTGTGCTGAAGCTGACCAAGTTCCTTTCAAGATATCAGCCGTGATAACATATTATTCAAAGGAGCTCAGGAAAGAGGTGACATTAAGGAAAAGTGGGGCAGGGAGAGATGAGGTGTACAAATCATCTTGGGAGTGGTTCTCTATGCTGGACCCATTCCTGCGAAGTCACGTCACCCCAAAAGCCAGTATCAATAACATGGTAAACTATCCATTTATTACTGTCTCTATCGTGTTAATGTTTTAAATTTGTTTAAAAGTGAAATTTACGTCACATAATACTTATATCATCAATTTAAAAAACAAATGTGAAAAATAGGATCTTCTCCTACATGTTTCAATGTGTATCTATCTTCAGGGAGAAGTGATGAAGTGATTACAGAGGACTGTTATCACTTCTCCCTTGAGACACAGACACTGTATTTTAAATAGTGCCACTGGACTACTCTGGGTGGTGCAACATGTTTTTACCTCGGGTTGCACTTTGAACAAGTAGGTAAAAATCCTTTACATTCAGTCCAAAAGCAAACACCATATACTGACCAATGTATCTGGCATGGTTTCGCCTTGCACATTAAGACGGCTACATCAGTAATGGACAAGTGTATTGACTACAGCAGATGATCCCATTGCCAATCAACTTACATCCCACTAACACCTCGTTGCCAGGGGCAACCATTCATGAAAGTGTCCTGTTAATTATCGATATCAGTGTTCTTGAAAAGTGTCCTGATATCAGATACAAGGATACTTTTGAAAATCTTCAATAAGCCATATCGTGACCTCATCACGATATTGATACAACTGTTCTATTTTCACATTGCCAAATGTACCTGTACAAACTGAATTGGAAACATCTTGAATCAGTCAACGACCATAACGACCAACAAAAAGTCAAGACGATTTTTTTATTTATTCAGTGCTATTTAGAATACGATTTCAAGGGATGTCCCGTCTGGTTTTTCACATTTGATAACATTTTTTTAATCTGTCTTCTGGTTGCCGTGGTTGGCATCAGCATCGTCGACAGGGACATCAGCTTGTTTTTCTTCTGGCTTCTTAGGTGGAGGTGGTTGGAGTTGGTTGGAGTTGGTCAGGTATTTCCTTGTTGATTTCCTCAGAGCCGCGCTTGTAAACCCTCACAGCATTGCTTCTGTGGCCTGTTCTCGCTATGATGAGTTGCTCGTCTACCTTGGCGTTGAAAAGGGTTGTCGTTAATGTGACCTGACGAAAGAAATTACCATTACTTTACAAAACACACGTTTTATTGGCACACCAAAAACACTTTCAGTTTGCGGAGTTAGCTGAATGGTTTCATGTTTGTATACTACGAAAACGAAAAGACGATTAATGACCATCCCAGTTTTCAATATGAAAAATTTTAAATGCATATTATGATCTACTTAACACTTCAGAACTGGATTTTGGGATGTTTCTTAACTTTTTTTGTCGAGTACAAGACAAATAAATAATCATGAAATCTAATGAATTATACCTTTCCCGAATGGCCAGTAAATCTTCCATGTAGGCCTGCCTCCTCGCACATGGTCTTGAACATTTTCTGCAATGTGTGAATCCCAACTTTCTGTTGTGAATAACGCAGTTTTCCGTCCTTAGCTGCCAGGGGTCGCCTGTTGAACGGACCGTCGGCCGGTATTGCTGCCAAGTAGGTCTTGAGCAGTCCCACAAAACATCGCTTCATATCCCTGAAACAAACACTTGATATATTCACTCCTGGCGATTAAAATCGTATGAAAATACTGAAATTCAAACTCCGGATGTGATTTATACAATTAATGTCGAAACGAAAATGTTTTCACCTCTTAAATATTTTAAATGACTTTTGCACGCAAACTACCTTTTGTCGTCTTGCTTTTTGGCCTAAATGTGCCCATTTCTAGGGTTTATACGTCGGAACACTTTTGAAGGTTAGAAATAATAACTAAGAGACATATTTAAGACAGAACATCTGTTCCTGTCTCAGTATACATGTATCTTTCCGCAGTGCTTCACCCCGCCCTGATTTTTCGTTTCGTTTCCGTGACACGCCCATTGAATCGCACGTATTTTCCAACGGAATACCGGTTAAAATCAAATTGACTCGCTTCCAGATTGGCATGTTCATCGGCCGCTCATAATACAAAAACTTTGCAGTTGTGGAAGTAAACTGCATGTAGCAAACCACTAGAAGTCTCAGAAGAAAATGTGCCCTTGGCCCACATCTCTTCCTCTAAAGGCGTGATAGGCTCTGCTTTGCGTGAAGACAATCCAATACCCGTTTGGTTGATTAGTTTCATCACACCATCAAGACTGGCACGAAAGTTACAGAATTCGTGGTTATTCACATCCATGAAGTTTAGATCTGGTCTCTTGCACACGTCACGCAAGTAGCGCCATATACCAATACAATTTTTTTTTAACCCACAGTGCGGGATACACGGTTTCATCTTGTCGTTTAATTTCACAAATAAATCGACATTTCCAGAAGTCGAGGGCGTCTGCGGGAATTTCTGCAGAGAGAGGAGGTACAAATACATACTGCTCACTTCCAGCTGTCCCTGGTTGAGCTATTCGTGTGTTTCTTATTGTTGCCCATGAGTCGTATATGTTGACACACCATTTAGTATTCTGCTGTGTATATTGAGGAATCCGATTTTGATGCAAAGCTTCGATAAATTCACCGATCACTGGTTCACCAAAGCGTCGTTGCTCTTGACTACATCTAAGTTTAAAGTCTTCTCTATCCTCAAAGTCAATTTGAGACAACTCGTCTCCTTCCTTATCTAACTCCATGGCTCAATAAAAGTTATAACACGTGTTTTGCATTTATACCTGAATATTGCACGTGCAGGAACGCACACATCGTAGTACAACAGATTTCATTTACTAAAGCTGGAGGGGCCCAAATAAGGTTGTGGAAATTCACAACGTTTTAAGAATTAATAAAGATATATATTGTTTTCACTCGGTTTTAATCAGATGTAAGTCACTTATTACCACAGCTTCGCCTCGGATGGGCCCCAGGGACGAAACCGTCCTGATGACTGCCGATACAACTCGGAAACCATGGTAATGTGATGAAGTAAACTGCCAATTCATCCCTGATGTCCCTTGCAGACTGGGTGCTTCTATTCGCACCCTGTTGACCAAAAGGTGCATGTCTGTTTGGCTTCAAATCTGAGTCAAGACATTCTGTATGTGTACTAATGTACTTTGCATCACATTGCGTGCGAAGGAAGTTCCACACTTTAAAAAACAATCAGTTAGCCTGTGTTGTTGTCAACAGCAAGACTTCTCTGAAAGACACCAAAATCTACTTGTCAGAATGCCAAAAGCATTTTCAGAGACCCTTCGTGCTCGTGATAGCCTGTAATAGAATACTTTCTTGTCATCACTCGTATCCCTGGAAGGGTAAGGCTTCATGAGATATTGTTTCAGTGGAAATGCATCATCGCCAACAATGACATAGGGAACTGACTCGTATCTTCCCTCCAAGGGGCATGGAACAGGAATCATGTAAAGTGTTTGATTCAATAGTATTGTGTAAGGTAGAATTTGCCAATATTCCTACATCATTAACTCGCCCATTTGAGCTAAGATCTACATACGTAAATTTGTAGTTTACATCTACTAGAGGGAGCAAAACAATGCTAAAATAGTTCTTGTAATTGAAGAAAGTGGATCCAGATTTTAGGAGCCCTGATAGATATGTGCTTCCCATCCATAGCTCTGTAACAGTGGGGAAACTGCCACTTTTCCTCGAACTCATCACTGATGACCTTCCATTAGGTTTCTGTCTGCAGAATCTGAAAAAAGTAACAGAAATATTTCTTTACAGGAAGCTGAAACTGAAGAGGATGCAGCACTGACAAATGCTGTGACCGCCACTGAAGCTGTTGCCACGGAAGACGTAGAAGGGGCCTCCCCAGTCAGCCCCAGTCATACACCCCAAAGAAAGAAAAGTGTGTCATCTTCTTTGCAGGAGAAATTACTTAACACAATCAAAAGTATAGAGCAAAGGAGAGAACAGAGAGTCATGCAGTGAGTTACTCTTCGGGAAGTACATTGGCAGCGAAGTTTCCACTATCAGTGATGTCCGCAAAAGGCGTGAATTGAAATTCAAAATTCAACAATTGATATATGAATATCAAGATGAAGAATAATTATGAATTCTCATTGTCATTTATTGAATTCCAAGCAAATGTGACATCAAAGTGGTAGATGGTGAAAATTGTTACCAAAAAATATTTGTTTCTCATATTTGATGCAGTGACAATGATGTCATATATATTTTCGTTAATATAATGGATTAGATAAACATTCTTCATTCTACCATAATTATAATATCAAGATTTAAAAACAAAACAGACGGTATATAATATGAGTATATACATAATTTGAGTATTGACTGAAATCATGTTAGAATACAGTTTGTTTTTTGTATTATTCTGTCTTGCATAGCAATTGTCAGAACATCTCACCTCTCATATGATTCTCAACTCCATGGCATAACCATATTGGTACGGTATATAATTATAACATACTTGCATTCTCACAAAGAAATGAGGCAAGGTCACTACTCTTTATGTGTTATCATGGATTATATAGGTGCTGCAATACTTATATAGGTAATTTATATACCTATAACATTTTTTAATCGTCTTCGTGAATGGTTTGTCTTACAGTGGTGCTCTTAATACCTCAGGATAGGATTTTAACTAGAACATCTGTGAAATTGTGTGGTCAAAACTCAGTAGAATGTCTGTTGTCTTTCTTTACGCTATTAATTGTACATGAAGAAACTAAGAGTATTAATATTTTCCTAATATCTGAATGCTATTGTATTGCTTGTACTGGTTACAATTAATAATGAATTTTGGAATGAATTATTATTCTATACTAGTTCCCCTACTAAACTGTCCATTCTGCACCGTCCAGTTTCCTTGTACATGTATATATGACTATAGTACTATAACACTGTATTAATGGGTAATGAATATATTGCAGTAATTACATTGCTGTAAATATTTCATGTACATATTATAATGATCTTATGACTACAGTCTGAAGGAATGAAGAGATTCATTCATTCATTCATGCACTCATTCATTCATTCATTCACTCAGTGAGGTAAGGACACTACTCTTTATGCCTTATTATGTTTCCTTATAATTATTGTTCATAGTAATTGAGTTATGTTTTCTGTACCTACCTGTATGTTTAAGAAATAAATACTTTATTATCCAGTTTCTTTTTTCTCCATCATCATGTTATATGTTAAAGTTGACAAATTGCCACCCATGAAGAAAACTAATTGCAGCATTCCATTTTAGGTAATCAACATACTTTCATGTAATCTTCCTTTAATGTGCTGTATATTACCATGCAAACTTCAGGAGCTAACTTGCTGATGGTGTTCTTTTTTAACTCTATAGAGAAATTCCACAGACTTGTTACTGTCTCCTGGTTTGATGGGAATGAAACAAAACACAGATGCATGTAAATATTACATACTGGTAAATATTCCCGTGACATGCAACAACTAAGCGTACCGTCAAGCACGTAAACCTTGATTTAACTTAGCATAATGAATTAATTATATTTTAACCATTTTACGTGCGCTTCAACATTCTCAATTTTTGCTTCTTTTTCTTGTTGATAAGTTCATGCATACCCTTCCTTTCTGCCCCCAAACCACCATAGTTTTCTCCGGTTGTAAAGTGGCAAGCATGCCGACTACCGCTAATTCAAGAGCGTCATCTTCGCTATCACTCTCCCAAAAGGACGCCATTGTTGCCGAAGAACAATTGGTTGCATTGCAACGACATAAGCGCATACGAAGGCAGTGTCGCGAGATTAAAAATTTTATGCATCTGTTGCAACGTGTGAACGACTACATCATTCCTGTATATTGTGGCATGCAACGTGCTGTATGCCACAAATTGCAACGTGGGAACGCGCCTTTAGGCAGTCAGTGGGACCGCGCTGCCATGCTGTTCTGAAAAGGAGTGGGTTGGGGGTGTGGGGGTCACAGAACAAGCTCTAATACAGATGATGGATCACGGTGATATCAAAGTATGATACCACCTGAATGCATGATACTTTGTCAGTGTGGGCTAATTACTTGCATAATCCAGGTATAACCACTAGCATCAAACTTTGTTCTATATGGGCGCGTTTGTGACATAAAGTAGCACATGTGAAGTTCTATTTTTGTTTGGTATACTTGTCCATATGAAAGATGGCACTTTTGTTTCAGATTTTGCAATACGCTTTTTCCATAAGTGTTTTTATGTGTTTTTTTCACTAATTGTGTTTAGTAAAATTACAAAGCAAGCAGCAACAACTTCTATTACATGACTGGATCCCTTTCCCTTGAATGTCCTTGATGATGTGGAAGTGAACTACAATGCTGTATCAATTATCTTTATGTACACAAATGTCGCACTTACATTTTTCTGCATTACAGAGCTGCCAGGGGACCTCCTGCATATGGGGGAAAAGGATGCTATCTATATTATTCTGATGAATGGAATGAAAGAGAACTGTTGAAGAAGTTAAACCAGGAGTACAAATCGATGTGGTGTGTATGTTTGCTGCCTTGTCCACGAATTAATATAGCCGGGTATGTGCGAGAAATATCCACATCAATGGGACACATTTGTATTGTGCATGAAAGATGGTGTCCATGGTGTTTTTGTTGTGGATTATTTCAGTGCAAGTTCTTGAGTGTTTGTTCTGTATTTGTTTGAATGAGCACAGGAAGACATGATAGAATGATACATTGTTGATAGTTGAGTTTTTCTGTTTGTTATAATGCTGATAATATTGCTATTAATTCTGCTGAATCAGTGTGGGTGAACTTGATGTAATATATTTTGGTTATGTTTGTGGTTGTGTGAGATGGGGACCACTGGGGGGAAAATGTAGCCCCAAAGAATATTTTTATCACCATGGCATATCAATGCCTTGTCTGTCCGTCATTTTGTTTCCAGAGTATAACTCAAAAACTGTACAATACTTTTCAGTATTGGTAGATACAACAAACAGAACCTAAGGTGGTTTGGTTCCTTTTATTTTTCTCAGTTTACATGGAAATGATTCGGACTCAAAAGGGGAGGTGTGGGCTCCGTTTCTAGAACACAACTCAAAAACATTTCAACATCTTTCAACAGAACTTGGCAAATATATGCGACATATCTTGAAGTGATGCCTTCTGCGGTTTACAGAAGTCCCAAGATTTCAAGTCAGTCAGACCGGTAACTTGAAAATATTACCAGTCTGGATACAAACTTGCCTGTCCAGTTTTCAACAATGAAAAACGAAAACAATCAGGTTTCTGACTACTGTCTTTGCTGCATGTAAGCTACATGGCCTGGTTATATATCTGTTCCATTTTCTGCCTCACAGTTACAATCAAGATCGGAGAAATCAGAGTCATCGTCTGAGTCGGCAGTGCAAACTTAGACCATCCAAGATGAAAATAGACCATTCCAGATGGTCGGGTAGGCGAGAATTTTAAACACAGCCTTTGGAGTTGCATTTTGAATGGGAAATTTGTCTCAGAGTGTCTGTTAAGAGAGAGAGTATGAAATTTAAAAGTCTCCTATTATGTCTTCTTTTGTAGCTTTACTAGAGGGTCATTATGTCAGACCATATAGAAATGTATGAAGATGGCCATTGTGTCGTGTTTGGTGCTTGTGCTTCCCTGACATCTTGTTCTAAATGTAAAATGTCATCCAAATTTTCACCATTTGGTGTGGAGCCACACTGTTTCAGTTTGATGAGCAGGATAGTTCTGACATGTCTTAAACATTTACATAATCTGGTGACTCACCTAAAGACATTTGTAAGGCTTTCATTAGCCAAACCTATACCAAAGATACCGAATCTACAATGTATGCAGTATAAGCACACCTACATTCCTAATTTATTCATGAAGAACATGATACATATCACACATTAGATGATACATATGCATATATTATACACTGGTCCTTTGTTACGACTAAAGTGGCTAAGGGGAAAATGTGAATAAAAAAGTGAATATAAATGCTTCATGTTACATTTCCTAGCCAGTGGTGTAAGCATCTGCACTGAAATGTCACATCATAACAGAATAAAGACATCTATGAAGTATATAAGTTCGTTGTGTTTTCTTCCTTATGTTGAAATCAATATTGTTGTGTGATGGTTACTCACTTTGTGCAGTTTTTGTTCCTGAAATGGTTTTATTTACATATAAGATGCTTTTAAATGGAAAGAAGGTTTTTCCCTTCAAGCAAAGTGCCATCATATTGCAGTAAACAAAAAGCTGATATTTTTACCTCAAGTTGTCCGATGGTATAGGCACATGTGCATAAAGTGTGAATGTTCTAAACGAAGTGCCATGTACCATGCCACCAATGTGGATAGGGCTTATCTGACCAATTTGTTGTCGTGTATAGTGTTTCGCATGGAGAAGAAAAGGGTCTTCCTGTTGCTGTTGCTGTATCATTTTTCATACTGCAAATGCAAAGGTGATATTTGCACCTCAAGTTCTCAGACGGTATAGGCACATGTGCATCAAGTGGGAATATTCTAAATGAAATGTAGTGCACCAATCAACCGATGTGTTTAGGGCCTATTTTGGCCCATTTTGCAGTCGTGTATTGGATTCTGCGTGGTCAATGAAAGGGGTCTTCTTGTACTTGTTGCTCTCTCGTTTTTCATACAGCAAATAAAAAGCTGATATTTGTACTACTTGTTGTTAGATGGTATAGGCACATGTGGATCAGGTGGGAATATTCTAAATGAAATGTAGTGCACCAATCAACCGATGTGTTTAGGGCCTATTTTGGCCCATTTTGCAGTCGTGTATTGGATTCTGCGTGGTCAATGAAAGGGGTCTTCTTGTACTTGTTGCTCTCTCGTTTTTCATACAGCAAATAACAAGCTGATATTTGTACTACTTGTTGTCAGATGGTATAGGCACATGTGCATCAAGTGGGAATATTCTAAATGAAATGTAGTGCACCAATCAACCGATGTGTTTAGGGCCTATTTTGGCCCATTTTGCAGTCGTGTATTGGATTGTGCGTGGTCAATGAAAGGGGTCTTCTTGTACTTGTTGCTCTCTCGTTTTTTATACAGCAAATAACAAGCTGATATTTGTACTACTTGTTGTTAGATGGTATAGGCACATGTGCATCAGGTGGGAATATTCTAAATGAAATGTAGTGCACCAATCAACCGATGTGTTTAGGGCCTATTTTGGCCCATTTTGCAGTCGTGTATTGGGTTCTGCGTGGTCAATGAAAGGGGTCTTCTTGTACTTGTTGCTCTCTCGTTTTTCATACAGCAAATAACAAGCTGATATTTGTACTACTTGTTGTTAGATGGTATAGGCACATGTGCATCAAGTGGGAATATTCTAAATGAAATGTAGTGCACCAATCAACCGATGTGTTGAGGGCCTATTTTGGCCCATTTTGCAGTCGTGTATTGGGTTCTGCGTGGTCAATGAAAGGGGTCTTCTTGTACTTGTTGCTCTCTCGTTTTTCATACAGCAAATAACAAGCTGATATTTGTACTACTTGTTGTCAGATGGTATAGGCACATGTGCATCAAGTGGGAATATTCTAAATGAAATGTAGTGCACCAATCAACCGATGTGTTTAGGGCCTATTTTGGCCCATTTTGCAGTCGTGTATTGGATTCTGCGTGGTCAATGAAAGGGGTCTTCTTGTACTTGTTGCTCTCTCGTTTTTCATACAGCAAATAACAAGCTGATATTTGTACTACTTGTTGTTAGATGGTATAGGCACATGTGCATCAGGTGGGAATATTCTAAATGAAATGTAGTGCACGAATCAACCGATGTGTTTAGGGCCTATTTTGGCCCATTTTGCAGTCGTGTATTGGATTCTGCGTGGTCAACGAAAGGGGTCTTCTTGTACTTGTTGCTCTCTCGTTTTTCATACAGCAAATAACAAGCTGATATTTGTACTACTTGTTGTCAGATGGTATAGGCACATGTGCATCAAGTGGGAATATTCTAAATGAAATGTAGTGCACCAATCAACCGATGTGTTTAGGGCCTATTTTGGCCCATTTTGCAGTCGTGTATTGGGTTCTGCGTGGTCAATGAAAGGGGTCTTCTTGTACTTGTTGCTCTCTCGTTTTTCATGCAGCAAATAACAAGCTGATATTTGTACTACTTGTTGTTAGATGGTATAGGCACATGTGCATCAGGTGGGAATATTCTAAATGAAATGTAGTGCACCAATCAACCGATGTGTTTAGGGCCTATTTTGGCCCATTTTGCAGTCGTGTATTGGGTTCTGCGTGGTCAATGAAAGGGGTCTTCTTGTACTTGTTGCTCTCTCGTTTTTCATACAGCAAATAACAAGCTGATATTTGTACTACTTGTTGTTAGATGGTATAGGCACATGTGCATCAAGTGGGAATATTCTAAATGAAATGTAGTGCACCAATCAACCGATGTGTTGAGGGCCTATTTTGGCCCATTTTGCAGTCGTGTATTGGGTTCTGCGTGGTCAATGAAAGGGGTCTTCTTGTACTTGTTGCTCTCTCGTTTTTCATACAGCAAATAACAAGCTGATATTTGTACTACTTGTTGTTAGATGGTATAGGCACATGTGCATCAGGTGGGAATATTCTAAATGAAATGTAGTGCACCAATCAACCGATGTGTTTAGGGCCTATTTTGGCCCATTTTGCAGTCGTGTATTGGGTTCTGCGTGGTCAATGAAAGGGGTCTTCTTGTACTTGTTGCTCTCTCGTTTTTCATACAGCAAATAACAAGCTGATATTTGTACTACTTGTTGTCAGATGGTATAGGCACATGTGCATCAGGTGGGAATATTCTAAATGAAATGTAGTGCACCAATCAACCGATGTGTTTAGGGCCTATTTTGGCCCATTTTGCAGTCGTGTATTGGATTCTGCGTGGTCAACGAAAGGGGTCTTCTTGTACTTGTTGCTCTCTCGTTTTTCATACAGCAAATAACAAGCTGATATTTGTACTACTTGTTGTCAGATGGTATAGGCACATGTGCATCAAGTGGGAATATTCTAAATGAAATGTAGTGCACCAATCAACCGATGTGTTTAGGGCCTATTTTGGCCCATTTTGCAGTCGTGTATTGGATTGTGCGTGGTCAATGAAAGGGGTCTTCTTGTACTTGTTGCTCTCTCGTTTTTCATACAGCAAATAACAAGCTGATATTTGTACTACTTGCTGTCAGATGGTATAGGCACATGTGCATCAAGTGGGAATATTCTAAATGAAATGTAGTGCACCAATCAACCGATGTGTTTAGGGCCTATTTTGGCCCATTTTGCAGTCGTGTATTGGATTCTGCGTGGTCAATGAAAGGGGTCTTCTTGTACTTGTTGCTCTCTCGTTTTTCATACAGCAAATAACAAGCTGATATTTGTACTACTTGTTGTTAGATGGTATAGGCACATGTGCATCAAGTGGGAATATTCTAAATGAAATGTAGTGCACCAATCAACCGATGTGTTGAGGGCCTATTTTGGCCCATTTTGCAGTCGTGTATTGGGTTCTGCGTGGTCAATGAAAGGGGTCTTCTTGTACTTGTTGCTCTCTCGTTTTTCATACAGCAAATAACAAGCTGATATTTGTACTACTTGTTGTCAGATGGTATAGGCACATGTGCATCAAGTGGGAATATTCTAAATGAAATGTAGTGCACCAATCAACCGATGTGTTGAGGGCCTATTTTGGCCCATTTTGCAGTCGTGTATTGGGCTCTGCGTGGTCAATGAAAGGGGTCTTCTTGTACTTGTTGCTCTCTCGTTTTTCATACAGCAAATAACAAGCTGATATTTGTACTACTTGTTGTCAGATGGTATAGGCACATGTGCATCAAGTGGGAATATTCTAAATGAAATGTAGTGCACCAATCAACCGATGTGTTGAGGGCCTATTTTGGCCCATTTTGCAGTCGTGTATTGGGTTCTGCGTGGTCAATGAAAGGGGTCTTCTTGTACTTGTTGCTCTCTCGTTTTTCATACAGCAAATAACAAGCTGATATTTGTACTACTTGTTGTCAGATGGTATAGGCACATGTGCATCAAGTGGGAATATTCTAAATGAAATGTAGTGCACCAATCAACCGATGTGTTTAGGGCCTATTTTGGCCCATTTTGCAGTCGTGTATTGGATTCTGCGTGGTCAATGAAAGGGGTCTTCTTGTACTTGTTGCTCTCTCGTTTTTCATACAGCAAATAACAAGCTGATATTTGTACTACTTGTTGTTAGATGGTATAGGCACATGTGCATCAGGTGGGAATATTCTAAATGAAATGTAGTGCACGAATCAACCGATGTGTTTAGGGCCTATTTTGGCCCATTTTGCAGTCGTGTATTGGATTCTGCGTGGTCAACGAAAGGGGTCTTCTTGTACTTGTTGCTCTCTCGTTTTTCATACAGCAAATAACAAGCTGATATTTGTACTACTTGTTGTCAGATGGTATAGGCACATGTGCATCAAGTGGGAATATTCTAAATGAAATGTAGTGCACCAATCAACCGATGTGTTGAGGGCCTATTTTGGCCCATTTTGCAGTCGTGTATTGGGTTCTGCGTGGTCAATGAAAGGGGTCTTCTTGTACTTGTTGCTCTCTCGTTTTTCATACAGCAAATAACAAGCTGATATTTGTACTACTTGTTGTTAGATGGTATAGGCACATGTGCATCAGGTGGGAATATTCTAAATGAAATGTAGTGCACCAATCAACCGATGTGTTTAGGGCCTATTTTGGCCCATTTTGCAGTCGTGTATTGGGTTCTGCGTGGTCAATGAAAGGGGTCTTCTTGTACTTGTTGCTCTCTCGTTTTTCATACAGCAAATAACAAGCTGATATTTGTACTACTTGTTGTTAGATGGTATAGGCACATGTGCATCAAGTGGGAATATTCTAAATGAAATGTAGTGCACCAATCAACCGATGTGTTGAGGGCCTATTTTGGCCCATTTTGCAGTCGTGTATTGGGTTCTGCGTGGTCAATGAAAGGGGTCTTCTTGTACTTGTTGCTCTCTCGTTTTTCATACAGCAAATAACAAGCTGATGTTTGTACTACTTGTTGTTAGATAGTATAGGCACATGTGCATCAGGTGGGAATATTCTAAATGAAATGTAGTGCACCAATCAACCGATGTGTTTAGGGCCTATTTTGGCCCATTTTGCAGTCGTGTATTGGGTTCTGCGTGGTCAATGAAAGGGGTCTTCTTGTACTTGTTGCTCTCTCGTTTTTCATACAGCAAATAACAAGCTGATATTTGTACTACTTGTTGTCAGATGGTATAGGCACATGTGCATCAGGTGGGAATATTCTAAATGAAATGTAGTGCACCAATCAACCGATGTGTTTAGGGCCTATTTTGGCCCATTTTGCAGTCGTGTATTGGATTCTGCGTGGTCAACGAAAGGGGTCTTCTTGTACTTGTTGCTCTCTCGTTTTTCATACAGCAAATAACAAGCTGATATTTGTACTACTTGTTGTCAGATGGTATAGGCACATGTGCATCAAGTGGGAATATTCTAAATGAAATGTAGTGCACCAATCAACCGATGTGTTTAGGGCCTATTTTGGCCCATTTTGCAGTCGTGTATTGGATTGTGCGTGGTCAATGAAAGGGGTCTTCTTGTACTTGTTGCTCTCTCGTTTTTCATACAGCAAATAACAAGCTGATATTTGTACTACTTGCTGTCAGATGGTATAGGCACATGTGCATCAAGTGGGAATATTCTAAATGAAATGTAGTGCACCAATCAACCGATGTGTTTAGGGCCTATTTTGGCCCATTTTGCAGTCGTGTATTGGATTCTGCGTGGTCAATGAAAGGGGTCTTCTTGTACTTGTTGCTCTCTCGTTTTTCATACAGCAAATAACAAGCTGATATTTGTACTACTTGTTGTTAGATGGTATAGGCACATGTGCATCAAGTGGGAACATTCTAAATGAAATGTAGTGCACCAATCAACCGATGTGTTGAGGGCCTATTTTGGCCCATTTTGCAGTCGTGTATTGGGTTCTGCGTGGTCAATGAAAGGGGTCTTCTTGTACTTGTTGCTCTCTCGTTTTTCATACAGCAAATAACAAGCTGATATTTGTACTACTTGTTGTCAGATGGTATAGGCACATGTGCATCAAGTGGGAATATTCTAAATGAAATGTAGTGCACCAATCAACCGATGTGTTGAGGGCCTATTTTGGCCCATTTTGCAGTCGTGTATTGGGTTCTGCGTGGTCAATGAAAGGGGTCTTCTTGTACTTGTTGCTCTCTCGTTTTTCATACAGCAAATAACAAGCTGATATTTGTACTACTTGTTGTCAGATGGTATAGGCACATGTGCATCAAGTGGGAATATTCTAAATGAAATGTAGTGCACCAATCAACCGATGTGTTGAGGGCCTATTTTGGCCCATTTTGCAGTCGTGTATTGGGTTTTGCGTGGTCAATGAAAGGGGTCTTCTTGTACTTGTTGCTCTCTCGTTTTTCATACAGCAAATAACAAGCTGATATTTGTACTACTTGTTGTCAGATGGTATAGGCACATGTGCATCAAGTGGGAATATTCTAAATGAAATGTAGTGCACCAATCAACCGATGTGTTTAGGGCCTATTTTGGCCCATTTTGCAGTCGTGTATTGGATTCTGCGTGGTCAATGAAAGGGGTCTTCTTGTACTTGTTGCTCTCTCGTTTTTCATACAGCAAATAACAAGCTGATATTTGTACTACTTGTTGTTAGATGGTATAGGCACATGTGCATCAGGTGGGAATATTCTAAATGAAATGTAGTGCACGAATCAACCGATGTGTTTAGGGCCTATTTTGGCCCATTTTGCAGTCGTGTATTGGATTCTGCGTGGTCAACGAAAGGGGTCTTCTTGTACTTGTTGCTCTCTCGTTTTTCATACAGCAAATAACAAGCTGATATTTGTACTACTTGTTGTCAGATGGTATAGGCACATGTGCATCAAGTGGGAATATTCTAAATGAAATGTAGTGCACCAATCAACCGATGTGTTTAGGGCCTATTTTGGCCCATTTTGCAGTCGTGTATTGGGTTCTGCGTGGTCAATGAAAGGGGTCTTCTTGTACTTGTTGCTCTCTCGTTTTTCATACAGCAAATAACAAGCTGATATTTGTACTACTTGTTGTTAGATGGTATAGGCACATGTGCATCAGGTGGGAATATTCTAAATGAAATGTAGTGCACCAATCAACCGATGTGTTTAGGGCCTATTTTGGCCCATTTTGCAGTCGTGTATTGGGTTCTGCGTGGTCAATGAAAGGGGTCTTCTTGTACTTGTTGCTCTCTCGTTTTTCATACAGCAAATAACAAGCTGATATTTGTACTACTTGTTGTTAGATGGTATAGGCACATGTGCATCAAGTGGGAATATTCTAAATGAAATGTAGTGCACCAATCAACCGATGTGTTGAGGGCCTATTTTGGCCCATTTTGCAGTCGTGTATTGGGTTCTGCGTGGTCAATGAAAGGGGTCTTCTTGTACTTGTTGCTCTCTCGTTTTTCATACAGCAAATAACAAGCTGATATTTGTACTACTTGTTGTTAGATGGTATAGGCACATGTGCATCAGGTGGGAATATTCTAAATGAAATGTAGTGCACCAATCAACCGATGTGTTTAGGGCCTATTTTGGCCCATTTTGCAGTCGTGTATTGGGTTCTGCGTGGTCAATGAAAGGGGTCTTCTTGTACTTGTTGCTCTCTCGTTTTTCATACAGCAAATAACAAGCTGATATTTGTACTACTTGTTGTCAGATGGTATAGGCACATGTGCATCAGGTGGGAATATTCTAAATGAAATGTAGTGCACCAATCAACCGATGTGTTTAGGGCCTATTTTGGCCCATTTTGCAGTCGTGTATTGGATTCTGCGTGGTCAATGAAAGGGGTCTTCTTGTACTTGTTGCTCTCTCGTTTTTCATACAGCAAATAACAAGCTGATATTTGTACTACTTGTTGTTAGATGGTGTAGGCACATGTGCATCAAGTGGGAATATTCTAAATGAAATGTAGTGCACCAATCAACCGATGTGTTGAGGGCCTATTTTGGCCCATTTTGCAGTCGTGTATTGGGTTCTGCGTGGTCAATGAAAGGGGTCTTCTTGTACTTGTTGCTCTCTCGTTTTTCATACAGCAAATAACAAGCTGATATTTGTACTACTTGTTGTCAGATGGTATAGGCACATGTGCATCAAGTGGGAATATTCTAAATGAAATGTAGTGCACCAATCAACCGATGTGTTGAGGGCCTATTTTGGCCCATTTTGCAGTCGTGTATTGGGTTCTGCGTGGTCAATGAAAGGGGTCTTCTTGTACTTGTTGCTCTCTCGTTTTTCATACAGCAAATAACAAGCTGATATTTGTACTACTTGTTGTCAGATGGTATAGGCACATGTGCATCAAGTGGGAATATTCTAAATGAAATGTAGTGCACCAATCAACCGATGTGTTGAGGGCCTATTTTGGCCCATTTTGCAGTCGTGTATTGGGTTCTGCGTGGTCAATGAAAGGGGTCTTCTTGTACTTGTTGCTCTCTCGTTTTTCATACAGCAAATAACAAGCTGATATTTGTACTACTTGTTGTCAGATGGTATAGGCACATGTGCATCAAGTGGGAATATTCTAAATGAAATGTAGTGCACCAATCAACCGATGTGTTTAGGGCCTATTTTGGCCCATTTTGCAGTCGTGTATTGGATTCTGCGTGGTCAATGAAAGGGGTCTTCTTGTACTTGTTGCTCTCTCGTTTTTCATACAGCAAATAACAAGCTGATATTTGTACTACTTGTTGTTAGATGGTATAGGCACATGTGCATCAGGTGGGAATATTCTAAATGAAATGTAGTGCACGAATCAACCGATGTGTTTAGGGCCTATTTTGGCCCATTTTGCAGTCGTGTATTGGATTCTGCGTGGTCAACGAAAGGGGTCTTCTTGTACTTGTTGCTCTCTCGTTTTTCATACAGCAAATAACAAGCTGATATTTGTACTACTTGTTGTCAGATGGTATAGGCACATGTGCATCAAGTGGGAATATTCTAAATGAAATGTAGTGCACCAATCAACCGATGTGTTTAGGGCCTATTTTGGCCCATTTTGCAGTCGTGTATTGGGTTCTGCGTGGTCAATGAAAGGGGTCTTCTTGTACTTGTTGCTCTCTCGTTTTTCATACAGCAAATAACAAGCTGATATTTGTACTACTTGTTGTTAGATGGTATAGGCACATGTGCATCAGGTGGGAATATTCTAAATGAAATGTAGTGCACCAATCAACCGATGTGTTTAGGGCCTATTTTGGCCCATTTTGCAGTCGTGTATTGGGTTCTGCGTGGTCAATGAAAGGGGTCTTCTTGTACTTGTTGCTCTCTCGTTTTTCATACAGCAAATAACAAGCTGATATTTGTACTACTTGTTGTTAGATGGTATAGGCACATGTGCATCAAGTGGGAATATTCTAAATGAAATGTAGTGCACCAATCAACCGATGTGTTGAGGGCCTATTTTGGCCCATTTTGCAGTCGTGTATTGGGTTCTGCGTGGTCAATGAAAGGGGTCTTCTTGTACTTGTTGCTCTCTCGTTTTTCATACAGCAAATAACAAGCTGATATTTGTACTACTTGTTGTTAGATGGTATAGGCACATGTGCATCAGGTGGGAATATTCTAAATGAAATGTAGTGCACCAATCAACCGATGTGTTTAGGGCCTATTTTGGCCCATTTTGCAGTCGTGTATTGGGTTCTGCGTGGTCAATGAAAGGGGTCTTCTTGTACTTCTTGCTCTCTCGTTTTTCATACAGCAAATAACAAGCTGATATTTGTACTACTTGTTGTCAGATGGTATAGGCACATGTGCATCAGGTGGGAATATTCTAAATGAAATGTAGTGCACCAATCAACCGATGTGTTTAGGGCCTATTTTGGCCCATTTTGCAGTCGTGTATTGGATTCTGCGTGGTCAACGAAAGGGGTCTTCTTGTACTTGTTGCTCTCTCGTTTTTCATACAGCAAATAACAAGCTGATATTTGTACTACTTGTTGTCAGATGGTATAGGCACATGTGCATCAAGTGGGAATATTCTAAATGAAATGTAGTGCACCAATCAACCGATGTGTTTAGGGCCTATTTTGGCCCATTTTGCAGTCGTGTATTGGATTGTGCGTGGTCAATGAAAGGGGTCTTCTTGTACTTGTTGCTCTCTCGTTTTTCATACAGCAAATAACAAGCTGATATTTGTACTACTTGCTGTCAGATGGTATAGGCACATGTGCATCAAGTGGGAATATTCTAAATGAAATGTAGTGCACCAATCAACCGATGTGTTTAGGGCCTATTTTGGCCCATTTTGCAGTCGTGTATTGGATTCTGCGTGGTCAATGAAAGGGGTCTTCTTGTACTTGTTGCTCTCTCGTTTTTCATACAGCAAATAACAAGCTGATATTTGTACTACTTGTTGTTAGATGGTATAGGCACATGTGCATCAAGTGGGAATATTCTAAATGAAATGTAGTGCACCAATCAACCGATGTGTTGAGGGCCTATTTTGGCCCATTTTGCAGTCGTGTATTGGGTTCTGCGTGGTCAATGAAAGGGGTCTTCTTGTACTTGTTGCTCTCTCGTTTTTCATACAGCAAATAACAAGCTGATATTTGTACTACTTGTTGTCAGATGGTATAGGCACATGTGCATCAAGTGGGAATATTCTAAATGAAATGTAGTGCACCAATCAACCGATGTGTTGAGGGCCTATTTTGGCCCATTTTGCAGTCGTGTATTGGGTTCTGCGTGGTCAATGAAAGGGGTCTTCTTGTACTTGTTGCTCTCTCGTTTTTCATACAGCAAATAACAAGCTGATATTTGTACTACTTGTTGTCAGATGGTATAGGCACATGTGCATCAAGTGGGAATATTCTAAATGAAATGTAGTGCACCAATCAACCGATGTGTTGAGGGCCTATTTTGGCCCATTTTGCAGTCGTGTATTGGGTTCTGCGTGGTCAATGAAAGGGGTCTTCTTGTACTTCTTGCTCTCTCGTTTTTCATACAGCAAATAACAAGCTGATATTTGTACTACTTGTTGTCAGATGGTATAGGCACATGTGCATCAGGTGGGAATATTCTAAATGAAATGTAGTGCACCAATCAACCGATGTGTTTAGGGCCTATTTTGGCCCATTTTGCAGTCGTGTATTGGATTCTGCGTGGTCAACGAAAGGGGTCTTCTTGTACTTGTTGCTCTCTCGTTTTTCATACAGCAAATAACAAGCTGATATTTGTACTACTTGTTGTCAGATGGTATAGGCACATGTGCATCAAGTGGGAATATTCTAAATGAAATGTAGTGCACCAATCAACCGATGTGTTTAGGGCCTATTTTGGCCCATTTTGCAGTCGTGTATTGGATTGTGCGTGGTCAATGAAAGGGGTCTTCTTGTACTTGTTGCTCTCTCGTTTTTCATACAGCAAATAACAAGCTGATATTTGTACTACTTGCTGTCAGATGGTATAGGCACATGTGCATCAAGTGGGAATATTCTAAATGAAATGTAGTGCACCAATCAACCGATGTGTTTAGGGCCTATTTTGGCCCATTTTGCAGTCGTGTATTGGATTCTGCGTGGTCAATGAAAGGGGTCTTCTTGTACTTGTTGCTCTCTCGTTTTTCATACAGCAAATAACAAGCTGATATTTGTACTACTTGTTGTTAGATGGTATAGGCACATGTGCATCAAGTGGGAATATTCTAAATGAAATGTAGTGCACCAATCAACCGATGTGTTGAGGGCCTATTTTGGCCCATTTTGCAGTCGTGTATTGGGTTCTGCGTGGTCAATGAAAGGGGTCTTCTTGTACTTGTTGCTCTCTCGTTTTTCATACAGCAAATAACAAGCTGATATTTGTACTACTTGTTGTCAGATGGTATAGGCACATGTGCATCAAGTGGGAATATTCTAAATGAAATGTAGTGCACCAATCAACCGATGTGTTGAGGGCCTATTTTGGCCCATTTTGCAGTCGTGTATTGGGTTCTGCGTGGTCAATGAAAGGGGTCTTCTTGTACTTGTTGCTCTCTCGTTTTTCATACAGCAAATAACAAGCTGATATTTGTACTACTTGTTGTCAGATGGTATAGGCACATGTGCATCAAGTGGGAATATTCTAAATGAAATGTAGTGCACCAATCAACCGATGTGTTGAGGGCCTATTTTGGCCCATTTTGCAGTCGTGTATTGGGTTCTGCGTGGTCAATGAAAGGGGTCTTCTTGTACTTGTTGCTCTCTCGTTTTTCATACAGCAAATAACAAGCTGATATTTGTACTACTTGTTGTCAGATGGTATAGGCACATGTGCATCAAGTGGGAATATTCTAAATGAAATGTAGTGCACCAATCAACCGATGTGTTTAGGGCCTATTTTGGCCCATTTTGCAGTCGTGTATTGGATTCTGCGTGGTCAATGAAAGGGGTCTTCTTGTACTTGTTGCTCTCTCGTTTTTCATACAGCAAATAACAAGCTGATATTTGTACTACTTGTTGTTAGATGGTATAGGCACATGTGCATCAGGTGGGAATATTCTAAATGAAATGTAGTGCACGAATCAACCGATGTGTTTAGGGCCTATTTTGGCCCATTTTGCAGTCGTGTATTGGATTCTGCGTGGTCAACGAAAGGGGTCTTCTTGTACTTGTTGCTCTCTCGTTTTTCATACAGCAAATAACAAGCTGATATTTGTACTACTTGTTGTCAGATGGTATAGGCACATGTGCATCAAGTGGGAATATTCTAAATGAAATGTAGTGCACCAATCAACCGATGTGTTGAGGGCCTATTTTGGCCCATTTTGCAGTCGTGTATTGGGTTCTGCGTGGTCAATGAAAGGGGTCTTCTTGTACTTGTTGCTCTCTCGTTTTTCATACAGCAAATAACAAGCTGATATTTGTACTACTTGTTGTTAGATGGTATAGGCACATGTGCATCAGGTGGGAATATTCTAAATGAAATGTAGTGCACCAATCAACCGATGTGTTTAGGGCCTATTTTGGCCCATTTTGCAGTCGTGTATTGGGTTCTGCGTGGTCAATGAAAGGGGTCTTCTTGTACTTGTTGCTCTCTCGTTTTTCATACAGCAAATAACAAGCTGATATTTGTACTACTTGTTGTTAGATGGTATAGGCACATGTGCATCAAGTGGGAATATTCTAAATGAAATGTAGTGCACCAATCAACCGATGTGTTTAGGGCCTATTTTGGCCCATTTTGCAGTCGTGTATTGGGTTCTGCGTGGTCAATGAAAGGGGTCTTCTTGTACTTGTTGCTCTCTCGTTTTTCATACAGCAAATAACAAGCTGATATTTGTACTACTTGTTGTTAGATGGTATAGGCACATGTGCATCAGGTGGGAATATTCTAAATGAAATGTAGTGCACCAATCAACCGATGTGTTTAGGGCCTATTTTGGCCCATTTTGCAGTCGTGTATTGGGTTCTGCGTGGTCAATGAAAGGGGTCTTCTTGTACTTGTTGCTCTCTCGTTTTTCATACAGCAAATAACAAGCTGATATTTGTACTACTTGTTGTCAGATGGTATAGGCACATGTGCATCAGGTGGGAATATTCTAAATGAAATGTAGTGCACCAATCAACCGATGTGTTTAGGGCCTATTTTGGCCCATTTTGCAGTCGTGTATTGGATTCTGCGTGGTCAACGAAAGGGGTCTTCTTGTACTTGTTGCTCTCTCGTTTTTCATACAGCAAATAACAAGCTGATATTTGTACTACTTGTTGTCAGATGGTATAGGCACATGTGCATCAAGTGGGAATATTCTAAATGAAATGTAGTGCACCAATCAACCGATGTGTTTAGGGCCTATTTTGGCCCATTTTGCAGTCGTGTATTGGATTGTGCGTGGTCAATGAAAGGGGTCTTCTTGTACTTGTTGCTCTCTCGTTTTTCATACAGCAAATAACAAGCTGATATTTGTACTACTTGCTGTCAGATGGTATAGGCACATGTGCATCAAGTGGGAATATTCTAAATGAAATGTAGTGCACCAATCAACCGATGTGTTTAGGGCCTATTTTGGCCCATTTTGCAGTCGTGTAATGGATTCTGCGTGGTCAATGAAAGGGGTCTTCTTGTACTTGTTGCTCTCTCGTTTTTCATACAGCAAATAACAAGCTGATATTTGTACTACTTGTTGTTAGATGGTATAGGCACATGTGCATCAAGTGGGAATATTCTAAATGAAATGTAGTGCACCAATCAACCGATGTGTTGAGGGCCTATTTTGGCCCATTTTGCAGTCGTGTATTGGGTTCTGCGTGGTCAATGAAAGGGGTCTTCTTGTACTTGTTGCTCTCTCGTTTTTCATACAGCAAATAACAAGCTGATATTTGTACTACTTGTTGTCAGATGGTATAGGCACATGTGCATCAAGTGGGAATATTCTAAATGAAATGTAGTGCACCAATCAACCGATGTGTTGAGGGCCTATTTTGGCCCATTTTGCAGTCGTGTATTGGGTTCTGCGTGGTCAATGAAAGGGGTCTTCTTGTACTTGTTGCTCTCTCGTTTTTCATACAGCAAATAACAAGCTGATATTTGTACTACTTGTTGTCAGATGGTATAGGCACATGTGCATCAAGTGGGAATATTCTAAATGAAATGTAGTGCACCAATCAACCGATGTGTTTAGGGCTCGTTTTGGGATCTTATTCATGCATAGAGTTGTGTAGTAGCAACTTGTAGAATGCCACTCAAACAAATCACTGGCTTAACTTCATCAGTGTTTATGACTTCTCACTGAAGATGGGTATTCTTATGCTCATGAATAATATCAAATTGTAAACCAAAAGTTACTGTGTTCTGTAATCTCATTGGTTGAAAAACATGATTAAATGGTATTAGATTCCCGGAAACTGAAAGACTATTTACCGGGTATTGACACGTAAACAATTGTTTTGTTGTGTTATCAACAGTGGTGACGTCATTCAAATCATATTGTGACGTAAAGTTAGAATGACGTGACAAATGAGCAGCTCCAGATGGTACCATGGGAACCAGCTAAAACGGCCAGCTGATGACACTTCACTGCTGTATCCGTATTCGATGTAAACGAGTGCAGACACTAAAACCCTTTGTTTACTTTTGTGTTTACAATGTCGATAAACATCATGTGTTGGCCATTTTCCGGGTGTTATTGAGTATTTGAAGCACGGGAATATTTCATTTGAAACCCCCGGCTGACGCCGTCGGTTGCAAATGCATTCCCGTGCTTCAAATACTCAATAACACCCGGAAAATGGCCAACACATGATGTTTATCTCCTAATTAACCATTTCATATTTGACGTCTATGCAGACCATTTGCTTTGAGTGGCAAGCTAAAACGTTATCTGTATTTAACTTTGTTAAGCTGTCAATCACACTAAGTATAGCTACATGTGTATCTCATATAATCAATATGTGAACGTGGTTTCACTTGATTTTAATTTTTGTTACAGGCAATGTCTTCAGAAAATACACAGCTGAAAACGGATCAAACACAAATGAAATCTTGTTCTCAGACCCACTCACCTTGTCCCCCTAAAAAGTCATTCATGGGTACTAACTGACTGAATTTGATTTTTCAGTGAAATATCTTTCACTTTTGAAAAATATGTTTTGTTAGGATTGTTGTTCTTTACTTTACATGTGGAGATGCAAATCGTATCCAATATAAGAATCTTATCCAATAATGTTCACATCTGTCGCTTTTCATATTAAGTTTCTTGATCATGAATTTTGTGACGATATTTTTGTTATTCCATAAACATTTGCGAATTTTATCCTGCAATTGAATGCCAAATACAGGTGACTTCTCCACTGTTGACTAATGCGGCTGTACAAACATATGGAGGTAAATATCATGAACATCCTCCTACTAATCAGGATGACAACTGTATGTAGTGTGTGAAATGAAACAGAACTGGGATTCTGTTTTGTCAAACCAATTGATTTGTTAAGGTTATACGCTACTATCCAATATAGCAAACGTAAGGGGGAAACTCCATTCCTTGATCCATGTGGCATTTGTAAGTAAACTGGTGTGCAATGATATACCAACATATCTACTGTCAGAGATTCAGTATAATTTGTCACAATTGAAAGTAAATGCCTTTGAAGTTTGAGGTGTAGTGAAATGTTGACATACCTTTACCAAACTATTCAGAACTGAAGGCCACAAGCTGATAGAAAAAAGTATATATAATGTTGAACAGTTTATGTACGTTCATATCATGACGAACAAATATGCAATATTTTCATTTGATATACCTTCAGCAGCTGACAATAGATGGATAAATATAGGTTTTAGTGGTTGTTTAGCAAAATACCTGGGGATATATTTTGATGATAATGTTACTGTAATGTAATTGGCAGAAAGGGTCTTTGTTCTCAAGGGCATTTAACAGTAGGTACGATATTTGCACACAGTAGGCCCGTTATTTGCACACAGTAGGGTTGTTGTGATATGTTCCCTTATAACACCTTAAACCAGGGGATACTGAAAGAAGCAGCAGGGATAAGACATTATTATTCCTTTCTTGATCTTGATACAGCGCATGTTTGGCTCACTCATGAAATGTTCTTTAAACAGGGAATAAATAAACATATAAACAGGGAATAAATAAACATATAAACAGGGAATAAATAAACATATAAACAGGGAATAAATAAACATAGAGACAGTTTTGGATATTAACATGCCACTCTGGTATAAAGCAATCGTTGCTTCTTTTAACAAGTAAATTTTAAGATATGTTGGTTTTGGGCTCCCTACATTATCCATGCACTGCCAAGTCCAAATCTAAAGAGAACTGTTTTCACATGTGAAGCCTAATTAAACTTATTACTCCCAAGAAATTCAAGTAAGGCAACATAAGCTTTAGTATCTATGATAAAACGCCTTTGTAGCTTAAAGGATTTGCCATGTGATGTTTACTATAAAATATCCGTCTGTAAGACCAACACCTATATTATTATACACGTAAGAACTAGGGGGCTTTCATAAACAGGGCTGCTTGGAAGGGTATTTATTACATGGACGTAAACGTTTCCCTGGTTTGCGAATGGCTACTCCAAGTACATTTGTGCTTCGAGAAACTGATAGATATCCTATTCATGAGTGTGCACTTACATGCTGTATAGCTTACTGGTTAATTTCCTCTCCAAGCACTCTTAACGCTACCAATCATTCAAACGCAAGCAAGCCCTACAAAAGTAAACGTGCCATGCGAAGGCAGGAAAGAAATGTGCCCTGTGTCGAGATGTTTGAATAGGAATGTACCTTTACCGTACGAATACTTTGATTCGTTTGAAAAAAAAATCAGTTACCCTCACTGAGGTCATATTAAGATTCATGACTGAAGAGGGGATTCCCAATTCAGACGCTGTATCACTGTTCACTTCACGGTTAAAATCCAGGGGCGATTTTATAAGACTTTAAGTGACAGTAGACGTTATTTTGCTGAAAGATATTTTTAAGACATTCATGGCAAGCGTGATGGCCTGTTCTACCCCAGATGCTCAAGGGTCACTCAGGTCTCATGAAACACAAGGTAGATGAGAACAACCCAGATTTAACACGACGTCATCGGTCCGTCACTGGCTACAGTCGGCAAGCCGACAGTTGCTTGTAGCTGGCGGCCCGCTCGCCAGCTTGTATGCTGTAACGATGTTGCTATAAAGGTATGCAACGTTGTTACATACATTTTCGTAATGAAACACGTTGTTTACGGTAAAACGAAGTTGTGGATAGGCGAGAATATAATTAGCGATCCTAACACATTCATTTACAAGAAATTTAAGAGATAAACAATTCGATTGCCGAAAAATTGAAGGTGATGAATCGTTAACAGTTCTGCCTCATGACCTCTGTTTTTGAAAGAACTGGATCGACCGATCCATGCCAGTGATATTTGCATACTTGTAATTTTTGAAAGCTTACGTGTTAATTTGGTGGAGCAATAATATTTTTTTTAATAATTTGATTAATAATTTAAAGATCCAATTAAGTCAAATTTTGCACATTTGTGAGGAATCATCTCCACTTCAGTCACAAAATTCTATTTAATTTTCCGTTGTTTATTTATCGAGAGTCAACAATTTAACAAACATATGCACAGTAGGGTGAACTAATTAACATGACTGCCTTTGTGATTGACCTTTGTGGAACAATACATACGTTTGGTAAACTGAAATTGTATGCGCAGAGCATACCATCAAAATTTCCCGTCAAATTGTAGAAACATCCATCCCAAACTCAATTCATGAAAAGTATGCATACAACACTGACATAACATGTAAGTCAACGGGCATGACATCAAGTGTCCGAATATAACTGGTACGTCTCCGTGGCATTCAATGTTCCAACGTTGGAATTATATGTAGCAGCAAGGAGGTCGTCTGATTTATTTATTTAAAACAGCGTAGTTGTTGTTGTAGTTGTGATGTTTTCCTCCCGTATATGTGAGGAAGTGTTCTAGTAGTGTTTTCAATTCGTTGAACTCAGTTCGAAAATGTCACCCAGACAAAAATTCATTGTTCATTGAGAACATTAAAAAATTTAATTAAGTGATAACACATTCCTTTTAGCTGTTAATAAAAGATGGTATAAACCCTCGGACTCCCGAACATGTAATGTAAATATGATTTCCTATTGTTTCAGGTGCAGTACTTTAAAATACGGATTTGCGTTTTAATTGGACAGACAAGGCGGTCGCAGTGTACACAGGAACCCACACAAAATTGGAAATTGATGTCTATGATGTTTCTGTATAAAATATAATTAAATATATCAGAATAAACAATCAGTGTCCATACATTATTTCCGTTTTCTGTTGTTTAATGAACGAATGAGTTTGGTTTTGGGTTTAGCAACATTCCAGGGTTTAACAACATTCCAGCAATATCACGACGGGAAACACCAGAACTTGTAACATGTAGGAAATCGAACCCGAGTCTTCGGCGTGATGAGTGAACAGTTTACAGCTATGACACCCCCACCTCGCGACCTCCTTGAGACTGGGATGAGTGCTAATTACACATACTCACAGTTTACCATGGGTTAATTATTATCCAAATTCATGAATGATTGTTATCACGAATATATTTTAATGAAGGCCAGTTGGAGTTTTGAACATAATTAAAGTAAGAGAGAAAAACCACTGATATCAATATCTTTAACTTGACAAAATATATGTGATCTATACTTCAAGTTGTATGCAAATAAATTTATGATAAATTTAGATCATGACATTGAATATCTTGTGACACCTAAAACTGCAGTATCTTATACAATCTATACAGCAATAAGTTACTTTTATAGATAATTCATGTATTAGTAAGTTAGTAAATCTAAGTTAAATACAAATATCCTTAATTAATCATTACACTTTGTTAACCATCTCTTTCATTATCATGATATTTAAATTAATCAGAAATGTATAAGAAACTTTGTAAAATTAAATTACGGGCAGACCTACAGAAATACATTGTGTCAAGAACAGAAATTACTGCAAATTTTATGCTTAATCCATAACCAAAATGATTATGTAAATTGGTGGCCACTTTTATATATGTCGTAAGAACCGGTCCTGAAGTGACAGTATCACTGCAAAGACTTCAGTAATTACTCATTGAATGTGATAATCTCCTAAAATCTATCCATTTAATTACAGATACATGTATACCGAAATTTCCTTCAGCGAGTGAGTCAGTGAGTTTTCAGCCCCAATAAAAGACTTTCACATATTTCGCAAAAAAATGAAAATTATTTTCATCATAGATGTGAAAACTGCATGTCACGAAATTCAGTACATGATGTCCCAAAAAATGTATTTGTATTTAAAGGTTTGCACCTGATATAATAATGTTATCATGTCCTTAATACGGATACAAAACACACATACTCTCCGTTAATGTAGCGGCTTGCCACCAGTGGGCCACTGATTTGCCATCGGTGCCACCGTTGGGCCATCGGAGATCAGCTAGACACACCATACGTGACCCACCGTGGCCACCAGTACAGTATATGGTGGGCCATGAGTGGCCCACCACCGATGTGTTATCTGGGAATGTCCGTTATCAACTGTCTTTGTAAGGGTTGTACCAATACAACAAGCTTGCAGTAAAGGGTAATACTAGTATTAGGAGAATGTAAACGTAACCTTTCCTCTAATACACAATCCGCCCATTGAAACAGGGGAAACAAATACCTGTAACTGAAAGAAGCTGGTCAGTTGATATAAGGGATGTTTTTTCATTTGTTTATTTTTCCAGTTTTGGACAGGAAAAAAACCCAGCTAATTGACATGTGTTCTCTACATTCAACTGAATTTCTTTGGAATGCATTTACTTTTGAACAGTCAAAAGCTAGGAGGACTTCGAAAACTATCCAATATGTGGGAAACAGTTATGTTACTTTTTAACACTGTACAATGTCAAAAACTAAACAAAAAACACATTGATACTATAAAACGTTATCTCTTGCAAGATGGAATTCGTAGTGATCCATGATTAAATCGAAAATTTCGCATGAATGAGAGCAGTGCGGCAAGATACATATCTTTTTCTTCCTGCACACTCTCGTGTATATCGCTTTAGCACCATCACTTCAACATAATTTATCGACTAGTATGAAAGTGTGCGGGGTAGCGCTCATCACAAGGTCCATTTCTATGTTAAACAGCCAAGTGCGAGTCACCTTTGGAACCAATCGATAAACCTTTGATATTTTTTGTTTACATTTCAAGCAGGGTGATCAAAACACTGCAGAACTGGGCCAAGTTACTCACAGACTGGCGGAAACAAAAAGACGGAAATACAGAAACACCAGACTATATCAGCATAGCTTTCAATAATTGTCCACTCTGACAGAACTGTTATGGATGCTCTTTTGACCAGCTACATCACGACTGCACATATATAAAATATTTTCTGTTGCTGAACATATAAATAGATATTGATGGAAGAAATGCCATATGGAAATGTTTCTGTGAAAGCAACACTTGATGATATTATTTGACTTTCTCGACATGTATATTTCATGCTATGAAAGTGAAGAATATGTACAGGATCAATCCATAGCTAAGGGTAGAATCAACATAATTTGCAATCACACAAGCAAATGGTGCAATATAACCGTGATTTGTTTAGCCGGGATTTCAACTGAATTTACATGGAGTCGATTTAGATGAGAGACTTGGCAGTATAATTGTGGACTCATTTATTTGCTTACATGCCTGTGAACTTTGGTGATAGAAACCAGTGAAGGTAAGAGTTTGGCAACACGGGGAGTGGACAACAAGGCGCGCCGATTTGGTTGACACGGCTTAATGAATCCCAATAGTGTAGAATGTGATGGTGATCACCGGATTGTCTGGTCCACAGTCCAGTACGTACAGACACTGCCATATAGCTGGAATATTAGTAATGGCGGTGTTTATCACCAAAGAAACAAACAAATGTTCTTGCATGCAATGCAATATAAAGTTTTAACATCTAAACACACGTGCGCATGACTTTTTCAGAGTAGGTCCGATTTTTTCAACCTTATCCAATTGAGCTGGAGTGACAGGTTTGCCTTATTTCCTGTGCCGGTTTGTTCAGGTGCCGGTTTGTTCAGGGTTAATTAAGTTAAGAAAACATACTGTCCATGTAGGTTCTACAAACTGTTCATATCCCAAAACACGTTGATGTGAAACATTCGTTTGTCAAACAGTATAGTAAAAAAACTTCACAATATTTCATGCTTTAAGTTTGTGATCTTTTGTAACAGGACTGTAGCTGGTTGTAGGACAATTCCCACCCGGACAATTCCCACCCAGACAAATGCCACCCGGACAATTCCCAATTTTGATTGTAATACTTTGGGCTGCCCTGTAAAGTAAGTTTTCGAGATACGTTTTATATAAATATTACATACACCTGTCAAGGCCAGCTGGCTCCATAACTATTCCTGAAACATCGAATCCATTGCCATAAGAATTTATCTAACGATAAAAATTATCCTGCCCCACTGAAGGTTACCATGGTTTTGCTCTAAAATAATACCAAGAAATGTATACTTTTCACATTATTGTAGAGGGATGACTTTGGCTAGATCTGACAGCAGCTGCTAGCATCTGAGTAAGTATGTGAATGAGTTTAGTTTAGCGCCGCACACGGGCAAGATTCAAGCTTTATGGCGCTTGTCTGTGAACAATCAAGTGTGGACCAGACAATCCAGTGATGAACTGCCTGAGCTCCGATTTGCGCAAGTGCGAACCGACGACATAGGTCAACCCACTTTCATGGCAAACATGGGTTGCTGAAAATCTTTTTTACCTCGGAGTATAGCATTCATTTTCACGTAGCGCTGTAAATTATATTGTGCTTTCCTAACAACTAACATGTCATTGAGCAAATGTGAATAAATTTCGCTATAAAACTGTTGTGATTCAAACCTTGACATATGGAAGAAATTTCTTTATTGGAATTTGTTTTGTTTTTGTTTTTTCTGTCTTTTTTTGTTTTTTTCTTGTTTCTTTGTTTTGTTTGTTTTTTGGGTTTTTTGTTTTGGTTTGGTTTTGGGGTGGGTTTTTTTTCACTTTCAGTATGACTGTTGACAGATGCTGATTTTAGCTGACAGGAGTATGGAGATGTCGACGGGGGGTGGAACTATCAAAGTTGATTTTTTCAGTAGCTTGTCTCGGGGAAAACAGGTGTAGAAAAAGGTGACAACTGACATGTCAAGTGCTAGTTCCACACTGTCAGTATCCTCTGCTTGCTATCTGTTGAGCCGATAAAACGGAGGCGGAAATTTAGATCAATACGATGGGTATGTTTGAGGCAAATTAACATCTGCACTTTTTATGGACTGAACTGTGATGTCATAGATTCACAACGTAGCCAGGTATATTTTCATTCAATTCTCATCACTTATGTGTACACGCTATTGATCTAGGTCCAAGCTCTGGGTGTGCATATTAAATGATAGCTTGAAATAAAACAAACCAGTTGTAAGTGTTGAAATAGTGTTTTATTTATATTTGGAGGACAGGCTACATTTTGGCAAGACTGGTAAAAAGCTGACCAGCCAGTCCTGTAGACAGGTTAGATTTTCTACATCTTTCCTACACTGCCATGTCCCATCTTCGGGAGGTTAGTCTTGTTTGTCAACAGCTGTACAACTGCCATAGGGGCAACTTACAAACTGGGGGAACATTTTCCGATAAAAATTGTTTGGTGTTGCCATAATTTATTTATTTATTTATTTATTTATTTATGTTTAAGTGTTTTTAATGTAAGTTCAGAATCAACATTAAGTACACACGCAGTTAATATACGCAGTTATTAGAATTACCAAAGAATATTTCTGTAAAGGTTGGCAAGGTAATTTGGCCATAAAGTTTAACTTAACCTTCTGTTACATTATTGATTTGAAATGGTTTAGTAACCATCAACTAGCATTTCCCTTGCCCTAATTTACCACTCTGAACTTGTAATGAAGGAAACAAGTGAGCCCACTCCAAACGGTTTCATGTTTAGAACTATAGAGAGTGACAAAACAACACTGCCCAAGTGGAAGATGGCAACTTTACCTTCATGTCGAGCAATATACCAGCAGCTCCAGCCGTTGGTGTTTACATTTCACAACTTTTGACTTACAATCGAGCATGCTCTTCTCACCATCATTTCAAACAGCGTCCTTCCTCCTTTGTTCAGTAGTTTTTCGATCCCAGGCCCCGATACAGCTTTCCTAAAGGGTTATAGCAGACATGTGGAGCAAATGTCCAAATTTGTTGCAACAATGAAGAAGGTGTGTCCACTGCCATTCCCCATTTGGCCTTGACAATGTCACCTTTGTTGTCTTATTTCTTTTGTCATATGTACATGTGCTCTCTGTCTCAAAGCATTCATTCACCTGATGAAGGAGGAGGCCCATATTACATATCGGTGCATTCCGATGTGTGTTGACATACATAACACTCTCTTCTTATATGACTAGCCTTTTGCTAGTGGTTGTCACTATAGGCGAAGGATACGCTCACCTTTCCATGATCATGTGACATCATGACTATCTGATCGTGATTCATAAAAACATGCTATGCCATCACACAACAGGGCGAAAATCAGTGGATTATCTGGTCCAAACGCGATCGTTTACATACAACACTGTAGAATGGTACCACTGATGAAACTAATACATACTCACAATATAGTCAAAATTGCTGCTTCTATTCAACAAAGATTTCTTTTGTTGATTACACCAGGACCCAACACCGGTATGGAGGAAAACACCCTCGTGTAATCAGGAAGATAGACAATGAAACATCTGGCGTTGAGTAACTGTGTGTTCTTTAAAGTGTGTTTACATATATTTCTTCACATCAGTTATTATTGAGACTGCAAATTGTTTATTAATGACCATGGGATTTGTTTATTGATGGACATGCCATGGCTGAGCGTTAACAAGAATTGATGATTTCTGTATCCACGCAAAAGGCGATTGTTTGCAAACATACACCACGTGCTTTTTTATTTATAGCCTTTTCCCACTGCGCACCTCTATTTATTAAAACCGGATGTTGTGGTTTGCCTGCTGTGTTTGATGTTAAAGGGAGTTCTTTTTGTCCCTGAATGTTGAAAGAGTGCACTTCTATCACTGTTTGATGAAAATGGTTCGATGACCTTTTAAACATTGCAATTTAAATATGACATAACAGGAAAACATTTTATATAGCATTATATTGGCTGAATACTGGAAACTAAAGTAACAATTAATGAGATGGTTATCTGACCATAAATGTTTTGTCAACAGATCTCATCTCATGACACGTCGTCCACCGTTTTTTGCATGCAATTGTTGTCACAACAATAAATTTAGAAAACAATACGAAGCTTCTGTCATGAACATGTTTAACGCTTATAACATTAAGTCTGTTCACTTTGAATAAGGTGTGCGGTGATGGTGTTCATCCCCGGCAGCCTGTGATGTGTACAGACACGGTCACGTTGCTGGAATTTTAATGTTCATGGTGTTAAACAACAAAACAGCACAAAAAATAGTGTATACCAACAAAATGAACAGCATGGCATACAGCCTAAACTTGGCAAACACCAATCAGTCGGCACCTGTACGAGAACTGCATTGTATGTCCCGTATGTACGGAGCAAGTTTCTTTTCAGTCAATGCACATTACACCGTTTATGTCTGTCTTTATTGTGTCAGGGATGAGAAATTTCCGCGGATCCGCGGAAATCCGCGTTTTTTTACATCCCCAGGGTCATTTTTCTGAAACGTCTAAATATATATACAGTGTTAATATTGATTTTAGAAGCCATATTTAGTGTGTAAAATGCCAAAATCCCCAGACCCCCGACTCGTTTTCAGCTGTAAATGAAAATTTCCATTCTCATCCCTGTTGTGTAAACAAATATAACAGCTTTTATTATCTCTGAGAACAGTGACAGTTTATACCTGCAAATCAAAATATAATAATTTACGTGTGTGCATTTAGGTGTAACTGAAAAGGTATAGCTGCATAATCATGAGTGACTTAAACGCCAAGAACCCCTATGGGTGCTTACTAAAACAAAGGGAGAGGTCATTGAAGAATTTTCTCTCAAATAATGATCTATGCATCTGCAACTATGGTGTAAACATTTATCTTCACCCTGCAACTGGTCAAAAGTCTGCTCTCGCTCTGTCACTAACAGATTCAAATATTTTAAGAGTGTGAATGGTCGTGTGAATGACCTCTAAGGAAGTGACCACTTTCTAGCAATTCTCACACCGGTTTTCCCACATCACCTGGCGTCCCATTTTGAACCACTACGGATCGTTTGGTTTTGAATGTTATGACACATTATGTTTGTAAATAATTATATTTAATGAATATATATGCTTGCAAGAAACTCATTTGTACTTAAAATGTGTGAATGCAGACTTGTAATGGCGACTTAACATAAAACTCAGCTCAAGCTAACACCAGTTGTAATACAAAAGATTTTATCTAATTTTCAAATTTTCATACAGTCTTTAAAAATTAAAAGGATTGTGTGAAGACTTTCGTTACAATTTTACACTGACTGACCCTGCTCTTTTTCACTTAGTCCAATCATTTCCATAACAACCAAGAAAAATATAAATGAAAAAAATCTGCAAATAGCAAAAGGCACCACTATAGACTCTGATCCATATTTATTCCAATTTATGCTGAAAAGTAACAACCGGTTTCAGAGCTATGTACATGTACAATTTCATATACTTATCATTGTTAAAGTTCTCAATATAAGTCAATAAAATTTGCACCTTGAAAAGCATACTTTTCTGAACTAATACTTCGTTGATAATTTGGAAATCCTGCTATTTTTGCTGTCAAAGAGGAAGAGGTACTGTCATGTTGCAAATGGAGTTTCTCCAACTGAGACTTCATTGAAGTATATAAGTGACTTAAAAACTAAAACCTTTTTCATCAATAATGTATGAACAAGAGTTTAAATATGATATTTGCCTTTGTGTTGTAATTTCATTAATCCTTGCCAATTTAAAAATTGCTTATTAGTTGTATCCCCATATTTTGGTATTTGTTTATAACTGAAACATAACAAACACTGTTTTGCTACTTGTTTGCTAATATGGAAAAGAAGAGATGTGCGGCAAGGATTGAAGCTGGGTGCTTGGAACCTCACACAACATGGAAATATTAAAAGGGATATTCAAGGCAGTAGAAATGTGAACTGGGGAATGTTAACGTTTTTTTGTTTTTTTAAAAAAAATTTTAAAGCCTAAATGGAATTTAGAGATAATTATTTCGATAACTCATTAATTATTTAGTTTCTACATTCAGTATGTCTTATTAGTAAACTATGTTTTGTAGTCAAACTTTTAGGAGTAGTACAGAAACACCAATGCACTGTCAAGGTGGCAGCAATGATCCAATATAATGAATATTGTAGAAAGCATTGAAAACTCCTTTCAAAACAGTTGCTGAAAGGACTGGGTGGTCAGTCAGTCTTGATTGGGAAAGAAAGTCTTCACACAATCCTTTTAATTATCTAAAAATGTATGAAAATTTGTTATAAACAAGCACCAAGGTCTGGAACAGGTGTGTTACGATTTTAGGGAGGGAATCCCTTCGCGTCACGTGATTTAAAATGGCGCCGCTCATATGCGATCGATCGACTGAGATGTTTGATGGCTTGCAAATATTTATTTTTTCATATTTTGATAACGAAACTAGGGCGCACATGTAGGTATAAGTACAAAGAAGCCATTCGTATAAGTTTTTCATGCGCAATAGTCGTAACGAGTGCGCGAAAGTGCGACAAAGGATTTCCACCATTGCGGCCTATGGAGGTGCGGCATAGCGTTCAGTCGTGAACGCTATGTATCTCAGCTAGGTGATTAGGAGCAATTCCTTTGTGAGGTCTTTACTTGAAACTGCTACAGCTGTGATAATGTTGTTATGTCTACTTTGATAACTGAGAGGCCTTATTGGCATTAGTATTTCCACTTGTAAATTTTTCCCGAAAAATGGACATGACACCACAAACATAGCAGGAGCAGTGTTATGGTGCCTCCTGGGCACGTTCATTCTTGGAATATGTGGCGAGCTGTTACTGGTTAAGAACAAAATGGATCCAGTGAGAGGCATATCCCCGCAATGTGACAAAAGTAGGCAGTGAGATGTTCCTTTAAAATTGATATTATTTTGACAGTAAAATATCAATTGTGAACACTGCTAATCCACAGCACCAGAGTTCTGAACTGAGGTAAACTCGCGCAAGGTGAGGCGTGACTCCACGCAACACAGCGAGTGACAGCTGCTGACAGTCTGTCTCGCTCCGTGAACTTGCACTGAATGACCCGGCGATCAATGAGTGACCATATGTCACTGCAATGAAAATTATTTCTTTTTTAAACTCCTTCCAATTTGAAGTATATCACAAAGTCTACCTGACATTTGTGGTAATGTTATGATTTATTGGTCTGTTTTTATGAATAGTCACTGACATTACCTTGGATGAAAAAAAATCCTATTCTAAAAATGCATCAACTTGGAAAATTTTGTGCTTCACCTCTTTCCTTCAATCAGGAAAAGCATGAATATTGGTGTGACACCATACTTGCCTTTGATGAGTGTTCACATAAAATAAAATCTGAAACCTGTTTATTACAGTGTATAAACTTTCTGTTCCAAACGGTATGAGGTAGGTGTTTCCTTAATACGTGACTTTGTTCATACAGATGGAAACAAGCCAACTGCATGGATCAGTTCCTAACACTGTTGAACGTATTTTTGTCCATTACTTTGTGAGTGAGGGTATATGACTTTAGCCTGCTTTTATCACGGCAATACCTTGACCAGGAAAAAAACGTTTCAAACATAGGTTTTCAACAGGACGAGCAAACGCTATAACCATCATTAGTTTATCCCACTGCCTTCCGTTGTTTGGGGTTTATCAAAGATACAGAGAGCTATCGAACAAAGTTGAACTTTACTACACTGACAGTTTTTGTACAACTTGATCACAATTCTCTTGTTTGAGGTTGTTTGTTTGTTTGTTTATTTATTTATTTATTTATTTGTTTGTTTATTTATTTTTGAAGTGAGGGAAAAATAAGTCTGTGCCAACTTAAATGGGAAAAGACTGTTTGTATGACCACTAGGACTATGGTTTAATACTATATTGAGATGGTTTTAGTCCTGGGTTCAAAATAAAAAAATATTTTCTATCGAAGATGAAATTAACAGAAAGCAATATGTTCACATTCTGTCAGCATCTCGGATTAAAGCATATTCATCCCTTACATCAATATTTTAAGAGTGTATCTAACAGCAATTTCAGGCACATTCCCAGCTAACAGGAAGGGTTGTTTTCTGTTACATTCGTTTGGCTTCCAGAGGATACAAATAGAACGTTTTTCAACATACTTTTGCCATTAGCTGCTTTTTTATGTGACGTAAAGATATATCACTCTTACACATATGCATCACTGCAACGAAAACGCAGACCAGGCAAACTACAACAACTACCAGTATCAAATGTGGTTGGGGTCAGTGCGCGCCGCTGGCTGGTTGCATTTTGCCCTGTGGCAAGTGGATTTTTCTTTTTGGAAAAAAATAGCTTGGATACCAAATCGTGCATAAAAAACACTGAAGTCCTTTTTCTTTGAGCCTTTTTCCACAATCGGGCCGAATGGGCGATCTTTTTGTTGCGAGGGGCGATAACTCTCCTTTAACTTCTCGTTTCCGGTCTGGTTCCCGAGTCAATGTGCGCAGCGACAACTTGCTACATGTAAAGACAGAACCCAGCTTACGCGTTGCCGTATTCACATAAACTGAAAAAACATCGTTTACGACGAAGAGCCATTAACTGACGCATGTTTTGCTTTGAGTTATAGTTTAGAAAGGCATCCGTTGTTTAATTTCCAAATGCAGTACGAATTGATACGATAGAAGATAACAGGGAAAACGCCATGAAAAGTATATTGTCATGGCATTTCCTACGACAGAACACGAAACAGAGCAAGTTTCGGGTGTCGTAGCATCGGTGAAGTAATGAAAATTCTTTTTTTTATATGTTTTCAGCCCTTATGTTGTTCCCAACGGTAATTCTTTAACTATTGCCACATTAAAATCTTACAAAGAGTTCCTATACAACCATCGACACAATGTAAAAAAATCGGGGCTACACCTCCAGCGAACGAGCATCCCCTGGAAGTTCTTCATCGAGATTTATGATTATTAGACATCCCTGATAATTGAAAACATGCTGTATAGAATGTAACAGATTCTTACGTTTTAAGCAGCAGTTCCTCACTCATCTGAATCCATTTTGTTTTTAAATTCTGACACTACGTACTGTATATTTTTGTGTTTACATATACAAGTGCCATACACCTTTTATCCAAGCAATTAGTCAGTTGCATCAGAAACACCAGTCATCATAGCTTGAAATAAAATATTTCCTCCTTGAAAAATATGTCCACCAGTCAGTATTGTGAGTTATGTTATATATGTGAATTTATTGGTTCATTTCTTACAAAAGTTTAACACAACTTAAAGCTCTTAATATAAATAGTGACTTACAGAGATTTCTCTCAACGAACAACATATAATTCTGAGCGACCAAACGGATGTGTATGATAGAGATATATTTCATATGTTTCTTGTTTTGGTAACATTAAGTTGACAGAATATTTCCCATGACAGACTATTTACCATCTAACTTTATCTAACTTTCTGATTTTCACTCAACAGTTCTTAAAGAAAATTTTAGGCTATGTCTGTTTGTTAGGGATTAACACAGAAAATGTGTTTATTATGAAATATATGTTTTAGATGATATAAAATCGAATTTAACCCCACAGTTATTACATGAAGACATGTTTATGGATTTATATATATTATTATTACAAATTAACAGTATACTGTAAAATGTCTGAATAAAGTCATGCATGTGAAATGTAATATGAAGTACACACGCACCAGCATACAAAGAATCAGATGGAATTACAACATTGTACAGTGCAGGTACAATGTAAAGTGGGAAAAGATATTGACTTTATTGATATATTTGTGTTAGAATTTGAAAAATCAATTTAATGCAACAAAAAATATGAGCTTTTTCATGACTATTATAATAATCTGATCATTGTGAAGACAACATGTATGTAGACACTGCAGGAAAATGTAAACCTTTTGATGCTGACAACACTTAACAGTACCATTTATTATGTTAGATATTGAAATTTAGTATCAGTATGAATGTATGTATTGTTTAGTCGTGTAATGAAAATAGATTTTGCAAAGTGCCGTTGAATATGTACTTATTAATCTAATGGTATTTTTGCTTCTTCTGTGTCTAAAATAGTATATTTATTAAATCAATATTTTAATATTTCCTTTTATTAAAACTTAAGAAAATCAAAACATGTTAATTGATACCCTTAATTGATGATAATTAAAATGCAGTCATTGTAGAAATTTGCAATATCTTTAGGTATTATTTGCCTATACAGTGAAATTATATTACATGCATCACAAACCGTTACAGACATAAAAAAGTAGATTTTAGTTATGCCCATGTTTATCGCTATCGAAAGTTGGCTACTTGTAGGCGATGATTGACATAATTCGTCCCGATGAAATTTACATGAAAAGACTTTCAGTGTTTCACATTTCGCGCACCGCATCAGCTCCCCGCCGTTGTAAATTGCATGAATGCAGCCATATCGGCCGTAATAAATTTACTAAAATTATTTGAGTACATATACACTGAAACTACACTGCAGTTTTAAATGTGTGACACTGAGACATCTACTGCCAAACTTATATAACCGATTGCAAAACGTCGACAAAACATGACCTGAAAACGATCAGCTGATTGCACCGCCTCGCTTCGAACTGCCATTTCGCGATTCATACTTGCTGAGTTAGCAGTCATGCCTATCCCAGTTGTATCATAGAAACATGGAATAAATATCTTAGGACATAACACTTGATATATCATCGTAAAATGGAAAAGATATGCTGTCTATGCACCGGCGTGAACGTTACCGGTGAAGGTGAAGACTATACTGGTTAACTGTCTCTAAGTGTAATGGTAACACGTACGGATGACATCGCGCATATGACATGCGCTGTCAGTATAAGGCTTAGACTAGTTCCCCTGCCCTATTCCGCGCTCCGCTATCGCTGCTCTACTTTGCGTAGCCAGCTTGCTGAGCGTAACATAGGCAGAGTACCAGTCTATATAAGGTTGGACTGTCCGGATCAGCGCACCTAGCGGATTAGTGAAGGGAAGATAAATTCAAAAAGATCGCCCATTTACATATTTACATCGCCCTATTCCGCGCTCCGCTATCGCAACACTACTTTGTGTAGCCAGCTTGCTGAGCGTAGCATAGGCAGAGTACCAGTCTACCCCTTTATACTACTGAGTGCAGACGTGTTTTCGGGTACAGAGCCAATGACGTCAGCATCACCAGATATGACGTCACGCCGGCAAGCCGACCAGTGTGGTCCATTCGTAACTACTCGTCTCTTTCCGTATCCGGCTTTCCGGAATGACCCGCGTAGTTACGAATGCAGTGTGGTCGTGAGGGGTGACGTTTCGTCTCACTGTCCTGCCCAAAGTTCCATGCGGCAAGCCAGCATAGTACGTTGTGCTAAGTCATGTGGTTTCTTCTGGAGTCCTGCATGGGGGGTTAGACGTGGTATTGCACGTATCTGTGTATCTTGATCTTCAGGCATTAAGTCAATGTAGTCATCATGTTTTATGGTCATGGCGGTTTGAAAATCTTTTGTTTATATAAAAAATACTAGTTAGTTCTTTTAGAAAGCATATATTTGTAAGGCAAACATTTATGAAATGATGCAATTCATGGTTAAATTTTGTAAAAATCTCTCTGGAACCATACGAAATGAAGTGAATGTGTTCAGCAGAAAGTTACGTTTTTTCAAATGTTTAGCGCATGTTTTACAACATTTCAGTCTGGTAGGGCTGGAGTCGAGCGGTCTTGTAACAGAGGCGTAGATGGTAATGTACCACACTTCACTTCAACCATTCTGTTCTGTTAGAATGCAATTGGGATACAAGTGTCATTTGTGACCCTGACGACACAAGTCAGTTAGTTGTCTCTTAAGACAGTTTCTGGACACAGGTTCTAACCTGAATTTCCATGGACTTAGCACTGGTTCCCACGTGTTTTCTGAAATACACTAATGGAATTAATACTGGAACATGCAGCATGCGTGCTCTATGGCATTGCCGACATTAGTAACTAGACTGACTAAAGGTGATGAAAGGATATTTTACCAATAATATCAGCCTTGTGTAGACCAGCATGATGTCTGGTGATTATATTATATCAGAAGGCTATCCTCTGATAATACCACTCTTCATTTATGGCGGTTTTAATATTACAAATCTTCTCAGCGTTAATTGATACGGGTATTGTTCTAAATATATTAATAAATGTAGGTAAATATATAAATGTATACTGATTATGAAAAATACAGTTAAGCCTAAGAAGTGAATGCTACCATGTGCCCTCTGTCATTCTGCTCCAAAAGATAGGACATGTGGTGTATCTTACTGTTATAATTATATGACCAAAACAAAATAACATTTAACCCTACGACAAACCATTGGACACCAAAGCAAAGAAGTGACAGACATTATGAGGGAGGTACTGCTGAAAATCTAATCTATGCCTAAAAATTATTTACTTCTATTCATTCTTTTCATAAATATGTCATTGCCAGAGACTAATGTGTAAGCATTTTGATATTTATGCAGTCTTATTGACAAACATCTCCCATAGCATAGATAACTCTGTAGACATCATACAGAAATAAGCCATTGCTTCATTATCTTTATTCATACTGGAAAAGGAGTAGCTACAGTATGCAAGGTAACACGTTCAAGAATAAAATTACCAATATAATTAGCATTAGATATATATGTATACATCCCTTCGATTTGCGATAGTGACACAATCTGTCATCTCTTCCATTCCAGTATATCTGACTGCCAGTATATCTGACGCCGCAGTGAGCAATATTACGCCTCTCCGTAAATAATCACGTCTGGACCAGATAATCCAGTTATTGAGGATATGGGTCTCGATCTACACATACTGGGATACGATGACATGTGTCAGTCAAGTCAGCGTGTCTGACCACCCGATCCGTTGGTAGCCTCTTAGACTAGCAGCAGTCTCCATTTCTGACCCCCCTGGACCCGGTTATATCAAACTTGAATAAGCTTTAATCGTCACTTATACTATAATTAGTTAATAATTGGCTATCTTCAGTTGCATGAAACCCTTTGTAAATGAATCCCTTTATTAATCTATCATTAAGCTAAGGAAGGTTTGAGAGTATCATTAACTCGTCTTTAGCCGTGCCGACATGGCAGACAACATAACTTTCTATCAACTGCCTATCCGAACACGGTTTTCTTCCGTATTTTGAAACATATTGTCCCATTTTGTCTCGATTTCTTTGGACCTACTGTTGTTTACCCTTAGGACCACACGCCACATGTAATTATGTGGTACTGCAGAATGAACTACCCCATCCCCTCAAGCCCCCAAACCATATAAATGTTTGTATAGTTAGACCTCGCATAAAATCACACTTCACTTCAACCATTCTGTTTTAAGTGTAGGTGAATTTCCAATCTTACTTGTCGGTCCTACATTTTGATCATGCATGTATTCCAGCAGAAGTTCTGCTGATCATGAAGAGAGTACCTCATTATGAGTCTTGATTAACTGTATCTGTTCCGTTGTCAAAATTCATCTTAGTTGTATATTTATACATAAACAAAAGTTGCTGTACTGGAGACGATACGTCAGAAGGGGATAGTCGTGGTAGATTAGTGTTTATGGTGCTGGCTGGATCAGCTGGTTAGCCCAGATTGATCCTGACAAATACTGTGTGAAACCAGAGCTGTTTTCCCTTCCATCATATTTTGTGGAGGAGAAGAAATATTTCATAATCTGCCTATTCGATTACAATTCCATTATTCATAAAACATGGTAAAGCGCTCGCCTGTTGCAGATGGACATGTTTTATCTTATATACTTGGCGAAAACAGCACGCATGCATTCATTTCAAAGTTCATTACCCAAGTGCGCAGATCGATGCTCATGATGTTGATCACAGGAATGTCTGGTCCAGATTCGATTACTAAGACAACACTGCCGTAAAGCTGGACCATTGCTGAGTGCATCGTGAAAATAAACTCACTCACTCAGAAACAATGTGTACAGAGGCCAGATACATGCTAGCTTGGGTAGATCTATATTACCGGGTGTCTTCAGTGTGGATTGTGTAGCTTCAGGTTAACGGTAATCTCTGTAAATTTATAAGTTGACAGATAAACATGAGTGTTACATTTTACAACATATATCTTCACAATACTGCGTCAGCAATGTCCGTTTATTCATAGCTTCAGTAATTCTTTCATTCAGAATCTCCAGTATTAATATTCATTCCTTTACTGTTTATGGTAGGAATGGGCCTGTAAATTGTTTTGCCTCATCCATGGATCAAAATGTCATTTCCAATGACCCGTGAAGACTCTGGTTAGAGGTGGTCCTTAGCAACCCATGCTTGAAGAGGCGACTAACGGCTGACTAGACTGATGCACGTTATCGTATCCCAATACTTCCTACAGATCGATGCTTATTAGGCTCATCACTGGATTGTCTGGTATGGCTGAACTAGAGAGTGTGTCAGTTTAGTTATTGCACTCAGCAATGTTCCAGCTATATGGGTGGTCTGTAAATAATCGAGTCTGGACCAGACAATCCAGTGATCAACAGCACGAGTATCGATTTGCGTAACTGGGAACCGGTGACATGTGTTAACCTAGCCAGAGAGTCGGAACACCCGATGCCGTTAGTCGCCTCTATCTCAGTTAGCTGCTATCTTGGGTTACTGAAGATCAGTTGCTGTCTGTTTTGTTTTGATTTGGCTCACATAAGGACAGTAGTGCATTATAAAGGAATCAGCTTACTGTGTGAGGTAACATATTAACGCACTCACTCGATCAGCTTATTGCTCTCTCCCATCAGTCAGTTGTTAGTTGTTGGATACTGAATGCAACATGTCACTTGAATTCTTTGAGTGGCATTTAGAAGTTGGTGTTTTCAACAACGAGGAGCGTTCTGTGGATATACAAATTTATTATCAATAATGAAACGGTTTTTTATTTATAGATTTCTCCTCGTTCACTGTAAATTCAGTAACGTCAGACTGTTATTAAATGGACGTTCACACGACAATGAAGTCCGTTTGTATTATCAGTTCAGTTGTACAAGGTCATTGTAATGATTAGTAATAATAAGACTATTCCATAATGTAACATAAAGTTCCCACTTTCCAATGTATGTTTTTCTAAACGTTTGTTCCCTGCAGGGTCTCATAACTGATCACATATATGGCTGCGTTTGAACGCCTTGCTCGGTGTTACCAGAGTATGTTCCCAAGTCATCTCTTAACATATGTTCCTGCTGGCATGTCAGAAACTTATTCTCCTCGTCTACATTTGCAAGTAAAAAAGGTATCATAACTTCTCATGTAAACCAGTTTTATATTCATACATTATACATCCCTGGAAGTTCATAGAAGTGTAATGCCGTTCCCGAACCATGATAACAGTATCCCAAACACAGTTTGCAAAGTGACCGGTGCGCGGTTAGGCCTAAAACGAAGAAATTCTGTTTTCGGTTATCTGCTCTGTTTCATTATTTCCTACAAATCACTTTTTCCAGAATTATTAAAGACTGAGTGATTCTCTTACTCAGAACAGACGCCTAGTATCCTACAAGATTAGCCTTCTGGGCGGCATAAAGGGGTGGGGGTTATAGCACATGTATGGGGCTGCCAGGGGCGACTCACTTAATGGGATAGTGGGGCTGGGAAACCCATGTAGTGTGCCCCCAAGGATATGGGTGTGCCGTTTCCGTGGGGCTGCTGAGTGTGTGAGACGGAGGGGCTGCGCAGTGTGCAGTAGTTGGTGAGCTACCCACTTGGGTGGGGAATACTTCATTACACTATGGTCACTTTGGTATGCGGGACCTAGGGGCAGTGTATTTACTTGCAGTTGGAGGTCAGTGTGGTTGTTTGTGTGGCCCACACCTTCTGACATTTACTGTTTAAATCGACAGATTAAACCATCACAAATTAGATGCCAAGCTGAGTCACTTGTGGTACTGTAGGGGGCTGTATATAGAGAGTCCCAATAGTAAACCCCAAGTTGTTATACATGTACATGGGCACCGCTAAGCAACGCCTAGGCCACCCTTTTCATCTAAATTTATGTATTTCTTATTTCTAAAGATTTAGTTTTTAAGACCGAAAAACAAATAATATTTTCTTCATGAAACAAATGAGCGCCAACTTCTTGTGTAAAGTCGGGTGAATTCAGCTGGCCAATCAGTGATGACCATGGTATATATTTCTATCACGTGTGCCTAACAATCGGTGCAGTTTTTAGCGGGACTAATAAAGAAAGCGCCTGTGTAAACAATCTCCGGGATCTCGCCAACAGACGCCAAGCCTTTACTGGTCAGTTCCGAGTAATCGCCATCAACTTTTACGATTACGTGACGTATCCTCACTTTAGGGTATAGGATTAGACGGGTAAGGGTAGGTCGAAATTTGGAGGGAGCGGAGGGGAATCGGAAAGTTGTGGGCGATTCTTTACGGTATTCTCTGAGGGATTACAATTCTCGTAGATCTGTGCAGGTGAGGAAGAGGAGTAGGGATGTGTTTTCGACACCGATTCTTGCACCTGTCGACATGGAAACGGAGAAGGGTCTTTTTGCCTCCTAGAATTATAAAAAGGGAGAGAGGTTGAGTGTGTACTTGGGCCAACTTGAGGTTGGAGGAATACGACAGGCTGAATTCAACTTATAGGTTTATGCACGTAGCTGGGGCTCATAGTCTTGAGGCACCTGTTTTGGATGGCGATCTGATGACCCTAACTCAAATTTGAGGGCTACTCTTGGGATAACGCCAACTGTAAGTTAACCCGGGTAGTGGGAGGAGGGGTGAGGAATGGCCGAGATTCTGGGTGGTGACCAAGACGGGGTAAGTGCTGGTGCGGAGATGCATTGAGAGAACGGGGACTTCAGGCGAGGAGTGGAGTGCTTCATCAATCACTGGGAATTTGGCCGCCGTTAGCACTACAAGTCAGGAACCTAGCTACCTCGATGGCCTTTCTCAAGACCGCAAATCACCCAAAAGAAAACATGAAAATGAAAACTTCAACATCAAAAACAGCTTGATCAAGAATGCGTAATTTGATGAAAGGAATGGCCCGAAATCTGTTAAAATCTATTTTGTAACAAAACAACTCGCAGAAAGATAACAAAACAAGAACACATTTTCCCTTATAATGGTCGTAAATTGAATGAAGGGTTTCATGACAGTAAATTTATAGCGTGAAACATAAATGTAAACATTGATGAAATATCAAAACCAAAGGTCACTCAAAGAATAACTGAACCTGATGACCTGTCCAAAGTACACATTTGGAATCTTTATTGATGATATCCGAGATTGCAGTCACTACTGAGAAGTGGAACAAATATTACTGAGACTAAGTTTACTTACTCTGCCGGAGACCTGGTGTTTATGATTTTAATTTCTATGTAATTATGTGCAAAATACCAATTTTCTGAGAAATTAGAAAAAAAATTACAGTTCCAGTCGGGATGGAGCATCATACTTTTATTCAGAAGAAATGCACATCGCTGGACATGTTTGGTTTTACAAAGGAAAACTTGGTACATGTCTAACAAAGATACCACGAAATTGTCGTTGTGATTGTAAAGGCAGTAGGACAAATCTCTTTTCCCATCCATAGCAAATGCAAAATTATTTTGGCTCCTTTTAAAAATGGACATACCCGCTAAACCCCGCTTTAGAAATTAAACATGACAGTAATCCTCAAAATTAAAATTGAAAATATAAAAAGAATCGCTTTAATTCCGTAATGTAAACAACACTGCACTGAAGTCTTACACAACCATAACGATATGAGACAAGCACGACATCTGTCGCTGTTGGAACACAGCCGAGGGAGTCGGTGTAATGCACATTGTACAACAATATGAGACAAGCACGACCTCTGTCGCTGTTGGAACACAGCCGAGGGAGTCGGTGTAATGCACATTGTACAACAATATGAGACAAGTACGACCTCTGTCGCTGTTGGAACACAGCCGAGGGAGTCGGTGTAATGCACATTGTACAACAATATGAGACAAGCACGACCTCTGTCGCTGTTGGAACACAGCCGAGGGAGTCGGTGTAATGCACATTGTACAACAATATGAGACAAGCACGACCTCTGTCGCTGTTGGAACACAGCCGAGGGAGTCGGTGTAATGCACATTGTACAACAATATGCTACGTCATAGTTAAGCATGTGGACGGGACGTGAAGTCAGGAACTTGTAACAAAAAGAGACCGTGTGCATATTTTGTGAGGGACTCTAAAGGCAGCTGGTATAAAAACATCATACAGACGTATTTTACTTCAAGTGATTCTGAAGTGTACACGTTTAGTACTTCTGTACTCTTTTAACACTTGATTCCTTGCAACATTTCAGTGTTTTCCATATATCAATTATTGCACAGTTGATATAATTCTTGATGTAAGTTTATTTTATATACTATTTGTGTAAATTAGTAAATAAATTCTACAGGGGGCTATAACAAGACGCAAATAAATATCCCGCCATAGCCCAAGCTTAGGGGACTTTTGAGCCATCGAGACGTCTCCATGGAGATGACCTAGAAAGAGTCTTCCGGTCGACAGCAACGCAAACCAGCCAGGACCTTGGAAAGAGATAACATGTGTCCACAAGGTATGGAATTTCTTTAGTTTGATAGTCTTGTGATTTTTTGTTATATATGTACAGTCAATCAGCAATTCTAATTTGCTGGCTTCTCATGATGGCATTTCTGTCTGGTCCATACTTGATTATCTACAAACCACCATCATATGTAGCTTGAATGTAGCTGGGTGCGGCGCAGAACAAGTCAAAGTGAGTGAGTATGGTTTTACGCCGTTTTTGGCAATATTTCAGCAATATTACGGAAATGGGCTTCAGACATTGTACCCATGTGAGGAATGGAACCCGGGCCTTCAGTGTGAGGAACCATTGGGTCACCCCACCGCCCCCAACAGTGGAAGAATCGTGAGAGCAAATAATCGTGACAAAATCTCTAAAGCAACTTGTTCTGACACCTGCCATCATCACTCTCACTTTATACTGAACAATTTTACAACTTAATTTAAACAGAATATTTAGACAGTAGAAAATCTTTTTAAAAAATCTGCAGTCAATGCAGCCGAAATGTTTCATGAAAATGTCCACACGTTACCGTGCACGAAGGGCATTTGATATTTTTTCTTGTGCATCAAATAATGCTTTTCTAAAGTTTTAAGCAAAATATTTGACCAAATTTTGAATATTTGAATTGTATTAAATTTTGTGTGATGTCACTGAGATTACTGATGGTATTTCCACTCGGGGGGTTAAGGTAAAAGCATTGTACCCCTGAGTCCAACTTAGACCTACATGATGCATGTAACTTGAACTAGCTTTCTTATTACTCGATAACAGCTTTTTAAAAACAATGTTCCAAACAATGGGGTCAAAGTAATGAAGTTAATCCTTATTAGGAATCATGCTTCAATAAGCAGTATTCCAGCGGCGGTCTGTAAATAATCGTGTCTGGACCAGGCAATCCGGTGATCAACATCACGAGCATCGATCTGCGCAAGTGGGTAATGAACTTTGACATGAATATATGCATACGTGCGAGCGTGCGAGCGTGCGTGCGTGCCGCATGTGTTAACCAAGTCCGCGAACTTGACCACCCGTTAGTCACCTCTTACCACAAGCATAGTCGCCTTTTATGGCAAGCATGGGTTGCTGAAGACCTACTCCACCCCGGACCTTGACGGGTTGAATCATGCACGAAGCAGCATGAGTGAGTGAGTTGGGTTTGACCGCTTTTGATAATATTCCACCACGGCGGGTGGCACTGGAGATTGGCTTCGTACAACGTACCCATGTGGGAATCGAACCTTCCGCGTGATGAGCGAACGCTTTGACCACTTTGACACTTTCAACGCCACTGAACCTTGAAGGAAGTGGAACTATTGGGGGCAGAAGAATGGGGCTAAGTTTGTATAACAAAACATACGATTCTATTTAAATTGAAGCTCAAGCGAGATGAGAGGAAATAATAAATTGCTTCGTTTAAGTCACTAGTATTGCAGGAATAGGAAAGGGCGCGATTCAAGGACTGCGAGTCAAAGCTTGCTGGCAGCATGTTGACCAATGGACACGCCTTCACTCTACGTACATGGGGCGTGGTTCACGGTGGTCGGAATTGATTGAACATGATTCACTGTCATGTACAACCCTGTGCCTATTTCAAATGACCTTGAAATTCATCATTGCAATTGTTTTTTGCAAAATTAAACCTTTCGATTGATAGAGTATTTAGCTACATACATCGAAACTTATCAGTTAATATTGTTTCCTTTCAAAACTTCTTGCGCCCATCGATGCTTATGTTGTTGATCACTGGATTGTCTGGTCCAGACATATGCATATGACGAAGCGGCCTTAGCCAGGCAGTAACACTTGGAAAGACTGTAGATACACGCCTCAAGGTGTTTGGTTCTGATCCCAATATTGTACGGAAACTTTGAGAAGTTATACGTTAATTTACTCGTTAGGGCTGGGATCAAACGTAGCCAAGAAATCCCATGCAATTATATAATGTGTGGCAATTCTAGATTACTGCCTTTTCTGTAAACGAATAGAGTCTCTTGCCTCTTTTTTATTAAGTGCATTATTGAAATTTTAGATACCACGTTTGTCTGTGCCATTGGCAACGCCCTGTTCCCAGTTTCTTTAAGGGAGTGAGTGAGTGCGTTTATTTCTACGCTGCTTTTAGCAATATTCCAGGAATATCACGGCGGGGGACACTAGAATCGGCTTCACACATTGATCCACAATGGAATCGAACCCGGGTGTGACGAGCGAACGCTTTAACCACAAGGCTACTTCTCTCTTCTGATAACTCAATTTACAGATGTCTAGAGAGCGAGTGAGTAAACAGTGTAAATGGGCACATTTGGAAACGATTGTAATCAAATCTGTTTGACTCAGGTTTATTCATATAAGTGGATATGGTAATCACTGTATATGACATGAATGAATCTTTGGCTAAATGGTGGAAAACTGAAAATATTTTACCAAAGTGTGTTTACAATGGGTAATCTGTGAGGGTTCCAGTTTCGAATTTAGGTGCCTGTAGATATGGCTGTTATAAGTGGCGCAAGGATGGGTAAGGCGATGGATGTAGATCATTGTATCCTTGTTGAATAACTGGTTAGATCGATGGTCAAGATGCCCATCACTGGGTTGTCTGATCCTTTCTAGAACACTTGCGCACGACAAGAATGTTGCATAGATAAGTTGTTAAATCACTGTGAGATGTTGGGTGAGTGGGTGTGACTGTATTTTTTGTCTACCATGTGGGAACTGTAGCCATGCGCCCGTGATCTGTAGGGCTTCTGGCAGAAGTAAAGATCCCTGCCCACAAGCACTTGCCTTCTCTCACGCATTAACTTTGAGACTCTGGCTTTTGTTACTAACGTCACGCTCTCGCGATCTCCATTAAAATCACACAGTTTGGTGAAACGTGAATTTGCAAACATGCGTTGGCTTCAGGGGGCTTCAAGACCCGATCGGGGAGGGTGGAACTGGGTCCCCGGCTTTTCAAGCTGTTTTCTGCTTTGGGGCTGGAAGCTCGATGTGAGAGGCTGCTAAATGAATCGCGAGGCTGAGTGACTTGATCGTGGTGTCGATCACTGGGTTGTCTGGTCCATACTCAAGGCCGCTGGATGGAGCCTAAAATTCAGCATATTAGTTTGATTTGAAAGTTAAAATTATACAAATAAGTGGACGTTGAATTTTGTGTGGCTGGACATGTTTTCGATCTATAGGTACAGATGGGTAGCGCTATAATGTAACCACCTCAAATGGACTCCTAAACTCTGTTTGACAACCACGTGTGTGAACTATAGGGCCTCACCCCTGGAGATCTGTGTTAAGATGAAAGGTGATTAGGGGATGGTGTGGTCAGGTCCGTTGCTCATTATCACTGGTGTGTCTGGTCTAGAGTCGATTATTTTACAGATCGCGATATGTAGCTGGAATAGTGCTGGGTGCGGCCTTAAACAATAACCTGGTAACAAAATCGAAGGTCACAGCTTCATGTTGTGTTGAGACAGCCAGTTTCCCTTTACTGGAGACATATATTGTCTTGTGCAGATTTACTGACCCGTCAAGACTTGGATTAGAACAGATGTTGAACATCTCAATTCAGGGCTCGAAAATTCCACTCGTCCGCTCGTATTGACGAGTAACATTTGCTTGGGCAAGTGGAAAATATAATTTGCTCGACCTACAGGACGAGTACGTCTTCTGACGGTTTCTATTTTTCAAAGTAATAAGCCAAAGTTTTGACATCGTCAATCTCAATAAGCAATATTTTAACATTCCCCGAAAACTAAACGCAAATTGGGTTTAAGTCTTGATGGATGTTTGGTATCCATATTTTTAACACATATTGTGCACCGTGGCTTTTCTACCGTAAAGGCTTCGAATGTCGTGATTGGCTGCTGTAAATAAACTGACCAATGAGAAAAATTACTACAACGTGAATGTTGCTGCTGTCCAATCAGAATAAGCTTTACTGTAAGGAATTCCCTGTTGTGGTTACCGATCGTTTTCCATCAACTTTTCCTCTTGGGTGATTTCTTTTTGTTATTATACATACGTAATTTCCAGGTTAGATGAAATACTTCATATACTTGATCACGTATGCCAAACTGAAAATTGGATTAAACTGACTAGGCGGAACCTTGCTTTTAATTAATGTTTTAACAATCGTGACATTGAGTACACGCATTTAGCTGCCAGGTGACACTGATATTTTCAAGGAGGTAAGTTCACTAACTCGTACTTTGTTGGGTTTGCAATTTCATTACGGTGATTTGTAATCTGCTTATTTTCTCAAATATTTCAAATCTTAACTTGCAAACCATGGGAAGTAACTAGGGCTAGTGTTGATGTTGTAATTGACTTGTTGCTATTCACGCTGAACTGTTACTGATAACGAATCGTTGACGACGGTGATGTCGGATATTAGGACATTTCTTCTTGTCGCAGGTGATGTTGAAAGGAAAAAGTAGTCTATTCTTTTCAAAACAAGTGGGAAAAAAGAAACTTAGTCAAAAGAAATATGACACTGGAAATCGAAGGCGCTTTGTTCAAAAAGCATGGCTGACTGAGTTTGACTGGGTGGAGTTCAATGAAGATGATGGTGGATGCGAGGTTTTTTGGTCTGTGTGTCCCATATATCCAAAGTTATCAGGTCCAAAATCGAGTCTTGTAGTGGGATTGAAAGACAGTTTTAGGAAAGAGAGGTGACGATTCACCATAAAACCAAAAAACATCTTCTGTGTTGTGAACATGATAGAATTTTGGAAAAACCCGAAGTGCACAATATGCACAAGAAATACTTAGTGCCTTATGAAAAAAACTTTTCATAGCTGCATACTATGTAGCATTGGAAGGAAAGCCATATTCCAAATGTGATTTTGTCAGCTGCTGTCTGCAAATGTTATTAATCTTGGTGGCAATTTTGTTCATATATTGTAGTTTTAATCCAAGCAAACATGTTGAAATGAGAAAAGAAAAAGAAAAACTTACATTCATTGTGTTGCATGATTTATAGGGCAAGTACCAGTTTAGAAGGACGAGTGGAAACTTCATTCTACTCGCCCAGTAGGGCGAGTGCACATGTAAAATTGTTCGAGCCCTGACTCATACTTGCAGTAACCATAACCCATGTTGAAATGTCAATCACTGGCTTGTCTGGTCCAGACTCGGTAATAATAACATCAGTGCTATTACACTAGATTATTGCCGAGAACTGCACTAAAGAAATAACAACAGATCAATAAAGGACGCGGTGAAACTTTGTAGTGCTGAGTTAGAGAGTGAGTGAGTTAAAGTTTTGTTCTATTGCTCCCGTCACATTACTTCCTAACAGTAACAGCTTGCTCACACATTGTCCACATCGGCATTATTGGTCATGTCTTGCCTATTCCATCTTGGGTTCAAAGTGGATAAAGTGCGGGATGGTAAATGTTGAACATACCTTAGCCAAGCCCAATGAACCTGCATGTAGAATATGACGTAATTATGTCAGTATCGGTGGTTGCAAGCAAGTTTTAATGTGTCTGAAGTGATATTCTAGTTATTTTACTGTCCTTTATTGACAGGTTTTCATATCTTTAAAGAGTTTCTTATTAGTCCATAGGTTTCATATTCTGAAATATTGCCCATATGACTTTAAATGTTCACTTACTTGTTCAAAACATAGTCTCTAAATGTACAGGTGTCAAAGTTAAAAATGTTTTTAGATTTTATAAACAATCCTCAGGTGGTCAGGCTCGCTGGTTTCATTGACACGTTGTCGTATCCCAATTGCGTAGATCGATTCTTATGCTGTTGAACACTGGATTGTCTTGTCGATTATTTACTGACAGTTAGACTATAGCTTACCGCGGCTTGTATAGTTTTATTAGATTACTTAGCACCAAAGCTTGGCAGGATTTGATAAGATTTTGTTGAGGCCATGGTTAAATATTTCATTCTGCCTTACTTATTTAAAGCTCAACAACATTATATATGGGCGCTTTGCAGGGGTATAAAACAGTGAGGATCATCTTTCAAATGATTGCCAGAGTATACACTGGGGAAGAGTACAATGTATGCAACTGTACCCCTTCCGTTTCTGCGGCTGGATGCACTGAACATAGACCACACTAGCATACAATTTAAGGCTTTATCTCTCCAATGTTGTCTGTCCCGGTGTGTCGCGACAATTTCAGTCACGTGAATTTCGTGCAACACAGTCGCACCTACTCAAAGCGGATGAGAACTCCTATGTTGAGGCGGCCTTAGCCAGGTTATAGAACTTGTACAGACTGTAGACAAGCGCCTAAAGCTGTTTGGTTTCTGTACTGATGTTGAGGCAGCCTCAGCCAGGTTATAGAACTTGGGCAGTCCGTAGCAATTGGTGAATATAAGTGACACGTCCTCAAACAAGTATATCCACGAAAACCCATGCAAGTCTATAATATATAACTAGGCATAACCAGTCATTTTTTATTTATGGGAATTTTTCAGCAAAATTAGATGTGTTACTAGAATGAAGTTTCAATAACAACAAAACACTTTGATATTCTTAGTTAAAAAAATAATTTAAAAGTTCTTAGATTTACAAGACACCCACCCCGAGAAAAAAAAGAACTTTTTTGCAGCCATTTTTGTGGGGTTAATCTAGGGACATTTTAATAATATTTCTGCACTTAAAAAGAAATATGTTTTAGTATTCTAGTTTTGTAATGGTATCCTGACTGTCCATTTTGGTGATGACAGTCACATATTTACAACATACAGTATGGAAATCTGGCCTTGTAAGAGTAGCCCCCTACTAATAATTTTAAAGCTTTTTTGCTTTTTTTATACAAAGTTTTTATGATTAATGTCTAAAGGTGAGTAAAACATCATCAAAATAAGCATACATATTCATTGTCATGGTACAACAGGCCTTTCTATCCCAAAAGGGTGACAGTAATTTTTTAAAAAAGAATAATTTACAGCTTTTATAAAAATATCCGTTCGACCTTAAAATTTGAAGGTCTTGTGATACAAACATATGTAAATGTATTTAGAAGAATACCTAGTGTTCTACCTGTAAAATGTTACATGAAATTTTACGTGGAGCTGGGGCAAGGGATAATTTATCAAAATACACCTTGTTTTCGACAAAAACAATATTTTAAAACTTTTTAGCATTCAAACACCCGTTCAAAAAGTTACCTCATTTCTTTCCAACCATATAAGTACTTGCTAGGGTAATTTTAAAAAATATTTCTACACCTCTGAAAAATATTGGTATGTATTGTACTTGTTTATTGGCACCAAGTCTGTATTTTTTAAAACGAAAGTAATATGTCTAACACATACAACTGCGACATTTGAACCTGACGGAGTAGTACCCAACTCAGCTGTTTCAACACCATCATAAATATATGACATGTAGTAATGTAGTAATGACTAGAAAAAGACAATAACTGTATACAAGGCAAACACGATCTCAGCGGGCAGGCTCTGTATGCATCCTTGTTCAGGGGTCTCTCAACATTAATGGGTGGCCCGGGAACCAGGATGGTTGCTTCATCGCAAGCGAAAGTTACTTCCGGTATAGACGGTGGGGTCATCCATTTTTATTTCGACATAAGCACGTTGTTAAAAAAATACAGTTACTAGTGGGATTTGAAGCTGGATGATTCTTCTAAATATGAAAATTTTTACAAACATGTGCGCTTTGCATAAATATGTTTTTTACACTTCGGAATTTCTTACCTTCACGAAGTCAACATTTGACGTCATATTTGTCAAACTATGGGAAAAAGGTGTGCCAAGCTTTGTTATCATTCTTTTCATTGGTTCATTTGTATTCTTTGTGCAATCAAAAACAACTTTACAAATGCGCGTAGACGCACCCCCTGTTTTCCCCTCGTTTTCTGACCATGTGTTTTTCTGCTTACGAGATGAGCTGTTTTGGTTATCTGCCCTGGCTGGATATCGCTAATATAACAAGTCTAGATTGCGTACAGTTTCTGAAAATGAACTAAGTCACTTTATTAGCTAGTTTTAGTCCATATTATTTCGTATGTTTAATTACCCATAAATTCACAGACTCGCTGAAACTGTACATTTAACCGAAGTTGACTAGATATAGTAGTATTACTATCGGTCCATAAAGACAAGGGAAAGAATTGATCTTTGTCATGGAGGCGGCAAACAGGTCGTATGTTCTCGCTCGCTGACTTGGGTACGGTGCTGACCAACGAGATAAAGGCTGCATGCCACTGCAGCAAACACAGAGTTTACAAATCACATTGAATCAGTCTAGGACGAGGCTCATAATGTTGATCACTGGATTGCCTGATCCAGACTCGTTTACAGAGCACCACCATAAAGCTGTATAACTGATGACTGCCGAGTAAACAACAGACAAACTTTAATGGCATAGAAGAGATGTAATATATAAGGGATTTCCCAGCGCGAGGGGACAGCAAACAGCAAACAATCACTCTTATTTGAATTTTTAGCTGTTGGGTTTTGCCTCGGAGGACTACTTTAAAAAATATTAGTCGGGCCGAACTTTTTTTTAATGCTACCTCGCTGCGCTGCTTCTGTGTGGCTCCACTTTCTTGTGGTTCTGCAGTAGAGCCTTGCGGGATTTGTGTTTAAGATGTAGCACATCAGATTGCACATGTTTGAAAGACCCACGAAATTATAAGTCATTATGTACTTGTAAGCTAAACTTAGCCGTCAACTCTAGTGGTCACAGCACAGATGACTGTAACTGATAAGGTTGGTAAACCACTTCCCCGGGATAAAGTAATGATGCCTGGTCATTCAAGCATTGCCCTTATTACGAATGTACTGGATGCAAGTTGAACACAAGAGTTTCAGAAGGGGCGTGTCACTGAGTTAGTGTGTGAGTGAGAGAGTTTAGTATTACCCCGCACTCAGTAATATTCCAGGTATTTGGGGGCAGCCTGTAAGTAATCGAGTCTGGGCCAGGCAATCCAGTGATTGATCTAAGCATCGATCTTCGCAACTGGGACACGGTGACACCTGTCAACCAAGTCAGCGAGTCTGACCACCCGATCCCGTTAGTGCGTGTCACTGAAGTGTGTAAACTGGAATTCATGATGAAGAATGAGGACTACAGAACAAAATTTTATAACTTGCACAATTTGTGTGATTGTGCTCAATCTTGATAGTTATTTTTTTACACTTGACATGCTAAACGTTCTCAAGATTTAGGCATCGTAAGAGAAAAATAAAATCTCCTGACTAAAGTCTTGACTGAAACATTGCCACCCCACCACCACCTCCTTTCACACCCTGTCCTGTCCAAAGCAAAGACCTCCAGTCCAATACGTTGATTACAGTCTTTCACATCTGTAAATCTTTAGGCTGACAACATTGTGTTTTCATCAGGTGCACATGTAGTCACTTGACCCATATGGTGTCCAGCCCCATGAGATATACTGTAAATAAAAAGTTAAGCGCCACCCAGTATATTTTGCAAAAATATAGGTTGGTACATAGGAAATCTTTCAGAAGAAAACGAGCCATCATAATTTGCATTAGTACTTTTAGTGTAAAAACAAAGCCACAACGGAAATTATCTTTTACTTTCACCAGGATGCATGTTTTTTTTTGTTTTCTTCAAAAAGGTTACCTTCTTTTGAAAAGTGAAAATCAGAAACGGCTGTTATATGTTCATATGATTGTCACTTTTAATGATAATAGTCTTGTATAAGCACAACAGGAATAGTGATAATATGATTTAAAAAGCAGTGCCATCATATATTTAACAATATTTCCTTTAATTGTACATACAAATGATTATGACATCCCTAAAACAGTTTCCAGATGAACCTTATCTAAATATGGATCGGTTTTCTCAATTAGTTTAGCCTCACATTTCAACAGCTTCACATCTTAGTTTTGAAATAGGATGGCGCGTAACTTTTTATTCACGGTATATTACTTCGTTGATAAAACACCATACTGCAGAAACGCCAACACGAAATTCGAATTTACTGAAAAAGTCACATCAGGGATCCTCAGTATATCGGGAATTATATTTTAGTTCTATTTTTCATCGTTTTTTTTTAATAGTCAATATCCAAACTCTATTTTTAACATGTGAAACAATTCTGGTCCACAAAGACACTGTGTGTATATTTCTGAGGAAAGTTTACTCCGAACCAGACAATCCAGTGATAGTGTCAATAACAGGTAGGTCTATCTATGCTTCAACAATTATCTAACCATGAACGTTAAAGTTAAAAAGTTGCGATACACATAACAAAAGCTGTATGATTTCGTGTACATGATATGTTTAAATGTGTTAGCGCATTTACATATACATGGATGTTTAATCGCTCAGTTGTTGCAAACATAAGGTTTCATTCTAAGTTTAGGGTAAATAAATTTTCAGTTGACATTCTGATGCCTGTTCATCCTTCTCTTCGTCTACAGTCGGTCGCAAATATAAAGTTTGGTGACATCGCATATATTTCGTTTTCTACATAGACCACTGCAGAATCCAGTTGTGTTAAAGTCAAATTTGCAAACATAAAAAATCGTAGATTTCACCAAAAGAAATCGATGGCATTACTGCAAAGACAAAACCAGTCATTGAAACAGTCACCCTTTAGAAAGCAAGTTTTCTAAAATGCCCCGGTTTTCAGTCCAGACTGTGAGATTTCACGTCTGCCACTGCTAGCTGAGTCGCTGCCAAGTTTTCAAGATGAGAGGACAAAGGTAATGACGTCATGTTTACATATCTGACGTCACTGGCTTCAGGCCGCCTGTCGAAGGTTAGCTATACCAGAAACAGATTTTTATGTCTTGTCCAACTGGCCAGAATATACTGAGGTTTACTTAGACTGATACCATGGTTAGACTAACATCAAATCTCTGACATTACTGCACTCAGCAAATATTCCAGCTATGATTATGTCGGCGGTCTGTAAATAATCGAGTCTGCACCAGACAATCCAGTGATCAACAGAATGAGCATCGATCTGCTCAAATGGGAACCAAGTTAGCGAGCCTCACAAGTAGTCTCCTTTTATGGCAAGCATGGGTTGCTAAAGGCCTATCCTAACCTGGATCTTCACGGGTCGGGAGGATGGGTCACCTTATGGGGATCTGCTGTCTGGGGGAGGGTGTGTCACCTGGGTGTATCTACATGGGTCACCATATGGAGTTCTGTCGTCTGGGGAGGGTGTGTCACCTGGGGTTCTGCCATCTGTGTGAGGGTGTTTCTCCTGTGGGTACCTACATGGCCTATTCTACCCCGAGCCTCATATGTGTATAAGAGTGCCAACATTTTATTCATTCAATATAATGAGAGCCCAATGACTTTCCTTATCTAGACTTGCTACAGCACATATTCCAAACCTGCATGGACTGCACTAGTTCAGGGTCTTTACGCACACCAGACTATACCGGGGAAGTAATTTTCATAAACATTGCCGATATAATAACATATTATTGAATCTATTACGTGAATATCATTCCATAAGTTATATATTTAAATGATGAACACCTTATATGTTTTACAATATTATGTTAATGGGCGATCTTTTTGTTGCGAGGGGTGATAACTCTGTTTTTAAAATGATATCAGCGACGGTCAAACTTCTCGCATCCGGTCTGGTTCCCGAGTCAATGTGCGCTGCAACAACTTGCTACATGAAAAGACAGAACGCAGCTTCCGCGTTGCCGTGTTCACCTTAACTGGAAAAATTATCGTTTACGACGAAAAGCCATTAAATGACGCATGTTTTGGTTTCATTTTTAGTTTAGAAAGGTATCCGTTGTTTAATTTCTAAATGCAGTACGAACTGACACGATAGAAGATAACGGGGAAAACGCCATGAAAAGTCGGTATATTGTCACGGCATTTCCAACGACAGAACATGAGACAGAGCAAGTCTCGGATGTCGTAGCATCGGTGAAGTAATGAAAATTCTTTTTTACATGTAATCAGCCCTTATGTTGTTCCCAACGGTAATTTGACTGTTGCCACAATAAAATCTCACAAATAGTTCCTACACAACCACCGATTCAATGTAAAAAAATCGGGGCTACACCTCCGGCGAACTAGCATCCCCTAGAAGTTCTTTATCAAGAATTTATGATTATTACACATCTCTGACAATTGAAGAAATTCTGTATAGAATGAAACAGTTACTTAGAAACATATATATTGCGTTATGAGCTCCAATTTGCTCACACCTGAACCCATTTGTTTTCAAATTCTGACACTACTGTATATTTGTATGTTTACATATACAAGTGTTATACACCTGTTATCCAAGTCGGTTGCATCAGAAACACCAGTCATCATAGCTTGAAATACAATATTTCCATTCTGAAAAATATCTCCACCAATCAGTACTTTGAGTCATGTTATATATGTGAATTTATTGGTTCCTTTCTTACAAAAGTTTAACACCATTTAAAGCTCTTAATATTAATAGTCATTTACAGAGATTTCTCTCTAGGAAACAACATAAAATTCTGACCGCCCAAGCGGATGTGTATGATAGAAATATATTTCATATGTTTCTTGTTTTGGAAACATTAAGTTGACAAAATATTTCCCATGACAGACAGTTTTACTATCTAACTTTAACTATCTAACTTTCTGATTTTCATTCAACAGTTCTTAAAGAAAATTATAGGTTATGTCTGTTGGTTATTGATTAACACAGAAATGTGTTTATTATCAAATATATGTTTTAGATTATATAAAGAATCGAATTTAACCCCACAATTATTATATGAAGATATATGTTTATGCATTTATATATATTATTACAAATTTAACAGTGCAATGTACAATGACTGAATAAAGTCATGAATGTGTAATGTAATATAAAAGTACACACGCACCAGCATACAAAGAATCAGTTGGAATTACAACATTGTACAGTGCAGATACAATGATAAGTGGGAAAAGATATTGACTTTATTGATATATTTGTGTTAGAATTTGAAAAATCCATTTAATGCAATAAAACATAAGAGCAAGCTCTAAGAATAAAATATGATATTTTTCATGATTATTATAATAATCTGATCATTGTGAAGACAAGATGTATGTAGACACTGCAGGAAAATGTAAACATGTGATGCTGACAACACTTTAGAGTACCATTTATTATGAGATATGTATTGTTTAGTTGTGTAATGAAAATAGAATTTGGAAAGTGCCCTCGAATATGTACTTAACCCAATGAAGTAGTATATTTAATAAATTAATATTTTAATATTATTTCCTTTATTAAAGCGTAAGAAAAACAAAACATGTTAATTTATACCCTTAATGGATGATAATTAAAATGGAGTCATTGTAGAAATCTGCAATATCTCTATGCATTATTTGCCTGCATAGTGAATTTATATTTCATGGATCACAAACCGTTACAGAGATAAAAAAGTAGATTTTAGTCATTTTAGTTATGCCCATGTTTATGGCGTTTGAAAGTTGGCTACATGTAGGCGATGCTTGAAATAATTCGTCCGCTACTGTTATTTACAATCACTTGACCATTGTTTTTCACTTTCCTCTGAACCTGCTAAATATCTGTGTTGTCCAAAATCTTAATTCCATCATGAACAACTCGATAAAATTTACATGAAAAGGCTTTCAGTGTTTCACATTTCGCGCACCGCATCAGCTCCCCGCCGTTGTAAATTTCATGAATGCAACCATATCGGCCGCAATACTAAAGTGATTTGAGCATATATACATTGAAATTACACTGCAGTTTTAAATGTGTGATACTGAGACATCTTGTGCCAGACTTAAATAACCGATTGCAAAACGTCAACGAAACGACAAAACATGACCTGAAAACGATCAGCTGATTCCACCGCCTAGCTTCGAACTGCCATTTCGCGATTCATACTCGCAAAGTAAGCAGTCATGCCTATCCCAGGTGTATCACAGAATCATGGAATAAATATTTTAGGACATTACACTTGATATATCATCGTAAAAGGGAAAAGATATTCTGTCCATGCACCGGTGTGAACCATTCGTAACTACTCGGGTCATTCCTTCTTGCAGGTTCCGGAAAGAGGCGAGCAGTTACGAATGCGGCGTGAACGTTACCGATGAAGGTGAAGGCTATACTGGTTAGCGGTCTCTACGTTTAATGGTAACATGTGCGCTCAAATCGCGCATACGACATACGCTGTCAGTTTAAGGTTAGACCGTCCAGATCAGCGCACCTAGCGGATTAGTGGAGGGAAGATAAATTAAAAAAGATCGCTCAGTGTGCTGTGTAACCCTGACAGGCACTGAAAGTAAATAGATCTAAGCTTGAAATTAATGCATTTTTTCATGCTGATAAACATTTTTTTCTTAAAAAATAAACGATAAGTGACGGTCACCCCGATTCGTCCAATTAGAATATATATTAATGGAAACACAGAGACAGAAACGAAAAATAATATTTTTTATCTGTGGTACTCTTTCCGTCTGTCACGACCTTGACCTTTCTTGAAAAGGAAAATGGCGGCAAGGAAGAGCGTGCTGGAAATGATCGCGTGGAGTTCTGAAGTTTATGAACAAAATGCGATTTGTCATGAGATATCCTAGTAAGATGTGGATGCGTAAGGTAGTGTTTTAACTGTTTATACCTTTCAGATATATTTATTTATGTTTTGATTACGTTGTAGAGAGATATGGCACAGCAGGCATGCGACTGCGCCATCATCCACTGTTGCCAGTGTTTAGCGAGGCAGGGACAAACGTCAACGGGCGATTGATCTCAACTCCTCTCGCGAAAAAGGCCGTGTTTGTTATTAATATGACAGCTAAATCTGAACTATCAAAAGTGTTTCATACATACATCGTAAGTGTATCCGATGTGAATTTTGTTATTTGTTTATATTTGAACTTGAACAATATCGCGGGAAGAAATTCCAAAAAGCTTGAAACTCACATGATCGCGCAGACCAAAATGTGTGCGGTTTTTCATATGGTTGGTTTCCGAGGTATCTTTTGTTTAACATGGCGAGCATGCAACAGTGATGTATCACCCACTGTTTAAGATAATTTGACTTAGTTGGTAGGTATCATATTTTTCACAGCAATCATTGTTGCAGTACAATTTACAAAAAATGGCATTTGGATGGGAATGATTATAAATTATACTCTCCAGGCCTGTTAGTTAACCTTATGTTATATCTTTTAAGGAACCACATGTTGATAATCATCCAACGTTTTATTGTTTTTTAATTTTCTTTTGTAAATGCTGTGAAAATTGGGAATTTCTTCTGCAATTTGTTGCAGACTTTGGTCTTAATATTGGCCTCTGAACAGGTCTGAACATCAGCATTGTTATGATTGCTGACAATGTAAGAATGTTAAGCAGTGTTTGAAAATAAGGGGACACTGGAGTCCTTGGGTTATGGGTGAAATGACGACTACCAAGGTTGTTATTTCACGTATGCCACAAGTTCTAAAGCATACCTGTCTTAATTGAATTATTGTATATTGTTATAACCATGATTATATATATTATTCTATGATGATGTTACACTCAGTAACTCAAAACCAACAGCTGAACTCTGTGTTAATAGTGTACAGCAACAAGAATTTTCAATATCTACAACATAGAACACAATAAACAGAAAATATATTTTGTTCCAAATTTCTTATTTTGTGCCCAGAATTTGACATACACTGTAGACAATGACAAGTGAACACTATCTGTTAAACATGCAATAGTAAAGAATAACTGTTTCCTACATACAATGCAATATATGGAAAATATCCTGTTGGTTAAAATTGTAATGAAATGTTCATTTTGTATTGTTGACTACAGATATGTTTACATGTTGATTATTTTTCTAAACCTAACAGATGAGAGATGACAGAGCCCCAGGTGACTACCATTCACTCAGATGATAGACCCTCCAGGTGAACACAGTCCCTGCAGGTGACTGACCCCACAGGTAAACATTGTCCCCTCAGATGACAGACCCCACAGGTAACGACTGCCCCTTCAGGTAAACATTCTGCCCCCAGGTGACAGACTCCCTATAAAGTGACCCATGTAGATACCCCCAGGTGATATACTCTTTCCCAGGTTAGAGACCCCCATAAGGTGATACACTCTGCTCAAGGTGACTCCCCCTCCACCAGGTGACTGTCCCCCATAAGGTGATACACTCTGCTTCAGGTGACTCGCCCTCCCCGGACAACAGACCCCATAAGTTGATACACTCGGCTCCAGCTCACTCCCCATCCCCCAGGTGACAGACCCCCATAAGGTGACCCATGTAGATACGTCCAGGTGGCAGATGCCAGAGATATCACACCCAAAGATAATAGATTCTCATTTAAACATAGTTCCCTAAGTCGACAGACTGCCATGAGGTGACCCATAGAGAAACACCAAATGACACACCCTCCCCCCGATGACAGACCCCCAGAAGGGTACCCATGTTGATACGCCAGGTGACACTGACCTCCCATAATGTGACCCTTGTAGATCCCCCAGGTGGAACACCCTTCCCCAGGTAACAGACCCCCATAAGGTGATCCATGTAGATCCCCCAGGTGACAGATCCCATAAGGTGATCCAGTTAGATAATCCAGGTGACAGACCCTGCCACAAATGACAGATCCACCAGTGATACACCCTCCCCCAGGTGACAGACCCCTTGAGGTAACCCATGTAGATCCCCAAGTTTAAACACCCTTCCCCAGGTGACAAACCCTACCCCTAATGACAGAGTGAGTGAGTGAGTTTATTTTTACGCCGCACACAGCAGTATTCCAGCTATATGGTGGTGGTCTGTACATCAACCCAGTGACCAACAACATGAGCATCAATCTGCACAATTTTTGAACCGATAACATGTCAGCGAAGTCAGCGTACCTGACCATCCAATCCTGTTAGTAGCCTCTTGCGACAAGCATAGTCGCCTTTTATGGCAAGCACGGGTTTCTGAAGACCATGGGTCCCCTGATTATAAACTGTCCCGAAGGACACACCCTTCCCCAGACGGCAGACCCTAACAAGATGGCTCATATATATACCCAGGTGACACACCAGATGACAGAACCCGCTAAGATGAAACTTGTATATAACCCAGGTGACACACCCTCCCCAGGTGACACACCCCATCATGTGACCCATGTAGATTCCCCAGGTGACACACCCTCCCCCTGGTGACACACCCTCCCCCTGGTGACACACCCTCCCCCAGGTGACACACCCTCCCCCAGGTGACAAACCCTCCCCCTGGTGACACACCCTCCCCCAGGTGACACACCCTCCCCCTGATGACACACCCTCGCCCTGGTGACACACCCTGGACAAGGTCACCGATGTAGACACCCGTAGGTGACACACTCTTCCCCAGATTGCAGACCCCCCATTTAGGTGACCAATGTAGATACCACCAGATGACAGACCCCCATGAGGTGACCCATGCTGATACTGCCATTTGACACACCGTCCTGACGGCAGACCCCTATAAAATGACCAGTGTAGATGCCCCTAGCTTACACACCCTCCCCCAGATGGCAGACCCTCATAAGATGACCAGTGTAGATAATCCAAGGTGACAGCCTTCCATAAGGTGACCCATGTACATACCCCTAGGTGACACACCCTCCCCTAGGTGACCCATGTAGATACCCATAGGTGACACACCCTCCCCCAGACAGAAGGTGACCTGTGTAGGTACCCCCAGGTGACATCCCCTCAACCAGGTAACAGATCCCCATGAGGTGACCCATGTAGATAATCCCAGATGACACACCCGCTCCAAGGTGACAGCCCCCCATAAGGTGATCCATGTAGATACCCCCAGGTGACATCCCCTCAACCAGGTAACAGATCCCCATGAGGTGACCCATGTAGATAATCCCAGGTGACACACTCTTCCCCAGATGACAGCCCCCATAAGGTGACTCATGAAGATACCCCCAGGTGACACCCCCCCAGGTGACAGCCCCCCATAAAGTGATCCATGTAGATACCCCCAGGTGACAGCCCCCCCCCCCCATTAGGTGACCTGTGTAGATAACCCCAGATGACACACCCTTACCCCAATGACAGACCCCCAGAAGGGTACCCGTGTGGGTCAGTTGCACACGTTTCCTAGGTGATAGACCTCCCATAAGGTGACCCATGTAGATATCCCTGGATGACAGATCCCAAGAAGGTAACCCATGTACATACCTCCAGGTGACACATCCTCAGCTGTTTATGGTGTATAGCCTCATATGTGTAGTCTCTGACAGAGACTGCTTGTTATGCTTAACATATTTTTCTGTGCTTCCATAGACATGTATTAAAACATTTCATTTTTCAAGCTGAGCAATCTTTAAGGACTGTTCATTATCTATGTCTAGGCGATGATGATGATGATGATGATGATGATGATGATGATGATGATGATTATTGAGTTGCATGTACAAACGCACAACGTGAATGACTAGCCTCCAAACCCCCCACCCAAAAAAATAATGCGCAAAGTAAGTGATCTCCCTGCTTGTCATGTTCAGTGAACTCCCTCCAGAGCATGTGTACAAAATTGATGACCCTACCTCCTTTGAATAATAGAAGTGACCCCTCCCCACAACCACCCTCCTTAGCCATAAAATATGAACAGTCCCTTTGTAATGAAATTAGTATTTCCAGTGCTACACTTTCTGGAAAACTTGGTTTGCAACTGAGTATGGGACCAGTGTGTTTTTATTACTGCAGAACCAAATTGCTTGTAATCACAAGAAATATCCCTGCATGCTTCACTTGCTGTGGTTTTACCAGTCACCTTTCCAGTTCCAGCTGCGTGAAACTAATCCCTGCACATGCTCTACATGTGCACCAAAACCACTTTTCATGCCAGTGCTGTGGTGAAATAAGGGGATAATCAATTATGTTAAACTGCTTTTGGTTTCTAGAAAATCATATCCTCGGTTATGCCGAAACCCAAACCCGTGTTTTGAAACTTCGAAACCATCTCCCATGAAGGTATTGCAGTTTAGGTTTCGCATTCTCTCACAACAAACATGGTTGAAATGAAATGAAAGGAAAGTTAAACAAACATTCATTTTTCAGATAACTAGAAAAATTATGTAAAACCCTGTTTTATTGAACATGACTATTTTTGTGTAATTTGTATACATATTACTTTTAACAGTATGATTACATATTTACAAATTTACAAATATTTACATCCAAAAGCATCAACATTGTTAGTTGAATTTTTGTTATTTTGTTACTGTAAATCCCAACCAAAAGGTGTCCGAATCTGCAAAGATGTGATTTGAGATGCTGATACCTTTCAGCATGCACTTACCGAAACAACTCATCAAACATGCCAGTTCAACCATGAAATTTGAAAAATCGCGATGAAAAAAACCCTACAAAATAACAATTCACTCTGGGGGAAAAAGTGGTTTCAACAGCTATGCTGCACTGAGCTCATAACGCATGCACACTGAATAGGTTCGTAGAGCTTAAAACAGTATGCCTGCCCTGAGTATGAGGTTGTTAGCAGTAGTCTAATCTTGGTTGTGTACATAAACAAGTAAATAATCTACTCATTACATGAAAAAAAAACATGTTGATTGTGACAAGCAGACTCTGTCCAAGAGAAAACTCATTGTCTGGTTTATTGACACCCATATGTCTACCTGGGGTGGTATGGTAGCCTAGTGGTTAAAGCGTTTGCTTGTCACGCCGACGACCCGGGTTCGATTCCGCACATGGGTACAATGTGTGAAGCCCATTTTCTGCTGTCCGCCGCCATGATATTGCTGGAATATTGCTAAAAGCAGCATAAAACTAAACTCACTCGCTCACTATATGTCTACCTCTCTGCTAATGACAATATGCTCTACACAACTTCAGTTACTGAAATTAACACCTGTCGCTTTATAAGTGTATCGGCAAATGAACCAGTGGCCAATGACAAGGCCTCGTTACACATGAGTGCACATCCACCAGCCCTGACTGGGTTTGCTATCGCAACTGCTTTGTTTCGAGGAGGTAAACCCAAGTACAAAATATTGCACTTTTGATATGCAATTATACGCTTATAATTTTGTTTATTTGTCTTTTTCACAATCACTAATGCATTTTATATCTCATGAACATGTGATAACTGTGTTTTAATTATGTTTGATTTTGGGGTTGCAGGTGACCTTAAAAATAATTAAATATGAATATATTCATTCCCAGCATTGTGTTTTGCGACATTTAAATGCACTTGATCCATGCATGTTTGTCTTTTTGCGGACCAGGGACCTTATTCTTGAAACGTTCATAGCCTCAAGAATTCTTAACTATGATCGTAGCCAGTGTAATATGAATAGGTATGAGAAGTTTGTTGGGCTATGAATGTTTTGAGAATAGCTAACCTGATCTTTAGAACTGTTCAATATTTCCTTACCAAACTTGGCAAATAGATAGGTCAGGTGGTGTACTGGTGCATTTTGGTAGTTTGGGCATTGATGATTCTGAATTGAATATTTTGGGTGTTTCCATGTCAACAAATTTACCTTTGACTCAAATTGGTGGAATTACTCTTTTCTGGAGCATAACCTGTAAACCATTCACTGTTTCTTCACTGAATTTCATACATACACATATCTAATGGTGAACTGGTACCCTTTGGTACTTTTGGAATTCTGATTAAAATAAAGTTTATGTTTTTACGGTAACAATTTTGGCTTCAACTGAAGTTGGTGGTATTGCTTCCTTATGGAGCAGAACTAAAAGACCTTCACTGATCACCGTCCACTTTCCTATAAACATGCCAAAACAGTTGACTTAGTCATAGCTTGTAGACATATTCATGAAGAGTACATGGCCATTGAGTTGGGATATTGATGACTTTATCCTCTTCTTTGAAAATGCATGGATATTCATAGAGTATGTGCCACCAATGGCAGAGGCATACAGTTAGTCTGAAACGATTAATTTGTGAAATGAATACTCTAACTATTCTCGTATGTGCCGTTTTATTGTGTAAAAATTATCATGAATTATTCAGGCATGTATGAAGGGCCAGTGACATTCTTGGGTCACTAGCCCAGCCCCCATAAGGTAAGTCATGTAGATATACCCAGGTAACATACCCTCCCACAGATGACAGACGTGCATAAGGTGACCCATGTATATACCCAGGTGACACACCCTCCCCCAGATGGCAGGCCCCCTTGATGACAAACCCCGTAAGGTGTCCCATGTACATAGCCAGGTGACACACCCTCCCCCATAGGGTGGACCCTCCAGATGACATACCCTCCCACAGATGACAGACCCCCATAAGGTGACACACCCTCCCCCAGATGGCAGGCCCCCCAGATGACAAACCCCATAAGATGACCCATGTACATAGCCAGGTGATACACCCTCCCCCAGACAGCAGACCTCCCATGTGACACACCCTTACCCAGATGACAGACCCCCATTCAGTGTAGAGGGTCTTCTAGAAATGGTCAAATGGTGGTTAAATCGACTGCTGCGTACAGACACCAGATGGATACTAACATGGGTAGATTACAGGGTGTCTTCAGGGTGTTTTGTGCATCTTCAGTATAGAGGCTGTTCTAGAAATGGTCAAGTGGTGGTTAAATACTGTGTACAATCACCAGATGGATACTAACATGGGTAGATTACTGGGTGTCTTCAGGTAACCCATGTAGGTAACCCCTGGTGACACACTCTGTCCCAGTCAGCAGACCTCCCATGTGACACACCCTCCCCCAGACAGCAGACCCCCGGGGTGACACACCCTCCCTCACATGGCAGATCTCCATAAGGTGAGCCGTGGAGAGAAAGCCAGGTGACACACCCTCCCCCAGATGGCAGACGTCCCAGGTGACACACCCTTCCCCAGACCGCAAACATCCCAGGTGACAGACCCTCCCCCAGATGGCAGACGTACCAGGTGACACACCCTTCCCCAGATGTCTGACACCCCTCTTCCCCATATGTCTATATGGAGAGTGACCCAGGTGACATACCCTTCCCCAGATGACTGATCCCAGAGTTTGAAATTAACTTTTGTTGCTTGTAGCAAGTACATGCTACCTGGTTTAAAAATAGGGAGCAAAACCCCTTATCCGGTAGTAGCATTATTATCCCCACCCCACCCACCCCATCCCCTGGTGTGTAATGCAGGGGATATAGTTGACGTGCTGTCTGTCTCTCTGTCCATAATCATTTTGTTTCCGGAGCATAACTCAGAAACCGTTCAATATTTTTAGACCAAACTTAATAGATATGATAATCTGAACCTATGGTTGTGCCTTTTCCTATTTACAGATTTTGGGCATTTTTATTTTTTCATGTTTTTCCATGGAACAAGTCTTCTTTCCGGGTGGGCTTCTTTCCAGATCAGAGCCAAAAAAACTTTCAAACTTTTTCTAAAAAACTTGTTAGATATATCAAGCTGAACCTAGAATGGTACCTTTTGCTATGTACAGGTTTTTGTGATTTATTATTTCTCGGTTTTCATGGAAAATTTTCAGATTTTGTTTCAAAAGTGAGAGGTGTGTTTCATTTCCAGAGCATAACTCAAAAACTTCTTTATATCTGTCAGCAAAACCTGGGAGATATGTGTGGCAGATACCAAAGTGGTGCCTTTTGCTCTTTACAAGATTTTGTAATTTATTATTTTCTCGGTTTCCATGGAAATGTTTCAGACTTTGTCTCAAAATGGAGGGATAGCCTTTGTTTCTGGAGCATAACTAAAGAAAAATTCAATATTTTTCTGTAAAACTTGGTAGATATATGAATCAGAGCCTAAAGTGGTGCCTTTTGCCATTTACAGGTTTTTGTGAATTTTTTTTCTAAGATTCCATGGAAGCGTTCCGGACTTTGTCTCAAAATGGAGGGATGGGCTTCATTTCCTGAGCAACTCGAAAACCATTTCATATCTTTCAGCAGATCTTGGCAGGTATATGAGATAGATGTTGAAGTAGTGCCTTTTGCTGTTTCCAGATATATGGCATTTATATTTTTCATGACTTCCATGGAAACGATTCAAACTTAATCTAAGAAAACATCAAATAACCCTCAGATGAATTGTCCTTTCAGATATGTGTGGGCTAGGGTGATCTGTCATCTTCTGATGACTCAAAATAAGATTTTACTACCTCAAAGCATTAATTTCGAACCCTGGATACCCTTCATCTCCTGTTTAGTGACTCAGGTACCACACCCTCCCGCAGATGACCGACACCCATCATCCCCATTTGTCTATCTGGAAAGTGACCCAGGTGCCACACCTTGCCCTGGATGTCTGATATTCCTCACCCCCAGTTGTCTATATGGAAAGTAACCTAGGTGACACACCCTCCCCTAGATGACAGATCTCACTCACCCCCAGTTGTCTGTATGGAGAGTTACCCAGGTGCCACACCCTCCCCCCGATGTCTGATATCCCTCATCCCCATTTGTCTATATGGAGAGTGACCAAGGTACCACATCCTACCCCAGATAACTGATGTCTACCCAGAGTTGTCTATGTGGAGAGAGACATAGGTGACACACCCTCCCCTAGATGACAGATCTCACTCACCCCCAGTTGTCTGTATGGAGAGTTACTCAGGTGACACACCCTCCCCCAGATGACTGACACCCCTCATCCCCATTTGTCTATCTGGAAAGTGACCCAGGTGCCACACCTTGCCCGGATGTCTGATATTCCTCACCGCCAGTTGTCTATATGGAGAGTGACCCAGGTACCACATCCTACCCCAGATAACTGATGTCTACCCTCACTTGTCTATGTGGAGATAGACATAGGTGACACACCCTCCCCTAGATGACTGACACCCCTCATCCCCCTGTTGTCTGTGTGAAGAGTGACCTAGGTGACACACCCTTCCCCAGATGACTGACACCCTTCATCAACAGTTGTCTATATGGTGAGTGATGCAGGTGACATACCCTCCCATACTGACACTCCTCAGCCTGAGTTTGTCTATATGGAGAGTGACAGAAGTGACACACCCTCCTGCAGATGTCTGATGTCCCTCACCCCAGTTTTTTATATGGAGAATGACACAGGTGACACATCCTCCCCCAGATGACTGACACCCCTCTTCCCCGGTTGTCTTTATGGAGAGTGACAGAAGCAACAAACCCTCCCCCAGATGTCTGATCTCCCTCACCCCTAGTTGTTTATATGGTGAGTGACCTAGTTGCCACACCCTGCCTCAGATGACTGACCTGTCTCACCTCCAGTTGTCTTGTCTATGTGGTGAGAGACACACCATTCCCACAGAAGAAAGTCAACTCTCATCCCCATTTGTCTATATGGAAATTGACCCAGAGGACACCCCCTCCCCAAGTTGTCCATATAGAGATTGAGCCAGCTGATACACCATCTCCCATTTCTCCCTGTGGAGTTCGACCCAGATGACACATCGTCTCCCAGTTGTCCATATGGAGATTGACCCAGATGACACACCATCTTCCACTTGTCAATATGGAGGTTGACCCAGGTGACACACCATCTCCCAGTTGTCAACTTTGGAGAATCAACCAGACTCACAAATATAAATGTCATGGGAAACCCTGGTTATCCATTGCCTTATGTTGTCAGGTATTGCTTGCTCATTTGTGAATGTAATGGTAGACATGTCAGCTACTGCTTTCTGCATCACTCATACTTTATATCAATCACTGGATTGTCTGGTCCTTCTTGATTAATTTCAGACTGCGAAACAACAAACTAAACTCAGTTTCAGAAGCCATTATTTCATTACAACTTAAAGTCCTTCAGTTTGTGTGTCAAACGTCAAGTTTAAATTCAGAGATAGAATGTCAGGTTAGTCTCTGTCTTATTGTAAGAGAATATAATTATGCACATTGTAAAATTACTTAGATATTTGTAATTCTTTAAATAGTCTCTTGTATTATTACTTCATCTCCTATTATGTGACATAATTATGATAGAATACCTCTTCTGGTGTCCGCTATTGTGATATTGCTGGAATATTGGAAGCATAAAACCGTACACACCCACTCATGTTCAGGGTACTATCTGTAAATGGCCAAGTGATTAAAACTAAGAAGAGTATAGTGACCAGTAGCATCACAGCCAAGTTTGAATGTAGGGTACATGAAACTTTGCCAGTGGTGGTCAAACATAACGTCAGATATCAACTGTATGTGGTGAACCCTCTGAGCATGGGTAGATGTTGTCAACAGGTTGTCTTCAGGGTACTTTGTAGAGTTTCTGTAGAAATGGTCAAGTGGTGAACCATGAGCTACCTCATAGCTTTGGTAGTTTTTGATTCAATGTCCTGGGGGTGGTCAGATGAACTGTGTTCCAGACTCGGTAATTTACAGACCGCTGCCATATAGCTGGAATATTGCTGAGTGTGGCATACGACTAAACTCACTCACTCACTCACTCACTCACTCACTCACTCACTCACTCACCCACCCACCCACGCACCCATGCACCCACCTACTCAGATAAACTGTGCACAGAAGCCAAATACATGCTAGCAGGGGGACATTTAATATAACTTTCATTTAAAGCAGTAGAAATGGTCAAGTGGTCAAAAGGGCTGTATGGTGTCCAGATACATGCTAGTATGTGTAGATTTTGCATAACTTCCAGTTACTGCAGTAGAAGTGGTCAAGTAGACTGTACGGTGTCCAGATACATGCTAGTATGTGTAGATTTTGCATAACTTCCAGTTAATGTAGTAGAAGTAGTCAAGTAGACTGTACGGTGTCCTTATATAGGCTAAGGGTAGATTTTATGTAGCGTCCAGTTAATGCTGTAGAAATGGTTTAGTGGTAAAACAGATTGTACAGTGTCCAGATGTATACTAGCATGGGTAGATTTTTGCATAACTACAAGTTAATGCTGTAGAAATGGTCAAGTGGTCAAAGAGAGTGTACTGTGTTCAGATACAGGGTAGTATGGGTAGATTTTAGATAGTGACCAGTTAATGCTGTGGAAATGGTCAAGTAATCAAAGAGACTGTACTGTGTTCAGATACAAGCTAGGATGGAGAGATTTTGTATAGCTTCCAGTTAATATGATACAACCTGTCAAGTGGTCATATAGACTGTACAGTGTCCAGATACATACTGGCATGGGTATATTTTGTATAGTTTCCACTTAATGCTGTCAAAGAGACTGTACGGTGTCCAAATGCATGCCGGGATGGGCAAATTTCAAAAACATCCAGTTAATCCTGTAGGAATGGTCAAGTGCACATGTTCAAATAGACTGTACTGTGTCCAGATAGATGCTAGCATGGGCAAATCAGACAGTACAGACTCAGATGCATTCTAGTATGTGTAGATTTTGTACAGTTTCCAGTTAATGCTGAAGACGTGGTCAAAGAGACTGTACAGTGTCCAAATACATACTGGTATGGGTAAATTTTCATAAGTTCCAGAAATGGTTGAGTGGTAAAAGAAACTGTACAGTGTCCATGTGCATGCTAGCATGGTTAGATTTTGTACGGTTCCTAGTTATTGCTGTAGAGATGGTCAATTGGTCAAATGGACCAGATGCATGCTGGGATGGGTAGATTTTACCTTACTTCCAGTTAATGCTGTAGGATGAGTGAATGAGTCTAGCTTTAAGCCGTACTCAGCAATACTCCACGAATATGGCGGCAGTCTGTAAATAATCGTATCAGGACCAGACAATCCAGTGATCATGTCCATCGGTCATGGGTATACTTTCTTTTGATTGAACAGTATAATGAGACAAATTAAACAGGAGCAGCACTACTGAATATTAAGATTGAAGCCTATGTTTATGTAGCAAAACTCGTGAAACATTATTGCTACTACTAGTCATACACCATTTAAAACTTTATGTCTGAACCAGTGGTTGATAAATACCAAAGATGTTTCTATCTTGTTTTTCAAATAATACTACTTCAACTTAAATAAGTATTTCTAACAGAAATACAAGTTTGCACCTTTATAATTCCAAGGTAAACCATGAAGGAGCTGAAAACTCCTGCCATTTTAATCCATTTGTAAGATGCCGTAACATCTTCTTACCCATTTCTGTTATGTTTTCAGTTTTATGTAAATAGAAAATCATTATTTGAAGATTAATCAAATAATAATATCTATGGTCGCCTATTTCCTAGTAGTCATGTCTGACTTTTACGCTTCTACAGGCTGGTTTGTGTAGCATCAGGTGAAAGGTATCCTCTGGAAGTCATGAAGTAGTTACATAGTGTATAGAGGCCAGCTATGTACTCACTTGGGTGGATATAGAGTACAGGGTGTGTTCAGGGTGGTTTGTGTAGCTTCAGGTTAAAGGTTTCTCTGGAAGTTACGAGGTGGTCACTTAGTGTATAGAGGCCAGATATGTACTCACTTGGGTGGATTTAGATTACAGGGTGTGTTCAGGATGGTTTGTGTAGCTTCAGGTTAAAGGTATTCTCTGGAAGTCATGAAGTAGACTGTTTTTACCTTGTCATCAAGTAGTCACATAGACTGTCTACAGAGTCGAAATAAGTGTTAGCTTGGGTCGATTTAGATTACTGGGTGCCTTCAGTGTGGTTTGTGTCGCTTCAGGTGAAAGGTATTTTCTGAAAGGCGTTAAGTAGACGATGGATGGAGGCAAGATACATGAAAGCTAGGGTAGATTTAGGCTACAGGGTGTGTCCAGGGTGCTTTATCTATCTTCTCTGGAAATCAGTATGTATTGTCACACAGACTGTGTACAGAGGCCAGATTCATGTTAGGTTGGGTAGATTTGGATTCCAGATACATGTACACTTGGGTAGGTTTAGATAACTGGGTGTCTTTAGTGTGGATTGTATAGCTTCAGGTTAAGGGTAGTCTCTGGAGGTCATTACGTCACATAGACTCTGTACAGAGGCCAAATACATCTTAGCTTGTGTAGACATCTTAGCTTAGGTTTAGATTGCAGGGTGTGTTCAGGGTGGATCTGTAGCCTGAGACTAAAGGTATTCTCTGGAAGTCATCAAGTAGTCACACAGACTGTGTTCTGAGTCAAAATACATGATAGCTTGGATACATTTGGATCCCAAGGTGTCTGTAGGGTGGTTTGTGTTTCGCCATTGTATTGTCACATAGACTGTGAATGGATACGTTAGCTTCTGTAGGTTTAGATGACAGGGTGTGTTCCAGGTGGTTTGTGTATCTTGAAGTTAAAGATATTCTCTGAAAGTTGTTATGTATTGTCATAAAGAGTGTATAGAGGCCAGATATATGCACGCTTAGATTAGAGGTTCAGGTTGGGTTGTGTAGCTTCAGCTTAAAGATACTCTCTGGAAGTCATCAGATAGTCACATAGGGTGTGTACGGATTCGAAATACATGTTAGGTTGGGCAGATTTAGATTCCAGGGTGGCTTCAGGGTGTTTTGTATATCTTCAGATTAAAAGTGTTCTCTTTGTCAGTAGTGAATATATGTGTTTTGATGATCTATCTTCTGGGTGGTTTGTGTATCTTGATTTTAGAGGTATTCTCTGGAAGTTATTACACATAGTCACATAGACTGTATAGAGACCAGATACATGCGTGTTTGGGAAATTTAGATCCCAGAGTGTGTTCAGGGGGGGTTGTGCATCTTCAAGTTAAAGATATTGTCTGGAAGTCATTATATATATGGAGTGGAATGCCACTGATATCAGGAAATACACGGCCATATTATTTGAGAAATCTTTTTGTAATAATTTTCCAATTTTCCAGTGAAAATTTAAAGAAAAAGAGAAGGGGATATCATGACATGTTACGAATGTGAACAAAAAAAATGAGAGGTGTTTTCGTTTCTGGATCACTACTTGAAAACCATTTCATATCTTTCAAAAGATTTTGGCACATATATGAGACAGATCTTGAAATGGTGACTTTTTCTGATTACAGATATATGGCATTTATATTTTTCATGAATTCCATGGAAACAGTTCAGGCTTGGTCTACAAACACAGTAAGTAACTGTCAGATGATTTTTCCTTTCAAATATGCGGGGCCTGGGGGGATATGTCATCTTTTGATCACTCTTATTAAAACGGACTGTCCAGTCACAAAACAGACCGTCTCAGATGGTCGGACAGGCATGAATTTGCAACGCCGGCATAGAGTCATTTTCTTGATGATAGAGATAATTTTTTTTATTCTTGGTAAGAATTTGCCCCAGTTACTAGTTACTAGTTGCACAAGATAGTCAGGTTTTCAAATGATGGCCAAGATCATTGCTCTTGATATCATTCACTGGAACACCTTTGGAATTTCAACAAAATAAAATCAATTTAGGAAATCATTATTTCATGACAGCTTACAGTCACCATGTTTGAAAATCACATGATGTAAGGTCAAGGTTAAATTTAGGATGCAATGTCAGGTTAGTTTTTTTTGTAATTAAGAGAGATTATAATTGTGAAAGTTGTAATCTTATATGATACGGTCTGAGTATTTCATCTTGTATGAGTGATTATATATTTTCTGGATGATGTTTGACAGGTCCAAGATTCTGGCAGCTATTCAAGATTCATTCCAACAGACCATAACAAGACCAAAATGGTTCCAGGGTCCTGATTTCAATGAATAGTGGTAATAAAGTTTTTTGGTGTGTGGATGTTTGTGGCTGTTGTCAGACTGTCATCATGATCTAGTTCACTGATGTTTGTCTGACTGGATTGCTGTTTCTATTGAGCCATTCAGACAGTGAGGATTGTGTTCCAATGCTTTAGGGGTTCACGTAGATGTTGAGGTAGGGCAGTGGGGTAGCCTAGTAGTTAACGTGTTTGCTTGTTATGCAAAAGACCCGGGTTCAAGTCCCCACATAGGTACAGTTTCTGGTATACCCAGCTGTGATATTTGCTGGAGTATTGCTGAAAGCAGCGTAAGACTGAACTCACTCACTCATGTAAAACTGCGGGTATATTTGTATGCTTTCATCAGTATTTGGCTTGGTCCTGACTTCCACCACAAAGTGAAAACTTAGCATTCAGCATTAATCCAGGTTTAAGACAGCAGTGAATAAATAATGGAATTTGAACCACACAATGCAGTGATTGACATCTATATGTTTGGGTACAGCTATGCCAGTGTACAAAAATGTCAATTAAGGAAGTGAGCAGTTGTGACCACATGGTCCAAGTAGGAATTTCTTTTTTCTAAAGGCAGTTGTTGCTGAAGATGTCCACACAGCTGTCGGTTTAGCACAAATAAGCCCCAGGTCCCCTGTATCTGCAAACTTATGTTCAGGTTTAATTTGGATGGTCTAGAAATATTCTAGTGGTCAAAACATAGGGATCAGTTATTACTGGGTGCCTTTTTTTAAAATTTGCTGCAGGCTAAATGTAATTCACTCTGAAATGTCAAGTGATCAAAATAGTAGCTGAGAAAGATTGGGTTTAAACGGTGTCTTTTGGGTAGATTGCATAACACCTATATAAAGTTTATCTCTGGACATGGTAAAGTGTGTTAGATGAGGTGAGGCCAGGTATATATTAGTGCATGGGTCTACAGGGTGTCTGACAGGTGATTTCTATAGGTTCTGGTTGGTAACACTGATTTCAAATTGGTGACGGCAAACAGACTGTGTAGTGTGGCTTTGTGTATTTGAATGTGACTTTGAGCGAATGGTGTGTAGAACTTCATCTTGATAAAACATCAAGTAGTTGAAGTGTTTCCTTGTTGTTGCTTAAGTCCTGGGTTTGATTTCCCACAAACTATGTAGAGAGGCCAGGTACATGCTGGCATGTGTAGATTCAGTCCACAGTGTTTGTTATGAATGTTTGTGTGGCTTCAGTATGAAGGTTTTCTGTGGAAAATGTCAGTGGTGGTCCAGGAGACTATGTAGAGAGACCAGATACATGCTAGTATCATGGAATAATAATTTATACAAAAATTCATTTATTACCACTACAAGCATTATACATTAGGATTCAGATATTAAGAAAATATACACATAGCATATTAATTTCATCATGATCAGTAGTAGCTTACAGGAACACACCAGCTTAAAGCAAGAACCAATTTCATAGATCTACAACTCCACAAGGGTTTAAAATTACAAGTACATTGATTAAAGATGTTTGTACATAAATCTTAGCCTGAGATATTCAAAATGCCACGGTTAGGCAAACAGTTCATTAAGCCAAAGCTGAATCGAGACAGTTTAATGAGCTTCCTTGAAGAAAACATATCATTAGTACAACAGTGTGAAAACATTTTTAATTAGGGTCATTAAGCCATGGCCCAGTGAAGCACATCTATTGTAATCCAAGCTATTATAATTGACACATCAAAACAGGCTTGGATAGAACTAGCTCAAGCATACTGTAAATGCGCCAGCAGGATAAATGCCACTCAAGATAGGATTAATAGGATTAAGAGCACTCCCCTCTGTCTGGTTACTCCAGTAGGTCACGCCCCACTCTGTATATTCAGTATTTCATTGGCTGTTATAGGGCACTCCCATTTTGTATCTTTTAACGAGCCACAACCTTTTTATTGTTTCAAGTTTAGTTAAATAGTCTCCAACTCCATTTGTCGCTCAGAAGGGTTTAGACTTCCAACTCAGACCAACTCTAGCCCTCAGCCCAGAGGGTTGTACCGACTCTCTGTGGCCACCCTTGTTATTCTATTTCTTGTTAATAAAACTGTAATTAGCTTCTTGTGACTTCGGACTCTTTGCTGAGTTAATTCCCCAAAGCAGACCAGCACGCCAGTTAGATAAGGGATTTCACTGGTACGCTGATTTGGACCCGAGACCCTTATCATAATACTAGCATGGGTATGTTTCACGATCAGATTAACTCCCACGACCAGATCCACCCTCATGGTCACATCCACCCAAATGACCAGTGATTAAATTGTTTGTTATTTGCATACACCACCACAGTGTTTGACTCCTACATAAAGCACAATGTGTAAAGGCCATTTCTGGTGCCACCTGCTCTTAATTGTTGCTTGGGTGGATTTGGATAATTGGATGTTGTGAGGATGGGTTTCGCAGCTTCAGTTTACAGGTATTGTCTGGAAGTGTTGGTCAGATAGACAGTGTACAGGCCAGATAGATTGTAGTCTGGGTAGATTTGAATAAGTGGGTGCTGTGAGAGTGGGTTGCACAACTTCAGGTTAAAGGTATTCTTTTGAAGTGTTGGATACAGGCCAGATAGACTGTAGTCTGGGTAGATTTGAATAGCTGGGTGTTGTGAGAGTGGGTTGCACAGCTTCAAGTTAAAGGTATTCTCTGGAAGTGTTGGTCAGATAGACAGCATACAGGCCAGATAGGTTGTAGTTGGGATAGATTTGAGTAACTGGGTGTTGTGAGGCTGGGTTGCACAGCTTCAGGTTAAAGGTATTCTCTGGAAGTGTTTGTCAATTAGACAGTATACATACTAGATAGATTGTAGTCTGGGTAGATTTGAGTAACTGGGTGTTGTGAGGGTGGGTTGCACAACTTCAGGTTAAAGGTATTCTCTGAAAGTGTTGGTCGGATAGACAGTGTACAGGCCAGATAGATTGTAGTCTGGGTAGATTTGAGTAACTGGGTGTTGTGAGGGTGGGTTGCACAACTTCAGGTTAAAGGTATTCTCTGAAAGTCATAAGGTAATGACACAGACTGTATAGAGGTCAGATATATGCTAGCTTGGGTAGATTTCAATTCTAGGGTGTCTTTACCGTGGTTTTCAGACTAAAGATATTCTCTGGAGGTCATCAAGTAGTCACATGCTCAGTACAGAGGCCAGATACTTGTTGGCTTGGGTAGATTCAGATGCTAAGGTGTACTCAGGGTGGTTTGTGTATCTTCAGGTTAAAGGTTTTTTTTGGAAGTCATCAAGTAGTCACATACCCTTGTTTGTAGAGGCCAGAGGTAGATTTAGACAGCTGACTGTCCATCTCACTTTGGGTTGGTGGCCGTCTGTTTGCATGGTCAAGTCATCAGATAGACTGGATCAATTCATTAACTGGATTTTTGCTTGCATGAGTTAGATGACAGATTTTCATATTTTTTAGCTTCATGTTAAATTGTAGAAATGATCATCAGTAACCAATGGTTCACGGTATCACATGGTCAGGCTCACACACGTCATCGAATCCCTGTTGCAGATTGCTCATGCAGTTGATCACTGAATTGTCTCATCCAGAGTCAGTTATTTACAGACCACCAGCATATAGCTGGAATATTGCTGAGTGCGGCATAAAACTCACCTCAGTCTGTCACTCACGCTTTCAGTATCAGGCTGCACTGTGCCTTTATACACTGACTCGCCACCTACTTTGTTCCATTTTAGGTGTACAAGTATTGCTGAAGAACATGTGGGTTGAAGTGAAATCTGTAGCATTGAGAAAGACGTCCTTGAGCCAATTAGATGGCATCAGCATGCCCTTGCACCTTCCTCATAGTGTTCAAGTCTTTCAGAGCTTTGTGTGTTCCTTCTTATAGAGTTCCCAGCCTGTAGTAATATGCTTGATGAACACACCCTGTACTGTGAGCTGATTTCCAATATTATCCCCCATTTTGAACTCAAGAGAATGGTGAGAAGGTCCACCTGTTCGTTGTGTAGTCTGGTTGCCCCTTGGACTTTTCACATCTACACCTTTACATTTTAACCAGTGGGGCAGTAAGGTAGCCTTGATTTAAGTGTTTGCTTGTCATGGCAAAGACCTTGATTCGATTCCCTACATGGGTACTATGTGTGAAGCCCATTTTTGTCTCCCACCATGATGTTGCGAGTGCTAAAAGCGACATAAAAACTAAACTGACTGACTGACTGACTCACTTTCAGCCAGGCACCAGCCCAGCAGAGCTTATTCTGGAATTCCACTGTGGTGATGAACATGTTGTCAGGTACTGTTTTGCAGGTGATGCTGATTGCTTGTGACACATTCTCCTTACTGGTTGGATTTATGTTGTCTCGGCTGTCAGTGTTCATCTTGCATTGCTCCATACCCGTTTCTATTAACAAATTCAATATTTCCTGTGTATGAGTGGAATGGCGGTGTTAGGCCTTCTGTAACCTCTCTCTTGTATTCTTATAGGTGTGCCTTGTAGACAGGTCCATGGCAGTCTGCAGTGTTTCACATTTCAGCTACCTTTTCATTGTCGACTAGTCATATACCCTTCAAGTTGTCTTGTTTCAGGTTGTGCTTCTTGAGGTAGAGATGCCATCACAGCCAGGAGTTCACAGTCCTCAGAACTAGACGTAGACAGTCTGTGGTATCCTGGGTTAAACAAGTGAGAAGTCTTCAACACTTGTCCTTTTCATTTCAAGGTATCTAAGGTTTAACAAGTGAAAATTCTTCAGCACTTGTCCTGATCAGTTCAGGGTATCTAGGGTGGCACAACAGAGAAGTCTTCAGCACTTGTCCTGATCAGTTCAGGGTATCTTAAGGGTGGCACAACTGAGAAGTCTTCAGCACTTGTCATGATCAGTCCAGGGTATATGGAGTTGCACTTTTGATTCTTCAGATTCAGAGGGAGTGGTCTTGGTGCAGTGTAACTTGATTCACTTGCGACCTCCTGTTATTGTGATTTTATCTCAGAGAACCAGTGAGGTCTCATTGAAAATGCCTCTTCTCTTTTCTTTCCTTCTTTCTCTCTATTTCCTACCTTCCATCTCTTTCTCTCTCACTGACTCACTTGCTTACTTGTTTGGCTGAATACAGCTACCTGAACAACCCATCAGTTTACTCAGAAAAGTTAGTTGTTACGCAGTCACATGCAGGTGTCCTAGTATATTGGCCAGGGTGACACACCCTCCCCAGAGGACTGACACCCCTCACACCCAGGTGTCCATGAAGTTTGACCCAGGTGTGACGCTCTGCGAAGATAACAGACACCCCTCACCCCAGATGTCCATGTAGATTGACCCGGGTGACACACCCTACCCCAGATGACTGACAACACCCCCTCCATACAGATTAAACTTCCTAGAGGGTAGACACCCCTCACCTCTAGGTGTCCATGTAGATTGACCCAGTTGTGACACTCAACTTAGATGACAGATAACCCTCACCCCGAAGTGTCCATGTAGATTAATATGGTAACACCCCTCGTCCCCATCTGTTCATGTAGTTTGACACAGGTGTGACACCCTGCCTGGATGACAGACACCCTCACCCCCAGCTGTCCATATAGATTGACCCATGGTGAGACACTTTACCCAGCTGACAGATAACCCTCACCCGCATGTGTTCATTTAGATTGACCCAGGGTCACACCCTTCCCAGATGACTGATGCCACCCCCAGATGTTCCTGTAGATTGACCCAGGCAATACACCCTATCCCAGGTGACGGACACCCCTCAGCCCCAGGTGTTTATGTGTAGGAGAAAACACGCCTCTGAGGTTTTGGTAGACAATGTAAAACCATCGGGGTTGGGAAATTTGTGGGGCTCTGTTGGTATGAAGTTAAGAAAAGTAAAACCTAGGAAGCAGTCTTACTAACGAAAGTAAAACCTGGGAAGTGGTCTTACTAATGAAAAGCAAAACCTAGGAAGAGGTCTTACTAATGAAAAGTAAAACCTGGAAAGAGGTCTTTCTAGCCAAAAGTAAAACCTGTCCCTCCAGAACAAGACCCTCAAATGTGATTCCTCTGGGAAAACGAGAGATGACCCAACATATTGTGAGAAGCACACTTTAGGTTTATATGTAGACTAACCCATGTGACACACCCTCTCTGAATGTTTGACACCCCAGGGGTCCACGTAGATTGACCCAGGTGATACACCCTATCCCAGATGACTGACACCCCTCACTCCCAAGTGTTCATGCAGACTGACCCAGGGGACACACCCTTGCCCAGATGGCATACACCCCTCACCCCCAGATGTTAATGTAGATTGACCCAGGTGACACACCCTATCCCAGATGACTGATGACACCCACACCAACACCCACACCTGCAGGTTTCCATGTAGTCTGGTCCAAGTAATATTTCCTGCCCCCAAGTGACAGCTGCAGTCCCCCACTGCCATTTTAGATGTCCAGATACATATAACAATGGGTAGATTCTGGAAAACCTCCAGTTAAAGCTGTAGAAATTATATCAAGCTGTCAAATAGACTGTACAGTGTCCAGATACATGGTCAATGCGAGACCTGCGTTTTTCACACAAAAATTGATAAAAACACATAAAAAATAGTTTGCCTGCTTCTTTTGGATGCATAGATTCTGATCTAATTAATTTCAAAAGATACGTTAAAACAACACATATAAAGAACCAATATGTGTGGAAATGATTCGCAGTTTTAGTGAAAGTATTACTTGCAAAAGATTTGGATGACACATTTACAATTTTATTTCTGCACGCACTCATGCAAAACTTACCGGGAACACTGCATGCTAGCATGGGTAGATTTTCCCAGGCTTTCATTTAATGCTGTAGAAATGGTCAAGTGGTCAAAGATACTATACATAGTCGTAGTCCACGAGCTTTGGTAGATTTCGATTACAGGGTGTCTTCAGGGTGGTTTGTATTGTTTCAGGTTAAAGGGTTTCTCTGGAAGTCATCAAGTAGTCACATAGACAGTGACAGAGGCCAGATACATGCATACATACGTGGTAGAGTTTTTTCAGGGAGTCTTTGTTGTGGCCTTGACTTACACATTTTTAGAGGCTTGCCCTGAAATATTTAAGGGTTGACATAGTCAAGAGCTAGTGCATCACAGCATGAGTGTATTACAGGGTGTTTTCAGGGTGGTTTGTGTAGCTTCAGGTTCAAGGCTTATCTGAAATGTTCATGGAGTCGCTTTAGACAGACTTGGTGCATCATGGCCTGTGTTGAGTTTTTTTACAGGACGACTGAATGTTGATTGCAGGTATAACATACACAGCAATGGTAGATTTTGATAATATTTTGTCTTCATTTTGTGTAGCTTCACACACCCTACCCTAGATGACTGACACTCCTCACCCCCAGGTGTTCATGTAGCTTGACCCAGGCGACACACCCTACCTGAGATGACTGCAAGGTCTTCCCTGGAATTTTCAAGTGATCATGGAGACTCTGTGTACAGTTTGTAGCAAAGGTAGGTTGAAATTACAAGATGCCATTGGGGTGGCATGTTTAGCTTGAGGTTGAAGGTGTTATTGCTGAATTGGTCAGATTATAATAGACTTCACAACCACCAGATTCCTTTAGGTTTAGATGGAATGGTGTGTTGAAGGAGGTTTGGACTGGTAAATGTTTCACATCCTCTAGGCAACATACTACGAAGTGTTTCCATTATAGTAATGATAATGATAATAATGTGCACTGAACCCAAGCTGCCGGTGAGGTGCTAGAACAGCCATGGTCATCTCATCCCACAGGGTATCAAGCTGCCGGTGAGGTGCTAGAACAGTCATGGCCATCTCATCCCACAGGGTATCAAGCTGCCTGTGAGGTGCTAGAACAGTCATGGCCATCTCATCACACAGGGTATCCCTGTCACTTGCATTATCCCCCCTTATGGGTGCCTCCGTTGACATTTTATACCCATGCCTTTTCCTTTTAGTCAGGCCACAGTACTGCAGAGCTTATTCTGGGATGATGCACTGATGATGAACCTCTTGTCAGTAATGGTTTCTCAGGAGATGCTAACTGCTTATGATACATTCTGCCCAGGCTTCATAAAGTTGTCAAATACACTGTCCACTGTCCAGATACATACTATGAGGGACAGGTTTTGTATCGGTTCCATTTACTGCTGTAGAAATGGCCCAGTGGTCAAGTAGTCTGTCCACTGTCCAGACAGTTGTCACATAGGCTGTACAGTGTCCAGATACATGCTAGCCATGGGGGATTTTGTGTAGCTTCCAGTTAATGCTGTAAACAATGGTCAAGTGGTAAGAGAGACTGTACAGAGTCTAGATACATGCTACCAGAGATAGATTTTGTATATAGGTTCCAGTTAATGCTGTAGAAATGGTCAAGTGGTGAAATAAACTGTACATGTTCTAGATATAAGCTAACAGGGATAGCTTTTGTATAGTTTCCTGGTAATGTAGAAATGGTCAAGTGGTCATGTAGATTTTACAGTGTCCATGCAGATACATGCTTGCAGAAGGAGATTCTGTACAGCATCCAGTTAATGCTGTAGAAATGGTCAAGTGGTCGAAAAGACTGTACAGTGTCCATATAGATTTTGTACACCTTCCTGTTATTGTGTGGTAATGGTCAAGTGTCCAGATACATGCTAGCAGGGATAGATTTTGTATTGGTTCCTGTTAATGCTGTAGAAATGGTGAAGTTGACAAACAGACTATACACTGTCCAGATAAATGTTAGCAGGGATAGATTTTGTGTAGCTTCCCTTTAATGCTGTGGACATGATCAAGTGGTCAGAGAGACTGTACATTGTCCAGACACAGGAGAACTTGATACAGGCTAGCATATTTACATTCAGATTACGGGGTGTGTTCAGAGTGGTTTGTGGAGCTGCAGGTTAAAGGTATTCTCTGGAAGTCCTGAAGCAGAGTGTGTATAGAGGCCAGATACATGCTACCTTGGTAGATTCAGATTACAGGGTATCTTCAGGTTAGTTTTTGTAGCGTCAGGTTTAAGGGAGTTTCTGGAAGTCATGAAGTAGACTATGTATACAGGCCAGATTCAGATTTGCAGCTTGTCTTTAGGGTGATTGGTGTGGCTTCAGGTTAATTTTATTTTCTGGAAATGGAGAACATTAAGTAGAGTCTGGAGATCATTAAGTGGAGTAAGTATAGAGGCAAGAAATATGCTAGGGTGTTTAGTTTTAGATGGCAGTTTGTGTTTAGGGTGGTTTGTCTACCTCAGGTTAAAGGTATTCTCTGCAAGAAGTATCTGGGGTAAAAGCAGATTACAGAGTTTGTTCAGGGTGTTTTTTCTGGCTCAGTTTCAACTGATTCTCTGGACGTCATGAAGTAAAGTATGTATGGAGGCTAGATCCATGCTAGCTGGGGTAGATTCAGATTACAGGGTGTCTTCAAGGGTGGTTTGTGTAGCTCATTCTAAACATATTATCTGAAAGTCATGAAGGAGAGTATATATATATATAGAGGCCTGATACATGCTAACTGGGGTAGAATCAGATTTGCAGGGTGTCTCTAGGGTGGTTTTTGTAGTTTCAGGTAAATGGTATTCTCTAGAAGTCATCAAGTAGAGTGTGTACAGAGGCCAGATACATGCTATCAGGGATAGATTTATGGTCAAGGGTGTCTTCAGGGCGGTTGATGTAGCTTCAGGTTAATTTTCTCTGGAAGTCACGATGTAGACTGTATAGAACCCAGACACATCCTAGCTGGGGTACATTCAGATGACACCATGTCTTCAGGGTGGTTTGTGTAGCTCAAGTAAAACATATTCAGTGAAAGTCATGAAGTAAACAATGAATAGAGGCCAGATACATGCTAACGGGGGTAGATTCAGGTGGCACCATGTCATCAGGCTGGTTTGTGAAGCTTCAGGTTAAAAGTATTCTCTAGAAGTCATCAAGCAGACCATGTATAGAGCCCAGATACAGGATGGCATGTTTAAAGTTAGATTACATCTTCTGTTCAGGGTGGTTGGTGTAGTTCGAGATTAATTTTATTCTCTGGTAGTCATGAAGTTGAGTGTGTATAGGGTCCAGATACATGCTAGCTTGGGTAGATTCAGATTACAGTCTCTCTTGAGGGTGGTTTGTGTTCCACCAGGTTAAAGATATTCTCTGGTAGTCATGAAGTAGAGTGTGTATAGGGTCCAGATACAAGCTAGGTGGGGTAGATTCAGATTAGATGGCTAGTGTAACTGCAGGTTAAAGGTATTCTTTGAAAGTCACCAAGTAGACTATATAGTCAAGAGATATGCTAGGGTGTTTGGTTTTAGATGTGATTTGTGTATCTGGGGTAAAAGCAGATTACAGAGTTTGTTCAGGGTGTTTTTTCTGGCTCAGTTTCAACTGATTCTCTGGACGTCATGAAGTAAAGTATGTATAGAGGCTAGATCCATGCTAGCTGGGGTAGATTCAAATTACAGGGTGTGTTCAGGGTGGTTTGTGTAGCTTCAGGCTAGAGGTACTCTCTGGAAGTCATGAAGTAAACTGTGTATAGAGGTCAGATATATGCTAGCTGGGGTAGATTCTGAATTGCAGGGTGTCTTCAGGTTGGTTTGTGTAGCCCCTGGCTAAAGGTATTCTCTGGATGTCATGAAGTAAAGTATGTGTACAGGCGAGATACATGCTAGCTGGGGGAGGTTTAGATTACAGGTTGTCTTCAGGGTGGTTTGTGTAGGTTCAGGTTGAAGGTTCTCTCTGGAAGTCATTAAGTAAAGTATGTATAGAGGCCAGATACATGCAAGCTAGGGTATATTTAGATTACAGGGTGTGTTCAAGGTGGTTTGTTTAACTCAGTTTAGACTTATTCTCTGGAAGTGATAAAGTAAAGTATGTATACTTACAGGGTGTCTTCAGGGTGGTTTGTGTAGCTTCAGGTTAGAGGTATTCTCTGGAAATCAAGAAGTAGACTATGTATACATTCAAAATATATCCTAGCGTACTTACATTCATATTGCATGGTTTGTTCAGGGTGGTTTGTGTAGCTTCTGTTGATTATAGCTACGAGACAAGAATGGCAATGTTGGATTGTATTTTGTCTTCAGTTGGCCAAGAGCTCCAGAGCAATTGGGTATGGACTTACATGTCTGTTTATGTTTGAGTAATTGCATGTTTTGAGGAGTAACTAAGATCTTATATACTCCCGCTAGTTTAAAGAATTGTGTACTACTGCATAGAGTTTCTTATGCTAATTGGATAATTAACACTTCTGAATATGTTAGCACAATTGCTTCTGAAATGGCCAAAGTTTTTAATAATTCTCATGTAACATCCTCAAGGAAACATCCTATGAAGCGTTTTCGTAATATTGATGTGTATTACAACCCAAGGTGCCTGTGAGATGCTAGAACAGTCGTGACCATCTCATCCTCCAGGAAACATCCTATGAAGCGTTTTCGTAATATTGATGTGTATTACAACCCAAGGTGCCTGTGAGATGCTAGAACAGTCGTGACCATCTCATCCTCCAGGAAACATCCTATGAAGCGTTTTCGTAATATTGATGTGTATTACAACCCAAGGTGCCTGTGAGATGCTAGAACAGTCGTGACCATCTCATCCTCCAGGAAACATCCTATGAAGCGTTTTCGTAATATTGATGTGTATTACAACCCAAGGTGCCTGTGAGATGCTAGAACAGTCGTGACCATCTCATCCTCCAGGAAACATCCTATGAAGCGTTTTCGTAATATTGATGTGTATTACAACCCAAGGTGCCTGTGAGATGCTAGAACAGTCGTGACCATCTCATCCTCCAGGAAACATCCTATGAAGCGTTTTCGTAATATTGATGTGTATTACAACCCAAGGTGCCTGTGAGATGCTAGAACAGTCGTGACCATCTCATCCTCCAGGAAACATCCTATGAAGCGTTTTCGTAATATTGATGTGTATTACAACCCAAGGTGCCTGTGAGATGCTAGAACAGTCGTGACCATCTCATCCTCCAGGAAACATCCTATGAAGCGTTTTCGTAATATTGATGTGTATTACAACCCAAGGTGCCTGTGAGATGCTAGAACAGTCGTGACCATCTCATCCTCCAGGAAACATCCTATGAAGCGTTTTCGTAATATTGATGTGTATTACAACCCAAGGTGCCTGTGAGATGCTAGAACAGTCGTGACCATCTCATCCTACAGGGTACCCCTGTCACTTGCAAGTTGCATTATCCTTATGGGTGCTTCCATTGACATTTTTATCCTCCCGGCAGGGGGATATAGTCAACGCCTCGTCTGTGTGTGTGTTCGTCCATCTGTAATGATTGTGTTTCATAACTCAGAAACCGTTCCATATTTCTAGACCAAACTTGATGCATATAATAATCTCAACCTATGGCAGTCTAAGTAAACTTAGTCTCAGTGTATTTCGTTACACTCCACCACTGAGTCTAACAAAACCTAGTAGAAGGTCGCATCAGGTAACCTTTGAGCGACCAGTGACAGTCCAATGAAACGTGTGATGTTAAATAGATTTAACCAATCAGACAATGGCTGTTATTTAGGGATCAGCAAGACTTTCAAAATATTCAGGTCACTGACACGGATCTCCCCACAAACAAAAATCAGGATATAACATGGTTATTTAAACTGCAGTATATACGCTTTGGGGTTTCTGTTGACATGATTACCATTAGCTAATATTTCCGCAAGATAACATCCTTGAATGCTGCTGAAAACACTATTTTCAGCGACTGTTTACCCACTGTTGTCATGGTTGTACATACACCGTGTGTATCACCTGGAAGCGAGTGTATGCTAAATAGCATTCGGAATCATTCGGGTACGAACCTTTTGAGATAAAAAGTTGAAAAGCTATATGCGAATGTGCATTTTCATGATTTGGTAAGCTGTGTTCTAATTGGTCAATCTCAAAGGTTACTTGACGTGACCTCCCATAATGTTTTGTTAGATTCAGTAGTGGAGTGTAATGAAAAGTACTGAGGATAAGACTGAACCTATGGAACCTATTTACACATTTTGGGCATTTTTATTTTTTGGTGTTTTTCCATGGAACATTTTGGTGTTAGTCTACTGGTAGGGTGGGCTTCATTTCCGGTGCAAAACTGAAAAACTTTCAGTATTTTTGTGCAAAACTTGGTAGATATATGAATCAGAACCTCAAGTTGTGCCTTTTGGTACTTACAGGATTTTGTGATTTATTATTTTATCGGTTTCCATGGAAATGTTTCGGACTTAGTCTCTAAATGGCGGGATGGGCTTCGTTTCTGGAGCAGAACTCAAAAACCGTTCAGTATTTTTCTCCAAAACTTGGTAGATGTATCAATCAGAACCTGAAGTGGTCCCTGTTTCTCTTTACAGGTTTTTGTGATTTATTATTGTCTACGTTTCCATGGAAACCATGGTGATAGGTGTGTTTCATTTGAGAGGTGTGTTTCGTTTCCGGGGCAGAACGTAAAAACTTCTTAATATCTGTCAGTAAAACTTGGTAGATATGTGTGGCAGACCCCAAAGTGGTGCCTTTTGCTATGTACTGGTTTCTGTGATTTATTATTCTCTTGGTTTCCATGGAAACGTTTCGGACTTGGAGGGATGGAAATGTTTTGGACTTCGTTTCAAAATGGAGGGATGGACTTCAGTTACAGAGCACAACTCGAAAACCATTTCATATCTTTCAACAGATCTTGGCAGATGTATGAGACCAATCTTGAAGTGGTGACTTTTGCTGATTACAGATACAGGGCATTTATATTTTTCATGAATTCCATGGAAACAAGTCAAACTTAATCTAAGAAAGTATCAAGTAACTGTCCTGATGATTTGTCCTTTCAAACGTGGGGGCCGGGGAGATATGTCATCTTCTGATGACCCTTGTTTGAATAGTGTGATAAAAAGTAACTTTCATATCTAGGAACAGTAGGATTTGTCCTTTCAAACGTGGGGGCCGGGGAGATATGTCATCTTCTGATGACCCTTGTTTGAATAGTGTGATAAAAAGTAACTTTCATATCTAGAAACAGTAGGATTTGACCTTTCAAATGGTGTATGTTATGTAGTAGTAATAATGTTTTTTTGGCTGATGTTTCCCTTGATAAACATAGGCTTCATCTATAACCTCAGAGTTTGTAGGAATTTCAACAAAATAAAATCAATTTAGGAAATCATTATTTCATGACAGCTTACAGTCGCCATGTTTGCAAATCACATGATGGAAGGTCAAGGTTAAATTTAGGGATGCAATGTCGGGTCAGTTTTTTATCCCCCTGGCATGTAATGCGGGGAATATAGTCGACGCCTCGTCTCTCCGTCCATCCGTCTGTCCGTAACATTTTGTTTTCGGAGCATAACTGCTCAAAATGTTTTTTCTGCAAAAACTTTGTAGATATATCAATCAGAACCTAAAGTGGTGTCTTTTGCTATGTACAGGCTTTTTGGATTTCTTATTTTCTCAATTTCTGTTCAATATTGTTCTGCAAAACAAAGTGATTAAGTAACTGTCAGATGATTTGTCCTATAAAATATGTAGGGGCCGGAGGGATATGTCCTTTTCTGATGACTCTTGTTAATCCTGAGCGCACAAACTCATTTCATTTATGCTTATGTTGCTCAGATAGCAGGCTGTATTTTCATCACTGAGACTAAGTGCTTTTATTGGTGCACGGTGAAAAACAGAAATTGATCACATGACAAAATTTTGTCTGTTTCTCAAACCACCAAGGTAGTCACACTTACATTTATACCAACAGGTAGGAAATTTAATATTCTACATTTCTGCGTAATTTTATAGTTGTATGCAGATCCAGGACCAATTCTTGCACAACAGTCACTTTTCAAATCTACTGAAAGTGCATCTGAAAAAATAATGAACTTCCAAGTTAACCCAGGTGACATATTCTTCTTTTCCCCCCCCCCCCCCCCGAGGTTGCAGATACTCCCTTACCCAAAAATGACATATTTCCTTGAGGTGACCATGTTGTTTCTTGAGTTCAGCTGTTTATTTAGGATTTTCCCAATTTGACAAGATATGGTTTCATAAGCACATGATATACATACCGTTTAGCTGCCAAATGTCATTGATAAGTTTTCTTTATTGTGGTGGATTATGCATCAGGGGTTGTATGTGTTCAGTAGACAAGGGGGAGATAATTTAGAACATTAGGTGGAAGAGTAAGCACCCTTGGTGTGCTTTTTGTCTGGTGAAACATCAGTGCCCAGCGGCCTACAAGGACAGAAATTATGTGACAGCATACATGATCACTGTATGGAAGCCAATTTATGAAAAGGATACCAAATGTTTTTGTGAAATAATTAAATTGTTCATGATTATTAATATGTTTGTTGAAGAAAATCTTCCGAGATGTCATATGGTGTAGAGAGAGCTACCTTTGGTGGATGAGGTAGCACTACAGTGTCACTCAGTTCATTCAAGGTATTTAATACCTATGTAAGTACATCAAAGTGGATACTTTGCTCAGGAATTTTCTTTATCTGTATGTTGGCATGTTGTGAGGATAATAACCCTGCAACAAGTGGAGTGTTTCCAGTGGTTGTCCACCTCTGTTCTGATTGTGTCTCAGACGAGAAGTGTGATCCCTGAGTAGTAATTGTACCAACAGCCAGTAAGATACAGATGCTGTTGAGGATGAGGGATGTCATTGTTTGAAACCAAATTTAGTCACTGAGCTAAGATAGTCTTTCATGGACCCTCTGAACATTTATAAATATTATTTCAGCAGGTCTGTCCGTGTTGCTCAAGCAGAAACTGACCAAGCAAAATTGTCTTGTATTCATATGCAGCATTTAGATTGTAGTTTATAAGTCAGGGTTCTTTGTCATATCCTACATATTATGTATGTCTCCAAGGTAAGACTTTATTGTTGGGTTAAAAAAACACATGTCGAGCTTACTCTGACTGAAAGGGAGATAATCCAGTTCATGCATCAATTTGGTGGTGATGTAAGAGGCAGGTGAAAGTGGGAAATGTGGAGATAGCATGGCTCTTGCTTGAGCTGTAGGGAATATTGAACTCATATGGCAGGAATGAGCTGGAGTTCACTGACATCAGAGTTCCTTGTTGCTCAAACACTATCTGACCAAAGAGAACCAACTTGGAATCATTTTACATCGGTCCAGGTATAGTTTTACATCAGGGTCTTTGTCATAGCCTGAATATCATGAGTATATAAATATTATTTTGGCTCAGGTCCTCTCAAATACTAGGCAACAAATCTGTGGCTTGCGGTGAGTTCCTCCATTCCAAATACTGTTTCTAGGTCAGTATTGGTTTGAAATTGAATTGAAACTGGTTGGCATGACATGACATGACGTTACATGACAGTCGGGTACTACTTGCATACTCTCCTGTGTTTCTCAATACAAGGTTTGAGCTTTGTCGTCTGCATAGGGTTCAGTCATGTATCATCAATATTATTTATCTTCCTCAGGATGGAACACGTTAGGGTTCAAGACTATGGTTGGTTTACCCCTTTAAGGTCCTACTGTGCTATTCTATTGATGGGGCACCCCTTTAACGTGGGTGGGTGGTGTGACCCTTTAAGATCCTACAGTTTGGGTGCCATGCTGTTGGGGGGTTCACCCCTTTATATGTCTACCCGCACATATTTGAATCTGCTGGCTCCATGCAACAACAACCTGCGAGGACACATTTCAAACACATGGTAAGACATCCCTTTGAGAGTTCTAGGGTTAGGCTGCCATGCTATGGGTAGGACACCCCTTTCAGAATCTTATGATTAAGGTAACATGGTATGGGTGAGACACCACTTCAGAGTGTTAGGGTGCAATTTTATTAGTGAAACACCCTTTTCAGAATCATAGGGTTAGGGTGCTATGTTATGGGTGGAACACCCCTTTAACATCATTGTGTTAGGGTGGAATATCATGTGTGGAATACGCCTTTAACATCGTTGTGTTAGAGTGCAATATTATGGAGGGAGCACCCCTTTCAGAGTCATTGTTTAGGGTGCTCTTTTGTGGGTGGGATACCCCTTTCAGAGCCTTAGGGTGCCATGGTATGGGTAGGACCCGGCTTTAATGTCCATGTGTTTGGATTCCATATTATGGATGGAACACCCCTTTCAGAATGTTAGGGTACTATGTTATGGGTGGGACACCCCTTTCAGAATGTTAGGGTACTATTTTAAGGGTGGAACACCCCTTTCAGAATGTTAGGGTACTATGTTATGGGTGGGACACCCCTTTCAGAATGTTAGGGTACTATGTTATGGGTGGGACACCCCTTTCAGAATGTTAGGGTACTATTTTAAGGGTGGAACACCCCTTTCAGAATGTTAGGGTACTATGTTATGGGTGGGACACCCCTTTCAGAATGTTAGGGTACTATGTTATGGGTGGGACACCCCTTTCAGAATGTTAGGGTACTATGTTAAGGGTGGAACACCCCTTTCAGAATGTTAGGGTACTATGTTATGGGTGGGACACCCCTTTCAGAATGTTAGGGTACTATGTTATGGGTGGGACACCCCTTTCAGAATGTTAGGGTACTATTTTAAGGGTGGAACACCCCTTTCAGAATGTTAGGGTACTATGTTATGGGTGGGACACCCCTTTCAGAATGTTAGGGTACTATGTTATGGGTGGGACACCCCTTTCAGAATGTTAGGGTACTATTTTAAGGGTGGAACACCCCTTTCAGAATGTTAGGGTACTATGTTATGGGTGGGACACCCCTTTCAAAGTCTTAGGATTGGGGTGCCATGGTACAGGTAGGATACCTCTTTCAGAGTGATAGGTTTAGGGTGCTATGTTAAGGGTGGAAAACTGACAAAAGTAGAAAGAATGTGTTGGCCCTACATCTTTGCTAATTCCCAGTAAACAAATAAATGAGACAACTAACAAGTTGCTGCTGATCGAGGTGAAAACCAAAACTTCCTGAATAATATTTTCTGAAAAACAAAATACATGCAGTTACTGGCAGTGAAAGAGCTATCAGCGATAACGACATGCAGAAAACATTGGGTCCCAGTGGTTTTCAGTCAGCTTTGGGCCTAAGAAGTGGTGTTAATTTAGAACACTGGGTGGGGGGCACCCTTTGATGCCATGTTATTGGTGGAACACTCCTTTCAGACTCTTAGGGTTATGGTGCCTTATTGAGAGTGGGGCCATGTTGTGGAGGTGTACACCCGTTTCAGTGTGGTTGCTCGTCAGTTTGGGACATTGCCAAAAGCGCCATGAAACTAAAAGCACCCACTCCTGTTGCAGCCGCTGTACCTCTCCACACGTGCTACCTCTCCACGCTAGTGTATTTACTTTCACTTTACACGGTGTCTTCAGGGGTTTTTTTGTGTGTAGCTTGAGGTTAAAGGTACTCTTTGGAAGTCATGAAGTAGACAGTGAATAGATGCCAGATGGATGCTAGCTTTGATGGATTTAGATGAGAGGGTGTCCTCAGGATGGTTTGTGTAGCTACAGGTTAAAGGTATTCTCTAGAACTCATCAAGTAGATAGTGTATAGAGGCCAGACACATGCAAGATGGGATAGATTCAGATTACAGGGTGTCTTCAGGGTGGTAAGTGTAGCTTCAGGTTAATTTTATTGTCTGGAAGTCACCAAGTAGACAGTGGATGAAGACATGATACAGGGTAGCTTGGGTTGATTCAGTAGCTTGCAGGATGTCTTCACCATGGTTTGTGTAGCTTCAGGTTAAAGGTATTCTCAGGTAGTCATGAACTAGACCTTGTATAGAGGCCCGATGCAGGTTAGCGTTTTTATCCCCCTGGCATGTAATCATCCGTAATCATTTTGTTTCCGGAGCATAACTCAGAAACCATTGAATATTTTTAGACCAAACTTATGGATGTCCAGATCCATTCAAAAGACTGATTGAGCTGGATCACAGATCCACCAAGGTGTCCCTACCCACCCACATAACAGATCCTCCAGCTGACTGGATCTACCAGATAACCAAATCCACCGAGGTTACCAGATCCAATCAGATGGCTGATGTACCCAAATGTCCAGATCCACCCAGGTGACAGATCCATCCAGATGACCAGATGACCACCCTTAGAGCAAGAACCATGAAGATGAGGTATGAGGGAGTACAGGTGATGTAACAAATATGGTGTTCTTGTAATGATAAACAGTGATGGTTTCCACTTTACCCTTAACTAGATTAGAACAAAGATATTTGTTTGTTTAGACTGCCCTCACCAATACTCTGACTGCAGTTCATAAATAGTCAGGTCTGCACCAGATCATGTAGTATGTGCATCGGTTCACACATCTGAGATTCAGTGACATGGTTCATGACCACCCAGTCCATTTAGTGCAACAACAATAGGTTGCAGGGATTCTTAATTCTTTGAAGTAAGTTGCCTTATATCTTTAATATTTCCATTATTTGATAGAACATTTCTGCTAGTATCCCAGGCTTGACTGATTGTGTGTTATTTAGACTACTACTCAATCCTGTTATTTACAACTGAAGTAAATGTTATGATGAGAGAGACATGAATCTCAAAATAATCTTTAATTCCTGGTTTAGCCTGTGTGATTTGGTAAAGATTACCTTAGATATGCAACTTGGGGTTAGTTTCTTCCTAATTGTATGAGATTTTAAGTGTATAACCAGTAAGTTTACTTAGATGTTCTAAATGCTTGGTCTGCTTTCCAAGAAATTTATCTTGTAGTAGTGATTACTTAACATGGTATCTGGATGATGTTTGATAGGTCCATGGTTCCAGCAGCCGATCGAGATTCATTCTGAGTACTAGATCAAGATGTTGAAGGATACCTGATACTAAGTCCAGGTTTGTATTAGAAATTATGTTTTTATCCCCCCCCGGCATGAAATGCGGTTGGATATAGTCGAAGCCTCGTCCGTCCATAATCTTTCTGTTTCCGGAGCATAACTCAGAAACCATTGTGCCTTTTGCTATTTACAGATTTTTGGCATTTATATTTTTTTTGTTTTTCCATGAAACATTTTGGTGTTAGTCTTATGATGGGGTAGCCATCGTTTCGGGGCAGACCTAAAAAACCGTTCAATATTGTTTTGTAAAATGTGGCAGATGCATCAGTCAGAACCTGGAGTTGTGCCTTTTGCTATGTACAGGTTTTTGTGATTTATTATTTTCTCAGTTTCCATGGAAACATTTCGGATTTAGTCTCAAAATGGAGGGATGGGCTTCGTTTCCGGAACAGAACTCAAAAACCGTTCAATATTTTTTTGCAAAACATAATAGATGTATCAGTCAGAAACTAACATGGTGCCTCTTGCTATGTACAGGGTTCTGTGATTTTTTATTTTCTCGGTTTCTCTTGACACGTTTCAGACTTAGCTTCAAAACAGAGGGATGGGCTTTGTTTCCTGAGCATAACTCAAAACTTCTTAGCATCTTTCAGCAGCACTTGGTAGATACGGAGGGCAGACCCCAAACTCGAAAACCATTTCATATCTTTCAACAGATCATAGTAGATGTATGAGACAGATCTTGAAATGGTGACTTTTGCTGATTACAGATATATAGCATTTATATTTTTCATGAATTCCATGGACATGATTCAAACATCAAGTAACCTTCAGATGATTTGCCCTTTCAAATATGTGGGGGCCAGGGGGATTCGTCATCTTCTGATGACTCTTCTTCATGATTTCCATGGAAACAATTCAAACTTAGTCAAAAAAAAGACAATGAGTAACTGTGAGATGATTTGTCCTTTCAAACATGTGGGGACCAGGGGGATATGTCATCTTCTGATGACTCTTGTTTCCATCCAATGTGGAACCCTTTCCACAATGTGGAACAAAATATGGGTTTTATGCAGTTTACTGTCCATACTTATTTTTGGGATTAGCTATGTTTTTTTTCCATTGATTTATAATATATTGATCTGTTGATAAACTGTTTAAATGTTTGTGATATATTTTCATTAACCTTGTCCCCAAGCTGTGTTACGAGGTTTTGGTCACAAATTTCTGGTTCATGTTGAAAATTTTGTTCAGTATGTTGGTGTGGCCAGGCTTTGTACCATGATACTTAATAAAGAAGGTTACACTTAGGACTTAGGGAATCTTGGAGCTGGTTAGTAAAACTTCAGATTTGTAGGCATTCTCTGGAAGTGGTCTTCTGGATTTTGTACACTGACCTTGAGCTGGATCAAGACCTCTGTGCTGTGTACATGACGACACTTGGGCCGCATCCAGCAATATTTAAGCTGCATGACAGCAGTGTATGAATGCTGGAATGTGCACCAGATAAGCAAGTGATTGATGTCATGAACATATATCTCCAGGTATATGTATGGAGACATGCCTGCAGTAATATTCTAGCTGTATGACAGACACTTTGAATACTGGAATCTGCTCCAGAAAATCAAGTGATTGATGTCATGAACATATATATCCAGGTTTATATATAGAGACATGCATTCAGTAATATTCTAGCTGTATGACAGACATTTTGAATACTGGAATCTGCTCCAGAAAATCAAGTGATTGATGTCATGAACATAGATCTCCATGTTCGGATATAGAGACATACATATGAGTGTGCACAGCTTCAGATCAAATATTTTTGTTGGAAATGGTAAAGTAGACAGCTACACTGTTAAGTCAAGATACATGACGTCCTCGATAATCTTCAGGGTATATGCTCTGATAACTCTTCAATATACATTGGATGCATCTATGGGTTCTGACAAGAGCCAATCAGCTAAGCCACCATTACAACCGAGCTTGCCAGTGCCAACAAAGAGCGGTTGCAGCCGCAAAGGTTTGATAATTTAAGAAGTGAACATGCTCTTCTTCTTCGCAGAGCAGACACCACATAGGATTCCCTGGATGGCTCTTTATCCTATCTCATGTTTTGATATGTTAAGAAGCAAAAGTGAGTTGTGGTTGGCATCATGATTTGCACTTGTCTGTCTTGCTTTGATGTGGAGTGGAATGAATGAGAACTTTCCCTGTAGGCCTCTCTTGTCCCTACACCCATGTTTCCCAGGATGCTCTCCTTCTAGGACAGGTCCCTAGTCCCTATTCTCTTCTTGTAGCCACCACTGTAATCGGATTTGGCATACATCGATTAGGTAGGATAAGTATATAAATATACATTTTATAGTTAATAATTCCAAATTTTTAAACTTATTCTATCTCACGATTTGCACTGAGCCCATGATTGGATGACGGGTCACAGATTACTCTAGGTCAAAAAGCACTGACAGTATACGTTGTATAGGCTAATACCAACCATAGATAGCTACGAGCAAGGGTGGCAGGGCTCAACTAGCATAGTACCTATGATAGTAATAGTTTCTCCTGAACCCCGTGGCTTACTAGGCACAATCGCTCACAAGGAGTTATACACGGGTGTATGGACAAGAGAGGCCGACAGGAAAAGTTTGTTCCAATCAGCGACAAAGCAAGAGAGAGAAGTGGAAATCATAGGATAAGTATATAAATGTACAATTTGAAGTTAACCTTTCAAACACCATCGGAGCCATAGATGCATCCAGGGTAAAGTGGAGAGTTATCGGAATGTATACCCAGGAGATTATCAAGGATGGATACATGATAATTCAGGTAGGTTGTAACTGATTGGTGTATCAAGGGTTTTAGGTGTGGCTGTGGTGTAGTGGTAAGACAGTGTATCAAATATTACAGAGTGAAGGTATTTTGTAGTAATGGTGAAGTGGTCCAATAGAATGGGATGGAAATCAGATTCACGATAGCTTGGGTAGATTTGGTCAACATAATATATAAAGGGTGATTTGTAGAACTTCATGTTTGACAAAATACTGGAGTCATCAAACAGGCTTTGTTGTGAGCAATTCATGTTTAGGTCGGTTTTGTGAATGTCTGAAGGGTTAAATGTAAAACTTAAATGTGACAATGTCTAGAAATGGTGAAGTGGTCCAGTGGAGGCCAGATACATCATAGCATGGGTGAAAGCTGTATCTTAAGGGTGGTTTGTATAGCTTCCGGTTAGTGAGTTTAGTTCAGGCTAGTGGTATTCTCTGAAAATTGTCAAATTAACAAACAGATACAGATCATTGTTTTGGTGGAACTGTGGTCCAAATAGCTTCAGGTTTAGGTATTTGCACATGAAATGGTCCAGTCAACAGTCAACAAGGTTTGAGTGTTGTGTAGTACTGGGTGTCTACAGGGTGTCTATAGGGTGGTTTATACAGCTACATGTTTGTCGTTATCTCTAGGAATTTTCATGTGGTTGTCAAATACACGGGATTTTGAAATCAGTTAAATTGATAAATAGGGGCAGATATTGATTACAGGGTGTCTTCAAGTGTGGTTCTGGTAGTCTTAGGGTAAACAATGTTGAGTGTTACTGTCTAGAAATGTGGTTGAATCAACTGTTTCTACATAGCATGAGAAGATTTGTGTCACAGTGTGTATTCAGTATCATAGCTTCAGCTGAAGAATGACCTGAAGAAATCGTGAAGTAGCTTAAATAATTATGTGAAAATATTCATGTGGTCAAATATATCTCTTCGAAGGACCCCCTCAAGGGCTTAACACAATGCGTAAATGAGCGTCCAATTAAATGTCCAATACGCACACATGTAGAGAATGGACACAGAAGATCAATTCATTGCGTCCAGTGGGTCTCAATATATATTATTCGTTTTGTCCACAACACGTCTAGGATTTTGTAATATGTTTGGTTGGTTTCATGTAGAGCAGTTCCATGCATCCTTTCACCCATCAGTCCATGTGATCAATGATTCATTTTAGGCTCTGAAGTATGGTGACTGATCTGGACCATCGCTTTATTGTCTTGAAAGATCTGGGCGACATAGCAACAAAGCGATAGTACGACACAATATTGCGATATGGCGACACGATACAGCAATACAGTCAAAACGAAATAACGATATCACCATACAAGATGGCGATAACAAGACACGAAATGGTGATAACATGACATGCAATGGCAATAAGACAGCGCGACATTGCAATATGGTAACAGCACAAAAAGGTGACATTGCAATACAGAGACACGATATGGCAATATAGCGACACTGTGATATGGTGATATTGCTCTATCTCTATATGTGAAATGTGGAGAAGTGGATAAGTTGATTCAGTTTTAGAATCTAGTTTGTGAGATAAACTCATTTGTAAACCCTTCCATTCTACTGAAATAGCTCATCCCAAGGCATGCGAACTCTGTAGACAATAGTATTTCATCAGGATAGTGTGTGAGGCCCATTTTCTGGTGTCCCATGCCGTGATATTGATGGAATATTGCTAAAAGCGGCGTAAAAATAAACTAACTCACTCATAAGAATAGATTTGGAATCATACAGTGCCTGATCGATCTGCCGGATGTGATGTGAAGTTTATTTTTGTAAGAATGGCGGTTTGCTTATCAAGAAATGAAAATATGATCATAAACGAAAAATAGTAGAAGACTTTCTCTTCTTGTATCTACAAATAAGAGTGAGTGAGTGAGTTTAGTTTTATGCCACACTCAGCAATATTCCAGCTATATGGTGGCGGTCTGTACATAATCAAGTCTGCACCAGACAATCCAGTGGTCAACAACATAAGCATCGACCTTCGCAGTTGGGAACCAATCACATGTGACAATGAAGTCAGCAAGCCTGACCACCCAATCCCATTAGTCGCCTCTTACGACAAGCACAGTCACCTTTTATGGCAAGCATGCGTTGCTGAAGGCATATTCTACCCTGGCACCTTCACAGGTCTACAAATAAGAAATTAATAACTCTATACACTAAATTAATTTCAGTAGGCATAGTAAATAAGTCTCAGAATTTTTTACCATTATTGTTGGCAATTTGGTGGCGTATACACTTTAAGGGTGTGTATAGATACATTTGTAGATTCCTGAGTTATGTTCAAGTAGTGTATCAAAGTCTTTACTTTGCGGTTTGACCATTATTATCATGGCCATCAGTGAAGCCAAATGTAGGTCAGCTTAATCTTGAAGCGTGAAAGTTAGAATATACATATAGAATTCTGTTTTTCAATGGGACTAGGCCCAGTCATACAACTTCAGGTCAAGTGGACTGATGATCCCCTTCAAGATACAATCTGGCTGTTGCTATACTGTCATGTCGAGCAATAGAATTTTACTGGAAAGGTACATCTTTTAAGGTAGGGGCTGTTAAATATTTTGGGGATGAAACATCTAGTTAATAGAACATAATGTATATGATGAATGTACAAGGGTTTCAATCTATCTCTGCCGATATTTATAGATTATGAAAGTCTGGTCTTGTAGTTGTTTGAACATGATGCCTCTGGAAAATGATTTGGGAAGAAACAGTTAAAAACGTGTGGGCATGGTAATGTTGACAAAAGGGTTAATGAAGCACCACCCACGTTTTATTTAAATATGTACGGAAACACTACACGTTGAAACAACATAATTCCACTTGTTAAAATGGTAACAGAAATATTTTACTCTGACAAAAACAGCCATCAAAATGAATTTGAAAGTTTGGAAACAATTTACGAACAATTTGAGGGGAATACACAAAACGTAAATGTCAATGCTCAAAAGTATGGTCACCAGGACTATGCCACCAATCTAATTGTCATGCCCTTTTCAAATAATGTAATTGTTGTGATTGTATGAACCACTACTGATGACTGCATCTGTATTTGCTTTTCCTTTTTCCGAAAGTCTGTGTCTTGTCGTGTCAAGTTAATGTTAAGTGGTAATGTCATCTTTTACATCAGTTCAGAATACACAAAGTGCAATTTTGAAATATACAAGTATACCTCAATGTGGTAGGCGCGTTCACATCATCCTGCCACCCACTTGTATATACTGGATAGAGAGTGTGCTTTTACATGTGCATTCTAGGAATATTACGTTTGAATGAAAAGTTTTAAAATTGCACCCCAGTTTCAGATGGGGCTTAAATAACACTTACGTGTATTCACTTACAACACGTGTACGTGCTACCGATGTTAATAAACCATTTGTTATGGGCCTTAAAAGACATGCACGATGTACATCCCAAAATGGCATGGCAGTTTACCCGGTTCTGAAAAAGGCTGTACTGCAATTTTTAATATTTGTATCCCCCTGCATTACATGCCAGGTCAACGCCTCGTCTGTCCATCCATCCACCATCCGTCTGTCTGTAATCTTTTTGTTTCCCGAGCATAACTCAGAAACTGTTTAATATTTTTAGACCATGCTTGATTGATATAATAATCTCAACCTATAGTTGTGCCTTTTCCTATTTACAGAGTTTTGGCATTTTTATTTTTGTTGTTGTTGTTTTTCCATGGAACATTTTGGTGTTAGTCTAATGGTGGGGTGGGCTTCGTTTCTGGATCAGAACTCAAAAACTTGGTAGATATGTGTGGCAAACTCCAAAGTGGTGCCTTTTGGTGTATACAGGTTTTTGTGATTTATTATTTTCCATGGAAATGTTTTGGACATTTGGACGTCTCAAAAGTGAAAGGTGTGTTTCATTTCTGGAGCTGAACTCAAAAACCGTTCAATATTTTTCTGCAAAACTTAGTAGATATATCAATCAGATAAAAGTGCTGCCTTTTGCTAGTTTCAGGTTTTTGTGATTTCTTATTTTCTCGGTTCCATGGACACTTTTCGCACTTAGTTTCAAAATGGAGGGATGGGCTTTGTTTCTGGAGCATGACTGATAAGCTTCTTCATATCTTTCAGCAGCACTTGGTAGATATGTAAGGCAGACCCCAAACTCGAAAACCATTTCATATCTTTCAACAGATCTTGGCAGATGTATGGGACAGATCTTGAAATGGTGACTTTTGCTGATTACAGATATATGACATTTATATTTTTCATGAATTCCATGGAAACAATCCAGACTTGGTCTAAAAACACAATAAGTAACTGTCAGATGATTTGTCCTTTCAAACATGTGTTGGTCGGGGGATATGTCATCTTCTGATGACTGTTGTTTTAAAAAAGCAGGAGCATATCTTTTACTTGGCAAGTTAACACTTTCTCATTTTGGTTGTAGGTTACATGATCATTTGAAAGGACAACAATGAAAAATTCATGGGCATGATAACAATGCTTAACCGGTATATTGCAATTCGAACTTCACAGTACTTATTGTGGTACACTTTTCGTGAACTGGTTCACCCGATATGATCGGTCATTTTCGTGATGTAGCCAAAACTACTAATAACATTCGTATTTCCTTTATATTGTTACATATTAATAGACCTAGGTAACCCCCACTGATGCATTGAGAATATTAAACAATGGGCTTGCTAATTTATCTGAATGAGAAAATGAATGGCAGATATTTAGTCCGAAAAAAGAGTGGCTGTGTTATTCACAGAAAGGTAATACCTAGTGCAAAAACACATTTAATGGCGGATGACGTAAAAATGAAAGGCGCTGGCTATCATAAACATGTAGGGCTATGATTTGAAAGCAATGTTAAATGGGATATGCAAATCAAATATCCAGTCAAAAAAAACTAGTCCTATAAAAATTGCTTTTGGAGTCTTAAATATAAATTAAACAGACACGGCTTAGAAAGACTGCATATATCATTCATCCTTCCTATCTTTGACTATCGTGACTTCATTAGGGATTATTGAACTCAAGGACAAGGATTAGTACTAGAAAGATTGATGCTCTTTGTACCACAAGTGAGACCGTCAGGGGTTTCAGTCATAAAAAATGACGAAGAAACTACTAAACCATCTCTCTTTCAAAGAAGAAAGCATCATAAATTAAGTACTTTTTATAAGATGGTACATGGCTTAGCACCAGAGTACTTAACAAGATAAAAAGCTCCACAAATGGGGGCCACAAAACTCACTTTTGCCTTGCAGTGCCAGAGACAATCAAGACAGTAAAAACAAAAAGTACTAGACTTGTATAACGCTATGAATTTCTCCTTTTATCTGTCATACAAGGCTCAAATAATCTGGACGAATTTGTAAATCGGCAGAATCTTTGTCTAAATTTATTTTATATCTTACTAATCACACTTGCATTTCCAGAGCTATAAATACTTTAATTTGGCACAGGCTTTTCACAAATCATCATGTTGAAACTGAAACTAGGACGTAGCATTGTAAATTTACACAGGTTCGAAAGACATATAAACACTTCATATTTTTGTCATATTCAGGCGACACAACTGACACACAGAAGCATGCACGCATGCATGCATGGTAGGTGATTTTCATCCCACTTCAGGTGATAGTGCGGATTTACCCAGGTCTGACATCATCTCCCAGGTGACACATTCTCTCTCAGTGAACAAGAGGGACCATCACCCCACCCCACCCAAATGAGAGGTTTTCCCTACGCCAGGTTACCATGTAGATTTTACCATGTAACACACCCTCCCCCAAATGATAGGGACCCCTCTCCAACTGACACCCCACCCCACCCCCCCCAATATGACGGGGACCCCTCCTGCTGCTGACACACCCTGCCCCCAGATGACACGGACCCCTTCTCCAGCCGATGCACATTTCTTCCCGATGACAGGGATGACACACCCTCCCAGCACCCTCTCAGAATGACAGGGCCCCCTGCCTAAGATGAGACACCCTCCCCTAAATCAAAGGGACCCCCTACCACAGGTGACCTCCACCCAGATAACAAGAACCCTCTCCCCAGCTGACACATTCTTCCCCAAGATGACAGGAACTCCCTACCCCAGGTGAAATATCCTTCTTCTGGGATAACAGGGACATCCTGCCCCTGGTCAGCATGTGGATTCACCCAGATGATACATTCTCGTAGATGACAGTGACCCCACTCTCAGTTAAACATGTAGATTCACCCAGATGTCACATTCTCTCAGGTGACATATCCTCCCCCAGATTACAGATCCTCCCCCAGGTGACCATGTAGATTGACCTAGGTGACAATCCTCCCCCAGATTACAGATCCTCCCCCAGGTGACCATGTAGATTGACTATGGTAACACATCCTCCCCCACCCTGGTGAGATCCTTCCTTAAAGAATTTGGTACTTTTGTGAAGAGTGTCTTCCTTTTCCTTAATATGTAAACATAAATGGTTTTCAACAGACCTAACTTTTTAGTAATTCTCAAGTATTTTCAAGTAGTTGGCAGCCATTTTTGAACAGGCAACATGGAGGTCATGTGACTACTACACTCATCTCCAGACAGTGGCTATGGCTGTAATAGCATATGAATATATAGGCATGGCTTCACTTTTGCTAACGCTGTTGTAGAGTTCGGGCTCCATGATGAATTATCATACGCAAACCAGTTTAGCTGATTGAGTAACGTACGCCTATTGGGTTTTAAGTAATTCTTACGTGTTTTTTGTACTCCCACATTTGTAATTAATTGAGTAAATGTGATTTTTAATTAATATGCAAATACGCACCTTATCTAGAGCTGTGATATAGTTTTCGTTAACACACCATAGACATAGCACTTATCTGCCAAATGTAGTTGATCACTTTCCTTTGTTCTGATTGAAAATGCAACAGGGAGTTTATTTGTATCTGGACAGTAGACAAGGGGGAGATAATTTAGAACATTTGGTGGAAGAGTATACTCCCTTTGGTGTGCTTTATTCTTATACAGCATTGTGAATTGTCTGTGCCTAGCTGGATACAAGGCCAGGGAAACTGAGTGACAGCATATATGATTATTGCAGGGAAACCAGTATTTTAAAAAGACATCAAATGTTTTCTGTAATAATTAAAAAGTTCATGCTTATGAATATGTTTGTATGATTATGAATAGGTTTGTTGAAGTCATGTCTTCTGAGATGCCATATGGTGCAGAGAGCGTACAGTGTGACTCAAGTCAGTCAGGGTGTTTCTTTGTAAGTGCGTCAAATCATTTTTGGTAAGAGGTTCCTTTGCACATGAATTTACTTGATCTGTTTGTTAGCATGATGTGACGATAATGACCCAGCGACAGGTTTGGTGTTTCAGTGGTTATCTAGCTGTGTTCTGAGGGTGTCTCGAGTTATGACCTGCAACAGGTTCAGTGTTCCAGTGGTTGTCTAGCCATGCCTTGAGGGTGTCTCAGGTAATGCCCCTGCAACAGGTTGAGTGTTCCAGTGGTTGTCCTGCTGTGTTCCGAGGGTGTCACAGGTGCCAGAGGTTGTATCCTAGCGTAATAATTGTACCAACTGCCTGTAGGAAAGATCTTAGATGTCATTGTTTGAAACCAAATTTAATGACAGAGCTAAGAGAATCTTACATCAACACTCTCAGCACTTTTGTCAATGTGGCTGACCATTGACATCAACTGACCAAGCAAAATTGTCCTGGATTAATTTCTTTATTTCAGTTTCAGGGTATAAGTCAAGGGTCTTTGTCATAGCCTGAATATTAAGAGTATAACATTCAGATTCCAATCCTCTGACTGAAATACTACAGGAACGAATGTGAAGTCTCGCTGTCACTTCCTTCATTCCGAGTACTGCCATGGTATGGGCGGGACACCACTTACAGAGAGTTAGGGTCAGGCTGCCATGGTATGGATGGGACACCTCTTAGAGAGTCTTAGGGTTAGGCTGGCATGGTATGGATGGGACACCCCTTACAGAGACTTAGGGTTAGTCTGCCATAGTATGGGTGGGACACCCCTTACAGAGACTTAGGGTCACACTGCCATGGTATGGGTGGGACACCCCTTACAGAGTCTGAGGGTTAGACTGCCATAGTATGGGTGGGACACCCCTTTCAGAGTCTTAGGGTTAGGCTGCCATAGTATGGGTGGGACACCTCTTACAGAGTCTTAGGGTTAGGCTGGCATGGTATGGTTTGGGACACCCGTTGCCGACTGTTAGGGTTAGAGCATGATCTTATGGGTGGGGCATCCTTTTTAGAGTCTGAGGGTTAGAGCATGATGGTATGGGTGGGACACCCCTTTTAGAGTGTTAGGCGTAAAGCATCATGGTATGGGTGGGGCAGCCATTTCTGAGTCTTAGGGTAAGGGCGCTGTAATATGGTGGAAGACCCCTTTCAGAGTCTTTGGGTCAGGGCGCGATAGTATGGGTGAGGCACCCATAGGTTTAGGATCTCATGGTATGGGTGTGGCACCTCTTTAATGCCTTTTGGTTAGGGTTCCTTGCCATGGGAAGGACACTACTTTCCAAGCCTTAGGGTTTGGCTGGCATGGTGTGGGTGGGTAGGACACCCATTACAGAGTCTTATGGTTAGAGCACCATGGTATAGGTGGGACACCCCTTTTAGAGTCTTATGTTTAGGGTACCATGCTATTTGTGGGCACTCCTTAAAAGGTCATAGGGTGAGGGTCCCATGCTATGGCAGGAACACCCTTTAAAGGTGCTAAGGTTATGGTGTCATGTTGTTGGTGGGGCAGCCCTTTAATGTCATTGGGTCATTTGGGCGCCATGTTATTGACGGAACACCTCTTTCAGAGTATTTGGATCTGGGTGCTTTGATATGGTTGGCTCACCCCTTTAATGCCCTAGGGAAAGGGTACCTTGTGGGTGCGGAATTCCTTTCTTTCCTGGGTGCCATGGTATCGATGGAAGACCTCTTTAGAGGTCTTAAGGGTTAAGGCACCATTGTGTAGAAGGAACACCACTTTCAGTATCTTGGGGTTAGTGTGCCTTGCTATGGGAAGGACACCCCTTCAGAATCTTACGGTTAGGGCGCCATGGTATGGGTGGGGCACTCCCTTGATTGCCTGGGGTTAGAGTGACTTGCTATTGGAGTCACATGCTTGTCACATTCTTTGTGGGTTTAGGACCCAGTTTATGGGTGGAGGTCTACACCCCTTTCAGTATTGAAGCAGGGTTTCATACCCTACATGGGTTGTGTGTGAAGCTCAGCACATGTCTAGTCTTCTGCCATGATATTGCTGGGATGTTGCTAAAAGCGGGATAAACTCCCACTCCTGTACCTGTCGCTGAACCCGTCCGCACATGCTGTCCCTTTACAAAATCCCCCGAGTGTGACATCTGTCAGCAACCATATTGTCCCAGTGTTCGGAAATGTAGAAAGAAACTTCTGTATTGGCAGTCATAGCCACAATAAATTCATGTTAATAGTTTGCTCATCAAAGAACACAGATTTCATTTGAAATACCATAAGATGAGGCATTGTCTTGATTAGCGGCTTTGATGACAACACGCACAGTGACTGAGTATTACAGTCCATGGCATGAAATTTTGTGGAGAAAAACTGATGTTCTCTTATCAGAGTAATTTTTTTTTTATAAGGATCTAAATCATCAGTGCCATTACTCCAGTTTCGTGTGTATAATTGTAAATTGAGTTGCAGGTGCAACCTGTTGTTTAGTGCCACAAGTTGTATTTCCTACCTGAGGTTGCACGGTGTGTAAGACAGTCTAAGTACATGTACATGTGTATATTCAAGTAGTAATGATCATGAACGTTTTGGATTTTCCATGAGTTATCCAGATGATTTACAGTAAATGAATGTATCTGTGTATCATGGGTCTCATTGTGCATTCAAGTTGTAGTGACGCTACACTTTGGAGTAAATTATTGCTGTTAGCAGAAAAGTTAGCAGATATGTAAGGATCAATAACTGAGATTTATTGTGATTTTATTATCCACCGGAACAACGAAGTGGTGGGTTAAGCGACCAGGTATTTATTTGTATCCAACAGTAGACAAGGGGGAGGTAATTTAAAACATTTAGTGGTAGAGTATGCTTCCTTTACTGTGCTTTTGTCTGATTCAGCATTGTGAATCACCTGTGTCTAGCTAAATACAAGGCCAGGGAATCTGTGTGACAGCCTGTATAATTATTGCAGGGAAACCGTTATGTAGAAAAAAGACATAAAATAGTTTTATTACAAGCAGGTGGATATAGTTGATGTCTCGTCTGTCTGTCCATCTGCTTGTCCTTCCGTAAGCATTTTGTTTTTCCCAATATTTATAGACCAAAATTTTATAGATATAATAAACTTAATCTATTGTTCTGCCTTTTGCTATTTACAGATGTTTACAGATTTACAGATTTTATTTTTTTTGTTTTTCTATGAAGTGTTTTGGTGTCAGTCTAATGGTGGGGTGGGCTTTGTTTCTGGAGCAGAACTCAAACAACTTACAACATTTTTCTGCAAAACTTTGTAGATATATCAGACAGAACCTAAAGTGGTGCCTTTTGCTAATTACAGGTTTTTGTGACTTGTTATTTTCTTGGTTTCCATGGAAACATTTTGGACCCTAAAATAGGGTTGGCGTGTCTCCTTAAATATTCTTTTTACTGAAAATGTCATTAAAGCATGTAATAACTTCTCAGTATTTACCCTTAGGGTCTCATTGACCACTACATTGGTCAGTGTTGGACACCAGCCACCCCTGTACTGTACACTTTCAGCATTAAAGGGAGGTAGAGTACATTGGTCAGTGTTCGACACCAGCCACCCTTGTACTGTACTCAATCAGGCGTCATCAGAGGTAGATTTCACCGATCAGTGCTGGACACCAGCCACCCCTGTACTGTACATTGTCAGTCTTAAAGGGAGGTAGAGTACAATGGCCAGTGCTGTAAACAAGCCCCCCCTGTACTGTACACTGTCAGTCTTAAAGGGAGGTGGAGTACAATGGCCAGTGCTGTACACAAGCCACCCCTGTACTGTACACTGTCAGTCTTAAAGGGAGGTAGAGTACAATGGCCAGTGCTGTAAACAAGCCCCCCCTGTACTGTACACTGTCAGTCTTAAAGGGAGGTAGAGTACAATGGCCAGTGCTATACACAAGCCACCTCTTTATTGGATACTGTATGGGATGTATAGTGTGCTGGCCAGTGTTGTACACCAGCCACCCCTGTATTGTACACTGTCAGTCTTAAAGGGAGGTGGAGTACAATGGCCAGTGCTGTACACAAGCCACCCCTGTACTGTACACTGTCAGTCTTAAAGGGATGTAGAGTACATTGGTCAGTGTTTGATACCAGCCACCTCTGTACTGTACACTGTCAGTCTTAAAGGGATGTAGAGTACATTGGTCAGTGTTTGATACCAGCCACCTCTGTACTGTACACTGTCAGTCTTCAGCTGAGGTAGGGTACTCTGGTCAGTGTTGGACACCAGCTATCCCTGTACTGCACTCTGTCTGTCTGAAAGGGAGGTAGAGTACATTGGTCAGTGTTGTACACCAGCCACCCCTGTACTGTACTCTGTCGGTCTGAAAGGGAGGTGTAGAGAACATTGGTCAGTGTTGTACGCCAGCCAACCCTGTGCTGCACTCTATCAGTGTTAGAGGGATGCATGTAGTGTGGATTGGTCAGTGTTGGACAGCTGCCAGCCCTATGGCCGTATGCATATCTCAGGCATAAATTCAACTCGGGGTGTAAATGTGAACTGCACAGTAATGTGCATCCATGTTGTTAGAAAAGTTACACCTTACTTTACATCCCAGAATTACGCCACCTACCTAGGTGGTGCAAGCCAGGTGTAGTCTGTCGATACCGCAGACGGTACTTGAACAGAAACAGGATATTCAGAGACAGAATGAACCTTTTGGAATTGTTTGATGATCTAGATCTTCATAGCCAGTTCAGGTTTCGGAGAGTCAACATATTCAGGATTGTTCATTCTCTCAGAGGTGACATCAACCGTAGTGTTAAATAGAGATCCACTCTATCTCCAAAGTTCCAAGTGTTAGTTGCCTTGCACTTCTGCGCCACAGGTTCATTTCAGAACATTGTAGGTGATACCATCAATGTGCACCAGTTGACCGTGAGTGGAGTTGTTAGGAGGGTGTCCCTATCACTTCAGCGTAACATGAACAATGGAGTCTTTTTTCCAGATGCCAATGAATGAACACGCATTAAAGACAGTCTCTTTGCCCGTGAAAGAGATTTGTATGTTTATACACCTCAGTTTAATTTCATGTTGACTTACTATCCCTCGGCATGTAATGTGGGGGAATATAGTCGACGCCTCATCTGTCTGTCCGTCCGCCCGTAATCATTTTGTTTCCCAGAGCATAACTCAGAAACCGTTCTATATTTTTAGACCAAACTTGAGGGTGGGCTTCCTTTCCGGAGCAGAAGTGACAAAACATTCTATATTTTTGTGCAAAACGTGGTAGATATATCAATCAGAACCTAAAGTGGTACCTTTTGCTATTTACAGATTTTTGTGATTTATTGTTTTCTCGGTTTCCAAGAAAACATTTAACAGGCTTAGTCACAAAATGGAGGGCTGCAGAACTAAAAAAACGTTCAATATTTTTCTGCAAAACTTGGTAGATAAATCAATCAGAACCCATGGTGGTGCCTTTTGCCATTTTGCCTTTCTTAATATCTGTCAGTGTAACATGGTAGATATGTGTGGCAGACGCCGAAGTGGTGCCTTTTGGGATTTACGGCTTTTTGTGATTTATTATTTTTTGTGATTTATTATTTTCTTGGGTTCCATGGAAACGTTTTGGACTTAGTTTCTAACTGGAGGGATGGACTTCAGTTGCAGCGCACAACTCGAAAACCATTTCATATCTTTCAACACATCTTGGCAGATGTATGAGACCAATCTTGAAGTGGTGACTTTTGCTGATTACAGAGATATGACATTTATATTTTTCATGAATTCCATGGAAACAATTCAAATGTAGTCTAAAAAAACATCAAGTAACCTTCAGATGATTTGTCTTTTCAAATATGTGGGGGCCTGGGGGATATGCCATTTTCTGATCATGCTTGTTCTGTCTGACAAATAAATGAACCATATTCATGTGGTGTCTACATGTGTACTGAAGTAGATGAAATGTGCTTGAAAATATTTCTTCTTTTTTCACACATGTTCATATGAAACTACATGTATACAAGGCAAGAGAGAGAAGTGCAAATCATGAGATAGGATAAGTATAAACGTGTACAATTTATAGTTAAAATTTCCGTATACCCTGTAGGTTATGGAGGATGGATACATGATACTTCAGGTAGGTTTAATTGATTGTTGTATGAAGGGTTTAAGAATAAAGTTATTTTCCAATAATGGTAAAGTGGTCAAATAGAATAGGATATGGAAATCAGATTCATGATAGCTTGGATGCATTTGTAGATAAATAGGGCCAGGGGGATACCTTAGCCGACTATCTTGTCATTGAAGCCTTGGGGGGCGAACATGTTGAGTCTAAATATCCACCTAAGTTCGAGTGATCTCCTCTTTTGGATGGTGCTAACAAGCTCAGGGTCCTCTCTGAGTTGTGCGATGATCTCATAGGTGAGATCTGATTTGGCATGTTTTTCCGAGTTGAAGTGGATTGCAACAGGTTTATCTCTGTTGTGTGTGATGCCAGCATAGTGTTCATTCAATCTCCTTTTGAAACATCGTCTGGTTTCCCCTACATACTGTTTTTTTGCATTTTTTGCAGGTGAGTAGATAGACCACATTTTTGTTGGTGCATTTGTACTGTCGTTTACGGTATTTGACACCAGATACTGTGCTGTAAAAAGTGTCCTAATGATTGATGCAGATTTTGCAGTTTTGTTTGTTACATGGGTCGTCAAGGAATGTGACTACCTGGCCACTGACTTGTGGTGTGTTCTTGGGGTATTCTAGTGAGGCGCGTACTAGATAATCCTTCAGGGTTTTATTCCTCCTGTAGGTCGTAATGAGGGGTGTGTTTAGCACTTTTTGGCATATTTCTGATCCGGATAGCAGATGCCATCACTTCCGGATAATGGCATTGAGCTCCATGTTCATTCAACCATTCTCGAACTGGGATGATCCACAGCTTACCATAGAGGATCTCGTTACAGAGCCATGGCCAGTATACTGACCACAATGGCGGGAGGATCTTTGGAGTCACCCACGTGGGAAGGACGCATACCCACAACCAAACTAGGGAGTACTACCACCAGCCTCAAATGCCAAAAACTCACATCCAAGCCGCCAATGTAATAACACAAGCTGGCAAAATAAACTGTGGCATTGCTAACAATGATTACTAATTATTCTAAGCTGTCCACTCTGCCCGGACCAGACACTTTTTGTCCACAGTATGTATATCACTCTGACTTATAAAAACATAAGTCACCATACATGATTAAACTTTGTCATTTTAAACCTGATTTGTGTGATTTCGGCCCCTCCTTATACCTTAAAGAGTGGCCCCCGAGCCTATCAAACCGATAGGCCTCCATTCGTGTTTCTTTTCCACAAAAAACGAAACAATGCATCAATGTAATACTTTCTTACAATACCATAACAACAATACACAATATACATCCATTTTCAATGTACATATCGGCCAGTCTTTATAACAATATAAATACATGTGCCGAGCATCATCAAGCATACTTACACATTCAAGCCACCCGCTTTCCATAGCTCCGCTGGCAAAAACACAGGGTTACCAAATCAACTTGGAGCCTTGCCAGCGGCACCGGCAGAGCCCCGTCAGCGGTTGAACCACTGCCAAACACACACAATGGTTATTGACGTCATAACGTCAATCATCAACACTTGCCCACTGTGACATCACACAATAGCCACACACACAGTGTATAACGAGCTGCACAGCTAATGCAGAATGGTCTGATGAGTTCACTTAGAACGAAACCGGTCACCCCCCTGCTACTAAAAACAAGTGCCTATCCTACTCAGACGGGGCCCACCGTCAGTTTCCCTTGGGTGGATTTGGTTAACACAGTAAAATGTCAAACAGAATTTTTTGTGAGCATTTCATGTTCGGGGCGGTTTTGTGAGGGTCTGAAGGGTTAAATGAAAAATTTACATGTAGCAGTGTCCAGAAATGGTGAAGTGGTCAAATGGAAGCCAGATACATCATAGCATGGGTAAATGTTAAAGCCGTACATCTTACGGGTGGTTTGTATAGCGTCAGGCTAGTGGTATTCTCTGGAAATGGTCAAATTATCAAACAGATTGTGCATAAGGGCAGTGTAGATCCTTGTTTTGGAGGAATGGTGGTTAAAACAGCTTCCGGTTTAGTTGATGCTCGTGAACTGGCCCAGTACACAGACCAGATATATCCTAGGTTGGAGTTGTTTACTACTGGGTGTCTTCAGGGTGTCCTTAGGGTGGTTTGTACAGATGTAGGTTTAGGTGTTGCCTTAGGTTAAACAGTGTTAAAGGTATTGCCTGGAAATGTGGTTGAATCAACTGTGTCTAGTGAGAAGATACTGCGTTGCAAGGTAGTTTAGTCCAGTCTTTAGGGGGTTTACAAAGCTTAATGTTTAATGACCAGATGGAACATAGCATGAGAAGATTTGTATCACAGTGTGTCTTCAATATCATAGCCTCAGGTGAAGGATTTGCTTAAGAAATGGTGAAGTAATGAAATCAATTATCTAATAATGTTCATGTGGTCAAATAGATCTGTTTGAGGACCCCCTCAGGGGTTTAACACAATGCGTAAATGTGCTTCCAATTAAATGTGTGTACAATACTCACACATGTAGAGAATGGACACAGAGGACCAATTCATTGTGTCCAGTGGGACTCAATATATCATTCATTGTGTCCAGTGGGACTCAATATATTATACAGTGTGTCCACAACACATCTAGGACTTCATAATGTGTTTGGTGTGTTTCATGTAGAGCAGTTTCATGCATCATTTCACCCATCAGTCCACATGATCAATGTTTGTTATGAGGTAACATACTGCCCCGACCCCTTCAGGTAACGCTCCCCGTTCAGGTGACACATCTACCATCCCCTTACCCCCAAGTAGACATATCTCCCCTCCCTCTTCAGGTGACACATCTACCACCCTTCCCTATCCCCAGATGACAGATCCCCCTCCCACTTCATGTGACACATCTACCACCCCCTCCCCCCCCCAACGTGACACATCTATACCCCTGAGATGACAGATCCCCCTACCCTTTCAGGTGACACGTCTACCCCCGTCCCCCCAAGATGACTGATCCCCCTCCCCCTTCAGGCGACAAATCTACCCCTAGATAAAAGATCCCCCTCCTCCTTCAGGTGACACATCTTACCCCAACATGACAAATACCGCTTCCCTTTAATTTACACATCTACCCATAAGATGACAGATCCCCTCCCCTTTCTGGGTTGGCGTCTCAATATTTGTTGGTTGAGGTAAAAGGCCACCCCTCCCCTTTTCAGGTGACACATCTAACACCTCTAAGGTAAGAAATCTCCCACTTTCCGCATCTGCCACATCCTCCTCCTTTCCCCCATCCCCCCATCCCCACCAATGACTCTCTCACCCATGTGACCATGTTGATTCACCCAGGTGAGACAATCTCCCTGCAGATGACAGGGACCCCTTCCTCAGCTGAAACATCCTCCCCCAGATTCCTTCCCCCATGTGACCATGTAGATTCACACAGGTGACATATCCTCCCCTCAGATGATAGGGACTACCTCCCCCATGCGATCATGTAGATTCACCCCGATGACACATTCCCCTCCTTTCCCCGATCCCATCATCCCCATCAATGCCAGGGACTCCCTCCCCCATGTGACCATTTTCATTCACCCAGGTGAGACATTTTCCCCACAGAAGACGGAGACCCCTCCTCCAGACTCCCTCCCCCATGTGACCATGTATATCCACACAGGTGACACATCCTCTCCCCAGACGATAGGGACTACCTCCCCCATGTGATCTTGTAGATTCGCCCCGATGACCTCTTTTCCCCCATCTCCACCAATGACCAAAATTTCAGCAGATATTTGAGGCAGACCACACAGTGGTGCCTTTTGCTATTTACAAAGTTTTGGCATTTTTATTTTTCCCTGTTTCCATGGAAACAGTTCGTATTTCTTCAAGATGGAGGGATGGGCTTCGTTTCCGGAGCACAAGTCAAAAACCATTTCATATCATTCAACAGATCTTGGCAGATATATGAGACAAATCTTGAAGTGGTGCCTTTTGCTGTTTACACATTTATGTCATTTTATATTTTTTTTATGATTTCCATGGAAACGATTCAAACTTAGTCTAAAAAGACATCAAGTACCTGTTACATGATTTGTCCTTTCAAACATGTGGGGACTGGGGGAATATGTATACGACAAAATGTTATGGATGTCAACTTCTTCTTTATTGTTTTCACAACGTTTCTGGGCTATAACTTGCCCCTTCGTCAGGTGGATGCTAACTAACAGTTAAACAGGATATATATACTAGCAATGTACATGAAGCCAGAGAGGTGATTTAAGCATGTATGTACAATTGAAACATAGCAGATGAAAAGAGGATTAAAATGTACAAAAGCTGGTATGGTGTTGTTACAATGGATTTATCAGGAGAAGCCAATGTATTGATAGGTGTACAATGGTGGGGGGATGATAGACTGATAGGGGAATATGTCATCTTCTGATGTATAGGGATGAAAACTGACATTGCCCAGCTGCATGGAAATATACTAGTCTTGAACACCTTGTTAAAGCACTCATTCAAAAAACTGTACTGGGCCACATATTGTAGAGATGGTATTAGACTTATAACTGGGCCAGTGTCAGTCAAATTGTAAAGGGCCAGTTAGGCAACCATTACGGCTGTGTACTGGGCCAGAGTTCTTTGCTTGTACTGGGCCAGTCTAACACCAGTGTGCAAAATAGTACAGGCCCAGTTCTGGAATGCCTTAAATGGGCCTGATACTCTGACTTCAGTACTGGCCCAATTACGTTATATTGGCTGGGTCTATCATCACTGACAAAAAGCCGTGGGTTATTAGTCTCAACTGTTCGAGTGTTCATGTCACCACACAACAATGTATGCGAATCACTTAATAGACAATAAAAAGGTTACATTTTGATGGAAACTGATTATAATAAGACGAACCCGCTGGTGGGTATGTATGTACGTAGTAAATTAATATTTCTCTCAGTTAAGAATATATCCTTTGAGAAGTTAAGACACACAAAGTTATCAATGTGTTGTTTTTTTTCAGCGTACCAGCTTTACTCGGGACTGATGGACACATACAGACATGCCACCAGAAAGTCTTCCATACTCGGACAACTTGACAGCAGGGCTGTAAAATGTATCGTAGTTAGCTAACCAATCAACATCAGAAACATTATCAACAAATGTTTCTACCAGATATTTACGTAGAAATCAAGTAAATAATTGATAAAGTCAGGGTCATGGATTATGTTTTGAAGTCCATTCATGTTCCCACAGAGGAAGTTAAATGTCCCATCATGACCTTCACTGACAGGCTCATCGTAGTGTATGTAGCTGTCCTCACTACCAGTGTCCATTAAGTCAACTAGTTCCATGTGAAATAAAGTCCAGGCCTTGGCTGACGTCCTAAACAATGGGAGATGAAGGTTCAGTGTCGGTACGAGAAAATCTTAAAGATACACATTCCACTTTCTCATTTGGGGCATTGATGTCCTTGTACATAACATCATGGTTCTGTTTTACCTGGTTAGTGTCTGACTTGAGCTCACTTAACCCTTTTATCCAGATCAACATTTCGAGGTGATTCCTTTAACTTCAGATTCCAAGTCGGATAGTCCAGATTTGATGTCACGTAGCTCGCTCATTAAAGTATCTCTTCACTCTTCCAGTGTAAGCGGTCTGGGGTTAGATTTGACGTCGTTTGAACATGTCAGCTGTAGTGATATCACCCACAGGTAGAGCTTGGCCTCCAAACAAGCAAGCCTGCTGTGCATGTGGGGCATGCTGCGATGTCATGGACAAAACTGGGTCACATTCAAAACTTGTGACGTCAAACATTACAGTAAAGAATGTCATTTCTTTTGGCAAATATGCGTCAACATTTAAATTTCCACACCAGTTTATAACACAGAAAGATGCTGACAAATGGACCCCCTACAGTAAGATCCAGATAAATAGTCTAAAGGGAAAATCTGAGTGGGCTAAGTATTTCGAGTACTCACTGTCTGTGTCAAGTGTGACTTGTCGGGTACACGTCTGGTGGGTAAAAGATCCAATTTTGACTCTGTACACCTTGATTGCAATCATATTCTCAGGTAGAATGTGTGATCATACACTTACTGACACACTACACCGGGGAGGTGTATGTAAAGGTTTGGTTTACCACTCACGCCAGCAAGGGCACATCTTACAGTTTTCATTAATACACCATAGACATACCATTCAGCTGCCAAATGTAGTTGATCAGTCTCCTTTGTTCTGGTGTATTATGCAAGAGGGGATTTACTTATTTGTATGTGTATCCAAACAGTAGACAATGGGGAGGTAATTTAGAACATTTGGTGGAAGAGTATGCTCCCTTTGGTGTGCTTTTTGTCTGATACAGCATTGTGAATTGTCTGTGCCTAGCTGGATACAGGGCCATGGAAACCGAGTGTCAGCATGTATGGTCATTGCAGTGAAACCAGTATTTCGAAAAAGGCATATAAATAAACTAAAACATTTTCTGTAATACATAAATGGTTCATGATAATGAATATGTTTGTATGATTATGAATATATTTGTTGAGGCCAAGTCTTCCAAGATGACATATGGTGCAGAGATCTCAGTGTCACTCAGATCAGTCAGGGTGTTTCTTTGTGAGTACTTCAAAGGAGTTTTGGTATGCTGTTCCTTTGAACAGGAATTAGCTTGATATGTCTGTGAGGGTAATGTGGTTGTCTAGCTGTGTTCTGAGGGTGTCTGAGGTAATGACCCAGCGACAGGTGAAGTGTTTCAGTGGTTGTCCACCTGTGTTCTGACTAACGGGATCGGGTGGTCAGACTCGCTGACTTGTTTGACTCATGCCATTGGTTCCCAGTTGCGCAGATCGATGCTCATGCTGGTGATCACTTGATTGTCTGGTCCAGACTCGATTATTTACAGGCCATTGCCATATACCTATAATATTATTGAATGCGTAAAACTTGACTCGCTCACTCACTCACTCACTCACTCACAGATGTTAAGATCTAAGGTGTCATTGTTTGAAACCAAATTTTGTGACAGAGCTAAGAGAGTCTTACATGAGCATTCTGACATTAATATTCTTGCAGCACCTTTGTCAATGTGGCTGACCACAAACACCAGCTGACCAAGCAGAATTATCCTGGATTAATTTCTTCGTTCCAGTTTCAGGGTATAAGTCAATATGAATAGTTAAAGGTTTGGATTCAAATCCTCTGACTCAAATACTACAGGAACAAATCTGAAGTCTCGCAGTCACTCTATTTTAGTTATATTAGTTGAGACACTTTCGTGTTGGTATGACAATTGGGGAACTACTTGTGTAAACATCATGAACATTTTGAATTTTCCTTGAGGTGTACAAAAATGAAAAAATCCAGCTATCTGCATTATTTCCACTAAAGCGAATGTTTCTTAGTATCCAGGGTCTCATTGTTTTTTTTCTTCTTTTTTTCATTGAAAATTATAGTTACAACTGTCAGAGGATTTAAAATGGACATTTTTGTGCTTATATGTCCCCCAAGGAGGACTTTTTCTGTAAAAGAATTTCCCAATTTGTCATTATATGGTTTTCATTAACACATCATAAACTACCGTTTAGCAGCCAAATGTAGTTGATCAGTTTCCTTTATATTTTTGGATAATGCAACAGGGGATTTATTTGTATCGGAGCAATAGACAAGGGGGAGGTAATTTAGAACATTTGGTGGAAGAGTAAGCTCCCTTTCTGGTGCTTATATCTGATTCACCTTTGTGAATTTCTGTGCCTAAGACTGGGCCTTAGGACTGGGTATCAGAGTGACAGCATGCATAATTATTGCAGGGATGTGTAAGAAAAAGACATCAAATATTTTCTGTAGTAATTTCATGATTATGAATATGTTTGTATGATTATGAATATGTTTGTTAAAGAAAAGTCTTCTGAGATGCAGAGAGCAGCTGCCTTGGTAGACTAGGTAGCACTACAATGTCACTTATGTCAGTAAAGATGTTTCTTTGTAAGTACTTCAAAGGATTGTTGGTGAAAGGACACTTTTCACAAGAAATTGCTGGATCTGTAACAGTTTGAGTGCTTTGTGTGATTGTCTAGCTGTGTTCTGAGGGTGTCTAAGGTAGTGACCCTGCAACAGGTTGAGTGTTCCAGTGGTTGTTCGGCTTTGTTCTGAGGGTGTCGCAGGTACAGAGATGCCAACCACTCTGATTTTGGAGGCGTTGCTCTGATTTTCGAATTCAAAATTTGCTCTCTGATTCGTCTGTAAAAAACTCAGATTTTTTAGAAAATGTGAATATGTTTATAAATTTAGAGTGTATGAAAGAATTTTAGTAATTCACCGATTGAATTATTAGTAACATCTGGTTAAGTAAGCCCCAAAATTACATATATGCAGCAGACTATATCTGTTTTTGTAGGGCAGCCCCCTGTCACAAAGGGGCCGATCCCACTCTTTCGCTCACCCCCCAACTTGCACCTTCAAGGCTTGAGAATTGCTTTGGGCAAGGCGTCACTTTGTTTACATTTGATTCAGGTTTGGCATCTCTGCAGGTACCAAAATCATGATCCCTGGCTTTTGATAGTACCGACAGCCAGTATGTAGAGATGTTGTTCAAGATCTGTGGTGCTATTGTTTGAAACCATCAACTGACCAAGCAGAATTGTCCTGGATTAAATACTAAACTCAAATACTACAGGAACAAATCTGAATTCTCGCAGTCACTTCCTTCAGAGTTGTAGGCTTAGGGTGCCATGCCATGGATGGAACACCCCTTTAAAGGTGTAAGGGTTTGGGTGCTATGCTATGAGTGGAACACCTCTTTATAGGTCTGACTGTTGGGGTGCCATGCCATGCCATGAGGGGAACACCCCTTTAAAGGTCTGAGGGTTTGGGTGCCAGATTTCGGGTGGAACACCCCTTTAAAGGTCTGAGGGTTAGGGTGCCATGGTATGTGTGACACAATTTTCAGAGTCATAGGTTTAAAGTGCCATGTTATGGCACCCCGTTAATGCCATGGGGCTATTGTGCCGTGCTATTTGATGTACACCCCTTCAACATTATTTGGAACCATGTACACCCGAGGAATATTCTGGACTAAGCCATAGTTTACCCCCAGCCCTGATACTTCGCCTACAGAAAATAAGTGATTAAGAATGCTGCTATGATTTTCTTGTACTTTTCACACAGTTGAACACTATTTACCACGCTAAAATGGGCTGATACATTTTCAAGATACAGAGCATAATAAGTCTGGGTTTTCAAGCTGAAAAAGGCAGGGAATGTCAGCCATGGCATTGTCAACATAATTCTTTAGGGGTATAGTCTAGGCTGGAGGGGTATACTTTGGCCTGGTCCAGAATATACCCCAGGGTATAAACTGGGCTAGTGTATAGTTTACCTCAGGGTATAATCTGGTAGGGGATTATTCTGGGCTGCTACACTGCGGTTTGATTCCCTACGTGGGCACAATGTGTGAAGTCCATGTCTGGTTCCTGCCTTAATATTGCAGGGATATTGCTGAAAGGAGTGTAAAACTGAAACCTCCCACTCCTGTCCCTGCTGTTGTACCCCTCCACACGTACTGTTCCTTCACAAATCCTCTGACCTATGTCAGCAGGTTTCTGGATAAGGGAAGTTCCAAGTTACACATTTGCAGTAGAATGTGCAACAGTTTCCTGTCAGTGGCCATCCAGGCAATGTAAATATGAATGTATCAGGAATAACAGGTTTCTGGATAAGGGAGGTTCCAAGTTACACATGTGATGTAAAGTAGGCAATAGTATCCTGTCAGTAGCTGCAGGCATAACGTATGTTCAATGTCTACTGTCGATGAATAGCAGATGTTGAAGTCTCCCTGGTGTTGGTCGATGCAGCAGAAGTCAGTTATGTCATGGCACTGTGACAAAAATGTTATTCCCTATTAAATATAATTATTGTTGTCATATTGAAATGTGGCACTAGGGTTTATGCAGTGTAATGACGTTTGGTCAAAGTACTAATTGGCCTGAAATAGTGTTGGCGTGTCTCCTTAAATATTCCCTTTACTGAAAAATGTCATCAATGCATGTCATAACTTCCCAGTATTATCCTTTATCCGTAACACTGACCACTATATTGGTCAGTGTTGTACACCAGCCACCCCTGTACTGTACACTGTCTCTCTTAAAGGGAGGTAGAGTACACTGGTCAATTCTGGACACGAGCCGCCACTTTAGTGTACACTGTTAGTGTTTGAGGCATGTAGAGCGACCTGGTCAGTGTTGTACACCAGCCACCCCTGTACTGTACACTGTCAGTCTTAAAGGGAGGTAGAGTACACTGGTCAGTGTTGGACAAGAGTCACCGCTGTACTGTACACTGTCATTCTCAAAGGGCTGTAGGGTACACTGGTCAGTGTTACAAGAGTAATCCCTGTACTGTACAGTGTCAGTCTTAAAGGGAGGTAGAGTTCACTGGTCAGTGTTGGACAGGAGTCACCCCTGTACTGTACACTGTTTTAAAGTTGTGTAGAGTACATTGGTCTGTTTTGGATTACAGTCATCCCTGTACTGTGCACCGTCCGTCTTACAGGGATGTGAGGATGAGTAGGTACCATTTTACTATGCATTGTTTGAAAGGGATGTAGAGTCTGTGTTCAAGCCACCTGTGTACTGTACATTTTCTTAAAGGTACACTGTTCAGTGTCCATAATCATTACTCTTTGATTTTGTCACCATGAAGTTCTTTAATGTGAGACAGACAGGATGCACATAAGCCACACCAACTGTATGTGTTTGTAAAATATGATTCACTACGCAGAGTCTAAGATATCTAGAAATTATAGTCAAGAAATTCATCCAAAATTCTTTTGTACTTTTGAGGTTCCAAAGCATAAAAGAATATTAGTATATATTAATTATGCTAGGATTCTAAAACCAAAATTTGAAGACATACATTGACTGCAGTTTCTTTCAATTCTATAATTATTTATCACTGGCAGATGTATCTTATCATGATATTGAAGATGAAAATGTTAATGTGTTATAAAGAGGAAGAGTTTTTCCAATTAATTTCCAGTCTAAACTGTATTTCATCCCTTTTGTTCCTCCTTACACCACCAACTGCGCTTGCGGGTGGTGCTACAGAAATTGAAACCCAGCCATGACTGCTTGATACACAGTCCCAACATCTGAGACTGGTGAATTTTGCAGGACTGGTAAAAAATTTGACCAGCCAGTGGAGAGGCGAGATTTTCTACATCTTTCCTACACTGCAGTAATCTATACACAGCCAAGGATTCTTAGATATAATCCAGGTATTTCAAATTTCAGGTGATAGCTAAGTTTCATTCTATTTTGACTGTGCTTCACTCCCTTTATTTCGGCCACCTGAAGTGAGGGTATGAAACAAGTATTAGGCTAACAACCAAGCTTGTATCCCACAACTAACTGCAATATGCTGATGCAGCTGAAACAAACTCACTCACTCACTCACTCACTCACTCACTCAGGATTATTACCAGCTGTGTGATAAACAATGTAAAACTGAGGCTCTTAAAAGTCTTGGAGTATTCTGTTTAAAGAAAATGATTACTCTCACATGATTTTAACCTTGAGTTCTTTGTTTACGTTGAGAGTGTTTGAGATGTGACCATCTCGTGTGTGAAGTGGATGAGTAACTTTGAGAACTTCCCGAATCTGGTCAATATTTGAATTAATGAGGTTCTTTTGTTTGTCTCTTGGTGACTTTCGCTAAACAATAGTGAAAATATTCAACCAGTTTTGAGTTCTGATTAAATAATAGAATTTATGGCTGAAAACCTGTACATCCATGAATTTCATGTACGTCTGGTACTTACACTTCGTACATCGTCCAGTACTGATTTCTTATAATTCCCTTGCTTATAGCCTGTTCATCTGGTACTAAAACTTGCACGTGTGGTCTGGTACCAGCCTGTACATCATTGGGTACAGCCAGTCTGTACATCGTGTAGGTACAAAATGTACATCTGCTACTTAGAGCTTGTAAATCTGCTACTTACTTCAGTACACAGGATTCTTACAGACTGTATGTCCGGTACCTACAGTCTGTAAATTTGGCACTTAGTTTCTGTACATCTGTTAGTGACTATCTGAACATCCGATACTGAAGTACTGTACATCCAGTAGTGACAGCCTCTACATCTGGTACTGACAGCCTAGCTGTACTTCCAGTACTTATATTCAGTGCACAGCATACCTATATGTTATATATATGACAGCATGTCCATCCGGTACTTACCGTCTGTTCATCCCATTCTGACAGACTGTATATCTGGCACTGAAAGCTATTGTGTCTTGTACTAACTGCCATTATATCCAATACTGACAGCCTGTACATCTGGTAGTATCAATCTGTACATCCTGTACTGGGCAAATACTACTTCTGGCACTGAGAAGGTCTGCTTATAGTCCCATCAATTCTACGTCTGGTTCTGACCAATTCAGCTTCCGGTATTCAATAATTCTACGTCCAGTTCTGAGGAATTGTACTTCCGGTTCTGACGAATTCTACTTCCGGTATTGAAGAATTCTACTTCCGGTAGTGGATTCTACTTCTGGTTCTGACGAATTGTACTTTCCGGTATTGAAGAATTCTACTTCCAGTTCTGACGAATTCTACTTCCTGTTCTGACGAATTCTACTTCCGGTTCTCACGAATTCTACTTCCGGTTCTCACGAATTCTACTTTCCAGCGCTCACGAATTCTACTTTCCAGCGCTGTTTCCAGGTGTTGCATGCAGTGTTGTACTTAAAGCCTGTACATTCTGACAGGCTCAGTGTATGCTGTGGATGTATGCTGTGGATATATGCTGTGGATGTATGCTGTGGATGTCCAAACAGCAATGAAATGTGCCATGAAGGTAAAGAATAGTTTGATATAAGTTGGTGATATCAGCACATTAGTTGTTACAAGAAGACCACCTGAAAACAAGCTGCTTGTGTGTACCCGAGTATGTAGGTCTGTCAGACACTCAGCTGTCCAAGTAACTAGTATAACTAATACCGTTTTAAATGGCTACTCTGAAATGGCCTGGCCTGGCCAGGCCTGGCTTGGCCTGGCCTGGCCTAGCCGTTAAAGCTTACGATCATCATGCAGAATACCTGAGTTTCCCGACATGGGTGCAATGTGCGAGGCCCATTTCTGGTTCCCCGTTATAATTTTGCTAAGTCGAATAAAACCATACTCACTCACTCACTCACTCACTCACTCACTCACTCATCCACTCATCTGATATACAGAGACCAAGATGTAAGACATGCCCCACTCCACTATTATTTCTCTCTCAGAAGTGAAAACAGTCTCTCAGCTGAAGGCCTGCCGCAGAATTAAAGTGTTCGCGGCGTGACGTCATCTCTGGCGACACTGACGTCATGACTGTGTCCTTACAATGGACTGTCCACCAAGTTGTTGTTGACTTGTTTGCACCATCAGCTGTGAACGAATTTTGACGTAATCAGTGGCCGTTTTCCATACCCTAATAAATCCTCAAAGTATTGCTGTAATTATTATTTTCAAATGTCCATATTCTCCCCCCTCCCAGAAAAAATACCTTGAATGTATCGACAACACATATACATCAGGTTAATTACTAGGTCACCTGACCGTCGCCCTGTCGGTCCAAGGTAAATTGATTGGCGTTTAAATTATAAAAATTACAATCTGTCGACAACAAATCAATGGATTGGTTGTATCAGTGTTTCAAAGTGATTGTTTATTTGTGTAATTGTTTTAACAAAAGAAGTCAGCAGAAATTATATATTCAGTATTTGCAGGTAATACAAACACCATACACTTGACGCAATGCTAGTTTTCAAGAAGCTCAATAACACTTTAACCATCTTCCAATCCGTCCATCTTCCATATTTCAGGTTAAATGTATTAATTATTACTTTCATCGTCACAAATATGCCCACATCAGACGATGGTTCGTAGGTGGGAATGTACAATCGACAAGTCGACAGTAGTCAATATACTTACATACGTATGTCTCCATAACGTTATGCAACGTTGTTACATAGTTGTTTTCGCAAACATGAAACGTTATTTTAAGTTAAAACCAGTTCTGGATATGAGAGTATATCTTTAGCAAACCTATGACATATCTTTGCAAGAAATAAATAAACAGTTCAGATGCTCGAAACAAATAAAGGTTTGCTGTAGTTCAGAGTTTTAACAATATGTAACCGACGGATTACATCAATTTGTATTTTGTTTTTCAGAGAGGGGTGCTGACCAAAGAGAAAATATTGCAAGAGCTCGGGTAATGCCTCTTCATTCTTGATTCTTCATCTGTGTGTGTAGTTAAAGATGAAAATATTAAAACAGTGTCTTAACTGTACAAGATTTTGTTCTTTGTGGTGAACTGTGTGTGATTCTGTGTTTGGTTTGTAAGACCACATACAGCAATGTTCCAGCAATATGACTGCGGTCTGTGGCAGTCCAGGTTATTACTCACATGTTGAACGATTGGGACAGGATGAATGACATGACTGAACCAAACCAGCGAGTCTGACCACACGATCCGGTTAGTCGCCTGTTGCCCGGATCTTCACAGATACCTATCTAGACCAGCAATGGTTTTGGTTTCGTCTGGGAACAGCAAGCTGTTAATTCTGCTGCCTTGTTTTTAACTGAATTTCTCAGTCGGCTTAAATGTATTTATGAACAGAATTGGTACAATAAACTTCAAAATGACAGCAAATCTATGTTCTATTCTTATTTCAAAATGTCACTGTCCAGGGAATTGTATTTAAATGTGATTTACAATAAAAAGTCTAGAGTAGCACTCGCGCAGTTTAGACGTTTTTCACTGTTACGTATTGAAACGAAGGTATTATAGATAGAAATGAAAGGTTACGTTTACAGTGCAATGAAGATTATGTTGAGGATGAGTACCACTTTCTCTTCATGTGTTTCAAATTCAGACAGCTTCGCTTGAACCATGTACGAAAAGCCTTTTATGTCAACCCAAGTAAAGCCAAATACAAACTCCTTATGTCGCCATCAGATTGTAACCTTATAAATAACTTAAAATAGTAAATAGCACGCAATACATCAAATATGTTAAATTATCAATCTATACTGTACACACCATGTGTTGCCATACACAAAGCAAAATTTGTAGTTATGGGCCGATGGATTACACTTCTGTAATAAAAGACCAGACCAGAGCAGAGCAGAGCAGAGCAGAGCAGAGCAGAGCAGAGCAGAGCAATAGGCCGATGGCAACAAATTCTATCCGCTTAGTGTGTAGTGCTTGTCACCCGTGTGCTATCGAAGATTAGCGGGACACACTATGCTATACTCTCTGGATGGTCCAAGAGGTGAACATAGAATATGTTTTTCTGTGTTCGAATCGGAACTGTTGCACGCTATTCAAAAACGTTCCAAGTGTATTACGTACAGTACTCTATGCCGCGATGCTCAGGGTGCATGTGCACCCGTAATCAGGCGAATCGGAACTACAATAGTTACACATTTTGGACTCTTATTGCTGGTTTGGGTACCGTACCCGGTAATGCTCTGTCTTCTGATTTCGGATAGGATGATATCTGGGGTATATGGTATATGTCTGCATATGTGGTATTTGTGCCCACAAGGACTCCTCCTTTCAGTAGTATTTCAGTGGGGTGTGGACACGACTGCGTTGGTCAAGGGCACGGTTTGTAGTGTAGATTCAATTTGTATTAAGCGTTTAAATATTATCATATTTTAGCCACATTGCCGTTTTCACTTTTGCACGACTTCTACGACATGTCAGCCTCTTGCCATGGGTTCAAATAACGTATGACGTCACACCCGTCGACCGCCTCGCAGCGTGTCAGCTGTAGAAAGAAAGACGTTTATCGTTTGAGTCCTATACGGCGGGGCGGGGCGGGGCATCAGCACGCACCTTGTGCCGTTTTGGAAATTTGTACACTTGCTCAAAAGTTATGCGCCACTATTTTTACAGTGTCTTGATTTCACCACTGAAGAGGATCAGAAATATAAACTATAAATGTTTATGACTGAATTAGCCTTCCCTAGATTCTTGAACCTAAGATTATAACAAGGGAAACGTTATGCAAGTGCAGCTGCATTTCCCTACACCTACATCTACACCTACACCTGCACCTGCACCTGCACCTGCACCTGCACCTACACCTTCACCTACACCTACACCTTCACCTACACCTACACCTACACCTACACCTTCACCTACACCATCACCTACACCTACACCTTCACCTACACCTACACCTACACCTACACCTACACCATCACCTGCACCTGCACCTACACCTTCACCTACACCTTCACCTTCACCTACACCTACACCTACACCTTCACCTACACCATCACCTACACCTACACCTTCACCTACACCTACACCTACACCTACACCTACACCATCACCTACACCTGCACCTACACCTTCACCTACACCTACACCTACACCACCTGCACCTGCACCTTCACCTACACCTACACCTTCACCTTCACCTACACCTTCACCTACACCTACACCACCTGCACCTGCACCTTCACCTACACCTTCACCTTCACCTACACCTTCACCTACACCTACACCTACACCTTCACCTTCACCTACACCTACACCTACACCTACACCTACACCATCACCTACACCTACACCTACACCTACACCTACACCATCACCTACACCTGCACCTACACCTTCACCTACACCTACACCTTCACCTTCACCTACACCTTCACCTACACCTACACCACCTGCACCTGCACCTTCACCTACACCTTCACCTTCACCTACACCTTCACCTACACCTACACCTACACCTTCACCTTCACCTACACCTACACCTACACCTACACCTACACCTACACCATCACCTACACCTACACCTACACCTACACCTACACCTACACCTACACCATCACCTGCACCTTCACCTACACCTTCACCTTCACCTACACCTACACCTTCACCTACACCTACACCTACACCTTCACCTTCACCTACACCTACACCTACACCTACACCTACACCATCACCTACACCTGCACCTACACCTTCACCTTCACCTACACCTACACCTTCACCTACACCTTCACCTACACCTACACCACCTACACCTGCACCTGCACCTTCACCTACACCTTCACCTTCACCTACACCTACACCTTCACCTTCACCTACACCTACACCTTCACCTACACCTACACCTTCACCTTCACCTTCACCTTCACCTTCACCTACACCTACACCTACACCTACACCTACACCTACACCTACACCTACATCTTCAAAATCAATCTTGAAAATCAATCTTGAAAATCAAGTTTCACACTCTTGGTTTCACCGGTCTCAGATTCTCCTTTCACGTTAGAGTTAGGAAATCAGTCATGGTGTGGAGAAAGTTGACCACCGCTCAGAGATGTCAGGTGATAGGTGATAGGTCATAGGTCATAGGCGTGAAAAAAATGCTGGCATGTCATGTAGGGCCATTGCAAGGCAAATGGGTCGTCATCACAGCGTCATCTCCCGTTTAGTTGGCAAACATAACCAAACCAATGATGTCATGAACAGGCATAGATCTGATAGTGATGATAGTAACCACTGAGTATCCAAAGCAGCAGATCACAGAAATAGTGGGTGGCCCCTAACTTTTGTGCATGTGCATATATTGAATTACACGTTAATATCTTCCTTTCGTCAATCTGTGTCGGTACTGTCGTATTTCGGACATGTTATTATTATAGAATTAACCATTCCAGGTAGTGTTAGGGCGTTCCACAATAAAACCACTTCGACTATTTCTTCCAGCAATGCGTCGCATTGTCCATACTCCTTAACTAATTCGTTTTATAAAGAGATACAATCAATCAAAAAAATAAGACTGCCTTGTTTTCCATCAAGAAATACCGGTTAATGCTGGAATCGTCCCACCGTGACCTCATCCAGATGTCATAGGCAGTTAACCGCACCATTATGACGAGGGCGCTGTCCTTCCCGTGTGCACTGATGGCCGCCCTACCTTGCAGGTCATGTGTTAGAGACGATAATGTTATTTAATTACTCAAATTACGGCTATACAAATCGATGTTAGCTGATACTCAAAGTACCACAAAAGGTCAAATGTTTGTTAGTGTCTTGCAATGGTGTTTGCATCGTCCGGATGGACTATAAATATCGTATGTTTAAACTACACTAGTTCCGTTCTTATCACTCGCCTGTGAAAATAAGTAATGCTATGATGAATACACGTCTGTTGTGTAGTGTGTCAGGTACTGACGATTAACAATATGTACAGAAACATGGTCTGTATTAGAAAGTGTAGCAAATATTCCAAACCAAACACTAATACATGAATCGTGAAAACATGTTATAGCGGGATATACTCTGGAAAACAATTTAAGCAACTTCACAGTGACCCCGCAAATGCATTTTGAAATAGGTTAGATCCTGAATAAACATAATGTAGTTGCTTTTGTGTTCACTAGTTACAACATAACATGTTTGGAATCTTTTTGCATTTCTTATTGTCGTATGCATACAATCAATTGATGTTTACGAAAAATACCCAGCCACAGAGTACATTAGAATCACCAAGTGCGTGAGAGAATGGTTGATAGTTGAACAGACAGCAAAACGCCGTCAAAGGTGGACAGTGTATCTGTACAGGTTGACTGAAGTTTGTGCACATAACGCGCCTCTGTTTGAAGTCCCAGGACCAAGGCCTGCTCGTTCAGGTACAGACGTAATGACGTCAGGTTTCCACTCGTCTGCTGTCCGTCCAAGCTATCAAGATGAAGACTTCAAATGACTTAATATATTGACTTAAATATCCGCTCGGTTCTCTGGCTGAAAAGAGGAGAACTGAATTGGTCATGGGATGGGAAAAAAATGGAGAGACACTAAAACATTTAGCACTACACTACAGTGTCCCATTTTTCATTGTATGTGGAGAAAGCAAGTCCTATGCACAGTCTATTTCTTTATTGGAATTAGTGTAGATATTCACATGAGATCACTGAATGATTGAATGATTCCCAAAAGCTTGAATTAAAAAAACCTAATAATCAAAGAATATATATGTACTATAACATTTATACAGCACAGCACAGCACAGCACATCACAGCACAGCACAGCATGTTGCATTGCCCATGTCAGGATACAGCTGGCTTGTGAAGGTTGAGGAAAATGCCGGGTTTCCATTGTCAACATGGTTAAAGCCATTCCCAGCGTTCCCCGCCGTGAGATTTGCTGGAATAATGCTAACCACACGTGTAGCTCCTTCACAACAATGGCCCTATTTGTCATATCATTCCCTGCACATATCGGCAGCAACATTTTACCACTGGTCAGAAAGGTTTGATAAAACAAATTCTTCATTTGAGGGCAGAGCCAAAATAAATCATAATACGCCACATGTTTCGCCATTCAACACCAATTTAAACATGATTATGAATATTGTGCACTCTTTGTGAAATTGACTGACGTACATAGAAGCGCGTCCTGATTCATTGATTGATTGATTCATTGATTGAGTTTAGCTTTACGCCGCACCGTAATCTTCCAGCTATATGGCGACAATCTGTAAATATTAGAGTGTGGACCAGACAATCCAGTGACCAACAACATGATCGTCGATCTGCACAACTGGGAACCGATGACATGTGTCAACCAAGTCAGTTATCCTGACCACCCTCACCTCTGACGACAAGCATAGTCGCCTTTTATAGCAAGCATGTGAATCCCATCCTGAACGTCTTGGGTTCGAAACGCTCAAGACATGCTTAAAAAACTGCTTTACAGATATACTATACCACAGAGGAAGTACGTCTATACCTTGATGTAAACACGGTGATGAGTATAGTTTACGTAAAAGGAAATTACCACTTAATTTGGATCAGACTTGAAGGCACGGCGCCAGCATGAGTTTCAGTGAACGGCTGTTTTTTAGATATTTGTAGGCCGCTTCAGTTAGTTAACACTGGCTCTGTTAACCTAGAGGGGGTAATGTAATACTAGATCCAGTCAACCAGATTCGGATCTGCCGAACACACACGTTATTTTCATCAGAAAATATAAATACTCAACGCTCTCCTGGTAGATATGTGTATGTAGCATTCCTTGTAAGAAACAACTTTTACCTTATCAATTTTAATCTCAAAATCACCACCCAAGATCTCTATTTCGATATTGTATGTCTGGCTATAACAGGTCACGGCAGTGTGTAAATGCTAAGTTTTTACACTCCATGTGGCTTGCGTCTGCCTTTATAAGCGTTACGTATTAGTATTTACAACCACGCCACGCCACGCCACGCCACGCCACGCCACGCCACGCCACGCCACGCCACGCCACGTCACGTCATATCATAACGCCATATCATAACGCCATGCCATGGCCGGGTGGACCTGGACTCAGTGTATTATTTCCTGGTACCAGAAAGTTCCAAAGTTCCTGAGTCTATCCCGCCTTCAACATTGTTCATTTCAATATTGCTTTCACACCTTCTTTATCAGACCTTTATCCTGAAAGATAGTGCGAGCTCACGTAAAATATGAAGACAATTTCAGTTCATGAATAACGCTCAAATGGCTATAATATCATGTATAACATATCCCAAATTGCACACTGTACAACACTAAGTAACATTACTCGGGTCAAACAGCCCTACTGCCTTTCAGCACGTAGTGTATGAGTGTATATTCCTCCCCTCCCCTAACACAGTGTAGGAGGCCAGCAACAATGTCTCAACTTCATTAAGCATCTCCAAGGGCAGATAAAAAGTAAATGTTATTTCAGCTTACGAAAAAAAACGAGAAAAAAATATCTTAATATCATATCATACAGCATAAAGCTGACACTGAAGCGCTGAAATGAACAAGTTAACGTTTCCGAGTCCTTACAGAATAAACATAGCAGGTGAAGTATCAATGCACATGACACTGTGCGTATTATGTCCAACAATGTACACCATTAGATCATCCAAGAATGTACCCCCCTGCCTGCCTGCCTACCTGCCTGCCCGCCCGCCCGCCCGGTCTGTAAATACTTGAGTCTGTATCAAGCAATCCAGTGATCATAGCTTGAACATCGATCTATGCAAGAGGGCATAATGCGACAAGCATGTCTAATGAAAACCTCGGTTGTGCGTGCGCGCGTGCGTGCGTGCGTGCGTGCGTGCGTGCGTGCGTGTGCATGTTTCTTTGGATACGGGACCCAGGCAGCAATGCAGCAATGTGTGGCTATTTTCCCCTCATTCATGGTCCGCTTCAATAAGTTTGTGAGTCAACCAAAGCACCTGCTATGGAGCAATACCATCGTTCCGTGGAGTAGACAAGTTCAGGTTCAGGTGTAGGTCAGCACACCACGTCGGACAGCTCCTGTATTTATTTTTTTTATCTATTTCTTATCCAAATTCAAACTCCACCCGTCTCCACAATAGGCTTTCCACATGTCCTAGTAAATGAGCCTGTGTTGTAAAGTCTGTGGTAAATACTGGCCATGTATGACGTAAATATACAGTATATGCACATGGGTCGTATCTCCTTGGCCTCAGCGACAGCTTGCAGCTATACTTCGTCCTCAAACTTACACCTGTCACAACACGCAAAGCAACAGTCGCCATGTATGCTTTTCAGGACCCTGTACCTGGGTATGGTGGTTCTTTTGTTCCCGCCAACTTAGAGATGGTTTGACAAGCTTAATTTCGCGCTCTTCCAATCAGGAGTCGTACTTTCCCTGTCACCATGATTAGCCGAACGGGACTTCTATAATGCCTTCACGTTGTCACATTCACATTTAATCCAAAACACCACTCATATTACAGTAGTTTGTCTAATTTTATTAAAGTATACACTGGCATTTCTTAATTACACTGAGTTAATGCCCCTCGTGTGTTTAAAGTTTCATTCACTCTCATGAATGGTCCTTGGTTGTGGTTGATGAAAAGAACAGATTACGTCATCGTGAAGAACAAAAACAAAAAAAAATATTTTCATTAGTTTTGGGGTTGGATGCATATTTAAAGAACTCTGACCCGGAAGCTATCGTGTTTACCACCGATTCCATGTGTGACTGCGCTTTCCTGGATCATCTTAGGGTCCGAAAATTCCACAGTCTGAAGTCGTGGTCAGAATTCTTGGCCAGCGCGCCAAATCGGCATCCCCGACTAGAGCCATCGACATCGATGCGGGTCTTCCCGTAATCCGTAGCCTTTGGGGATTTCTTGAAGGCACTTTTGGACGCCATACCACGACCTTCCCACGACCTTCCCACTGCTTACGCTATTAATAGCACTGGAAACACCGTCAATTCACCAATCGCCTTCGCCTTCGTCCACAGTTTCGACAAACCCAGAACCTTGCGCCAGGACCATCTTCTTCATCTTGTTCGCAGCCAACAGATACAAACCAAACAACACCCAGCAAAACCTACCACAGGCTACCAACCCAACCCAACCCAACCCAACCCAACCCTCACCCTCATGTCCAGCCACACTGCCTCAACTTCATTCATCTCCCATATATGGTCACGTAGTACTATCGCCTCCACTCATCCACATGCGCCCACCTCATTCACGCTTCTTAAGTACATTCCGCCTGTAGCCAGCTCTTCACCCACCAATGGTGCATAATTCCATTTTATTTTCTCTACACAGACCAATAGTTTACAGTATAATTCTTTTTTTTTTCCTCAGAGCCTTCATCCACTCGGCTCCTTCTAGTCTTGACATCAACACGCAGCTGGAGTAATCACTCTCACTGTAACCTGCACCCACCCGCAGGCATTCCCTATCCCGGAAGTGGCAAGCACCAATCAGGCGCCACATCGCACTGTTTACCTCCATCAGCTGATCATGGCTGACTAAACCTGACATGAGTCTCGAGGTAAGTCCATCGATGTTTTTCACTCCACATTTTAGAATTTTATGCACATAGCGTGTTCCTAACAGTGCCATGTTTCCGACAGCCACATGCAAGTCCCTCTTTCATGGAACACAGTGCATGTCACCTGTTTTCGTGCTATATTCTCATGTGCATAGCAATAATTGAGGCGCCTTTCAACGTGTCACCCAATGACTGCCCATCTGTGTTCTCTCATTCCAACAACGTATCTGCTGCTTTCATGATCACAGTGCCCACGTTTTCACAAGCAATTCATTTGTTTATGTTACAATGTTCGCTTTGTTTCTTAGTTTATTTATGTACGAAACGACTGACTCTTTGATCCAGCTAGTATCCACGAGGTAGTTTATGCGACAAGACATACAAGGTCATTTGTGTCGGATGAATATTGTCCACTGTGTTTATAATATGTCATGGATGTCAAAATGGGGTACACAGCTACTGGCCACTTACAAAGTTATTGAATCATAAAATAAGCAACCCCCCCCCCAAAAAAAAAAAAGAAGAAAAAACAAAACAAACAAAAAAAACCCCAAAAAACAAACAAAAAACAAACAAAAAAAAAACAACAACAAAAACTTCGTTTTTAACTTTAAATTTGGGGTGAATTAAAAATGACCGGGTTCTGCTGGTGTTCGAAGGAACCAAACCCAGACATGACTGAAACAGTATCAATCACATCAACCTTTGGTTCTGCAACACATACACAGGCTGAATTTGCCAGTGGTGCATTGAATGGTCAGACATATACATGCAAGTGTACTACGGTTTCCAATGATTTACCAGAACGGTCCAAGTCCACCAGTATACGGGAATCGTAACAGCGTGCTATCAATATACTTTTAGCACAATATGTGTATCGCCTACACTAGTCCTCCTAAGAACTACAGGACTGCTACGTTACGCTGAGATTTGCCACGTTACAGTTTCCGTTGAGCAAATATTTGCGGTTTAGTATTTTTTACAATTTATTGCCTTACTGTGAAATGCTTACACATGTAGAGAATCAAACAGGGTAATGATTTAACTATGTTGATTGAAAGAGGAAGCGAGTCCTACAATTCGTCCTTGCCTGCTGTGAGGAGATTAGGAAGTGCGAGGAGTTAGGATGTCCGCGTCGTGGGGTGACTGGGTTCGGGAGCGTGCAGCGCAGTGGTATGGCCAATACCTCATATATGAGGCCTTATTTTGGCATGCTTTGGAAGATAATTAAGCCTCAACGACCTGATCATCTCGAGGAGAATTTTATTATCTATATCAGCTTAGGGGAACCGTTTTAATGTTCGACGTTCAAATGAGTTAGGTGAAGAATTTGCCTTCGTTAAGCTCTGTTCATATTAATGAGGGGAATGAGCGTGTACTGACTTCTTGTAAGAGGATGCAAGCGCACCGTGAAATAACTTTTGAATATGATGAATATGAATATGTTTTGCATTCCATAAACAAACACTTTAAAGAAAAAACGTCTTTTGACAAATAGTTTCCTTTCACTTTGCAACCAAAGTGATACCTGGCGTTTCCATGGTGATGCAGATGTTATAGACAGCATCATATTTAGCGGTCGCGTGCAGTGAACTTGTGTTTACATTTTAATTTTAGGCAAGCTTTTTCATTCCATGATAACGTATGTCTCATAGATCAATTAAGACTATTTTACCAAATTATCTCCATCAATCTATCAAGAGATATTTAGTCCAACATACGTAGGCATGATGACTAGACCAGATGAACATGGTCCGGAAGTCGTCAAAATTAAACCAGTACCCAGCTCTTCACCTTGCACGTCTCCATTGCGTGTTTTCTGTGGCACTCCTGAGACTGAAAGCTTATGAAGTGTAAGATTGCATCAATGATCTGTGAATATCATCTGTGAAAACCAGAATGATTATTTCATTAATTCACGCCCTTTGTTTGGAGCAAAGGCCCACGTACATTTAATATATTATAAACTAACATGAATAAACACCTGCATCTCTTGGAAGACAGGGTCGTTTGCAGTGAAGTACCTCTAAAACGAACTGATATAACGAACTGTTTTGGTGTTTCTTTTTTGTTGTTGTTGTTGTTGTTGTTGTTGTCTCGGCCAATGATGTACCTATAAAGAATTATATTCAACAGTAAAAGAAACGCAACATTGTTTTGGTCAAGTTTTTAAATGGACATAAACAAGAACGCTTATTTTTATATGTCATTGATATCATTTTGTTTTCAAAACTTGCGTTTCTTCAGCTGTTCAGTATATAATGTGTCGTTTCTTTCACTTCGTTAAAACTCGTCTGCTGTAACTGCTGCTGAGTGAATTGAAGCGTTCCTCTTCACGGTGAAGACCCGTTGGATTTCCCACATGGATTCAATGTGTCAAACCCTTCTCCGGTGTGCCTTGTCGTTATACAGTTTGCATATTCCAAATCAGGACTGACTGACTGACTGACGGGACGGGACGGGACGGGACGGGACGGGACGGGACGGGACGGGACGGGACGGGACGGGACTGGACTGGACTGGACTGACCACGTATCTGTGACGACATGTCCACATGGTATAACAGTCATATTGATAACATGTTGGTATGGTTTAACTATAGTACTGCTGACGACATGTCGACATGGTATAACAGTCATATTGATAACATGTTGGTATGGTTTAACTATAGTACTGCTGACGACATGTCCACATGGTATAACAGTCATATTGATAACATGTTGGTGTGGTTTAACTATAGCACTGCTGACGACATGTCCACATGGTATAACAGTCATATTGATAACATGTTGGTGTGGTTTAACTATAGTACTGCTGACGACATGTCCACATGTGTAACAGTCATATTGATAACATGTTGGTGTGGTTTAACTATAGTACTGCTGACGACATGTCCACATGGTATAACAGTCATATTGATAACATGTTGGTATGGTTTAACTATAGTACTGCTGACGACATGTCCACATGGTATAACAGTCATATTGATAACATGTTGGTGTGGTTTAACTATAGTACTGCTGACGACATGTCCACATGGTATAACAGTCATATTGATAACATGTTGGTGTGGTTTAACTATAGTACTGCTGACGACATGTCCACATGGTATAGCAGTCATATTGATAACATGTTGGTGTGGTTTAACTATAGCACTGCTGACGACATGTCCACATGGTATAACAGTCATATTGATAACATGTTGGTGTGGTTTAACTATAGTACTTTTGACGACATGTCCACATGGTATAGCAGTCATATTGATAACATGTTGGTGTGGTTTAACTATAGTACTGCTGACGACATGTCCACATGGTATAGCAGTCATATTGATAACATGTTGGTGTGGTTTAACTATAGTACTGCTGACGACATGTCCACATGGTATAACAGTCATATTGATAACATGTTGGTGTGGTTTAACTATAGCACTGCTGACGACATGTCCACATGGTATAACAGTCATATTGATAACATGTTGGTGTGGTTTAACTATAGTACTGCTGACGACATGTCGACATGGTATAACAGTCATATTGATAACATGTTGGTGTGGTTTAACTATAGTACTGCTGACGACATGTCGACATGGTATAACAGTCATATTGATAACATGTTGGTGTGGTTTAACTATAGCACTGCTGACGACATGTCCACATGGCATAACAGTCATATTGATAACATGTTGGTGTGGTTTAACTATAGTACTGCTGACGACATGTCCACATGGTATAACAGTCATATTGATAACATGTTGGTGTGGTTTAACTATAGTACTGCTGACGACATGTCCACATGGTATAACAGTCATATTGATAACATGTTGGTGTGGTTTAACTATAGTACTGCTGACGACATGTCCACATGGTATAGCAGTCATATTGATAACATGTTGGTGTGGTTTAACTATAGCACTGCTGACGACATGTCGACATGGTATAACAGTCATATTGATAACATGTTGGTGTGGTTTAACTATAGTACTGCTGACGACATGTCCACATGGTATAGCAGTCATATTGATAACATGTTGGTGTGGTTTAACTATAGCACTGCTGACGACATGTCCACATGGTATAACAGTCATATTGATAACATGTTGGTGTGGTTTAACTATAGTACTGCTGACGACATGTCCACATGGTATAGCAGTCATATTGATAACATGTTGGTGTGGTTTAACTATAGCACTGCTGACGACATGTCCACATGGTATAACAGTCATATTGATAACATGTTGGTGTGGTTTAACTATAGTACTTTTGACGACATGTCCACATGGTATAGCAGTCATATTGATAACATGTTGGTGTGGTTTAACTATAGCACTGCTGACGACATGTCCATATGGTATAACAGTCATACTGCTGATCACAGGTTGGGCTGATTTAGCAATGATACTGCTGATTATATGAAATATGAAAACAATTTTGCTGGACATTGGTCAGCTGTAACTTCAGTGACTACAGATCGGTGTGGTAACGTTTCCATCATCAAGCATTAACGTCATAATAGATCCGCCATGCCTGTATATGTACACGATATAGGGAACACGCATTCACCTAGATTCACCTAGATTCACCCACTGCGACAACAGCTACATCAACTTCCTGTGCAACACCTTCAGCTTTACAAGGACTAAAGGATGTAAGGCATGTCCATCTCATGTATGTCTATGTATATATACGCTATGTTTAGACGAAGTGCTACAGATTTCCATGCTTTTACATTTGATAGAATATCACAGAAAGTGCTCATTAACCTTGAACACTCTAGCAGCATATTCTCGTGTGCATACAAGGAGCTAGCTGGCTATTGTCTCTCATAACACATTACAACTCAAGTGACCAGGGGACCAGCATTGTGTGTGATTATTGTTGGGCTGTGCAACATAACCGCTTTACCGCTATTTGCCGTTTCAGACATCAAAACAACACACATTGAGATTTACTCACCGACAACCGGTATTTTACCTTGCGTTCGGAAAACTTCGTAACATCCGGAGATTTCCATGTTTCATTTGTGCCAAATATTATTTACAGTTTTATGATATTTTTGTCGTGATCAAAACTGATCAAGCATTGTGATTTTGCTGTGTTTTTGTCCTATAAATCAAACATTAACATGATTATAAGTAGTTTGTTGTTTAAAAATTACTTCATGCAGTTCTGCAACATATATCGCAATATAGACTTCAACATCGCAATATGTCGCATTAGGAAACTTCTCTTCAGTTTCCACCCCTAGTGATGATCATGCCCTGAGTAGCCCTAGATGCATGTTTGACTATTGTTGGTGGGTGAATAATACTCTCATTGTTTCTATTGCTCTAATGTACTGGACAAAAATAGTCAGGGATATTTGTAAATTTCGAATTTATGAATGATGATGCTTTTCTTCATTGGCATACTGATGAAATGTCAGTCATAACGATTCCAATATCCCTAACTTATTTTGTCCAGTATAATTACCCTTGCATTGTACCTCCTCAGAGGCTTACTCCCATATACCTCTGATTTTCCAACATAGTATGTTTATCTTCTTCTTGGAAGTGTGTGCATTCCGCATTCAACGACTTCACAACGGGAGACTTCATTAAATCTACAATACAACACATTCATGCCACATTACACTTCCAGTGATAGCATGGCAGGCGCAAGGGTGACCTATGAAGCTATCGACTAGTCATTTTCCCAGTACTGACTACAACTGACGTTTGGTCAAGTTCATTTTGCACAGATAGAATACGTCAGCACATTAACTTTACTACCTCTTCACTGGATTATATCAGTATTGGTTCCCCCATGGTAGTAGAGAAATTCATCTTCGATATATATAATTGCAACTTCAAACCTTATGCAGATGATCATGCGTCTAACTCATGAAAAGCATGTGCAAATATCGTGCATGTGAAAAGCTGCGTTTTGGTATAAAATTTTGTTAATTGGCCCATTTTCATCGAGTGTTATCATTTATTGACCTCATGACAATAATCTTTTCAATGTTGCAAACTTGTTTCACAATACACCAGTTCAGGTGAAAACAGACCTTGAAACAGGATGGAATATTTTGCAAAATCTAGTTTTATATCAGTTGACTTGAACACATGACACGTGTTGTGGATAACACACTTTTCATTCTTTAAACGACGTTTCAGAGGTAACTCTTGCTCCTTCATCAGGCAAATATGACAACATAATTACAATAATGTGCAAAGATAACAACATATTTACAATAATATACAAAGATAACAATATAATTACAATAATACACAAAGATGATAACAATATAATTTCAATAATATACAAAGATAACAATATAATTACAAAGTCAATAACACCGGGTTTATGTACAAAGAAAACACACTGTATCATAAGGACAAAGCCAAGAGAGGGAACGGGGTGCGTTGATGGTCAAAGTAAACACCATAATGGAAACCAATAAGATGAGATTAATGTACAATGATAACAAAATAATGTAAGACAAAGCTGACAATTATAGGACAATAGAGTGTACACTGGGAAGGTAAATGCCTTGGTCCCGGTTCATGACTGGCTTTTTTCTCTGGATTTCGATGCTTTCTTGAAGTTTCCTCTTTTGGCGGTGATTGATGTCGGTGTGTAGAATCTTGGTTTTTTGCCAGGAAATATGGTGGCGGGGATTATTCATGAGATGTTCCGAAAGAGCAGATTTCATGTCAGACTGTCTCCATAGGTCTTGTCTCCTTTTGTCTTAGTGGTTATGGGGCGTGAGGTCTCTCCTAAGTACGTGTCTGCGTTGGCTTGTTAGCTTAGCTAATCTTTGAATACAATCGTTAATTACATCACATAGTTTTATCACAGTGACATTTCAACATGCATCAGTATGCGTAAAATAATTGTTTGCGTATGTATGTGGTTATACATTATGCACAATTTAATGTTCAGCCAAATGACCCGTGCAGATCATCTCTTCAGCAAGCCATTACGGGATAGTGTCTTAAAGATCTTTACCTTGGTTGATGCTTGTCATTTGCACATATCAATACTCATGATATCAATCACTGGATTGCCTGGTGCACACTCGGTACTCGAGTAGCTGGGAATTGCAGACTATGGCGTCAAACCACAACAAACGAGTACATCTGAGATTAGAGTCTGTATTAGTCCTTTTTATGCACCATACATAGTAATTACTGATATCAACCCAGCCACTCTCCTCCCGCCCATTCCAGACACAAGTACGCTCTGTGGGAGAAAATATGACGGGACGTGAGGATGGTCAAGTTTCATACAGCTCTAAACTTGAGGTCCTGCTACTGTGTCTCTGTTTATTCGTTACTATGCATATGCATGTCTGGAGGGGAGGTGTGGTCCATCTGCAGTAGAAAGCTGAGGAAACAACACAAGCATATACAGAAATATTTGTGATAATATATCGAATGTCGATCAAAAAACAAATACGGGTTGAACCACCTCACCCTGCTTGTGTATACATACGGATCCAAAAACGAGCCACGTCAGGTTCGCACGTGCAGCATGTTTCTCGAGACTTCACAGCTATTTGTAAATCAAAAGTAGAAACGTCCTTCAGATGCAGTTCCACAACCCAGGCTTCTTTTAAGGTAGGCACTGAGCATGCACCCACCACCACCACCCCGGCCTCACCACGAAAAGCAAATTATTTCATAACAGTTACGTTTATTACACATTCCAAATATCACCTCTATACCAATATCTGGAGACATAGGCCTAGATGTGAGTGAGACGCTACACAGTGATAATATTTTCCACCAGCATCACGTCAAAATCGTCTACTCCCATTCGGTGGCCGAATCGAACACAGTGCATGGAAAACAGTAATTGACTACAAGAATTACTAACCTGTTTTCATGCAGGACAAGCTATTTCATAAATGAAAAATGATTTTTGGTACGAGAGGTGAAACGGGCCATAGCATTGTTTGTAAAATTGTATTTAGTATGTGAGCACACGTGTGTACCATGATATCGTGGGAAAATAAATACAAAATAGAGTAAATCATCACGCTCAAGACTAGGGTGTAATTCTTCATAAGGGTACAATGTAAACAGATCAGACACAAAGACCATTTCTGTCACCCCCAGTTCTAGCATTTCTGGAATATTGCTAAAAGTGTAAGACGATATTCATTGATTTACATGCTGATGAGCAGAGGTCACACATACCACTGGACGAATATCATAAACCTCCGAAAACAATGTATGAGGTTACAAGAGGTTTGTAACGTGATGCAACCTCGGATTCCATGGCATGTTCTGGTATGTCATCACACAATTACAGTCTGACTGGCGGGTTGCTGTACGTTCATTAATTATTGCTATGAAGGTTTGTTTCCACAGACCACATGGCGCAAATATTTGACGGGTGATGATGCATGGAACAAATGTGCCCCAACAACAACAAGCAAACAGGCCCTTGATTGAGGAGCATACTCTTTGCAGGTATCTAGGTTATATAGAGAATGTGTCCAAATCAGAGATCGTATATATGGTCTCTGGTGTCAATGATTTTCACTCATCTGAGAGAAGAAAAGGGGAGGAAACATACATACAACTCTAGCTGTGACGTGTGGGATGTTACACAACCGGAGCTCAAGATGTGAAATGTTACCCCACTGAAGACACAGGTCTAGATGTGAGATACTACATCACTGAAGACACAGGTCTAGATGTGAGATGTTACACCAATGTCGACACAGGTCTAGCTGTGCGGTATTACACCACTGTAGACACAGGCCTAGATGTGAGATATTACATCACTGTAGACACAGGCCTAGATATGAGACGTTACACCACTGAAGACACAGGTACAGATGTGAGAAACCAATGTAGACATAGATTCGTGACGTTTTTTCCTTAAGAAAATGTTTTTATTGGTTCCCGAGATTATAATATGACCGATATACAACGCCGTGATGCTTACGGCTTTAAGTCATACAACTACATGATGCACGGGTGAGATATCAGTATATTAGTATATTCATGAACATGCATAATTCATTGAATAGATAATGTATAGGTAATGTCAGGTACAAATCAATACAGTTTGAGTCATCTAAGTACCTGGAAGAGAAGGTTCCATTTAAGATGAAAATGATTTATTTTAATTTTTTTTGTGTGAGTGAGCGAGTTTAGTTTTACGCCGCACTATACGGCGGCGGTCTGTAAATAATCGAGTCTGGACCAGACAATCCAGTGATCAACAACATGAGCATCGATCTGCGCAACTGGGAACCAATGACATGTGTCAACCAAGTCAGCGAGTCTTATCACCCGATCCCGTTAGTCGCCTCTTACGACAAGCACAGTCACCTTTTATGGAAAGCATGGGTTGCAGAAGGCCTATTCTACCCCGGGACCTTCACGGGTCTTTTTGTGTGTGTGTGTGTGTGTGTGTGTTTATGTTATATGATTTTCCATAATCAACGTTTATTTTAGAGGTTTTATATATAACGTTACATTTGGAAGCATATTTTTATAATGCGATGTGAGACCTTACACTAATATAGATAATGTCCATGTGCCAGACGCTACACCGCAGATACATCCCCTAGTGTTGAAGGCGGTGAAGGGGAAGGCGAACGTCGAGGACGATTCCCTACATAGGTGTAGCAGAATCACAATGAGTGAGTGAGTTTAGTTTTACGTCGCACACAGCAATATTCCCGCCATATGACGGCGGTCTGTAAAATTAATAATCAAGTCTGGACCAGACAATCCAGTGACCAACAGCATGAGCACCGATCTGCGATTGCAACCGATGACATATGTCAACCAAGTCAGCGAGCCTGACCAGCAGACGATGGACTAACGTACGGTGTACACTGGAAATAAGATAGATTATGAAAACGACCAAGACGATTGGGTGCAAACTATCCGTACAGACGTAATGCTAAGCATGGAAAAATATTTCATACACTATAAAACCTTAGATTGAGATACTTTTTGCCATTATTTGTGCAAAATAAGATAATCATACTTGGACAACATTTATATTCAAAGCATACTCACAATGCCTCGTTTTGTAGTTATTTAATGTGATATTTGTTTCAAAGGGAATATATGTATATAGATGAACTTTCCGTTTACCAGCTTACTATACATACTTGCTACCCTGACAGCATTAGTTACTAGTGACTTATTTAATATATGTTATGTGTTTTAAATTAATTATTTTATGGCTACACTAGATGTGATTAGAGACCGTTTAAGATAGTTTACTAACCTGATGAAAATTTAGTAGATGGCTAGGCTTTGTCTGTCACACAAGTTTTGCCAGTCGTGTCTGGTGACTATATGACGTGTCGGGGTGCGGGATGTTCATGCATAGAAAAAAGCATGCAGGTTTGAACGGGCCAATTGTATCGTGTTGTCATGGTTAAACACTATTGATTTTATTATTGAAACCAAGCAATTAAACTCTATGAACTCTGTGAACTGCTGATATGATCTGAAATCAAGAATGTGTTTAAAATACATAAATTATTATCTATTTTAGTTAGCCACTGTAGTAAGCTGAAATGAAAGTAATATATTAAGACATATTTGCATTTTCATGTTTCAGCGTCTGTTGGATGCTGAAATAAATATGGAGAATTAACGGTTATTTACGATTCTTCAAATTAATAAAGCTATCTAATTATACCTACAGACATACAAATGCACAGACATACAAACGCGCAGACATACAAAGTATGCCCCTGTCACACAGGTACAGTATGTGAAGCCTATTTCCATTATGATATTGCTGGAGTATTGCTACAAGCGGCATAAAACGAAACTCACTCACCCTTCCGATGAGTAATGTGTAATCACTATACATGTACATAGAAGAACGTCCCTCACAGCTATCATCATGAAAGTTTTTCCAATTGCGTGACAATATTGTTCATGGGCGTCCTCTGGCATCAAGGCAACGGGAGTGACCTCCCTTAAAGGAATAGGAGGAGGTGGAACTTTTACGGCCGCATTCGTTCGTACTGACAGACTTGAGGACGAAGCAGTGTGTGTGTGTGTGTGTGCGCGTGCGAGCGTGCGTGTCTGTCTGTGTGTCTGCTTGCACAAATAAGAACAGTAGTTCAGTCCAGAGATCCTTGAAAGAACCATTCAACATACTGCGAGAGAGGCCCTAACCAATACTTTGTCATTGGCCATCACAGCAAACGCCCAACTGAGATAGTCGGCACGATATTGTACTCGTCCAAGTGTCACTGCACGCGTGGAACCGGTGGTCAAACACACACATCTGGATATACTGTAAACGGTATCACACACCATACCGACGTGTACATTAAAACCATGCCGCAATGTAATCAGCATTGTTTCTCTCATATATCTCTCCCGCCTGTAGTCGACAATATTACATTGATATCACATCGACTTGTTGAGGACCCGTGAAGGTCCCGGGGTAGAATAGGCCTTCAGCAACCCATGCTTGCCACAAAAGGCGACTACGCTTGTCGTAAGAGGCGACTAAAGGAATCGGGTGGTCAGGCTCTATGGCGTCAGCCTGTAATTAATCGAGTCTGGGCCAGACAATCCAGTGATTAACATCATGAGGATCGGCCTGACCAACTGGGAACAGATGACATATGGCAAGCAAGTCAGTGAGCCTGACCACCCGATCCCGTTCTTACAAAGGCACTATATCGTCCCAGAAGGGAAAAAAAATAACATTTCAGCTCAGTAAGAAAGAAGACCAACCCACCAAGAAAGAACAGTATACTGATGCATCAAGAAATACAGCAACAAGCCCGCAACAACTGGGTCACCTTTTCTTTGTGTAAAACTAGTTTATTGAAATATGTTACAAAGGAATGTATAAACCAAATTACATTCATGCGTTCCACATCCCTGGCTCAGTTAAACGTATACTTAACAAAACAAGTGTGTTATTCCAAACATGAGTTTATGCCTGTATAAGCATTTTGACGCCGTGGAGAGGTTTGATCGGTTGGACATAAACAGATCTTTTACAGGTCAATTTATACCTCACAGAATATCACAATATAATCAACATCTATACGTACATCCGTCAACCAATGTCTTGTTGCATAAAGTTGTATCAGATACATATATACTCTTCAAAAAAAGAAACTTAACATTCGAACAATATGAATTTAGGAACGCGTTTTTACACAAACCAATCAATGATGAATACCATGTCTCCACATGTTGGGATTCAGCAAGGACTGGTTTGTGTAAGAATGGTATGGTAAATAAACTCAAACACACCATGAGAAGTTTCTTATCCTAAGAGTATATCTGTGATAGATCACTTCAGTAATGCATGTTAGCATTCCATTTTTTTCAGTACAGGCGAGGCATGAATCACTGCCTGAAAGAACGCTGAAAACAGCTTTGAGATCTGGCGTTACACATCAGGCGCTTCCGATAATGAGGACATCACTGATTGGCTGACGTTTGCCGGAAGTGAATCACTCGTCTATATGACTGGCTGCTACGTCCACGTGATAGTGTGGTTGCCAGTGAGGGTCATGTTCAGGTTCAGTAACGAAGTAATCTGTGGATAGACATTGTGGATCAAATTCCTGTATCATCTGAGAATGAGGTTATAGTTGCAAACTGTTTACCAATGTCTTGATTTATTTTGTATGCCATGTTATGCCAACCAGTATTAACTTTAAAATTTGTAGTGACAAAGTTGATTCCAGAAGTTAATAAAATATTGTGTATTTGTGATCAAATAAATCAAAATACCATGTCGTTTTTGGTCCGTTTCCAGCCAAAACCATCCATTAGTGTACACATTACCTTCGTGCAGTTTATATTTAGCTCCCTTTAGAGCTCCTTCCGCTCCAGATGTTGGAACCAGATTTTTTCAAAACCGTTACAGCACTAAATTTGGTGTGTGTTTTCCAGACATAAATGCCTTCATGCGTGTCGAACACGGAAACGGTGCTACAATTTGTTACAGATTTATGGCCCTTGTATGCAGTATGTATTTTCAGGTCATAAATACCTTGATGGAGTTACTTACAGAGTTAAAGCCCCTGCCATGCAGTTCTTGACAGTGCTTGTTGTCCCCAATGGAAACAGTTTTTCTCAGTAATCATTACTGATAGTGAAACCAAATGTATGTGTTTTTTGGACACGAATGTCGTGGTGACATTTAGAAAACAACAGGAACCAAATAGAAACAGAACGCTGTGGCGAGGGATATTGATGACCATGCTTTTTTGTTTATATTTGATCTGGCTTAATTAAAACTGGCAACATACTAACATTTACCCTCATAGTTTACTATATGGGTAGTATAAATAACTTGCGTGGGACTCACCGCGTAGGACTGCCGTATGTTGTCGACGGGCACCACGTGCCCGTCCAGACTGACGGACAGTGGAATGGTCTGGAGGCCGTAGATGTCCAGCTGGTCTAACGGCGGAGGCGGAGGCGGCGGGAACACTGACACAGACCCTGTCTGAACCACGTGTAGCTCACCGTACTGCAGAAACAAACAGGCTTGGATTGAGTCTGGACTCAAACACATACTCAAAGCTAAATAGTTCAGTCCTACTGTTGACTCGAATACAATGTGTTTTGGGTAAATCTTAATTGACAATAGTTACCGCACTTAAGATTATGCAAGACAGAAAAGAATCTGGACCAGACAGTCTGGTGAATATTATAATTAGCATCACTCTGAGAGAATCAAATGAATCAATACGAATCAAATCAACGAGGCTATCAGTTACTACCCTAAAAGTACCGTTGGGAATAGGAAAAAACCTGTTTTTTGCTGCTACTCTGTATCCCTAAATTTTACACAATTGCAAATAGCATATGTCGAAATAATCCACATCGGCCTAACTGGCATCAAACTGTAGATGGCACTTAGGTCTCTCAGCCAGGTATGCCGAAGGTCTGTCGACTCAACTGGCTTCAAATGCAAGTGCTACCTACGGAAACATGAGTCCATTGGAAAGCTTAATTTAGCCATCTTATTAAATGCCTTAAAATAAATAGATGTCCTGTGTGCCTCCTTCGCACTCTATTTTACATAAAGTCATGGTACGATCTCAATAAATCTCTTTGGAAAAAACAAACAAACAATAAAGAAAAAAAGAACCAGCATTGCTCATTTCTGCAGTACTCTCACCTCAGTAAAATCCTTTTTCTACGTTCACTCTTCCCCTACCACTCAGACTATAGTTAGGCCGAACGAACAGATACTTCACACTTTCACATATTAACTACACCAAAAGAATTCCGACAGTACTTTAAGTTGCTCGATAATCATAAGTTTCTCAAAATCAGTTCTAACCCAGAACTATTTTGTTGATGAGTCAGGCGGTGGCATAGTTCAACAAAGACTGGCCAGACGTAGGATTTACTTGATGTTGAGGTTGTTGATTGAAGTTGAACTATCACAAATGTAAGACAATATACAGCGCCAATAGATGGTATAGCATACATAAAAATGTACTCTTGATGTTCAGCTATTTTAATGAGTTATCAAAGTTTTCTGCTGTGAACAATGGATTAAGCCATCAAGCAAAGACTCTTTTTGTTTTGAAAACATCCTAGAAATGTGATGCCCGTTTAATAAAAAATAATACAGATATAACAAAAATAGAATGTCTAAATTATTCAAAGTAATACTTATACAATGTTTCCAAGCGACATCATATGTTCACATTGTTCTATACTCCTAAAAAAAGTAGGGGAACTGTACTTTCAATGCACGATTGTCGAAACTGGGAGACATATGGGATTGAATCAGTGTTGATACAAGAATGGGTGTTTTGAGATTGCATCACCTCATGGATTTCATTCAAGGCAAAGCTGTTCGTTCAGTTATCTCCCTTGTTAGGTGACTGGAGTATGACATGAAAGTTTCAGGTTTACAATTTTCAGTAAGTAGTGTGTGATGTCACCCTGAAAACCCTGACCATGCACAGATGCAAGAAAATTATCGGAAAAATGGCCTGCAGTGATTTATCCACCTACCTGAAAAACGCCAAGATTCATAATGACACCCCATGCGCGTGAATGAGGCTCCCACGTTGTGCACGTGCATCTCATGCATTGTGTTTGCGTGTGGCGATAACGTGAAATGATGAATGTCATTGTCACGTTCCTCAATGGGTTTTCTTTCTACCAGACTTCAAAGTTCAGGTTGCCCTACTTTTTCTGAATAGTATATATATATGATACCGTCACCTGTTCGAGTTATGTGTGAATTACGTTCCAAGTTGTCAGCAAAGATGTCCAGCTCCGAGATTTTACTGGAGCTTCGCAAATTATGTTTCTTTGAATTGTTAATGGTCCTCGGTAGATGTATTTCCAAGCTGTTGATGTCATTGTACTGTGTTCGAAAACTCATTTGGCTCTCCATGTCACTCACAGTGCAGAGTGTTGGGGTAGTCCAGTGGTGAACACCACGCCAAACACCCGGGTTCGATTCTCACTCACTCATTCACAGTGCCCAGCTATACACTTATGACTCCGTATCCATGAGCAGAGATTTTATGTTCTATCTCAGATCCGCTGACAAATAATATTATTGTTAAATGCTGAGCTTACCTTGGGCATGCGGAACTTGATCAATAAATAATGGTCTGTTTCGTAGGTATCTGGAAAAGTAAATACATGGTCTGGTTGCATGGATCCTGATCACGAAGTGTTTCATAAATTCTTTGTTTAGACGTACTCACGTAATGTAGACAATTTATAGCATGGTCGGTACTACAAGTTAAACTTGGAGTGAGAGACCTTACAAAGTATGTCCCTGAAGTATCAGGACAATCGGTATAGCCCTGTGATTAAATCCACTTTCGACGCTACGACATTAATTAATTAACATTAACTTACGACTATCTTAGCGCCATGAGATCTTCGAAATTTAGCCCCCAGGATTTCATTTCCCGCACGGGCAAAATGAGTACGGATTGTGGCATAATTCACTGTGCAGAGTTCTGTCTCGGTGACGCGGAATTTCCGCGTTTGAATCCTAGATTCGCACTGATGATGATATATAGTATGCTCCTACCAGCCGGATGCCTGTTATTTTTTTCGAAGTGGTATAGACAGCTTATATATACAACAATTTGGACATTTCTGACGTTCTGCGATTAACCTAAATTCATTAACCCAAAAGTCATTATGTTCTGTCATTTGATTGGCTGAGAAACATGATCAAATGGTATTAGAATCCCGGAATATTCCTAAAAGCGGCGTAAAATCAAACTCACTCACTTCCCGATCATCCCATAATGGCCTCACCTATTGCTTCCCGATCATCCCACGATGACCTCACCTATTGCTTCAGTATCAGACAACAATGACCTCACCTATTGATTCCCCATCATCCCAGAACAGCTCGCCCTCTGCTCGACCCTCTTTATCCAGGGCAACAATGGCACCCATCTTGTTCTTTCGACTACAATACAGAATGAAGTTACGAACAGCACAAATAAATTGGTAGATAAGACAGTGATGCAGGTTATCCTAAGCATTCAGTTATTCACGCCTGTCTGCCCAAATGTGCATGTTTGCGCGCCATATGTGTACAACCTATCGACCATTTCTTCGCTTTGCGTTGCACCCTTTTTGATAGCTTGTATATTTCAGCACTGCAAAAAAGTTATCTATTTGCTGCAGATATAACGCTCTGTAATTGTCTTGTAATCTGTACCTATGTATATCTGTTACTCTCTGTTCGCTCACTTTGTTTATCTATATCTAAAACATGCATCCCGACACATTTGTTGCTATAATCCGGCGAGCTGGTCCTGAAGACCTACCTACCTTGAGTTAGTTGTGATAGCCGGCACCTGCCATGGAATCACGTGACCACCCCTGACGTGAAGGTTGAACTTCTCCAAAGGCGTGTCAAGGTCAAGGTAATCCTTGTTTACCGCAACCGTTTCACCCTTTTACATGCAACAATAGGGATGCAGCATTAAACCCCTTTCCCGGGAGGGCATGCATACTTTAATCTTCAACCAACTTGTACCGTTACCATTATAATGAACATACTTCAACAATGGAACAGCGAACGCTCAATGAGTAAGCGACCATCCCAAGGCACATGTGTACAAGACCTACGTGTTCGAGAAGCCTGAACGTGGGATAATGGTTTCGACGGTATACCAGTTTGGGAATATTGGCATATTCCATGCTCAAAAGCTTACGGAAATGAACGAAAAGGGACGGAACGATGACGGACACACAGGGACGTTTCAGGTACCCATATGGTTGAGTGACTGCAGCTGGAGGAGATCGCGCATCAGCACACATTATATAGAAAGTTGTCAGGAAGTTGTCAGATGACAAAAGGTCACCAGAAGATATGCTGACTCACCTGGAAGTAGTCATACCAACGGCCTTCTGGGAAATATGCTGTCACGGTTGTCTGCCCCTGGAGAAATGACAAGTCAGCTTTCTCTATTATATGCTTTGAAAACATATTGCGTTTGGGTATTTTTCTAAAATATGCTTAAACAATCGCGGGAAACAAATGTGTGTTTTAGCAGGATCATGGCTAATATTTCGTTTTTAGGTGAATATAACTGAAATGTTACCTGGTCTCTACAGAAAGTCAGAGAGCACTATTTTCAGTGTACACTGTATATGTTATTGGTTAATTGATCAGGTACAGGACAGGTTGGCGTTACATGAAGTCACCTTGTTTAGGACTGGAGACACCAGCAGTGCAGGTCCCAGCAGGAATTGTTCATCAACACTCAGACAGACAGGGTCGTTAGGGAACCTGTGGCAAATACAACACTCAGACAGACAGGGTCGTTAGGAAACCTGTGGCAAATACAACACTCAGACAGACAGGGTCGTTAGGGAACCTGTCTAAGTGAGTGAGTTTGAATGAATAAAACGTGTTACATTTATACTTACTTTGCCACACTGTGTCATTGCAGACATTCATTTTTCAATGATTCATAGATCTTTGAAGCGAAATTAGGAGCGCCTTCACCGTCCAGTTGTCTAGGCAGGCAAGTATCAAAGTATGTCAGGGACCCGCTGCTCTTTGGACATGGACAGTCGTAAGTCAATGTTAAGGCATTACCTATACGACAGCTTTCATAAGCGGACCCATGGTAGTTGAAATCCTTTCGTACTGGCGCGGGTAGTTACAATATTCATCTGTAGGCGTCCGTTTCAGCGCTACGGTTGTCGTAATTTCAAGTCTTGGCGTTACGATAGTGGCAGTGCAACAATCACATATGAGTATCTGGTTCATGATCCATAAAACGTCCATAGCGCTACGACATTCGTAAGATAATATGTTCAGTTACAAGTCATAACATTACGAACGCTTTGTGGATCGTGACCATGTCTAAAGGCTGTAAACAGGAATAAACTAGGGATACCACCACTCACTCGAGAGAGTGAGTGAGTTTAGTTTTGCGCCGCGCTCAGCAATAACCACTCACTCGAAAAGGAGGGGCCTCATGACAGTGTCTCCCCGCGCATGCGCATTGTGCATGAGGGTGTACAGGTAGGGTAGCAGCTTGTAGCGGGTGATAAGTGCCTCTTTGGCAAGACGGACGAATCGGGCGTCCCAGGCAGCGGGGTCTTGTGGCTGGAGAACAGAGAACCATTCCAGTCTGTCATAATTTGTCGTTGAGCAAATCTTGACGCAAAATATTAGCTTTGTCCCGTGATGTACATAATTATGTGTGTCTCACGAGGACAGAACACCTGTGTAATCGACCGTTTTGTGTCTATCACATCATCACAAAAATGTAGAAAAACGCGACACCTACAGAATACATGTCCGATAACTATGGTCATAAGAAAGTTGATGTACTCTCCAAACATCCATTATTATCATCTCAACACCGATTGACACCAACATGACCAAATTTTTCAAAAGTAAATTACAAATGAAGTTTTACAGACTATTTCATGTTTCTTAAACATTTTAAAAAATACACGAAATCTTGACAATGTCTCGCAATACCTATGTTCCTGAATCTTCTGGAAGGAATACAGGAAGACAGTCCCTGACCAATACCCACCTTGAAGAAGTCAGGAGCGTCCCCCAGAGCGTTGTGGTTGCGGGCGAATGGGTAGAAAGCGCCCAGCTGATGCCACCTGACGCACATCTCGTACTCCGCCTCGTACCAAAACCCGCAGATGTCGGCGCCGTTCTGTAAAAACAAGGGGAGATAACTCACGTGGAGAAAATCTGAATGGCCGGATTCCTGATACTTATTCATGTCACTTGCTGCGGTGAGTAAATAAGTTGGTATAGGCCTCTCCGGCGTCCGTGCAAAACGCCCATCCCGAAGGTCACTTCAGACGCCAGAACATCGACGTTAGTGAATGAGTGAGTATGGTTTAAAGCAATATTTCACAATATCTCGACAGGGACACCAGAAATGGACCTCACACACTGTACCAATGTGGGGAATCGAAAACGTTGACTAGGTATCTTTTACGTTGAACAGGTAAACGTGTGAACGTATGGAAGAAGATATGAAAGTTCAAACCAAAGGTACTCACCAAGGAAAACCCGAAAAGACCGAACTCTAGGATTCCTGAAAATCATAACAGGGCATCAAGTACAAGAATCCGGTACTGGTAAGGACTGGCAGAGAAAGGATGGGGAGTGTGCCCATCAATTACGTACATCTAATACTGTAAACATCGGTACGTTTCATCCTACAAGTTAGGGCTGAATCAGCTTGAGATGTACAACCAGCCTATCTAAAGTGGACCCGTGAAGATTCGGGTTAGAACTGGTATTCAGCAGCCCATGCTTGTCGTAGGAAGCGACTTTTGGTATATGGTGGTCAGACTTGTTGATTTGATTGACACATGTCAGCGCATCCCAGTTGTTCAGATCGATGCTGATGCTGTTGACCACTGACCACTGGACTGTCTGGTCCAGACTCGATTATTTACAGACCGCCCCCACATAGCTGGAATATTGCTGAGTGCGGCGTAAAGCTCAACTCAATCACACACTGTCTGGTGTCAAGTTTAATAAATACATCGTTGATATTTAAATCTTTGATGCCGAGGCAACCTCTCCGATTTCACGTATAACAGATCGTTGGTGGTTATATTTGCGACGTGCGACTAGTTCATCAATGTCACGTATAACAGATCGTTGGTGGTTATATTTGCGACGTGCGACTAGTTCATCAATGTCACGTATAACAGATCGTTGGTGGTTATATTTGCGACGTGCGACTAGTTCATCAATGTCACGTATAACAGATCGTTAATGAAACAACCGATGATGTACAGCCCATACCATCCCATAACTCACGGCTACCCGCTTGAACTGGTAGCATTTGAGTTACCATTAAATACTTAAACCTCTGTCATTCGACTGGTCACGGATATGTCAACCTGTGACTTACCACCAGCGAGTTTAAATCCCCAGTACGTATGTGTATCCCGACATATTTCACAGATTGAAATATTGGGTTGCGACTTGTTGGGTTGTGACGTACCCACAATGGACCACTTCATCTGTTCCCAGCGAGACTGGTTGTCCCCCATCCACTTTGTAGCATACTTCCCTGTCCCCGCATAGGATGAACGGGTCATCGTCCAAGGCCGCTTGCCGGGGAATATGTTCTTCAGAGCACTGCAGGAAACATCACACACGTACTGGAGGACGGACGTACTTGACGGTTACGGATGTTTAGACTGTGAGCTGTTTGCATCTACATCGAATCTACATTGTACGAGTGAGCGAGCGAGTGAGTTTCGTTTTACGCCATATAGCAATGTTCGAGCTATATGGCTGCGGTCTGTAAATAATCGAGTGTGGACCAGATAACCCAGTGATCAAAAACATCAGCATCGATCTGCGCATTTGGGAACTGATGACATGTGACAACGAAGTCAGCGAGCCTGACCACCCGATCCCGTTAATCGCCTCTTACGACAAGCATAGTTATCTTTAATGGCAAGCATGCGTTGCTGAAGGCCTATTCTACCCCTGATCCTTCATGGGTTACATTGTAGGAAGACCTTACATATCCGGTCACATAAGCCTGGATGAATTATTAGTGTTTGGAACATAGTACTGACCGTCAGTCTCGTTACGTGAAGTCCATTTCTGGTTTCCCTTGCCGTGATATTGCTGGATTATAGCTAGAGGGACGTAAAACTAAACTCATTCACACTCAGTCTGATTATGTATAACGCCAGCCTCTGTGTTTATATCTCTGTATATTGGCGTGCCCTGTGAACTCATGTATATGTATGTATGTATGGATGTATGTATGTATGTATGTATGTATGTATGTATGTATGTATGTATGTATGTATGTATGTATGTATGTATGTATGTATGTATGTATGTATGTATGTATGTATGTATGTATGTATGTCCCGTGTACTCACTTGTATGTCTGTATGGCCTGTGTGTGGGCATACAAACTGTGTACGTCGTAGTGGCTGCCGAGATGTTGTATGGCATCCATACAGAGAGTCTTGTCATACATGCGTCCGTCCTCCCCTCGACCCAGGATATCTGGAATGGCACATTATTACCGTGTCACCGAGAACAAATAATACGTCATACACAATTGCTAACATCGCCATTCGCCCTAATATTTTTGGGTGCTGCTAGACGACTTCTTTCATCTATATGGGGAGTATGACGCGTTGTTCCTCTTATTTGGAATGAATGGCGGGTTGGTCCTCTTTCTTGGGATGCATTCTGGGGTTTTCCACTTACTTGAGATATATGGAGGGTTGCTCAACTTACTTGTGGTGTATGGCGGGTTGTTCTACTCAGATGTATGGCGAAATGTCCTACTTACATGGGGTGTATGGCGGGTTGTACCACTTACATGGGGTGTATGGCCGGTGGTCTATTTACCTTGCGGTATGTGGCGGGTTGTACCACTTACTTGGGGTGTATGGCCGGTGGTCTATTTACCTTGCGGTATGTGGCGGGTTGTACCACTTACTTGCGGTGTATGGCCGGTGGTCTATTTACCTTGCGGTATGTGGCGGGTTGTACCACTTACTTGCGGTGTATGGCCGGTGGTCTATTTACCTTGAGGTGTGTGGCGGGTTGTACCACTTACTTGGGGTGTATGGCGGGTAGTTCCACTTGTTGTTCTCACAGCCGTCTACAGATCCGGGGACAAAACTTGCAGGTTCGTTCATGTCCTGAAGAAGACATGGGCATATCAGTCTCCAGGGCACAATCATAATTCAAGTAACCGACTCATCTAAAGGTAGGAGATCAGATGGTGGACACACAAACACTTGCAGACTCCTCGTTCCAGACATATACTGAGTCAAAAAAGAAACTTCACAAAATGTAATTTTTAAAAATGATGAATAATGTTTCTATGATGGATGATACATCTATGTATCCGAAATGGGATACCTATCTTTCGACTCATGGAAAACGTTAACAAAACCCATTCAAACCCATCTATTCGTCGTGCAAATGACGTTAGTGCCAAATCAGGTTTTGCACGTTCGGTCGATCACGTTATTTTCGCCTCGAAGTTTTCTTCATTGGCACGTGTTTGCATTGGCCTCAAGAATTGACATAAACACTCTTAAACCACAGTTCTAATGGTACTTTAAATGTCACGATTGTCAAATGTGCAATGTGAACGCGCTGTTGGCATGTTGCAAGCGGGAAGATCAGTTATTGACATCGCAAGAGCAATGGATGCAGCCATCGTACTGTGTATTACTTGCGAGGTCGTCTACAAGAAACTGGCACCACTTCTGATCGCCTAAGGTAGGGACGTCCACGTGTGACGTCACGAGCAGAAGACCGCCAAATCGTCCCACGTCACCTACGTGACAGATTGCCGGCTACACGAACCAGGACTGAGATGTTTAGAGGTCGACTGTCCTTACATACCATTCGTAATTGGTTGCGGGCTGCCAATCTCCATTCTCGACGTCCATATCGTGGGCCAATATTGACGCCGTTTCATCAACGTCAACGTCTGCTGTGGGCCCAACGTCACCTCCGATGGACCCAGAGAGAAGAGACTGGAATCGATCTAACGTGCATTGTCACTGAACAAAGTACTGTGTCGACCCAGCTCACTCAGCAGCAAATGTGTACCTTCTAACGATGTGTCGGTGTGACAGCGGTGCTTAACATGAGTTGTATATACCCCAGGGAGCTGATTTGTTAAACTAATTCATGAAAGAAAGACATCCGTTGATGAGGGGACGCTCAAACGCATTCAGCATGCATTGCGTGGAAATGAGCTCTACATCAATGCCCTGCCCTGCCCTTATCTTATCTTATCCACCACCAACAACAACTGACGCCAAATGAAGCTTCAGGAAGCCCGAGACATACAGAGACAACACCATGATCACCATGCACGTTTAGCGTATCACTGGCCTCCTCATGTTGTCTTTTCAACATCATTGCATTCTTTACCCCATCATTGCCATGTTATGTTAGTGCATCACTGGCCCCCTGATGTTGTCTTAGTGTATCACTGGCCTCTTCGTATAATTGTGCTATAGTCCATGAAGCCAATTACCTTACCGTTTCAGTACATTGCTGGCCTCAAGTCTGTATTATACCCTTTAGTCTTCAACGTTGGTAAACATGTTTTCTTTGCAGCGCCTCGGTATATATACCCCGCTTGGTACTCCCACTATTCACCTGATGAAGAAGCAAGCATACCAACCCACCCACCCCCCACCTTTGTTTTTTCCACAATAAAGAAGTTATAAATCTGGCTTTTCGTAGGCTACGATCGTTTAATTTGTGGAACGCTGTCCATTACCCCGTTTCTTAACGTGATCGTAAGTCCTAAGTTGTTCGTAACTCCAATACTTTAACATAGACTTACGACTATCGTAGCGCTAAGTTGTTCGTAACCCCCATACTTTAACATAGACTTACGACTGTCGTAGCGCTAAGTTGTTCGTACCCCCCATACTTTAACATAGACTTACGACTATCGTAGCGCTAAGTTGTTCGCAACTCCCATACTTTAACATAGACTTACGACTATCGTAGCGCTAAGTTGTTCGTAACCCCCATACTTTAACATAGACTTACGACTATCGTAGCGCTAAGTTGTTCGTAACCCCCATACTTTAACATAGACTTACGACTATCGTAGCGCTAAGTTGTTCGTAACCCCCATACTTTAACATAGACTTACGTCTATCGTAGAGCTACCATTGTTTTGAGGAACAGGAGTTTTCTTTGAGGATACAAGAGATTTCTTTATGATCTGTGTCAGGACGATGGCCCTACATAGTACCTACTACGTGGGCAGTATCTATGTTGATATGATCAGATCTTTGGATGGTCTCTTTGAAGTCTTTACCTTCAACGAGTCTCAACGGAAAGAAATACGACAAAACCAACACACGTGGAGTAATGGTTGACGTCTATAGTCAACCGTTTAGCAAAACCGTTTTGCGCCGCGACCAGTGCAAAACCGGCGCAAAACAATGTACTGGTCGCTTCCAACATACTTTCTTTGAGAAGATGACTTATACTCCCAGAACATATAGAGATCAAACAAATAATTACCACTTGAAGGAGTGAACGAGTGAACGAGTAACTTTGTAATTTCCTTATATGAAGCATTACAAATATCTGTATGTATCTACCTTCTTGAGCTATCATTCGGTAGGTAGGACACATCTGAAGGTCAAGTAAGGTCACTGACCCTGTTATGAACTAAATTACTCACGATCCAGAGGGAATCAAACTCGATACTCTCGTTGTCATGGAAATACCGCGCCCACTTCTCCCACCAAGCCTCTGTAGCCGGGTTTGTGAAATCGGGGTACCCGGTAGTGCCTGGCCACACCTGAAACAACCTCACACAAGTGTTCACCAGGTATTACTAAGGTCGGTAAATAATGACCAGACAGGAGAGATTTGTGGTTGCTATTGTGAACATCGTCCCTCCTCATCTCAGGTTAACGTACCAGCAACTGTCACTGGTAACATCAGTGAAAATTCGGGTTAGAATTGATTTTTCAGCGCTACATGTTTGTCGTAAGTGGCAACTAAGGGGATTGGATGCTCAAGCACGCTGACTTGGTTGACACAAGTCTCCGTATCCCAACTGCGTATATGGATGCTCATGATGTTGATCACTGGATTGTCGCACCGACGCCATGCAGCTGGAGTAGCGTCAAACAACAAACAAACACATGGCATTCTGGTCCATTATTGTCGCCTCTCACGACAAAATGTAATTTGGACCAGGGTTGCATCGCACAATGCAGCTTCGGGGCTAAGGAAATCGTTCGTAGCGTCAAAGGGGTGCAACCGGGGTGGTACGCCCAGCTGTGAAACCGTTTGCTCGTCACGACGAAGGTCACGGTTCTATGAGTCAGATGGATGCAGTATGTAAAGGCCATTTCTGTATTTTTGCAAGCAGTGGTTTTGCTGGAACATTGGTAAATGCGGCATAAAACACAACTCACCTCCCTCTAACCTGAACATTATCCTCACCTAACATGGCTGAAAGGGTGTTCGACTATCCCTGTCGAGAAAGATAGGGATCAAAATCGGGACAATTGTTGCTCTCAACCACAAGTAATTGACCTTTCCAAACACTTACTTCGGCTACGATGGGACCGGAGTTGTTCGGATTCATCACCAGCACTCCCTCTCTGGAACCATCGTCGAATACGTCGTAACCTGGACTGTTGTGTTTTATGAGGCTGCTGATGTTTGGGTCGTTGCCCAAACCTGGATCCTGTATTGCAATTGCAGGATATTAGAATAACTGTTGATACTCAGCAACCCATATTTGTCGTAAGCGGCGACCTAGTGGCCTGGCTCGCTGACTTAGTTGACGCATGTCGTATCCCAGTTGATATCCTATGACGGGTCGATCAAGTCGTCGAGCCTGACCACAAGATTCCTATAGTCGACTCACGACTAGCATGGGTGACTGAAAAACATTTCTTACCAAGATCTTCACCTGTCAACTCACAAAGACAAAACTTTCACTCAGGAAGGTCACAAGCCTACTCATTACCACACGTGTACTCACTGCGTCAACACTTGAGCTCACAATATCTACACGTATTCCCATCACAACTGCTCGTCCACTCCCAATCATGCCAAACTACACGACTACTCACCTCAACGACACGTGCACTCACATCCTCCACACGACTGCTCATCACGGTTACACGTGCACTCACAAACTAGACACAATTACCCAGTAGGACGCTACGTGCACTCATTTCTCCACATGACTATTCATCATGATGACGCGTGCACCCACAACAAGCTCAACACGACTTCTCACCTCAGAGACAAGTGCACTCACAACCTCTACACGAATACTCATAACAATGTCACGTACTCACACCCTCCACACAATTACTCACCAGGGCGGTAGGTGCACTCGCAACCTCCACACAATTACTCACCAGGACGGTAGGTGCACTTGCAACCTCCACACCATTACTCACCAGGACGATACGTGCACTCACACCCTCCACACCATTACTCACCAGGACGATACGTGCACTCACACCCTCCACACAATTACTCACCAGGACGATACGTGCACTCACATCCTCAACATGACAACTGACCACATGACTACTCACAACAATGACACGTGCCCCACATTATCAACCATATTATTCACCACGGTGACACGTGCTCTCACATCCTGCATGCAACAATTCATCACGATGACACGTCCTCTGACAACCTCCACACGACAACTCATCTGGACGACACGTGCACTCACATTCTCCTCACGACAACTCACCAGCATGATACGTGCACCCACATCCTCCACACAACTACTCACCACGATGACAACAAACTTCTGGTCGTGGTCATGAAGGTCACGCACAAGATCGGGGAGTCCCGGGAAGGTCTCGCGGTTGTAGCTGAAGACGAACTTGTTAAACATATATTCCAGGTCGGCCCACTGAGCGTCCTGTAGGAACACAGGTTGTTTAAGCAATTTGTGACATTTTCACATATGGATCGAACAGATATCAAACCATTCACGTTGATATACCTTCTAATAATAACCACTTTACACAGTAATACCCGTGAAGATCAGGGTTAGAATTGATCTTCAGTAACCCATGCTTGTCGTAAAAGGCGACTAATGATATCTGGTGGTCAGACTCGCTGATTTGGTTGACACATGTCATCACATCCCATTAACGTCAATTGATGCTCATGCTGTTGATCACTCAATTGTCTGTTCCAGACGCGACTGCCATATAGCTGGAATATTGCTGAGTGCGGTGTTTAGCAGCAAACTTGCGAACACACACCAAGAGCTGTTGAGGTCACAATGTCTTCATCATCCGAATGGTAGTTTTACACCGCATTCGCCAATATTCCTTAACAACCCCATTATCAGTAGCATCACTATCACGAATCCATTAATGATGATCATTTATATAAACATTGTTTTTATCAATAGAAACAACAACAGCACTACTTCTATCATTTATATATTATTATTGTTATCGTCGTTGTTGTTATCATCGTTATCACTATGATCACTCACATATGGTATCCCGATTTCCCTGTTCCGGTCGATGACCATCCTCAGGTCGCTGATGTTGGTGTAGCCCCAGCGGCAGAGGTGGAAGCCCAGCGTCCAGTAAGGGGGCATAACAGGTCTACCGATAGCCTGTGGACATGGAAACATCATATTGTACAGCGAAGCAAGCAGTTATATACAATGAAACACTTATGTGAATCCATGCAGCCTCATCATACACTGAGCATATTTAGTTGTACGCCTCTAGTAGCTATATTCCAGTAATATCAAGCCCGGGGAAGCAAGAAATGGGCGTCACACATTGTAACCATGTAGGTCTTCAACGAACCTAGGTGTTAGTGGTGAGCGATGTTTTAATCACTAGACAGGCCACGCGCTCCCCTCCCTGTGGAATATTACAGAGTGTGGTGTAACACTAAACTCACTCACACATTTCAAAAGCAATATTCGGAGATCGAATCACACATCTGATGATTGTGAAGATTTGAATTGGTGTTTTCTGGATGACAACCCGTGAGGACGATTGGAATGTATCTTCAGGTCCATGATTGTCGTAAATGGTGTCTAATTGGATCGGGTATCGGGTGGTCAGACGCGCTGGCATGTCATCGGTTCCCAAGTGCGCAGATTGATGCTGATGATGTTGATCACTGGATTGTCTGGTCCAGACTCGAATATTTACTGACCGCCGCCATATAGCCGAAATATTGCCGAGTGCGGCATAAAACTCACTCACTCACTCACGAGACTGTTTTGTGTAATCGGATTAAAAACACATTTAGGCTTAGTTACCGCCGTGTACTGTTGAACCGCCTCCCCGGGGGAGGACCCGAGGAAGATGTAGAAGTCGAGGACGCCGCCGATGGTTCTAAAAGTGATGGCTGGATGTGGAGATGGCTGCAGGAACACCTCTGTTTATAAGGAAGTCAGACATTGTACTGTTAAACAAAGAATAGGTAAGTAATTCCACCTGATATACAGTTTTCGACATGTGGAATTGTACCTGTGATCGATAGTATGAGCACATACGTTGGATCAGTCATGATAGTACTAGCAAAAGTAGATGTAATAGGGGATATATGGAGCATATATTCTTCTTTTCCAACACATCTGAACATTTTTTCATGACAAAATGTTATTTTCTTTGAACATAAACTAATATTTGGTACTACCACACGTATATCGTGTTTATCATAATGACGAATGCGTCGTTTTTCTCAGTAGAGATGTCTCATTAACAAAACATGTCACAGTACAAACTACTTATATCCTGATATCAGAAGCACTTTAGGGCTTCAGAAGACTTCTATTTGCAGGGCGTAATCATATCTATCACTGGTTGAAAATGTGTCTCACCCATGGCGTTGCTGTTCTTGAGGAAGACCATGTGGGCACTACCGTCGTCCTCCACGTTCATGTAGGTGGGGTGAGCGCCGTACAGGTTCCACTCGTCCTGGAAGTAACTTGTTACATTGTATTACTACACGCATGTATTATATCGAGTCAAGCGAGTGAGTGATAGAGCTTAGTTTTACGCAGCACTCGGCAATATTCCAGGTATGTGTACATGATCGAATCTAGACCAAACAATCCAGTGATCATCAGCTTGAGCATATAATTAAGCAACTGGGAACCGATGGCATGTGTCAACCAACTCAGGGAGCCTGACCACCCGACTTACAACAGGCGCCACATCTCGGGTGAAGATGCTCCACGTCTTCCAGGACAGGTCATGACGGAGCTGGCGATGGTTGTGTTCACCGAAGCCGTATACGTTGCTGGACGCCAGTCTCGTAGTCAGCTGCAGGTACTGGTCGGAATAGATAAACCCTGGCAGGGAGGTGTTGAATCTGAAGAGCGAGTGAGAGTGGTTTTACGCCGCATTTAGGAACACTCCAGTAACATCACTGCAGGCAACACCAGAAATATAACTCACGCATATGGCAAGTTGAACCCAGGTGCTCATCGTAAGGACGAACGCTTTACCCTTTAGGCTATCCCAGTGCCTGACATTAAGATATTTCCATTGTGTAGTGCGGCAGACATGTTCATTAACCTGTGGGTGTATAGAAACTGTCACAATGACATTTAAATACCCACAGTTAACGCTGGGTGTTTGCCATTAATACCTCAGTTTAAATGGAATCAAGTTGGGACGTGTTGCGAAAAGAACATGGACTGAGTGAGTTTAGTTTTACGCCGCACTCAGCAATATTTCAGCTTAATGGCGGTCTGTAAATAATCGAGACATATCAGACAATCTAGAGATCAACAGCATGAGCATCGATCTACGCAATTACGATACGATGACATAAGTCAGTCAGGTCAGAGAGCCTGACCACCCGATCCTGTTAGTCGTTTCATGCGACGAAAATGGGTTACTGAAGGTCAGATCTAACGCTGATCTTCATGGGGCGAAAATAACAGCGTTTGTATGACACGTAATCAAACAACACAAACACGTGTACAGGATATGTATAGGTTAATCACCCTTTCAGGGTAGTTATTTAAATAAAATCTGCGACGGTGGTAAAATGACTTACACCATGAGAACTTACTTCTCCAATACGTCTATAACGTATTAGGCATGATGTAGATTATGAAAATAGATGCATTTCGGTGGGTTTTTTGTCTAAATAGAAATGATTGCCTTGTGTCAGCTAAACAGTGCCCTTAGTCAGTCAAGAACTTTTCCTAGTGGTGTAACCCAGGTTGACCTACATTGTCTGGTTGTTGGACACCCGGGTGATGATAACGCCAAACACTGGAGTATCCACGATGGTTACATTGTACAGCCGTGTCGTCTCGCTGGCCTTGCTGGGAGACGTTATGTTCAGGACGCTATCGGGTATCTCCCATCTGGAGTCGTTCTTGGGATAGAACTGGGGAAAATCACAAGTACATAATACTTATAATGGGAGTACGCGATGTACTTTTAACATGTTTGGTGCAGGTGGTGAGCTCTCGAAATGGTTGGTTTCGTGGTGTACTCTTGAAATGGTTGGTTTACGTGGTGTACTCTTGAAACAGTTGGTTTAAGTGGTGCACTCTTGAACGGAGTGGTTCACGGGACGAACTCTTGAAAAGGTTGGTTTACGTGGTGTACTCTTAAAAGGGTTGGTTTACTTGGTGTATTTTTTAAATGGAGTTTTACGTGGTGTACTCTTGAAATGGCTGGTTTACGCGGTGCACTCTTGAAATGGCTGGTTTACAGGACGTACTCTTGAAAAGGTTGGTTTACGAGCTTAACAATTGAAATGGTTGCTTTACACTGTTTACTTTTGAAATGGCTGGTTTACATGGCAGAAAAGAGCTTTACTGCATGTATATATTTATAACCTTTCAAAGACGGTTTCACTATGCAACTTATGTTATGCACAGTTACTTTTTTCCGTTAGTATATATGTATGTCACCAATGCGTGCTAACGATGTTCACGGCCATTGATAACTAATTAGAAGTGTCACTGACGAAACCGTCAACATACCCTTAATCTAAGGCGGGAGTCGGTGTGGAAGTCCACGTCGAGGTATATATTATCGAAAGACGCCGAGCGGGTGAGATACTGAGGATGCGATGTGCGCTCCAGTTCCACGCGCATGCCCATTGGTGTGTCCATCACGTCACCCACCATTCTGTAGCCATATCCGGCGGGGAATTTACACCAGGGGGCGCCCTTGTCAGATACCGGAGACCATAAGCAGCTGTACCAAAGCAGAGCTCATTTTGATTATGTGTGTTTATAGATGAATGAATGAAATTTCCTTCAGTAATTTTACAATTTTACTGATAATATAGCACCATATGCCCCATCGTCTACAAATAGTAAAAACAGTCATCTTCTAACGCATATATGTTTAGTGTGTTTCAGAAAGTGATGTACCTGTTCAGTATTTTCTCTCTGCATATCCCCCTATTCTATTTTTCTCATGTCCTCATACCCACCTTCCTTTGCACTTCTCTCTGCATACCACTTGTTCCACGCACTTACTCTGTACATAACAAGTTTTCCTTTTTATTTACTTCTACATAGCAGTTTCATTGCAATTCTACTCTCAACATACCCATGTTTTTACGCTTCTCTCAACATACATATACCCACCCTTCTTTGCACTGCTTCTCTTTACATATCCTCTTTCATTGCAATTCTACCCTCTACATGCCTTTTCAATGCGCTTCCTTCTTCATACTCCGTTCTTTGCAATTCTCCAGTCTACATACCACTTTCTAGTTGTACATCTCCATTCTGCATACATGTACATCTATCTACCTCCCTTCCTTGCACTTCTCAAGTCTACATACCACCTTCTAGTTGTACATCTCCATTCTACATACCTCCCTTCCTTGCGCTTCTCTTAGCTACATACCACCTTCTAGTTGTACAGCTCCATTCTACATACCCCCTGTCCTTGCACTTCTCCTCTGTACCGTCAGACTCTGGGTGACAATCAACGATGACATCAGAGCGCTCGCCTAAGCTGGAACTAAACAGCGAAATACACACATTGTGGAAGTCATCTTTCCCGAAATATTTTAAGGAGTTAATGAGAGAGATAGACAGAGAGAGAGAGAGAGAGAGAGAGAGAGAGAAGGGGGGAGAGAGAGAGAGAGAGTAGGGGGTCGAAATAGGACGGATACGGGGAGGGAGTGTATATACTGGAAACACCGCGAAACACACTACTGTAATGCACGCACACTGGTGAATTTTCCTTTTCCTTGTTGAAATGCAAGACGAGCCCCACAGTCAGCGAGATAGCCAAACACACAATCAAGAAAAAGGCAAAGGCAATTTTCCTCTTGGCCGTGGAACTCCCAGTAACAGCATCGGCAGTCATATCTCAGTCTGAAATATAAAACAGTGAAAAGTTGAGGTTGTAGTTAGATATGGAGAAGTATCATTTGTACTCAAAAACGACCAGCCATACAATTCCATCAGCAATTTACAAGGAAGACCAGTGATACATTTCCATCGGTAAAATATAGGAAAAAACAACTGTATGAGTTCATTAGCAATATGCAAGAAAGAACAGTTATATAAAAGTAAGAGCAGTTGTACAATTCCATCTGTAATATATAAGGAAGACCAGTTATGCAATCCCATCAGTGATATACAAAAAAGGCTCAGATGTGCAATCCCATCAGTAATATATAAGAAAGGTCATTTGCAATATTCCATCAAAAAAGACAAGTTGTGAAATCCCATCAGTAATATACAAGAAAGACTAGTTGTACAATCCCAACAGTAATATACAAGAAAAGTCATTTGTAATATTCCACCAAGAAAGACCAGTTGCAAGACCAGTCATGTCACACATACTTTAAATGTATTTGGGTCAGATATACGTCGGATCTGTATGTTCAGATTGGGGTTGATACACACCCGTGGTGAAGTGAATAAAGCGTCTGCCCGAAAAACATAAGGCCGTCGATCGATCCCCTTTTGCCCCTTGTCACAAGATGTTGGAAGGCATCTTGGAAGTGGGGGAGTTAGTGCTTAATAACATGAATAAGTACTGAAGGATTCAGGGATCCATATTAAACTGCAGCATTGTATTTCCTCGGACAATCACAATGAAACACACACGCAAATACAAAATCACCTGGACTCTCAGACTCCTTATTGTCCAACCTCACCTCACGGTTGTAGTAATGTCATTTCACCTAGGGGTGGTTGTGTGTTCGGAGAGCACCGTTACAACCGCATTTGTGTTAAGGTGGCGGGAGACATTACTCATCTCGAGAGACTTAACTTCAAATATAGAAGTCAGTGGCGTAACCTAGTTTCAGAGTTAGTTCGTCACGACAAAATATATCTCTCGCCGTACATGAGCATTGCGCCATTAGCTATGCCATTGCTAGGATATTGTGAAACGCGGTACACAGTCATCATACTCACTGACGTACAGTCGGATCACAGTATCTCGAACTTGGCTCCAACAAATAAAGAAAATATATGTTACACCACACACGAAACCATATGATTGTTCTTTGTAATATATTGTGTATTATTTGAAGGAATTTACTTTTGTGTCGTTGACAAACTGTGCCCGGTTGCGATTTGATTTGATTTCTGTTCAATGTAAACAGATAATTACACACTATAAAAACAGAAAGAAAAAAACACTAAATCACTTGACTCCAACTGTTAGTAACTCGAAGATGTCAGGACGTTTGAGATAGCTCACAACGTGCATAGCTTTAAAAATATTAAAATAGCTTTAAAAATATTAAAATTCAAAACTTCGAGGACAAAGTACAAGATTCCACATTCGCCCTTCTGCTATGGATGACTCAAATCAAAAGCCTTATTTTCGCTTTTCAGTTCAACAAAGCTCAAGTGCAGTGGAAAATGTCTTTCATACTCTGTCCTTGAGCCTAGCTGCGTCACAATGAAAACACCAACACGAAATGTGCATACAGTAGACCAGTATAATATACAGTGTCCAAACTTAGGGTTTAATGTCGCCATTAATCTTAGCGTCTACAGGCAACAGCATGTGTTTGACGACTTTTGTTTTTGTAAAAAAAACCCCGAATATTGTGTCTCATTTTAACTATTTACTATATCTTATTTTAAACCGAAACTTGCACAAAGATACGATAGAGATCATATTGTGTCATGAACCGTGACTAACTGAGTGAGTGCCCCTGAGTACCGCTTTGGCTGTGTTATATTTCATGTAATTTGCATGTCCTTTTGTCTATAACTTCTATCATTATGTGACACTTAAACGAGATTAAAATAGCATGTGATATTAGAGGAAAATGTGTTATATGCGCTAACGACGAATTGACAGTTATAACGCAATATTTACTGTTCCGTATCTGAAAGTCGAAATACGACGGGTACATTATGTGCGATTAGGGGAAAGAGTAAACATGTGTTATTGAAAATACTTAAAAATATGCAAACACAAGTGTAGATTCAGTTAATAGTGTATTACTCAGATGTAGGTGAGTCAGCATAGCTTTGCTGACATGCATACAGTTATCTCAGTCTTGTCAAGCAGTGAGATCGACATTATTTACAGTCGCTCATTTTTTATACGGGTGAAGTGGCTCTAGTTATCTGTGTCAAGGCCGTTGACGTGGAGGTTGTGTGTGTACAGAGACGACGTGCCTGAAGAAAGACATGGGGATCGTATACCTAGCACTCGTGGTGCCAGCAAGTGAGAAACAGGTTTCCGCGCACCTGTGCCACATTTTTATGCTTCAAATACGTATTACATGGGTAAAATAGATCTTCGACTTGCTGACAATCGACAAGATGAATGGATGTTGCTATGGCACAAGAGAGTTCTCATATCAGCACGTCTAGTCTTCTTTAGTACAGGTCTCGGTCCCGAGTGAGTGTCTCTGAGTCCGTGGGTGTATGCGCATGCGACGTGGATGCGTCCAGTTCTAAATGCAGATCCGGATCCAGAGTGAATGAATGCACGTGCGTACGTGCGTACGTGCGTACGTGCATGCATTCAGTCCAGAAGCTCGGATCTCCCAACAACTTTAGTCACAGTGATAGCGGATCGTGATATATTTTCATGACCGACAGGAGGTCAACATTGTTTTCTCACAATTGATCAACTAGCCCATAATTGAACTGCAACAACAGAGGTGTCTAAATAACAACTAAGAAAAACTTGTATGAAGAATATCAACACGAGCCAGTTACAACACTGATCAGATCCATAGTCCATTCGCTCATTTCTCCGATTCGTCACTAGGATTTGTCACTAGGATGTGTCACTAGGATTTGTCACTAGGATTTGTCACTAGGGTGTGCCATTTTTTATTTTGATTTTTGAATGGACGTGCTAATAAACTATCGAACTTATACCCTTAAAGCGTTACGGTGTTAAACGGTCAAACTGACCACACAGCACTTCAGAGATGATTCATGCATGGAAATTTCCAAGGGGTTTTCTCAGGAAAGTGGAATTAATCCGTCAGTGTTAAAGTCACATCAAGAATTCGTGACGTCAACATCAGTCTTACGTTCATGTGACTGAATGTGACTCACCTATCACCTGATGGAAGAGATAATTATCGCGCAAACCTCGCTCCAAAAATATTTGCTTTTAAATGCCAGTTGTTTCGTTTAATTTAATTTAGTTTAGTTTAACTCCTTTTCTGAAAGTATGCATGCATTTGTTAACAATCCACCGAGAGGTGTGTGTGGTGGAACGGTCCTTCTGAATCGCGTGATTGAATGTAACACTTGGGATTGCGCTCTCGTAGTAAATTACAGATTCTTGTACATTTTGGGGTTGAGTCCCATACGGGGATTTGGATTTGCCCCCTTGGAGTCAACGATCTAACCCACTCAGCCACTGTGTGCGGACAACTGGTGGACTAAATCACATATTTTGTGTACCCTTCTGACAAGCTGAAATGGGCATGGCTCCAAAGTGGTTGGCAATGTCATATTTGGGATTTCACTTCATTAAGCATTGTGTAATCTGCTTGGTTGAAGAACTATTATTTTACTTGAAATTTCATAGAGTGAAATAAAGTTCATGTTTAGCCTCAAAATTGGTTTTCCGTGTTGGAATGACACTCCATATTCATAACTAGAGTGACATGAGCTAATACTAATAAATCACAGTGATATATTGGATTTTGACATTTGCCAGTTATGAAATAATAGGACAGTTTATTGTAGCATAGTATAAACATCTGTCATTAGATATCGCAATGATATATTGGAGATTTTCATGTGCCAGTTATGGGATAATAAGGAGAGCTTAACGTAGCATAGTATAAACAAGTGATATTATATATCAAAGTGATATATCAGAGATTGACATGTGTCAGTTCTCTACACATTCGATGTGTTATCGTGACATTAGAACATTGTGAAAAGCTGTCGTGTTTGATGGCTTGCATATCTGAATGGTGCAACATATGTCATATTTGGGATTTCACTTTCTTAGTAAAGTACAAATTCCACTGTCGGAAGTCGCGGTGGCTGAGCGGGCTAGGCGGCTGACTTTGTGTGCTGGCGATTAGGTGCCTGACTCTGAGGGTGCGGGTTCGAATCCCGGATGGGACTCAACCGAAAAAAGTACTAGAATTTGTACTTTACTAAGAAAGTGAAATCCCAAATATGACATATGTTGCATTTGACCACTTTCTAAATGGCATCGTGTAATCATATCTGAATGGTGAACATAACTATGTATGTTGTAGCGATGTGGTGATCAAACAGTCGTCCTGTGTCCTTTCTGGTATTTGCAGAAGCCTGAGGTCTTTCTTTAACTGCGAAGGGAGGCAGCTGACAAGACCGAGGGCTCCTACAAATGATAATGCCCTGAAAAGCAGCCTTACTGTCGTTATAGCTAAATGCATGGAATGTGTAATTAAATTGTAATACAAACAACGGTTGTCAGACTAGTCACGTACCTGAGTGTTAATCTGCCTCCTATGAACACAGACCAACTAGTTGTATCAGATTAGTCACTTACCTTGGTATAACGGCTGTATTTATCGGGGGTGAAGAGACCGGACGGAATACCTTTCTAACTCCGTTTTGTAGCCTGCGTGATAGACAGTGCACTTACTCCCAAACCCAGCGTGTTTGTCGGTAAACATGGCTTGACACTCGGCCCTTTAGCTAGTGCTATGGGAGTGGCGGTGTACATCTATATTTATGCAACGCTGCTGTAAGATACATTGTATCTGCAGCTGTTACCCATATGCCAAATGATATGGAAAAATGTGGATGATTTTAATTATATTTGCTGCATTTAATACGTTCGTGTTGTGTGTAGAAAGCCGACCAATGCGTCACAGTTTGGTATATTCACGTTGGCATCAAGAAAGCTGTGGTATCTCCTCGCTCCGCAGCAGGCAGGAGGTCTGCTTTAGTAGGAGATACACATATTGGATTTGACGACAATAATATGAGTCTCAATCAGTAAGCTGTTCTACAACATGTATGTCACGTGCTCCTTTTGTCATGTAACAGGATCCGGCTTGACGTAAGAGGCGACTAACGGGATTGGGTGACCATTCTCACTGACTTGGTTGACGCATGTATCCTTGAAGCGTTGTCAGTTTTTGTTTTTTTGTTTGTTGTTTTTGGGGTTTTTTTAATCTGTTTGAAAATATCTTCACCATGTGAAGAGGAACATAACTATACACATAAAAGTGAATTAGTGTAGTTTTGATCACATACGACCTCAGTTGGAGAGAGTTATAAATGTGTTTGACACATCTTGAGATTGTTGACATTATGGCCGTAGAGATGGATTACCGACCACAACCTACTTAGAGTTCGCATACATAAACAATTACTTGATCCTTCTTCTGACCTAGTGCATGTTATGTGGGATCGGGTACTCCCAGTACCCAAAGTGCTCACGGGAATAGAAATACAACGGTTTTGGTGTGTTTTTTTCCACGTAGTTTTGAACACGACTAAAGTTCTCTTGCCGAAAATGTACTATTTATTTTTTTTAACGGTTCATTCATAGTTTTGATTGTCTAATGCACAATCTCTTTTGCGTTAGACGCGTAAATGCTATTTCCCACTGACACATGTCATCGGTTTCCCATTGTGTAGATCGATGCGCATGCTGTTGATCAGTGGATTGTCTGGTCGATTATTCACAGACCCCCGCTATATAGCTGGAATATTGCTGAGTGAGGCGTAAAACTAAACTCACTTACTCACTCAGTAGTATACTCTCATACCCAGTGTCTGTTTATGTGAGTGCGTGAGTTTAGTGTTATGCCACAGTCAGCAATGTTCCAGCTATAAAGCGGCCGTCTCTAAATCATCGTGTTTGGAACAGTCAGTCCAGTGATGAATAGCTTGAGCATCGATCAGTGCAGTGAGGCACCGATGAAATCTGTCGACCAAGTCAACGAGCCTGACCACCGGATCCCGTTAGCTGCCTCTTACGACAAGCATAGTCACCTTTTTGGGGCATTTATTTGCGTAATGAACAAAAGACGATTTCGAGGTCTTGGTAGCAAATGTAAAACCCGCGGAGGAAGGAATTTGAACACTCTTCTCCAACGTTAAGTCAAATACATATAAGAGCGGGAATTATCAGCTAAGATACAAAAACAAACATCGATCATAGGGTTAACTGATAACACGCTGATTGATTAATTCCTTTTGTTTTGCTCACTGGATTTCTCAAAAGGTAGTGTTTATATGTGTAGATTTACTGTTGTATACCGATCAAACCCTGTCGTAAAGTACTTGTGTAAAAACAACATCCTTTCTCAAAGGATTAACCACAGACAGACAACGTGCACTAGATCGTGCTTAGAGCGTGTGTGAAAAATGATTCACATAAGCAATCCTATAAAATGTCTAAATATTACAGTCATGTTCACTACAAATATAAACAGGTTGTCTGCTTTTCATGAAGTTTCAAAATGCATACAAAAAGGGTAATAAACTGTTTAGGATTATAAGACAAAATATTAACACGCGCATTTATTTTCATTCCTAACATTTTCTACCACTGGCAGATGGTTCAATATCCAAATGTTTTTGTGTGTTGTCATAAAAGATCAAGATGGAAATATTATCAAGTGAAAAGATTTCATTTTAGGTGATGAATCTATACCTACGCTGTCAATTGCGAATCCGTGGGCGCCACAAAAGTCAAGAACCAAACGAGAATTCGGTTGATATCATTCTAGACAAAAAAAAGAAAGAAAACCCCCCAAAACTGGGCGGTGGGATAGCTTAGTGGTTAAAGCGTTCGTTCGTCCCTCCGAAGACTCGGGTTCGATTCCCCACATGGGTACAATGTGTGAGGTCCATTTTCTGGTATCCTCCGCCGTGATATTGTTAGAATATTGCTAAAAGCGGCGTAAAACCAAACTCACTCACTAGAAAAAAAACCAATAGCAATAATTTTTCTTAGAAGAGAGTGATGCCGAATTTGCAATTTACACTAAATTTATCGTCCCATGATGAACTCTCTGGGTGGATTTGTACACAAGAATAGAGCAAAATCATATTCTGTTCTGCAAATTGATTTGTTACATAAATTGAAAGCAGCATTTTCTGAAATGTGAGTCCATCTAACAAAATTAATGTAAGTAGTTCTTTCCTAACCAAGACTGATATGCCTCCAGACAGTCTACCATGTGATGACAATTTATCTGCATCTTTGTTTACAAATTTAAAATCATGAAAAACATGGTATAAATCAAGATCTTAACATCAAGATTCTGAGATTCCAATAACGTCAAATGCATTGATATAATTAACAACGTCAGTGGCGGTTAACTTACATTAAACTCAGGAATGTTGTCACCTGAGGCTGAGTAATCCTGATGAAGCGTCCTACAAATCATTTCAATTAGTGTCACTCACTCGGCCCTGGTCATACTTCGCCCGTATATCCCACGCCTGCTCTCTATAGTTCTTAATATATTTTGTTGTCAACCAGCAGAAATTAAATAACCTTTTGCTATCAGTGATTTATAACAATCAAATCCATCCATATCATCACCGCGTACCATCTGTCACTAAACACTTATCGCATCAAACATATCTTCCAATATACCCGAGTACTCAACCCGTATACCCCACACATTGTGCTGTCATCCCAGTCGCAAGTCCGAACTACGTACCCTACTGCACAATGACAGGGTGTTTAGGTTATTGTGACATGCATTTTAATCAAGAAATACCCTGTCGAACCTGTTGCGTAATTACACGGATCGTGCACAACTCACTACAGGGTATGACATCTGAAGTGGGATTGACAACGATAGGATTAATTGTAAAGTTTGATTTGTTGCTCGACTGTTTTGTGACTACGTTCTTCGCGTGCATATTTCTCTGATTTCCACTGTAACTATGCCATAATCAAGACAGTTTTGCTGGAATGTGTTGAGACGGGACAGGACACACCTACCTGGAGGTTCGACTTCCTTGTTATACATGTCACTTAAGAGTCACATGTTTCTGTGCGAGTTGTATCGCAAAAATATCCACCGAGGCATGCATTCTGTAACTATGACACAACACAATGTACACGGTTGGAAATGCATTAAGCAACACTAAATTCTAAGACCTATAAATCGGAAAATTTAGAAAGAAGACAATTTGCCCTAAGCGATACATGAAATTGACATAACTCAGTGTGCCGCACGAGGTTTAAGCATGTAAATCAATAGCAGACAGATCGTATGAAACGTCCCACCTAGCTCATCATCAGTGTCCTGGCACGTCATAAAATGTCCGAGGCTTTGAAATGGCAGATTATTGGCATGGGGAATGGTATGTCCCTTCGACAAATTGAACAGCAAGTTGGGTGCCGCCATTCAATCATTTCACGACTCATCAGCAAGCACAGGGCCATTGCTGTTGTTAAAGATCGCCCAAGACCAGACAGACCCCGTAAGACGGCAGCAAGAGAGGATAGAACACTATCGAGACTTGATTCTAGCTCCTTCTTACGATAATGGTTAGCGGGCAGAATCCTCTTTGATAGAACTGCCAGGAATTGCTTTAAAGCAGCTTGACACAGGGCCAGAAGACCAATAAAGCGCATCTAACTGTCTCCAGCTCATAAAGCAGCACGTCTTGAATGGTGTAATCACCGTGTACGCTGGAATTTTGAATCATGGCGGAGGGTCCATTTATCCGATGATATCTTATTGCATATGGTGGATGGTAGGACACGCATGTGGAGAAAAGGGGCACAGCTATGGTTCCACGATACATCCAAGAGACGGCTCCTTTTGGTGGACATTCGGTCATGGTGTGGGAATGCATTTCCTAAGCTGTACCTTATGAAGGTTCGTGGTACCCTTTCTGGGCCTCGGTATCAACAAGACGTCCTTGAGACCATCCTCTTGTGTCAAGGTCCATCTTTAAGGATGACAACGTGAGGGGCACGTGCTGTAACCGAGTTCTTTAAGCCATTCCATGGCCAGCTATGACTCCAGATCTCAATCTTATTGAGCATTTGCGGGACATTTCGAGCCTCCGCGTGCGACAAAGAGACCCCCCCCCCCCCCAAATATCTACATACGATGCTGGCACCTGTAGCTTCAAACTCGCAACTTCTCCAGCTGTTAGTGCGTCCGAATACTACTGTGGTCCCTTTGAACAAACGTGACAACACGTGAAGTATGGGTTGCCTCTCCCTCGCTGTGATGGGGTTGGAATATATGTAAAACAGAACACACAGCCATTTCTCTTTCTCTGTCTTTCTCTGTGTCCCTCTCTGTCTCTCCGTCTCTCTCTGTCTCTCCCTCGCTGTGATGGGGTTGGAATATATGTAAAACAGAACACACAGCCATTTCTCTTTCTCTGTCTTTCTCTGTGTCCCTCTCTGTCTCTCCGTCTCTCTCTGCCTCTCCCTCGCTGTGATGGGGTTGGAATATATGTAAAACAGAACAAACAGCCATTTCTCTTTCTCTGTCTCTCTGTGTGTCCCTCTCTGTCTCTCTCTGTCTCTCTCCGTCTCTCCCCTCCCTCCAAATATCTACATACGATGCTGGCACCTGTAGCTTCAGTCTCGCAATTTCTCCAGCTGTTAGTGCGTCCGAATACTACTGTGGTCCCTTTGAACAAACGTGACAACACGTGAAGTATGGGTTGCCTCTCCCTCGCTGTGATGGGGTTGGAATATATGTAAAACAGAACACACAGCCATTTCTCTTTCTCTGTCTCTCTCTGTGTCCCTCTCTGTCTCTCTGTCTCTCTCTCTGTCTCTCCCTCGCTGTGATGGGGTTGGAATATATGCAAAACAGAGCACACAGCCATTTCTCTTTCTTTGTCTCTCTCTGCCTCTCCCTCGCTGTGATGGGGTTGGAATATATGCAAAACAGAGCACGCAGGTATTTCTCTTTCTTTGTCTCTCTCTGCCTCTCCCTCGCTGTGATGGGGATGGAATATATGCAAAACAGAGCACGCAGCCATTTCTCTTTCTTTGTCTCTCTCTGTCTCTCCCTCGCTGTGATGGGGTTGGAATATATGTAAAACAGAACACACAGCCATTTCTCTTTCTTTGTCTCTCTCTGCCTCTCCCTCGCTGTGATGGGGTTGGAATATATGCAAAACAGAACACACAGCCATTTCTCTTTCTTTGTCTCTCTCTGTCTCTCCCTCGCTGTGATGGGGTTGGAATATATGTAAAACAGAACACACAGCCATTTCTCTTTCTCTGTCTCTCTCTGCCTCTCCCTCGCTGTGATGGGGTTGGAATATATGTAAAACAGAACACACAGCCATTTCTCTTTCTCTGTCTCTCTCTGCCTCTCCCTCGCTGTGATGGGGTTGGAATATATGTAAAACAGAACACACAGCCATATCTCTTTCTCTGTCTCTCTCTGCCTCTCCCTCGCTGTGATGGGGTTGGAATATATGTAAAACAGAGCACGCAGCCATTTCTCTCTCTTTCTCTCCGTCTTTCTCTGTCTCTCCCTCGCTGTGATGGGGTTGGAATATATGTAAAACAGAACACACAGCCATTTCTCTTTCTCTTTCTCTGTCTCTCTCTGTGTTCCTCTCTGTCTCTCTGTGTCTCTCTCTGCCTGTCTCTCTGTCTCTCACGCACACATACACACACTAAATATACAGCTTTAATATACATGATCATATACATGATCTACACTGAAATATTTGTGTTAGTTGATTGTATTATGTTTAAACAACGCTTGCATTTTTGTCTCAGAGAGTATGCCTTCGCACTTTTATCGGCAGACTGAGAGAATTGCAAACTAACAGAGTTACCTCCCTCCGATCGAAATCTTTCTCGACAAGTGCCGTGAATCCTGAGTGAGTTACCGACAAAGCATAATTTAATCGACCGCTAGAGCATGAGTATCAAACCACCTGACAGGAGACATCCGACTTGGGTGACATCAGCGATTAATTGCCAAGTTTGTCTGCTGGCGTTTCAGTGCTTCAGTATGAAGCTGGACACATCCTGTTCTCAGCATGTTTAGAATGTTCTATTTTACTGAGAAACTATCTTCCATTTTTTTTATTCAAAGCATATTTTCATCATAATCCTTAACAATTCCCTACAAAACTGACATCGCTATGTTCATATACTACGAACAAAGTGTCTTCAGCAACTCTTGCTTGTCCTAAGAAGCGAGCAACTGGTTGTCTTGATGGGCACTAGTCATCGTGTCCCAGATGCTTATTGAATCTGTTCACCGGACTGCTTGGTCCAGACAAGAATATTTATAGACGGTCCTTATGAGAGCGGCCCCTTACACAGCGCACGAACACACACACGTGTGCTATATAAGGAAAAACAAAGCCAATTCACAACGTACAATATTTCGCTATTGTAGTTCTAATCTACCTGGTATAACCGTGAATACATTAGGTATTAGATGTATGTAGTTTACAATCAAGCCCACTCAAAAGTAATGTCAGTATCGGTCATGTTTCAGTAATTCACCCCCGACGTCTATGGACCAAGCTGCACCAAGCCATGATTATCACTGGAGTACTCAAGACAGCCTTCACCACTGTTATGTTTGTTCTCAGTGATGACATCCCTCAATACTTTCGGCTGGTTTCAGTGCACTGTACCATGTCGACATCTACCATTCCACTTCATGTGTAAAGCCCCGTGAAGTCCAGGGTAGAATAAAAAAGGCGACTATGCTTGTCGTAAGAGGCGACTAAAGGGATCGCGTGGTCAGACTCGCTGACTTGGTTGACACATGTCATTGGTTTCCAATTTAGCAGATCGATGCTCATGTTGTTGATCACTGGAGTTTCTGGTCCAGACTCGATTATTGACAGACTGCCGCCATATAGTTTGAATATTGCTGAGTGCGGCGTAAACACAACTGACTCACTCCAACACACTCCAGTTTCCAATTGAGCAGATCAATGCTCATGTTGTTGATCACTGGATTGTCTGGTCCAGACACGATTATTTACAGATTGCCGCCATATAGCCGGAATATTGCTGAGTGCGGCGTAAACTCACCTCACTCACTCATCATACGTAAAACCTGACGTTCCCATATACGACATGTTCTTCAGCGGAGGGTTCTTATTATCACACTTTTTTTCATTTGTATAAAATTTGACATACCAATGTCTCTAAGCGTTCCATGTAAACCAGCTGTTAAGTATGAGTGATGTCTGTTTTCCATAATTTGCTCGTAATATTGAACTCAAGTAAAATATTATTCCAAATACTGTAAATAATTTTATAGATGTAAGTCGTACAATGATATCTGTGCAGTTTTCATGTTCGCCACTTCATTTCACGTCACGGCCGAGGTGACTTGTTACAGATCACTTTCCACCGATGTGCATATATACTGGACAAAAATAGTTAGGGATATCTGTAAATTTTGAAATTTTGATTAATGATTATTTAGTCACTGACATACTAATAAAATATCAGTCATAAAAATAAAAATATGGACAACTTATTTTGTCCAGTATATTTTTAAAAAAGAATAAGCGTTTACACCTCAGCCCTGAGATGAGATGAGTAGAAATGGACAATCATATACAAAACAGGAGGATTTGAAACATTATTGTTGTTGAAGAATCTATAGGAAACCATTGTTTTCAAAGCGAAAAAAGCAGACTTCCGGAATTCGCCGGGGGCATGGAGTCATTAGATCATACGTACTTCTTCGAATCCAAGAGTTTGTTTACACCCAGATTTACATGCGCTGTGTTGTATTGTAACTGCACCTCTTTATAATCGAGATGTGCACAAAGAGTAGTTTGCGATTATTTGTATTATCACTTCGTATGAACCGCTCATTTTGTCACTGGTTTATCATCCAAGGTATAATTTGAATTGCATCACAATGGTTGGGACTTCGGAGCCGAAACAGCAGTTTGTTTCTGGAACTTGACTGTTACTGACAAGGTGCCTAATGATAATGATGTTAAATGCCTCGCAACATAATACACATGCATGAAGTGAAGGCAAGAATGGTCAAGGCAATGAGACGGTGCCGTTTGGTTATATTGAAATCTGTTTGAGATTTGCACTCGTGTACTTTGATTCTCGTGGACACTGCATTGTCATCCAGGGCAGTACTTCGAATATCTAATGTCCTGCATCGTCACCCTCTTGCAGCTTCTTCCATGTCGGACGTCGACATACAGACGTTCTTTATCATGACAACAAATGCCGGTTTCACTAGGACAAACGTATTGGTGAGCTGGGGTTTTTTCCAGTATGTTTGGGGATTTGCCTCAAAGTGTGGAGATCACCATAGCCTACTGTGAAGAAACTCTCTCTGGCCTCAAACATTTTGTATGGATAATTATTTTGATTTTATTGAGTCTTGTATTGCTCTGGGTCTATAAACGGAACAATATATACCTGACACGTGTTTCTTGAAAAGTGTCCAGATAACTAGATTAGTATTATATCTACCTACATATCACTTCATAGAGTTTCAAAGTGTAGTATTTGAAGCAAAAACGTTGTTCAAGGCGAGGCTGTCTTTTCCATACATTCTCAACAAAGGCACTTGATAACCTGTGCATTTGCCATTCGTTATGTTGTTGGGTAAGATCGCCCAGATACGTGTCTACAGCTGATAGCTATTTCCGGTTTTGTTTACGAGATAAATATTCTCTGTAATCTTAATCCATGCATATATTACATTGCTCATCAAAAATGGATTTGAACTGAAAAGGTAAACAAGCTTGTCTATTAATGTTTCTTGCAAATGTGAAGTCTTCACTGACACAGTCGTATTCTCTTTATTCCTTATAATAATTTCACGTCCGTCCCAGGTATGCATGCTAATTAAAATATTTGCGTCATTTGTTAACATTTTGCGTAATTTACGCATGGCGCAGGGCCAAATGAATCCCTGCAATGTAATATGTAAGTATATATAATACTAATATATGGATTTAAACACAAAAGAGGATACATGTTAGGCATTCAGATGATTTTGAGAGCTCGGGCCAAGGCGGACCGAACTCTTGTGGTACAGTGTCTTTGTTGAGAATGTATGGAAAAGAGGGCCTCACTTTGAGCGAAGGTTTTGCTTCAGATCCTACACTTTGAGACTCTGTGGGGTGATATGTAGGGAAATATGATACCAATCTAGTTATCTGGACACATTTCTAGAAACGTGTCCGGTTTATATTGTGTTTAACATGACCGGCCAAGTCGGACCGAAGAGAGACTATTAAGCAATTGAGGCTGTGTTGGTGGTTTTGGTTCCAAAGGATTTTTTTCCGGCAGTCGTTGGGAACGGAGAGAGAAAATGGCTTCACTTTTAGTTTACTTATGAAGTGGTATTTAGGTACATGACTTATGATATAATACCATTTTGTTTTTCGTGTGTACTAGTAAATAAGCGCATATGCATATATTAACATGGAGAAAACGCACAGTGTTTCTGAAGATTTGATGGCAGTGTGTGCTAATGAAATACAGACATATCACAGACTAACTGACCACGTTTCACAATCGTCAGTTGGCCATGGGTCACACTGTCAAACGAACGTCCGAGACCAGTATCTTGTATGGTCAGCAGATAGAGATAGGCTAATCGAATTCAGTGTGAACTTCACTCATCAACTCGTCAATAAAGTAACTTAACTGTGCAGTAGGCACCTTATCGTCAGTCGAATTAGGCAATGGGATTAAGATATAGCAACTGAAATTCACGGCAACAAGTATATCGTCAGTTTTATCAGAAAATGGGATTAGAAATGATAATTGGAATACGTATAAAACAGGGATGGCACAGTCACAAATCATTTTGTGACTGCTGTGTATTAAACAAAATTGTTTGTTTTACTCAGGTGAGAAACTTTCCTTTCTCCTACTTTGACAAATCGTTGCCACTGATGTTCGGAATTAACTGTAATCTATTGATGATACTTTATGTTCCGACCCTTGCCACAACCGTTAGGCATATGTGAAACGTGGCGTCGTTAAATGTATTTCTCAACTACTCCGTATTTGATAATGTTTAACTTTACATTGTTTTGTGGCTATTTTGGATTGTATAAAGTGCGTCGAACATTGCGTTATCAGCACTGTGCTGTCCGTGCTGCATGAACGCCCGTTAGGTTGTATGTGACATATTTTATCTATTATATTACGCTGTGAACACTATGCTGTTTTGTAACTATGTACTATGTAGATTGTATAAACGCCCTCTGGCTTGATGTGTAGAGTATTCAACAATGACATTACGTTGTATACTTTTGAATGTGTATCGTGGTTAATATCGTGTGTATAACGAATCTGTGTATGATGTTTATGTTCTTTGAAAGCTGATTAATAAATATAATTGCAACATAGTACTATTGAATTATCATGTAAAAATCATCCTGTGACTGTTGTGTATTAAACTCCTTGTTTGTTTTACTCATGTGTTGTGTTGTGTTGTGTTTTGGGTTGGTATAGTCATACCTCTTGCCAAGCGAGCCAATTCCCCAAACAGCTTGTGTGGTATAAAATTCATGACAGTTTTTGTGTGTGTGAATGTATGCTTTGTTTGATCCTTCATAACATATTATAAAATTGTGTTTTCTTTTAATATACATAATCATGTCATATTTGACCACTAAGACTCGTCAATATCAACCTCTCTTTAACATCAATATCTTAAAAATATGAGACCTAAAGGTTCATTAGGAATCCCAATGTCATTGTTAACTACACATTTTCAATAAAACCATGCTTTTGTGAAGCCAGTAAGTGTATCTTCCCAAATGTGCAGATTTCGTTTGAATATTCTACAGTCCCTTTTTTGTATTACCCGGTGGCCCGGTCCGACTTGTCTCAAAAATGAAACGTACAGCTTTGTGGATTACAGCTTCTTGTTTATTACGTTGAGAGACGTTTCGTTGCAGTTTCTTACATTGATGCAAAGCTAAATGTGAATACAACCAAACTGTGAGATGAATCACATACATGGCATGTTGTGACAAACAGCGGATTAATATCGATAACAGCATGTGATAGAATAAACAGGTGGTGCATAACTGGAAGAGGCCAGTAGGGAACAAAAATAACAAAGAGCACTAGTGATGATTCCAATGACGAGTGGGATTAAGTAGTAACAACAAATAGACACAATGCTTAGATAGTCTATGTTTTGAATAGTTCTTCATATGTCGATGCTATGTAGTATCCTTGGTCTCTATTGATCAAAGGTTTGTGACAGCGGATATCGATGGCGTCCAGCAGTTTCCTTTTTGTCCTGGTTTTTGGTTGACAGGACTTCGAATTCGTCGAACTTGATTCGATGAGTGGGGAATTTTGGTCTGAGATTGCTGATTTGCTTGCTAAACAAGTAGTAAGCCGACTTTTCTTGGCCCGACTTTCAGGCCATCCCGTTAATAAGCGGCTGAAAAACCTGTTAGAGCACTACTGCACCAATCAAATGTCATGTGTATGTCATTTCTAAAGCTAATGGAACTTGATCTTTAAGTTTAGAACAACAATATCTTGAAACCTGCCAAGGTCCTTACAACTGTGCACATACATGTGGAATATAACCAAAATATGAAAAAAGAAATTAACTGGAGTCGTATATTAGTAGTTGCCAGTGTAGAGATGACACAACTATTTGGATGATCAAGTTCTTTATATGGACATGCAAATTTTTCATGCTTGAAAACGGTGTCAGAACCGAAACGTCGAAGTTGTTAGAATAAAGAAGTTGATCATCTATATAGTTGTGCTATCTCTAAAGAAATTAACAAAACAAAACAAAACAAAACAAAGAACAATTTGGGAAAAAGAACAAAGGTAGATAGATTTGAAATTGTGTTCAAAACCAGAGTGTTCTATGCATCAGAAATATAGCTGAATCATTATTGTATAGCTATTGTGTGATTATTTCCCCTTAGCTGCAAGCGGGCAATGAACACTCAACTTATCTGTTCACGGATATACTCTCGAGCATCTCTTGTGGATTTTGTAAGACATTTTCAGCTATGAATATACTGAAGTTATGTGAATTCACACAAATGACATCTTAATTATATGAAGATTTGTGTGACCACTTCAAAGATGTACAGTGACTATGTCTCATGAAGGTTTGTGTGACCACTTCAAAGATGTACAGTGACTATGTCTCATATATCTACAGACCATGCATATGTGTGTGGAAAAGGTGCATCAGAAATGTCCATTAATATAATGTTATGTATACTGTTATACTTAGTGAATATTAAATAAAAAATGTCACGTCAATATAAAGTAGCTATATGTTAATTTTCACAAAACATTCAAAGTAAACAAATTATATAGCTGATTAATTACAATAAAATACATAAATGCTTAGGGACATGTTAAGTGATTACATTAGGCAAATGCAAGATCCATCTGATTACAAACACCCTACTTCAAACAAATGCCAAAACAACAATACAATACTTAAACGCTTATGAAAATCCTCTGAACATTTAAAAACATGTATTTATTGGTAATTGTTAAGAAAATATTTCCACTTTTAGTCTTAATAGGTGATGGAAAGGATATTGATAAATAAATGAAAGCACTTTGATGTGTTAAACAAGGAACAATGAAAACATTTCTTCAAAAATATTAGTTTTAAGGGTGTGTGGGTAGACTATTACAGCATAAGCAGATTAATAACCCGAACCCAACATTTGCTGATTGATTGCGTGTCACCAGGAAACCCTATCACACACAAAGGTCTATCCACCAGGTTTATCATGCTTAGAACCGACCTCCATCACAGATGTCATTTTGTCTCAAGAGAACAGTTAATGTCAACATGTCAATCACTTGATTGCCTTTCACTGACATATAGCTAGACTGTTTGCTTTGTGTGGATTTAAACAAAGATATCAGTACCCCAGCATGTGGAGAATGACTGCCACTAGAGCAACACAGCCAGCCAGCACTACGCTGACAACCACGGTAGTCACAGACGGCATGTTCCGTTCCATCCATGAAGTTGTGAGGGGCCTGGCAGGGAAGTCCTCTGATTCTGGTTCATCTTGCATAATCTCTGATTTCTGTATCTTTCCCTCAGCAAACAACACCTGCACATAACAAACTGGTTCTTCAAGTAATCCGTTAAAACGAATGTGGATGTACTGTTATCATCCCTGAAGTTGAATTTACACAAGGATACTGTGTGCACGATTGATTCACTAAACAGGGATCACCCATACATCCGTAAGCTCCCACTTCATGACAACACCTGTAATTCCCCCTCCCTCAGACATCCACCCATGTCTACACCTGTAATTCCCCCTCGCCCATCCATCCACTCCATGTCTACAGCTGTGATCTCCCATCCCACGTGTACACCTGTTATCTCCCAGTCCATGTCCTTACCAATGATCCCCCGCTCAATGTCTACACTTGTGATCTCCCACACCATGTGTACATCTGTGACCCTACTCCATGTCCACACCTGTGACCCCTTCCCGATGTCTACAGCTGCACATGTGATTCCCCACTCCATGTCTACACCTGTGATCTCTACCCCCTTCCCTCCACACTCCACGTCTACACCCTTTACCCTCCCACTTCATGTCTACACTTGTGATCCCCCGCTCCATTTCTACTCCCGTTACCATCCCGCTCCATGGTTACACCTGTGATCTCCCAGTCCACGGCAACACCTGTGATCTCCCACTTCATGACTACACCTGTGACCTCCACTTCATGTCTACTCGTGTGACCTCCCACCTTGTGTCTGTACCAATAATCTCTGATTCTTTGACCTTTCCCTTTACCTGTGACCCTCATGTCTACATCATTGTCACTCCATGTCTACACAAGTCACCCTCATGTCTACGCCAGTGTCACGCGCGTCTACGCTAGTGTCACCCAAGGCCACACTAGTGACCTGCATGTCTACACCAGTGTCACCCCAAGTCTACACCAGTCACCCTCATGTCTACACCAGTGTCACCCATGTATACACCAGTGTCACCCAAGTTTACACCAGTGACCTGCATGTCTACACCCGTGTCACCCATGTATACACCAGTGTCACCCAAGTCCACACTAGTGACCTGCATCTCTACACCAGTGTGACCCCAAGTCTACTCCAGTGTCACCCATGTATACACCAGTGTCACCCACGTTTACACCAGTGACCTTCATGTCTACACCAGTGTCACCCATGTCTACACCAGTAACCCTCATGTCTACATCAGTGTCAGACATGTATACACCAGTGTCTCCCCAAGTCTACACCAGTGACCTGCATGTCTACACCAGTGTCACCCCAAGTCTACACCAGTGACCTGCATGTCTACACCAGTGTCACCCCAAGTCTACACTAGTGACCTGCATGTCTACACCAGTGTCACCCCAAGTCTACACCAGTGACCTGCATGTCTACACCAGTGTCACCCAAGTCTACACCAGTGGCCTTCATGTCTACACTAGTGTCTCGCATGTCTACACCAGTGACCTGCATGTCTACACCAGTGTCACCCATGTCTACACCAGTAACCCTCATGTCTACATCAGTGTCAGCCATGTATACACCAGTGTCACCTATGTCTACACCAGCAACCCTCATGTCTACACTAGTGTCACCCATGTCTACACCAGTGTCACCCATGTCTACACCAGTAACCCTCATGTCTACACTAGTGTCTCGCATGTCTACACCAGTGACCTGCATGTCTACACCAGTGTCACCCATGTCTACACCAGTAACCCTCATGTCTACATCAGTGTCAGCCATGTATACACCAGTGTCACCCATGTCTACACCAGTCACCCTCATGTCTACATCAGTGTCAGCCATGTATACACCAGTGTCTCCCATGTCTACACCAGTAACCCTCATGTCTACATCAGTGTCAGCCATGTATACACCAGTGTCTCCAATGTCTACACCAGTGACCTGCAAGTCTACACCAGTGTCACCCCAAGTCTACACTAATGACACCCATGTCTACACCAGTGGTCACCATCTCTACACCATGTAGACAGTGGTCACCACGTACATCTACAACAGTGACCCCTATGTCTACATCAGTGTCACCCCAAGTCTACACCAGTGACCTGAATGTCTACATCACTGACACCCACTGTCTACATCAGTGACCTGCATCTCTACACCAGTGTCACCCCAAGTCTACACTAATGACACCCATGTCTACACCAGTGTCTCCTAAGTCTACACCAGTGGTCACCATCTCTATACCATGTAGACAGTGGTCACCACGTACATCTAAAACAGTGACCCCTATGTCTACATCAGTGTCACCCAAGTCTACACCAGTGACCTGAATGTCTACATCACTGACACCCACTGTCTACATCAGTGACCTGCATCTCTACACCAGTGTCACCCAAAGTCTACACGAGTGACCCCTCTGTGTGCACCTGTGTAACCCATGTTGCCCCATGTCTACACCAGTGGTCACCACATCTATACCAGTGACACCCATGTCTACACCAGTGGTCACCACATCTATACCAGTGACACCCATGTCTACACCAGTGTCACCCAAAGTCTACACGAGTGACCCCTCTGAGTGCACCTGTGTAACCCATGTTGCCCCATGTCTTCACTTGTGTCACCCATGTCTACACCAGTGGTCACCACATCTACACCAGTGACACCCATGTCTACACCGGTGGTCACCACATCTACACCAGTGACCTCCCTGTCTGCACCAGTGTCACCCATGTCTACCATTTGCCGCGATGTCTACACCCAGTGACCCCAATGTCTACACCTGTGTAACCCATGTCTACACCAGTAGCTCTCATGTCTTCACTAGTGTCACCCGTGTCAACGCAGGTGTCACCCATTTCTACAACAGTGCCTCTCCCTATCAACATGTCTCACCCACCTCTCTGGCTGCTCTCTCCCCAGCCTGGATTGCTCCCTCCATGTATCCCAACCATTCTGTAGCTGTTTCTGTTCCAGCAAAATACACACGGTGGTATGGCTTCCTGATCTCCCTGAAGAAAACATTTCTTCATATGCATAACATATGTCTCGACTGAAATAACACTAATGAATCTGACAATCATCTTTAGTTGGCATGACAAAGCAATGTACACTCGTATGATCAGACTCAACAGTCAAAGGGTTTATATCAGAGCAAGGTATGGTGACAGGTACCTAATGTCGTTGTAGACTTGAATACTGCATACTGCATTAAGCCTGTACGTTCCATTCTATACAAGCACTCAAGGGAAGTGCAAACATGAAGCTGCCTACCACATTTTGATACGCGTCCACTCCCTTGGGAGGGGCAATGAAGTAATCGCTTTGTGAAGGAAGCACTACTGTGCTGAAACAGCATTATCTCACAAGGAATACAATCCACACTTCAACCCGTCCGTAGCATCAACGACAAAGCACCACTTGAATACTGAAACAGTGTTACGAGTCTAATTCACGTCCGTCCATATTGTGCAAGAGGATGGTGTAATATGTTATCAAGTGTAATATCATTTCACTTTCTTCCCACACTGTGTTAGTACTCTGGAGTGACATGTGACTATGTCATGCCCCACCCCACACCACCACCCCACACCACCACCCCATCCCTCTGCACCCAGAATTCTGGAACTAGTGTAACGTGGTACAGCTTACCTTCCATACTCTGTCAGTACTCCAGGAGGAAGTGTGACCGAGTAGCACCCCCCAGAATATTCATCATCCATCCAGTTCTTCTCCACATATCCCACAGGCTGAAGAAGTATTGTTTTGAGCAGTAAGAAAAGTCTAAAGATGACTGATGTCAAATTGCATGAACCCAATATATTCTTCTCTTTTCTAGAATGTACGCATGAAACATTAAAGAGCATAAATAACATGACTAGATATTGCATATCTCACTGAAACTATTCACAAACATCAAACTCATTACCTCCAAAAACTTCTTGCTTTTGAATAGTTCTGCAAACTGCTGGCACAATTTCTGTTTTCTGAAACGATGTATAACAATATTATCATGATAAAATATACTGGACAAAATCATGTAGGGATACTAGTACTTTTATGGCTAATATTTTATCAGTATGTCAATGAATAAATACACCATCATTCAAAATTTCAAAGTTTACAAATATCCCTAACTATTTTTGTCCAGTATATACTGAAATACTATTCCAGCAAGTACAAAACAGACTGTCTCATGTCTGAAGAAAACCATGACATACACTGTAAACAACCGCTAGAAGGTTTTAGATTAAAAGACAAACTGCATGCTGTTCATGTATATAATCATTTACGTGTGGTGATTATCCCAATATCACAATGTTCATCCTCCACAGAAGTGATTGAACATTGGATTTAACAACCTGTGTAGTTTCTAGTAGTAGTAGTAGTAGTAGTAGTAGTAGTAGTAGTAGTAGTAGTAGTAGTAGCAGTAGTAGTAGTAGTTCGGCGAACATATTGTACAATTTGACATGGCACACTGATGGACATGGATGCTGACCATGTTATAAACTGGTGGTTCTCCTGGAGCAGGCTATTTTGATAGAGATGACTGACATAACATTGACCCACCTCTCTTCCTTTGTAAGTTGACTCAGGCTACGACACTTGTCAGCCAGGATGAAGGCCATGATCGAAGCATGGGAGCCGTCTGGTTTTGTGTCATCAAAGCATGCAGCAGATGGCCCTGTATCACTCGAAGCCATTCCACTCAGATCTGTAAATCAAACATCACTAGTAATGAAACGCTACTGTGCCACCTTGATCTGTAACGTTGTATATCACTAGAAATGTAGTATTGATGTGTCATTTAGATTTGTAACACTACCAGTGACGAAAACCTCATTTGTCCCTTAGATCTGTATCATTATGCATCATTAAAAATAAATGCGGCAATGTTGTGGCATATACATTTGTACTCGTAACATAACTAATTGGAAACACTCCATTGCATGTTAAATGTGTATCAAAACACGAGTGATGAAACATTGCTATGCCATGTAGATATTTAGCTCTTCCACGTGGATCTGTAAACTCATCAATAACAGCAGACCAGCTATCAGTTCCATATATCGTGACATGTGCTCACCAAGCTCTCTCCAGAATGGGGTGCTGTAGAACATGTTTGTCTTGATGATGGAGCCCATGGGGACTCGCTGAATCAACTGGGCCTTGAGACCAGGTAGCGGAGGAGTGAAGTGCACTCTGGATATCAGCGGCAGTGGCATGGCGCTGATCACGTATTTACACTGAGGGGAAGAGAAAACACTCCTTAAGTCACCCGAGACAGTTTGGTATTTTATAATAACAGTGCAAGCAAGTTGTGTCGAACACGTTGGGACCAAGGGAACAGTTCAACGTCGATATGTTCGAGACATCCATCAGCATAGAGTAATGGTACAGTGAAGGAAATTTGGCAACGACTGAGAGATGTGTTCGACACAACCGTGTTCGAGACATTAGGGTTCTACTGTATTTCAGTTTTGATAGGTTTTGTACCACTATCGGTGATATGCAGTTACAGTGACATTTTGTGCCCATTTCCTTGTCATTGTACCCTTATCACCATTTCTCAAGCAGTTTATGTGAGTGTTTCCGATGCATCTTATACCAATAGTCAGGTTTACAGAGCTTTATGCTTCAACCATTGATCCAGGGAGCATGATGCAGAAAGATAACACCAGTGTGGCAAGTGTGAATTACCGACCTTGACGACTTTCCCATCAACGGTTTGGACAATTGCTCCTGCACCATCCTGTGTGACGCTGGTGACTGGGGAGTTGAGATGAACATCAGCACCGAGCCAGTCACTCATCCCCGCAGACAGCTGCTGGGTCCCACCAACGATCTTCTTCTCCTTGGAAGACATAAACAAGGGGTAAGCACGACAGATCTTGCATAGTTCACGAGAATTTGACTAACATTCATTGCGTGGTACATCATTGATTAGGGACAGCCTGTTTCTACTGTATCCACATTGTATCCATTGTATGGATGGAGTACAGACTGAGAGTATCAGGCTATCTGTGTTCCATCACTTATGAGAGACAACATGCTGACATTTAGGTCACTGTGAGTTAAGGGCTGACTGATACTAACATTCAACCTACATCATACTGACATTGAGGTCATTGTGGGTGGAGTTCAGACTGAAATTAACATTCTACCTGTGCTCCGTTAGTGATGAGAGATATCCTGTTGAAACCATGACCACCGTGGATATATTGGAGGAAGTATAGAAGGGACAACTGATGGTCCTCGGATGTAAAAATAGCGTTGATGAATATCTTGAGTATTCCTCTCACTTCCCTGAAATATAACAGAAGGTGCAAGAGCAAACATCGTCTTTTTAAAAAGAAGTCATTCTCTAGTTCTAACAGTGATTTTTACTCTTTCTAAATGCTAATTGTAACCACCATCAGGATGAGAGGCATATAGAAGATCCTACACGGCCTTCTGTATAATGTCATTTTTATTGTACGAGTTAATGATTTGGAGTCAAATAAGCGAAAGCGAGTTTGATACTAAAACCTTCACGGGTATAATCAAAGTGGTATTTTACGGAAGCGACTTTAGTATTCTGAGCCCTTATTCTCGAAACGTTCGTGGCCCTAAGAATTCTTAACTTTGACCGTAGCCAATGTGTTAAGAATGGGCTTAAGACGTTCGTAGGGATACGAACGTTTCGAGAATAGCTAGCCTGTTTATTGTTCTCCAAAACAAATTGATAAAATCTGCCTACAGAGTGATGACTCTCTGCTTTCCATGAGTCAAGCAAGGTCTGATACTATTGTGACAGTGGTATTCATACTGTGACGTCAGAACTGTAAACCGTTATGGCGTCACACCTCTTACACTATCACACTAGTTATATAATACCTGGTCCAGCAAATAGAGTCGATGAACTCCTGTACAGTGATTGAGTCCCACTCCTTCGCCTTGGCTGCCTTCCAGGGAGCTTCGACGGGCACCTGCAACCAGCACACTACTATGTTCATTCCATTGTCACCTGGTTCATGTTCATAGATCTTCAAAGGGTGACAAGAAGCAACTGAAATTCTTAGTTATCCAATATGGCGGGTCATGGAAACGAAACGTCATTCGCGCACCGATAATACTGGTACATATGATCCCATAGTGCTCATGATTTCTTCTTACAAAATTTCGAAGTTGTAGTAACCGTTTTTTGGCTAAGATGTTTTCGCAGTTTGCGTTAAGAGAGAAACTAAGATTGTTTCTTAAACTTAAGCCTTCTTAAGGAAATTTAAGTGAAAAACTAAGAACATTCTCAGAAGCATTGTGAATTCTGCATCCAGTTGACTGAGAGAAGAATTAGAGAAGAATGAGATGCACACCCGACTCGTTCTCCACACACCTCAAATATTAACTGCTTGGAAAAGACAATGTATATTGACAATGTAAGATATTGTGTGAATGCTACTTTTCCCAAAATTACTTCTCCTCAGGAGTATGAGAATGGGAATGCAATGGCAGGTAACTCTCAGTAGAATGTCTTCCATGAAATGACCAAAACTGCTGCAGTACTCAGGTACTTCTTTGTGAAGATTTGGACATCAGTTCAAAATATTCTGAATATTCAGAGGTTTCGAAATATATTATGTAGATATACTTTGAGATGGAAAGGTAGCCAAACAGTAGAAGTATTGGTTTTGTCAATCGTTTTTTCTTGAGAAGGCAATTGTAAAAAATAGATAATAAATCATCAAGCAATTGCGTTGCAGTGCACCTGTTTAGCCATCTTGTCAATGGTTCTCATTGCATTATTATAATCAAGGTAGCTGAAAGGATTTCTCAGACTTGGCATTCTTCCCTTAAAGGCTGACCAGGAACCCTGAAAATATTCAGACATCACATGACACAAGCATGGAGGTAGTATCTTTGTGACTGTCCATTAAATCAGTTCCTTACAGTGTATCTAATTCAAGAAAATTCAAAATTTACGTTATGTCCACAATATTGGTTTGCTCTTTGCAAAAGTCAAGGTGATATGTTTTCTTCTTACGGTCATTGAAACGTTAAATCCTAAAAGACTAGAAATGTTGAGAATATCTTAATAATCGTTGTCATTTATAAGATGTTGTCTTCAGCCTCACTAAGGGTTGTCAGACTCGCTGACTTAGGACGTAAAAATACAAGTCATAATTAATGCCAACAAATGGGTTCAAGATATGTCACTAACATGAGTATACAGGATAGTCTTGTAATCCTCATTGACATTGTATACTTGTAGTCCAAGTTCCTTGATGAGTCTGTACACTCTGTTCTGGGTGGGTCCAACGTAGGCCGCGCCCACATCCACCCAGCCGTGAGTTGGGTCCTACAATTAAACAATCCACTTCAACAAAACATTGATCACAGATAGAAAATATATCCTGATTAAAAGGTAAGCCCGAGTTTCACCTATAATGAAAAGTAATTAATCGACACATAGACAAAACACACAAACGTATCTTCTTGTTGGCAATGTTAATAACATCATTGCAATGGTTTTTGAAATTACGGTCAGTAAAACAAGTGGTGGATAACCTACGGCAACATCCAGGTAGCCCGTATGTTAACGACTTAATAATAAACTAATGTCCAAAAGAAACGCTAGCAAATATTTTGCTGGTCTGAGAAAAGACTAAAGCTAAATACGGTAACATTAAATGCTATATTGCAAAATCAATCATTCAGTACTTGATGACAACGAGAACAAAAAATAGGCCGCTCGTGATATAAGATCACATTAATGACACTGGGGTGCATTGTCCAATGTTCGATCACCAATGCAGAGTCGACTGGGATTTTCACAACTTTCTGGGCAGCACATTTTGTTCAATGACAGGTGTGGCCACCTTTAGCACTGATGCAGGTCCGACCCCGACGTCGAACTGAGTAGCTGAGTCGTCTGACATCTTCATTAGGGATCCGACGCCACTCCTTCAGCAGAGCAGCAGCCAAAGCGTTCCTCGTCAAAAGTTCAAGACGTCCTAGTTATTCCCAAAGGTGTTCAGATAGGGACAGATCTTGAAGAGCTGGAACTTGCTTTCGTCACCAAAGTTCACTCTTCGCCAGTTTCACTGCTGCCGGTGTGGCACAGTGCTGGTTCATCCCAGTCTGGCATGTTGATGTTGACACGCCAACGTCATGCCCTTGGAAGGTCGATCGGTATACAGACTATGAATGCGGAGTCGTCTGGTCCGACTGTCTGCTGACTGGATGGTGTCAACGTGGTGTATCGGTTCCCCAAACGCAACACTCGTAAATACTGGTCTTCGTATTGGGTATAGAGACCTTCAGCCTAGCACTCTTTGACCTATCGACAGTACTGTCAGTACTGTCGTAGACGTGTGACCAGTCTTCCGATGGTGGGTTTGCACCATGCCATGGCCCTAGCCACATGCTCTTGTGTCTGTTCCATCTGTAACTACCATTTGCTGTCTCTCTGCTCTGGTGTTAGGGTGCTGTAAAATACCTTTCAAAATACTTCATCGCACATGTTGCTATTTTTGAGATATTGCTGTCATCGTGCACACTACCTTCCAGGAAATGTTGAAGGATAATAACTAAACAAAGATGACCTGTTCTTGTGTGTGCATATTCGGGTAAATTGACTTCAATGTGTTGAGTGATCTGGAGTTCATTTCAGAGTTGAAGGAGGCACAGAAGAATGAAGACAATTACAACTAACAATGACTTTGATAGGGAGCTGATGGGACTAGACTAAGCCAGACCCGTGCCTGTACCTTGACTGTGTAGGACCGTCCTCCGACACGGTCCCGGGCTTCAAGGACAGCAACACTTAATCCACTCTTCTTGAGTAAACAGGCAGCACTCAGTCCTTTAAGAAAGACAATAAGAATTCACATGAGCAGGAAAACTGTTAACTTGGATACACAGGGTCCACTAAACATATGATATCAAGTTTACCACAGTTTGCAATATGAGGAATCATTAACAGCAGGTGCTGCTACAGGATTGTGTTACAACCTGGTGGAAGGAGGATTGTGTTACAACCTGGTGGAAGGAGGATTGTGTTACAACCTGGTGGAAGGAGGATTGTGTTACAACCTGGTGGAAGGAGAAATCGTCAATGATCATGTTAAAAGAGTTCGTGTTAATGTTTGTGAGTAAACGTTAAGGACTCCTGCTAACAGCATCTGCTAAGATGCCTTCAGCTTGTAATTTGTGTAATTGTTGTAAGAGAGTAAATCTTGTAAACCATCTCCCTAACAGAGAGTCCTAGATGCAATTTCAACACAGTTTCCTCACCACTGATACCAGCGCCAATAACTGCAACATCCACACGAATGCCGTCCATCTTCAAATGCTCAGAGAAACTCTATAAACGAAGATAAAAAATCAAAATATTGCCACTGCTGTCGTCTGATAAGTAAATCAGTGATTATAATAGAACTACCCAGTTCATCAGGATGTGTTTTGCTGGGGCTGGATATTTAACACATTTCGATTTTTCTAGCATAGTGTAATGCCTCTCAATAAATACTAGTAATTGAGTCTGAACCAGACAATCCTGTGATTGGTATCATGGTCATTAGTCTAGACAGCTGGCATACGATAACAAGCATCTACCAACCAACGAACCAACTGACCACTTGGCCCCACATGTCGCTTCCTTCAACAAATATGGGTTACTTGAAACCAATTCCATTCCAGATCTTCACGAGTTTAACATGATGTGATCATATTTTGATTGGAAGTAATATATTTCTGCATACATTCCTGACTACGAGCAGAGAAACGTAAAATAGCTGTTAAACCTTCCACATCTGCAAATATGTGGACATACCTTATTGCCCGCTTTCCCAATATGATATCTATTGGTCTGTAATACCCTTACACTATGTGTCTTATCACATAACAAGAAGACTTCTTCATCAGTATCAACCGCCACAGTATTGTGTTCCTATCTTCTCCATTCTTCTCACAAACAGGGGTACACTAGCTGTTAAATGACGACTGATCACTGTTATGCCCCCTATGAGTGAAATGAGACGAAAGATATTGGATGTTAAAACGAACACTGTGCGCAAAAGAGAGCATTCGTCTATTCGTAACACGCTACAGTCAATCAGAATACGCATGGGACAGTATCGTTGTGAAAAAGGCAAATTGAAAACAGATACAATATAAGAATGATTCAGCGTTTACAATTTCCGTCTGCGCTACTGTGCGGAACGGTCTATTTTCTCGCACTGTGAAATTTCAAAACGGGTCTATTATTATCCCTATCAGTAAGTATTTCATATTATCAGACAGGTTCTTTTGTCGTCAGTTTGTGTTAAGGTGCATTTAGTCTGAAAATTATGTTGAACTACTTTCGATTGGACAGTTCGTGTTGCGATACCCAATCGAAACATGTGCACTCTTAGTTTCTTGTTGAAAACCGGACAGGCAGGCTTTTGTCCGGACTGGTAATTTTGTAAACTTACCAGTCCGGCTGCCTACGTGGAATTTAGGGAGTTTTAAACACTGGGTAATGTGACATGCTTATATGAAGTTGTCAAAGTGTATGTGCAGCGAGAATCCATGACTGACACAAAATCACGCAGAAAGGAAACGATAATTATCGGCATTACTGGCTTCTTCTCTGGCAATGAAAACGATATAAACATATGACAATACACAGATTGTCACTATCATCCTGAGTTGCTTCAACCCCATATTTATGTACAAGCGATCCCTGAATCAAAGAAAAGGGCCTCGCAAAATCCATCGGTAGACATGTCACACATTAGTATTGTACAGGAGTATACACAGTTGCCGTATACCAACGATTACACTTTCACCATCATAAAGTACAATTTGCGTATCGTTCAGACATTCTTTCATGTGATTGATTGGATCATTTACGTGTATTCTTTTTCGTATCATATCCGTCCATGTAGGATATACGGTTTATATTTTTTGAGTGTCTGAGTGAGTTTAGTTTTACGCCGCCATCAGCAACACTCCAGTGGTCTGCAAATAATCGAATCAGGACCAACCAGTCCAGTGATCAACAACAGGAACATGGATCTGCTCAACGGGGAACCAGTGAGATGTGTCAACCAAGTCCGCGTGCCTGACCACCCGATCCCGTTAGTCGTCTCTTACAACAAGTATAGTTAACTTTTGTGACATGCACAGGACGCTGAAGATCTATTCTACCCCGGATCTTCAAGGGTCTTTTTCTTTGAAAGTACTGTTTGTTTCTTACTTACATAAGAACCTGACATGCTGAGTGAAGAATACCATAATACCAACATGTACTTCAGAAACAGTGTTAGATTCTAACCTTTTGTACAATTCATGGAAACTGGAGATGCCTGTTAATCAACATACCTATGTCGTCTTTTTCCGATGTCGACAAATATATAAAACAACAGGGGCTTGTAACGCTAAAACCTGCCTATTTTTTAGAGGCATTTTAGAAGTTGCAAGGATGAAGGAAAACGAAGTTCTATTTTACTCTGATGAGTACGACGTTTCGGCGTATGTACTTACGCCGTTATCAAGCATGTGATACATACATTGCTGCTTGCGGAGTATATACAATTACGAAGGCTGATGCACACTGGGTATCTGGAAGTGATCTGAGCAGATTGGGCTGATGTACAGAGTGATGGATTGTGATGTGATGTGAGTTTGATGTACAGTGAGATAATAGTAGGTAGGTTGAAGGATGCAATTGTGATTACAATACGCAAAGGAAATCCTGGCAGCCGTGGGTGGATTACCGGCGGTGATCTTTGATTAAGGGGTGATAGGCTGGGGAGATGAACTAGCCTTTGTCTCGTTTCATGGTGGGGTTGAGGGGTGGGTGATCATGGATTCAAGGATTTGTTTTATCTTGACGTCTGCTCGGTTGATTTTCAGAATATCGACGTTACTCCATTGGATGTCATAATCAGGGTTATCTTGGGTGTGGCCGGCTATGGCGGATTTGGAGTCGGTTTTTTTGGACTGAGGTTTGGTGTTTGTGTTAATTGGTCGTGGGAGCGGGCGGGATTGGGCTAAAATAACCTTCATTGTAAATGTCGCGATTTAAGCCTTATTCGCTGTATGTTTTGAAATATGAAATCGGATAATTACTAGGACTATTGAATTTCACAAACAGCATCTTAATCATCACTCATATTACGTTTTCATATAAAAAGTAATGATCATTCTGAAACGTAGTCGATGAACCCAGAAACGGGTGTCATGTTTTCGAAAATACACTTACAGGAACGCCGAAGTGCGCATTCCGCCATATTGGATAGTGTTCATAAATTAATATCTTAAGTGTCTTTCTTTCATAACGTTTATGTTGAGATATGTAAAAGAGTATGATGCCTGATACCCACAGAAAAACAATGTTTTAAATGTCCAGTAAAACATAGGTAGCATACGATCGATACGACAAGACATATATGCCACGTTCTTCCACACTTTAATTCCCCTCAAAGATTATGATATATTAGCTGATATCTCTATCCCCAAGACCGACTCCAACCATCGTCTGCTACACCTGTCCTGGTTTTACTTTCGAGACGACCCCTCCTACATCTGTCTTTTTCTAGTTGTAGTGAGAGTCCGTGGTAGCTACATATATCGGTAATCAAGCGTAGTTTAATAACGAGGGGGCAGACGAGAACGGAGTAGTGACGTCAACATAGTTACGTCATCCGAAACATGTATATTATCGCTAGATAAAGTACTGTTCATCTTTTCGCGAAGCTTCTTAGAATTTCCATTACTTCGTGATGTAAATAAACATGCTAAGTCATACTCTGTATCCCTTTGTATTTATCCTTGCTGAACTGCACAACACACATCGTTTCAACACCATGCACATTCTATACATATCATCTCCTCGATCGTGAGAACACAATGCTTAACCCTCACGCTGTTCACCCCAATGAGAGATCCCATTTATGCATGTACATTCAACATCAAAGCACTCAGGTAGTAAAGCTACCTTATTCTTATTGTATACATTACATACATTTGTCTCCTGTACGCAGTCAATATGATGTCATGCTGGAAATATTTGTACAAAGAGCACTTTCTGAGTACATAGCATAACAGCAAAGTTATAACACCACGTTTATGAACCACGCCCAGCCAAGACTACTTCACAAATTCATCATCTCATAAACAAGCGTAGAGGTGTACCACTGGCAGCACCCTTACACGTACATGCATGCTTTGACCATAAAATATTGAAAAGTAATGCAGTAGAAGCTGTCAAAAGTTGTATCTGTCCAACCCGGTAAGTTGTCAACACCGGCTTAAAATCTCAGTCCCATCCGTAGCTTGTACATTTACCATCAGCTCTACAATCCAGCACTTTGTCTAAACCGGATAGTTTCTTCAGTCCCAATGAGACAACGTCCACCGTATATGTATTGTACAAAGTGAGAGGCGTGAGTAACACCTAGCAACAAAGCTATGCCACTACCAAGTCCACTTTACAAGATTTACATCCCATAAGCAAGCATAGAAATACCACTTGCAGCACCCTGATATATCGGACCAGTATATGGAGCACAACTTCTTCTTTAGTGTATAACACGACGTTTAAGGCCTACGTCTTGCCCCTTTTATCACCTGAAGAAGGGACAAGACGTAGTCCCGAATACTCGTCTCATATATTCACCAACTTCTAACGCCTCTCACGAATCTCAACTTACATACACACGCATGTCATATATACACTGTATATGTCGACCATCATGGATCGGTCAAGGAATGCCGCCAAGTTCTTTGGTTCTAATTATAGCACGCTTACGCCAAGCCGTAGAACCGTCACGCCAGGCCTAGCTACACCGTGACTAAGCCTTGCTTGTGCATGTCGTGTAAATGGAAGGTGCCCCTAAATCTAGTGTAGTGCTTCACATCTGACGTAAGGTAAGCCTGAGATATGCATACGTGCCGCTGATAGTAGCTTACATATAAATGCAAGTATACACTCTATATGTATATATGTATACATCTGTTCACGGTTACAGTTTCTATACATCTTATACAGTGCAACGCAATAGCAAAGCAAACCTCTATATATCATACAAGAAGTATGAAGATTGAATATCATAGCAGCAATTTTGTCAGTTGGCCAAGATTCCAGGCTGAGAAAGCTGTTGACGCAGGAATGAACCAGTCTTTGCTGTCTGATGATCCGCAGCTTAACATGTGATTGATTCGTAAGAATAATGTTACAGTACCAAGGATGGATGAACTTCTCTGGGATGCCTTTGAAACACTTTTACATGTTGTGTTCCCTTGTAGCAGATGACAGAAGAGACATCATTCATGGAAACTTGCCTGTTGGTGTTTCGATACGAGATTTGATGCAGAAAGTGAAAAGAAATGAAGGCATCTGTGGACATTCCCTCAGAAACATGGATCAGATTTCAGTTCTGGCTGAAAGATCCAAGGTCCCCACCACCACTACAATAGTAGTATTAACATCAAGTTCAGTCAAGAAGTATCTACAAGAGTTTTGCTGAGAGTCATAATTGCATGACATTCTTGAAATGTTAAAAGGAATTTGCAGTCTTACACCAGAAAGATGTTCTGTTGTACTGCATGGATGACAGACACGGAGTAAGTGTAAGAGCACCAGATTCTCCACTGGCTTCTCGTGACAGAGTTAAGCGGGTAGTGATGTTCAAAGGAAAGACACCAGTGGCTCTTGATCATGCCTTTCTCAGATTCAAGTTAATCCCTTCTGTACTTCTGGTGCGTGATGTTACAGAACATACTGATGGAAGCATTTACAGAGGGCAAGTGTTTGTTTCTGTCAAGGACAATGTCTTTGATGCATCCACAGCTTTGAGACATATGGAGTTTCCAAAAACATTGTCTGATAATTCCCTCAAACCAACTGAAGTTTTGTTGACAGATGGAGGCCCTGACTCCCATTATTTGGTTCTTTCAAAGCATCTCTTGTTGCACACTTTCTTAGCCGAAGTCTTGATATGACTGCTCCATGATGACGTTATGTCAATCTTGCCAAAAGGATTGAGCAGGGTTGACCTGGGTAAAACAGCATGGCAAAAATATCGCTCATGTGCAAACACGACAGAACAAGAAAAAGCCAAACTGTTTGATGGTTATGAAATGTCCAGTGGGGAAGCAAACAGCCTGTCATAAACGCTTTATCTGAGCGTTTCAGTTACCTCAGCTTGAAACATGTGCCTTTCAAGATAGTTTATTAGGTGTCTCCTGAAGAGGTACCTGAACTTGTCGACCAGGCCAAAGCCATACTGTCAGAACGTTTACGTTCAGACACCACAACACAGAAACAGCTTACCAAGCACAAGAGTCTCATGCAGGATACAGTTACTCATTGAAGAGAAAGACAATACTCCTTTCAACCGGAGCAGTGCCAAAAGAGCCCATCCAATGAATGTTTGAAAGAAGAGGCCAGCTTACTGATACTTTCAAACAAGAGCCTGAATCATGACAGTCAAGATGAATATTGTGAAGCAGCAACTGTCAATAGCAGATCTCACACTGAAGGTGGAAAGTGAAGACCCGTGTACAGTTTGTCAGACTCCAAGGATAAGATTACAAAAGTTTATGCCTCTTTCGTGGATTCATGGAAACAGTGTCGACAAAGCAAGGTTCATGCCTGTTATGGACCTCAATGACGCCATAAGATGCCATAAGGGCTGCATCATACTAAGACTGATGATGGCCAGGAAAAGCGAAAAAACCAACACACAGACGAGTGGTTGAGTACAGCTGAATACTGAAAAGGGCGACTATGGTAGGGTGAGAGGTGACTAACTGTATCGGGTGGTCAGACTCCCTGATTTGCGAGTCTCGATTATTTACAGACCGCCGCCATATAGCTGGTACACTGCTGAGTGCATCGTAAAACTAAACTCATTCATTCTCTTAAGAAACCAAGGGAAATCTATTCTAACAAGAAGTTGTGGACAAAACCTGAAGTTGACCTGAACATGCATTAAGAAATAGGCCCAGTTTTCGATTTAATTTCAATGGCAAAGTTTTGAAGTTTATTTTAGATATGATTCATGGAGTAGTGAATTTACAGCTAGAAAAGACAACGAATGTTAATATCAAAAATACTAATCAGAGCGTTTTTGAAAAATCTATAACCAGGCAATGAATATTTTCATAGATTGAACAAGTATTGAACAACTTTATTATATTCCTTAATGTTTCAAAATAGTTAACATAATATTTCAATTGTTTCCAATTAAGGCAATCGCTCAAAATATTTTGAAAACTGTTATGCCAAACCTTTAACTTGATTTACTTCTCAACAGGATATCCTCTATACTTGCGGATCACCCGTCTTTCCAGAAGGACATGAATCTGGGGACAAGATGGTGGTTATCAGAAAGCTCTCTTGCGACAGCCTTGTCAAAATCCAGGGACTAGATTTTTGATGCTCTTAAAATAGCGTTAAGATAGTCGTAAGTTAATGTAAAGCACTGAAGACTATCTGAGCGTTAAGAAGAGCTTTACAAGTCTAGGCCCAGTACTACACATGTCAGCTCTTTCCACCTGTGTCTCCTGAATACAGTCAGCATGATGTCATGCAGGAAATATCTCTACTTTCAAGGTCTGTTACACACGGCGACACAGTCCAGCGATTTCTATGTACAACATAACAGTAAACATTACTGCGTCTCTGATCATCGCCAAGCCTCGTCGTAAACATAACGTATGAATGCGTTTCTGCCAGCCAACACTAATTAATAAGATCCATATCGCATACACAAACGTAAAGGTACAAGCTTGTGTCTCACACTGTCATCACGATGTCATGCTGGCCAAATCTGTCCAAACCTTGCCTGTAAAATGTATCACAAACGTCGGCACAACCGAAGGGTTTCTGTGTAACATGACATGACAGCAAAGTGATATCACTATGTTTATGAAGTACGTCCTGTCAAGAATACTTTATAAGATGTACATCCCATAAGCTGGCGTAGAAGTACCAGTGGCAGCACCCTTACACGCACATGCATGTTTTGACCCTGAAATGTCGTACTGTAAGTAACACGTGGAAGACAAAATGAGAGGCGAGAGACATACCTACCCGGACCTGGAATTTTCTGCACTGTTGACGTAACTTCCGGGGTATGCATCTATGTTTACGTTCCCTTGTATATATCATGTACATGTGACAACAGGTCGAGGTTTCTAATGAATTAATACACAGTCACGGATATATGAGAAAGTGAAACTGAAACCCCCTTTGTGAAAAGGAGTTATCGCTGAGGAGGTGCACATGTACTTTCTGAAAGAAAATACAGCGTCAACAGATGTGTATATCAAACTACACAAAAAGCATATGAAATGCCATTTGAAATGATAAAAACGTTTTTTGTAACGAAACATATTTACAAGGCACAATATTTCCAAACTTTAGTACATGCATTAGGAAATTACATATCACAGACATTGTTCTCCAGGTGTAACAATCCCAAAGCATTGCCTGTATAAAATATTCACTTATTATTCATTTAGGGTGGCGATGGGAAATCCCAGCTGCTAAAGCGTTCGATCGTATAGCCAAAGACCCAGTTTCGATTTACCACACGTGTACAATGCGTGAACCCAAGTTCTGTTGTCCCCTGCCGTGGTATAGCTGGAATTAGGGCTCCGACGTGTAGGACGGGTATCACGGATACACGGACCAGATGAGTAATGAGTTGGACCCTGGTATCCGTCTCAATACTGGACCCACTTTGATCACGTGACTAATAAATGACGATTCTGGATAATTGAATGTTTCTTTGACATAGCCTTATTTACAACGAGATTGTTGTCTTATGCTTGAGACAGTGGACAAAACGTGCACTGAAAACTCACAAGATATCATCTGTGGACAACTGCGCATGTTGCGTGTAACATAGGTCGGAACTACGTCAAGTAGGTCATTGTTGACATGTAAAAGACCTCTGATTTTGAGGAAAACGATGTCAGCGCCAATTCCTAACAATGTGTCTATATCTATATCTGAACTAAAGCAAAATCTAACACAAAATATTTATTCGATAAACGGGAGAGTGATTCTCGTGTTAACATTGTTTTTGTGTGTGTGCTTAATCCAGTGTAGTTTTCAAGGAAGAAAATACGACATGGTATCAGTATTACGATGGTCTGCATTGTTTAGTACCTCTTTACAATACTTTGTTACTTGTACGTTTATTGGTATACACTATGTATTTATACCTTGTATATATCGTTGTATATTGTATGTGGGTTGTTAGAACCGCAGCTGTTTGTACCTTCATGTTTCTTATGGAAGGATGTCTGTTGTTCAGATGTTTCAACATCTATGACGTATCCACTCCAATCAGACTTAGCTACACTGATCTACCAGATCCAATGTAGTTGTAAAGAGACATATATTGGTGAAACTGGTCGACCACTGACTATCAGGTTAAAAGAGCACAAAACATCAGTTCAAAATTTGGATCAGAAGTCTGCCGTATGTGAACGCATCATGCACAACCGCAATCACAAGATTGTTTGGGACAACACCAGGACATTAGTTAGGAACGCCAGTGACTTAAAAAAACGGAAGCTCCTAGAAGCCATTGCAATCAAGCGGAACAAGCCCTCAATCAACAGAGACGGAGGTGTTTACTTACCCAATGCATGGAACCACCTTATCCTCGGTGACTAATCTTTATCCAAACATCTTTACCTGTAACTCGTTAACCTAATCAACACAAGCCTGCACACCAATCAGTTGAAGCCTGTACATAAGTTGAAGTCTGTACATCAATCAATCGAAGCCTGTACATCTTGTTACCCATTGTCATCGGTCTACTGTTATGTGTACATATACTAGAACCCTTTAGTTGTATCCTCACCTCACCTGAAGAAGAGACTAGAATCTGTCTCGAAACGTTGTGACCTTGTATAATAAAGAAGTTGAACCATAAAGCACTTTTAGTTTGATTCCTCCAACTTCTAAATGCCTTTGAAACAACGTATGGGGAAAAGTAATGAATCCCTTAAACTGCGATTTCACGGGCTTTTGTCATCGCGTTATTTTTCAACTTTATCAGTTGAATTTGCATTTTTGATAATTAATGTCTTTAAGGCCATAACGAGAGGTATCAGAAACTGCAAAGTGTCGCGTTGCCTGTGACCTTAAAGACACTGGATACCTTCAGAATAACGGTGGGTAAAGAAACGCACAAAGAATAACAACGCGTTAGAAATGAATATAGAATTGTGTGACGAAGAAATGTTCATATGAATATGACTGTGTAAATAATCACATGGCCACAAGTAATAACGGTAAATTATTTTGGTGAAAACTGAACTCATACGTTTTGTCCTACGTTGGCTAAAAGTAGTATTATACTTTTACGTAAGAAGGGAAGTGTGAAAGATGTTGATAATTATTGAGGTTTATCCTTGACACATTAGGAAAACGTTTAACTGCGGTTCCGAATGATAGATTAGCTCAGTCTGCCGAACGGTATAAAAAGGTTCCAGAAGCACAGGCTGGATTTAGACGTGGTGGCTGTACTGTTGATAATATGTATACTTATAAGGCTTGATTAAAAAGGCTTTTGACGCTATTAAAGGAAACTTTTTCGGTCTTCTATAATATAGAATGGTGTTCATGGTCGTGTATTAGTGTATTATTTGTCCATTGTTATGTTCCATGTTTATGTGAGAACTTTCGAGTATGACAGAATCGACCACTCTAAGAGGTATATCGGTTGGTCAAGAGTTTGTGGAAATAATGTTATTACTACATGCGGCTGACTTGTGTTTAGTTGATGATAGTGTCACTTGATTGCAGCGAAGATAGCTCTTCGTACTTTCTGCAATAGGAGGGGTCTTCGGGTTAATTTAGATTAACAAAAGTCATGGTTTTCAGAAATGGCAGTATATTAAGGCATTATGAAAAATGGTTCTTTAGTGGCACTCAGATACAGGTTACTACCTAAGAATGAAGGTTTTTACGGATATCAACTTCTTTATCAGGTGGATGAAGGAGTAAGCATTAACTCCGAAACGTTGTGTTCTCATATAAAGAAGTTGATATCCATAAAAATCTTCATTCTTATGTATTTCACTTCTAAATGCCCTTCAAAGACAGGTTACTGCGTGCTTGGTTATTTTGTTGTCAAATAGATTGTCTTGGTCAGAGTGTGTAGACACGTTAGCTTTCAAGTGTAATAAGGCCCTGTTTTTCATCAAAAAGCTACGTTTTAAGTTCCCAGGAATGCCGAATATGATGCCGAATATATCCAGGGCCTAGATTTTCGAAGCACTCTAAGACAGCCGTAAGTGACTTACATTAACATTAACTTACAGTGATTGAGTGAGTGAGTGAGTTTAGTTTTACACCGCTATTAGCAATATTCCAGCAATATCACGGCGGGGAACACCAGAAAATGGGCTTCACACATTGTACCCATGTGGGGACAACGTGGGGAATCGAACCCGGTTCTTCGACGTGACGAGCGAACGCTTTAACCACTAGGCTACCTCAACACCCCAACATTAACTTACAACCACCTTAGCGCTAAGAGAGCTTGGAAAATCTAGGCCCTGTGCTAGAATGATCATATTCTAATTTCTGTAAGTTGGTGCGAGGTGTTAGCAAATATATTTCTAGTAATGCTGTTTTGGCGGAGAGTGGTAGGCATCAACTGCATGTAGAGTATCATATTAAATGTGTCCAGTATTGGTGCACACTTTTGAGGATGGATAATAGTAGGTATCCCAGCAGAGTTATCTTGTAATAAAAGAACTCGATGAATCTGGCAGGACAATATGGGCAAGTGGTGTAAGGCACCTATTTTTCAGTTTCGGGTTTGATGTGTGGATGTTTCAGGATATTGGCATGGTGGATATGTTATTTAATACTTAATAGGAAGCAGGGCATGTGTGAATGTAATGTACGAGCAATGTTAATAACATAAGTACATCTGATGATAGCCTATTCAAACAACAATTAGTTGTAGACAGGGTATAGATAAACGTTTGTGTTTCTGTCAGAATTGTAATGATATGGTAGGTAAAGATGTTGTACACTTTTTGTTTGTGTGCCCAATGTATAATATGATAAGGTCTAAATATACTCTTTAAAAAGTAGGGGAACTTATTCTTTTTATTTACGATTAAAAATATTTAGAAGATTTACCGGAGTCAGTCAATGTTGATGTGATAATATTGAATGTTTTGAGAGTGCATCACCATTTGCACTTCCTTACAACCATAGCTATTTGGAATGTAGGCGCTTTTGAAAGATGATTGGTGTATGGCATGTAATTTGCATGTGTACGATGTTCATTTTGAAACAAACGACTAGAAACAAGCACTAACAAATGTGTGATGCAAGATGAGTGTCACAATTAATATTCTAAGTGATTTCTCGACCTTCTTGAAAACCGTCAAACTCAAGCATGGGATCCCATGCGCATGTATGGGATACTGCGTTTGTGCGTTGAATATAAACGTTGCATTCGTTGCATTCCACAAACCGATTCACTCTCGGTATCACGCTCTACACCCTGTTCAATCATCACTTTTTCTATTACATATTCAACTGCAATATTTCTGTGACTGTAGTCGCTTTCCTGTTTTTAAAGATGGGAACAGATGTCTGTCTACTCGTTTACATCAATTTCAAGAAACCGTGAATTTCTTAGCATCAGTTCTATTAGGTCCGGGGTTGCACTGGAAACACCAGTTGCACCTTCTGCTCGCTGCCTAAAATCGGAAAGCATAAACTTTCTGAGGCTTGTTGTTTACAGAAAATCAGTACACTGCTGACAATTTCTCCACACTGAGATGTCAGACGGCTTGTCCTTGTCTCAGCTGTTCACAAATGTTGACAATCAACTGAAAAAGGTGCACCTCTTCACAATAATAGACCCAACCAGGTTTGACAGGGTCATGCAATGCATTAGCATCCACTTGACCAGGAAAGCTGAACGGCTTTTACTATATGTAAGCACAAAATGTCACACTATACATAAACATAATATGTTCATGGCTTTTCACACAACCACTCTTTTTATGCACCACATACGTACATACCCACAACCGCTGTCTACACTGGATTGTACTACACTGCAGGAAAGTTAACCATTATTTTTCTGTAAATGTCAGAGGCAATGATAACGCGCAGTGGTTAAAGCATTCCCAGCTCCGCTGCACACCCGGATTCGATTCCGCACGTCTACTTCTTAAACAGCTTTTTCATATCCTACACCTGTGTGTATAAACGAAGGTTTTGCACAAATTGTGAAATGACAACCGTAATTAATATTCATAAGGTGATCTCGATGTGAAAGTGTGTTTCGGTGTGGTGATGTGGACATATTATGGTACTCAGGTCAAGATATGCACCGCAGTGTTTTATTTATAAGCATAAAACGTACTGAACAACATATTGTGATTTATTGTTCAGGTGTATGGGGTGTGAAGAAATACATAGAAACATACACACTACAAAACAAAGAATGTACAGATGTCTTGGTGTTCGTAAAGCCACTAAAATTGTAGTTAATTCTGTGATTCTCCTCGCTTGGCTGTTCCAAGAATGGGGCGGGCGGACGGTGGAAAATGGAAACAGGCAAAAAAAATAATAAAATAATAATAGATAAATACTATCCGGTATTCAAGTATGAATGTTTACTCACGAAATGCACCGGCAAAAACAATATAGTTTGCCTCTAAATTTTTTATCAATGTGCATGTTCAATGGTAGGGTGCTTGGTTACTGTAAGGGTGGAGTCTTTGTGACTTTTGCCACAGAAACTTTATGATTTCTGACAGAGATACTTTGAATTTCTGACAGAGATACTTTGAAAAAAATGCAATAACTTTTCGATTCTATACGTGATATCATCTTGCAACTTTATAATCTACGTATATAGTAATAGTACAGACATCAATAATTTGCAATGAAAGTCATTTTGATGACTTGCATGATTATCAACGGTTTTCTGAGTATTATAGCAATAACGGATCTTGAAGGAACGTAGCATTGAGGTAAACGTGGAATTAATTCCCGTTACAGTTGATCTTGGGATGTACATTTTACCTTCACCTCGCCTTGTAGATGGTATATGTAATCACAAAGACTCTGCCACAGATCATAACGTTTCTGTCTGAAAAAAACACAAAGACTCAACTCTCGCTGTAACCAAGTCCCTACCAGTGATACACGATATTGTTTAGTTGACCGATATTTTTAAGCCGATCTCCATGTATGAGCGTGAAAAATCGCAAACTCCTAACATTGTCGGATCGTAAATGACAGTGGATGGCAATCTTAAGTCGTGACAGGGATTAAAGGTGCAAGAGTTCAGGATGAAGATTCGTTTTTCGTTTTCGTTTTTCAATGAAATTTAATACATTTAGCTCATTTTTAAAATTGTTTTTGTCAGGCATTTTGTTTCAATGAGCGGTGTACAATTGAGAATTGGCAGCGCAAAGTTTAAAAAAATATTTTCTTTATTGTATGGGCAAGTGGGATTTCTAAGGGCAGCGTAGATGACATACTCAAATTAACTACGGACGCCCTTAGGTATCTGCTACAAAACGGTGTGTTCATAGTCAGCATCAGTATCACCATCACTTCAGTGCCTTGACAATCGTGACTTTTTTCTCCTCTGTCCTGTTGATGTCATTGCCCAGTACAAGTCTCATGCTGACAATGAGGAGACTTGGGTTATACACTCCGAACATCGGCCACAGTGGTTCACTTGAGTCGACATTCTCTACCGTCGACATGACTTTCTCCTCCTTCACATCAACGAAGACAATCTTCTTCCTGACATCGTCATAGACAACACCGTAATGTAGTGTGTGTGATGCCCCTGCTGTGTTAGGGAGAGTGTCAGGCAGACACAGTACACACTCCCCCTCCTTCCATATCCACCTACATATCCCTCCGTGTACAGTACATTGGGAGACGTTCATACTGTAGGAGTGAGGACGTCCAGCTATACAATGATGCACGTCCCTCTCCTCCTCCCTACTTACTCCAATCTCCAGGATGAGCCAATTGTCTGAGAGTGGTTCGTCCACTGTGACCCAGTTCTCCACCTCCCAGTACTGGGGACAGCCATCCTGGGGAAGGGGGACAGTACTGCATGTGCCCTCATACGTCTTCAGTCTCCCCACCCCTGCAGGTCTGGTGTCCGACTTCCTGTTGACCAGCTCTCCTTCTGTGTTGATGTGGACTTTGTCGTTATTGACTCTGTCCTTGTCATACTTCAGTGTTATACCTACAAACGTAAGTCAAGTGAGTCATGTAATGACATCTACATTATGAAATCTACTAGGTGGGTAAGTCTCAATATCATTGGCAAAATGCTGTATAACGAATGTACGTGGTGCAATAACAAAACAGTAGGTGGAATATCAAACAGTGTCAAGATTGGAGTGTCACATGACCTGGTTTCAGTCATTAAAATATTTCCCGAACATTCTGCCTCATTATACTTTCCAGAATGTGGTACAATTCTGTTGAGGCATTGATTGTTTGCTGTTTAACGCCACACTCAACAATATTCCAGCTATATGGCTCCGGTCTGTAAAATAATGCAGACTGGACCAGTTAATCCAGTGACATCCATGAGCATCGATCTGGGAAACTGGGAACCGATGACATGAGCCAACCAAGTCAGCGAGCCTGACCACCCGATCGAGTTAGTCGCCTCTTACGACAAGCATAGTTGCCTTTTATTGCAAGCATGGGCTGCTGAAGCCCTATTCTACCCCGGGACCTTCACGGGTCTCTGCGGATCTGGGATACGATGACATTTGTCTATCGTGTCAATCAGACTGGCAGTTCCCATTAGCTGTCTCTTACCATAAGCATGGAAGATCAATTCTATCTCGGATCTTCACGCGGTTCTAAATGAAAAGAACATCTGAAATCAAAAGCAACTGAATGAATTGTAAACATCCAAACACACTTGGAAAGATTTTCTTCTTTATGTGACGTGACCAATATGTTTGAAATTCTATTGATAGTGATGCACCTCAGATTTTACCTTTTTCAGTTTCGGAAGCCAGTATGGAGAAGACGAAGAAGTTTGGGAGGTTTCAACAGTTTTGTGGATAATATTCTGGTGACTGAAAATGAAAAAGGCACTTTTCGCTCTACTACGATGTCCACCAAGTGGACAACAGCGTGAGTGAGTCTATGAAAGCACTGACTGGCCAATTTGATGCGGTGAATTACATAGTAGCGTCCATGAGTGAAATGCTAACGATCTTGAAGAACACAGTGGACCAAAACGATGCCGAATTAAAGAATCAGTTGGAACCAATTCAAAACGAAGACACAGATCAGAGGAAAATTGAGACGTCTCAGGCAAACTCTATCACCGCTTTCAAGGCCAAAATGGATAAACGTCCGGAGACGACAAACTGAGCGCCCTCAACATTGGTAATTCAGAGCTGAAAGTCAATACAACATTCAGAATGTCTGAGGAGATGTCTGCAGAAACAAGGGGCAGAAACCTGGGCCAAATGTTATCACGCCTGCCATAATGCAATTTAATCACTCACTTTATGGTGAACAGCATCGACCACGTCAGCAGTGGTATGGCACCATTTATGGTGGCAGTATGTCATCTTTTTGCCAATCATATTCACGATTCGGTGGTTCCTGTGCCCATTCGGCGCATTCCTTCAGGGTAAAAGGTCATTCTGGGTTATGTCTATATAACACCACAAAAACGTAACAGTAATTATGGGGTTGAACGGCTGGAAAGTTACATTAAAAGTATTAAGTGCTTAATGTGTTTTGAAAAACAAGAACATTTGAAAATCTGAATAAATAAAGAAAGCAACAACATTAGATCTCAATTTAAACAGACTTGAAAACTAAAACTAAAATTGAAAACCAAAACATGATGCAGTTTTTTCCAGTATAATACTGGCAGAAGCAACCTTCACTTGTTCAACATCTCCCTTATCGATGTGCTGTTGTCTTCCAACCAACAATACCTCGGTCTTGTCATCATTAACTTTAGTTTTCTTTCAGCCATCCATGACTTTATTTAAGTTTCTACTTGGTGTAGGGTGTCTGATATTGATTCTGATATATGTATGCTAATATTTATGTTTGTATAGCGCCGATATCATGTTCAGCTGCTCAAAGTAGTTTTTGTTTTTCCTCGATCTTTGGATGTCAGTGTCAACGGCACATTGTATTTTCACTCTCATGTCCCTGTGAATATATGCCATACAACAACATTTTTCTTACACATTACACTAATGCACTTGCTATCATTGTGAGGTGCTAATATTTCAGTTGTATCATAAAGTGAACCAAGGTTACAAAGCAATAAACATAACAAAGTAATTACTATGGGAGAACACAATTTTGTGTCGGGGACAAATTAAATGGCTGTGTAAACAAAACGTCAGATGAGGTAAAATGGGGTTTAACCTCGCCCTTAAGAATATTTCGCTTAAACGATGACGTGCATGCATGTGTATGTGTGGCGCCTTCTACTAGCCCAGACTGAAGTTGGTTTCATAGTGCTACGTCATCAAGATACCATGCCACAGTTAAGCATGAATATCTTACTCAGACTCAGTATTCTGACTCCGAGTCGACCAGTCCTTGTGTACCAATTAATGCCGAGTGCCAGACAGGAACCAACAAGCATCATATTTAAACGTCTTTTGGTATGACGCGACCGGGATCGAACCAGCGGCCTTCCCTTGTCCAGGCAGACACTCTAAGCACTACACCATGTAAGCGGTCATAAATGAAAGGAAACAATTGTAGTAGCAGACAAATAACATTCCCCACATGGCCTCGGTGATGAAACTTCCAAACTAGGCCTAGAAATGGTACCCAGGAAGAGGTATTGCTATTCACAAACTGTTCGTCGTGAAATGGGATGCTTCACACCTTAGGTACGTCAAAACTATGTCATATACATCTGTGCAGTTCTAGAAGACTCCGGATAACTGACTGCCAAAATAGATACATATAGTACTTTCCACAGCACTACTTACATTGACCATTAATGTATACTTGACTGCTTGCTATTCCTTATTCACATCTATTGTTAGATTCTACAGAAACATAAGAGAAATACAAGTGCACAGGGACTTAGCGGGTTGAAGAGGTGTATAGGCATCCTCTCAATAGATATAATTATGTACTCACAATGCAGTGCCATGTCTGTATCTGGCACGCTCGTCTTCAACATATGAACGCAGCCTCCAGTTGGGAAACCTGCAAGGGTACAATAACATGGCCTGTCCAATAACCTCAACATGACTAAACGTAATACTTTCAGAAAAAATATGACACGTAAGCCTGCCGATAAACATAATTAAACAACGACTCAGATCAATCGGCCGGAGTGTCAGTAATATGGGAAGTGGAAAAGAAAAGGAAGAGAGATCAGGTTGGGAAACGTTCTGAAATATTCCTGTACGTACCAGTCAGGGACGTTTCTGGACGATCAATGGTTTCTGAGGCGATCTCACGGCTTTTGTCTTTCTCAGCTAGCAGCTGCAAGTATGAAAAACGGCTTGCTGTTAAAGAAATTCAAATTGACATTCACGTGTGCAGTATATATCTGTAAAACATTAGTGCAATGCACTATATTTGATCATACGAAAACATGAGTCTCATTAACCTATTCAGACAAGGCACTACTCTTCAGCCGGTCCGCATTTTCTGCGGAAAAAGTGAAAATAGACACCACAAACAACTCTGGTTACACCGTACTTATATTCAATGGCGAGGTGCAGGCAGCATGACCTTAACGAAGACGTCACAGTCTGTCCCTACTTGATGAGGTCGTAAAATGATTCACAATGCATCTGGCTCACCAGACCGTCAAACTTTTGTAGCATTTTCAGATTGCTTTAATATAAGATCTGAATGATAACCAGCTTGGACAAGTCAAACGATAGCGAAATCAGTGGTAGATGCTTCTTAAAGTGTACTTATTGAAACTGACAAATTAGATACATTTTTAATAATAAGAACACATATTCTCATATATAATATATGTCTGTAAAATATTAATATAATGCAAAATTACTGATACAGGGTTATAATGAGGACAAACAGTAAAGTAACGTTGTGATGTTCTTGAATTTGTGATCTCAATGATAACCAGTTTGGACAAGTTAAACGATGCTCCCTACGTATTCAAACAATATTTAAAGCAATCATATCTACCATTCCCGTGATTTAGGCAAATTATCTCAGTGACATACCAGTTTCATGTTGTTTGCTGGGGCATTCACCTTCTCAATTAGCTGATAATGTTCTTCTTGGTCTGAAGCCAAATTTGTTTTCATTTCTGCAACTTCCTAAAACATAGATTATACTTTTAGTAGAATATGGAGGCTGTCTATGTGTACAGCAATATACTCTCATACGTGGACCCATCGCATATTAGACGTATCCTTTCCTGTTTCTGTTTATGAGCTTCAGAAATGTCATCGGTCTGTGTTGCCTTAAAGTTTTCTGAAATGGTATAAGCAATTAGTGTGAATAATGACATACAAAAACACATGAATCAAGTTTAAAGGATTATCATATCATATCATATCATATCATATCATATCATATTTAGCTGATATAAGACCGCTGGTTTGGTATGCATACCATCACTCTTCGTCTTTCAAAGCACTGATAGTACCATATCCACACATATCAGACTTCAACCATTCGCGTTGAATGCAGCTGTAGGCACATCGTAGTATGTTTGAGGTGAGGCAGTTTCTTGTTAAGTTTCTGTGTGTCGTGTTAACTGAGACTGAATGCTCATTCGTTCTTTCCTTCGTTCGTTCGTGTTCGTTCGTTCGTTCGTTCCTTCATTCGCTCGTTCGTGCCACCTGTTGCTGGGTAACGCTAAGCGCGCTTCTCCCGTGTGGACCCGGTGCAGAATGTGTCCACAGTACCCAATTGCTGGTCATAAGAGGCGACCAAATTGGGCAATCTGCTGAGACTAAATGCTCATTCATTCATTCATTCATTCATTCGCTCGTGCGTTCGTTCGTTCGCGGGTGGCACCCGTTCATTCATTCATGTTTTCCCTTTAAAAATTCTCTACAGTATATTTTGCCTATATAGGATTCTGACAAGATTACTGACAACGGGATCCTTCTCACATCCTTTAATCCCTTAAAAGATAATACCATACAAGTATTACGAATAGCAGGTCACACTGATAATATGTTAGATCCTGTCAACCTGAATGCCAGTTTAGTTATTCACAGTATATACGATTACCAACATGATTTTTTTGCAGATTGAAATTATGGTATAAAATCACAGACCACACTCATGAAAGACGTATATCTCGAAGAGATTTCCGCGCCAAGGATACTTTTAGATGGCCTTAGAATAATTTGGTTTAAAAGACATGAGAATAAACATTGTCGAATCATAATAAGACAAGGCTATGAGCCATCTAAAAGCACCGATGGAGTTCGTATTGTAGATGAATACACAATTATTAATATCTCACCCATTTACCTGTATGGTAATCTAACCCTATAAGCGTGTAGAGGGATTTTGACTTAAACCGATATGTGAAATAAAATGTCAGCTAGAACAAGAGCGTGATATTCGGGCATCGTCACATAAAAAAAAAATACAATAGAGCGTTAAACTACATAGATGGTGCTGATACCACCCTAACAACAACTAGCATGGGATTAGGTGCAGTTGGAGTTGGGTTGTGGACAACCATCGTGTCCACACCGGTAGTATTAGGACTAACAGCTATAGTGGGAGGAGGTTTAAATTTATATCCCGCAAACTGAATCATAAAGCAAAGAAACACGATGAAAGTAGAATTCTTGCTGAAACAACGTTAAACACGATAGAAGATCACATTTCCATCGCACTGAGTGATATAAAATCTCAGAGGAAGAGTTTCGTTTGATCCTAAATGAACTAGAAAAACACAACAAAATGAAAGAAGTGATTCGATCAAAGATTCATAAAAAAGTTCTGCTACAAGTGAGGACGAGAATATATATATGTATAAAACAATGGATACACCAAGCCCAACAAACATTTATTATGAAAAACAACGACATAATAGAAGATACAGGTTAAACTGTTTTGCTGAAGTCAATTATTTAAGTTGATATGATTACAATTTGATTCCCTGTCTTACATAAACTAGTCCCTTACCCCACAGTCTTCCTCTCACTAGTAAGACTATTTGGTACTTTTTACAGGGAAGATGAAAAGTAGTCGTGTTATGGGTTTGATAAATTAATATGAGTCAGGGAAGGATGCCTTTTTATATTCTATGGATTATATGGGCTGGTCCCGTACCCCTACTGTTTATGCTACTCTTCCACCTCGTGACCAGCATGGTCTCCTCTCAAACATCGACAACAGGTAGATGTGTGGCAACTTGTGCCAGACAAATCAAGAAGATACCGATTATGTATTCTACAATTTGTTTCACACACTAAATTTTGAGGAACAATATCCCTTGAGTTATGCACGGAGTGATTTCTCGATAGTCTGAAGCTGCTGTGCGTGTTATGGCCATATTCACAAAGTAACCCTTCACACTCCTGACACCAACACACAGCCTGGTTGCCATCATTTTCATGTGGACAGAGGAGTTCTGTGGGTCGCAGTTTAATTGTCAAGTGGAATATTTCGTTCTGTCTCACTTCATCCTTCTGGAGGGCTGTGTCTGTGAGGTTGACCTCCCTCTGACACGTAGAGCATGCTATCACACCACCAGCGGCAGATGTCACACACGTCTCACACACAGCGTGTAGACAGGGCAGTAGGTATGGGGCGGGGCCTTTCAGGGTAAACTGCAGCTGACAGGCAGTACACTTTGGGAACATGTCCATTCTAAAAGACACAAAATGATTTTGTGCAAATACAGCCTTCAAGAAGTGTGTTGACTGTGTGTAAATAATGACGTCCTTAACTGCAAACCAATATTAAATTTTGAAAATCGATCTCCGCAGTTGGGCTATGATGACGTATTACTTAATAGAGCAGTATGTCATTTTCATGACATCACATTTTCATATGTGTTTTACATAAGCCTCAGTGCTTGTTTATCACTGGCTGGTTAGTTGCTTTTCTAAGGCCTTCTACAACATGTACGATACGACAGTGAAATCAGTTGGCCATATGCTGCTCCGATCCCAAATCAAGGAGTCTGGTGTGTCGCTTCTTAGACGCGTTTCGTTAGAAAATTGCGCTTGATGAATCTAAGAACAGTGCAGTGCAAACAAAATTCCTTTTAGATGTGTTATCTACATCAGAGTGTTGGTGTGGCCTAGCTGTAAAACCGTTCACTCATCATGGCGGGTTAAAAACCTTGGTTTCATTCTGGTGACATCTCTGTGACATTGCTGGAGTTTTCAAGAGAAGGAAGAAGAGGATAACCACCACTACACCGCTCTACCTTACTCATTCCCTTATCCAACTACAACGCTCTACCTTACTTATTCCCTTATCCACTACAACGCTCTACCTTACTTATTCCCTTATCCACTACAACGCTCTACCTTACGTATTCCCTTATCCACTACAACGCTCTACCTTACTTATGCCCTTATGCACTACAACGCTCTACCTTACTTATTCCCTTATCCACTACAACGCTCTACCTTACGTATTCCCTTATCCACTACAACGCTCTACCTTACGTATTCCCTTATCCACTACAACGCTCTACCTTACTGATTCCCTTATCCACTACAACGCTCTACCTTACTTATTCCCTTATCCACTACAACGCTCTACCTTACTTATTCCCTTATCCACTACAACGCTCTACCTTACTTATTCCCTTATCCACTACAACGCTCTACCTTACTCATTCCCTTATCCACTACAACGTTGTACCTTACTTATCCAATTATCCGCTGCAAAGTTGTACCTTTTAACTCTCTTATCCACTACAATGTTCTATCTTACTCCCTTCCTTATCTGCTACAACATTGTACCTTACATATTGTTTTATCCGACCCCTGAAGGTCAGAGGTAGAATAGGCCTTCAACAACCCATGCTTGCCATAATTCAGCAAGCCATGCTTGCCATAACAAGGGACTGTGTTCTAGGAGGCGATGCTCAGATCGATGCCAATGCTGTTGATCACTGGGTTGTCTGGTCCAGACTCGATTATTTACAGACTGCCGCCATATATCCCATTACTGTGCCACTTTGATCTGTAACGGTGTATATCACTAGAAATGTAGTTCAGCAATCACCTTTTCATTGAAAAAAAAATATATATACAAGATACAGTTTTGGTACCAGTTGAAGCATCCTCAAAGTATCTTGGCACATACATGCAAGGTTTGTCCCTGAAGATCAAACTGTGACTGTAGTGGAGGGAATTTAGTAAGAGATGCGACACGTCACACCTACCTGGACAGGTACCATCATTCACTGTTGAGTCACAGATAACGTGCAGGTGATAACATTGGGCGACTCTGATCAGAAGATTACTATAGCTGATACGTGCATATACATACATGGTAATAACTGTCAAAACATACCTGTGTATTTCAGTGGAAAATTCTAGTCTTTGTGTCGTGTTAACTGAGACTGAATGCTCGTTCGTTCGTTCGTTCGTTCGTTCATGTTTTGCCTCTCAGAATTCACGAGTTTGCCTATATAGGTGTTTGGGTTTAGATTCATGCAAAATGTATCCATCCCCTTTTTCCTCAATGAGGAAAACATTCTGACTTTGAATCATAGATCCTGCTTATATTATCATATATGCCCACAGACGTATTATCTGCACAAGACGACGACACGAACAATGCAACAAAATTCCCCATTTATTTCCGGGCTGAAATGAAGCAGGAAAATGCAGCCTGTAACTGGGTGTGACATAACATCTGTTAACCCGGTATTAGCAGCAACAAATACTGCTTATGATGATGGTAGACTATGACTTAAAATGATTGCTCTATATTCCTTCATATGTGTGAGTAAGTGAGTGAGTGAGTGAGTGAGGTCACGTCAATATTTCAGCCATATCGCCATTACATGACCGATCTTACATTGTACAACTATTGATTCACTCCACATTAATCTTATCGTGGCCCGCCAAGCTTCGCAATAGAATATTGACCTTCATTAACCCATACTCGTAACAGGTACCTAACGGTGATCGGGTGGTCAGGCTCGACACATGACACATGACACCGGTCCTCATTTGCACAGATCGGTGTTCATGCTGTTGATCACTGGATTGTCTGATCCAGACTCGATTGTTAACAGACCGCCTCCATATTCGTGAAATATTGCTGACTGCGACGTAAAACTAGACCCACACACTGTTTGTTGTCGTATTTAGCTGAATACGCCGTTGAAGTTATCACACAATGGCTGTTCAGCCTTATGGATCTGAGATGAAAACGACATTTATAAAATACCCACACATTTAATTGGTTTGGTGCATTGTAATGAAACTAGTATTGAGCGTGATGTTTGATATATCTCAATAGAGTTTGATGGAGCAAGGCGGGCACATGAGGACATCACTTGACGTGTTTGTTATCTGATAAACGGCATACCTAGTCTGCCACTGCATTTATCCAGCCACACTGTACCGTCTCTCAAGATAAACGACTGCTTGCCATACGGTTGCCATGACTGATAAATGCGTATTGTTTACAGATACAGAGAGTCCATTTAAACTGATGCTGTACATACAGTCTTTACCATACCTGCTGTCACCAGGTCACCATACTTCAAACCATCTATACATCCTAACTTTACGATATAAAACGCAACTCGTAGGTTGATGTTCATGATGTTGATCACCGGTTTGCATGGACTCAGTTATTCCACAGATTGCTGCCATGTAACTACAAATTGTACCCACAGCAAGCAAACAAGAAACGGAAAACGTTACTCAATTTGTTAAAATAACTTGATCGAATAATGTTGTTTTCACAAATGAAAATGTTAACATATTCACAAAACTATGACTGCCTCCAGCAATACAGGACCAATAGAACCACTAAGCAGGTTTCATGATCCTGTGTGTGGAAGCAGTTGTTGAACTGTGTTGAGTAGTATGCATACAACTTGTTCAACGTGACCAGATCAAGTCAATAATAATGCATTGCCTGACCGTGTCACAACTGGTTCGTCTATTATTGTAAAGGGGTGCAATTTCGTCAGATGAGTGTCAACTTGTCCGAACAGGAATTCCACGGAACAATACAGCAGTCCCCATGGTTCCAAGCATGATGCTTCCTTCATTTGCTGGTTATAAATGGCCCATTTTACGACATCTTGATGTTAATTTTTTATTTTTTGAAATACTACCAGCTACTTGCAACTTATGCAACTGTGATAATCTAGCAATTCTACTGTCCATTAACGACACTGTTTTATTCCTTATGTATTTATTCTACATTTTCAAATTCTCGTCACGAAATGGCTGAAATATTGCCGATGTGACACTAAACTTAAACAAATTAGCTTGCGGGCGTAGTGGTAGGTAAAGACACAAAACGCAGCTGCTGAGGTCGTAGGCATTATTTAAATCATCCAGGGGATCCTTCACGAAGCAACCATTACTACGGTTAACCTAACTTCCATTCTTTAACAAAAGGCGCCTATGTTGTTGCGACTAACGGGATCGGGTAGTCAGGCTCGCTGGCTTGGTTGACACATGTCATCGGTTCCCAAATGCGTAGATTGATGTTCATGCTGTTGATCACTGGATTGTCTGGTCCAGACCCAATCATTTACGTACCACCGCCATATAGGTGGAATATTGCTGAGTACGGCGTAAAACTAAACTCACTCACTCTTTAACATAACACTAAGGTTGCCGTAGTGGCTTACGATCACCTAAATGAAAGGACACCCGAGGCATGACGTGTCTCGTCTTATTTGTTTGCTGTTTAATAGTCACATAATCATAACATCAGAGCCAATCCGTTTGTTCTTTGCGTTACTTCTATGGTGCGGATGAGTCCATTGTATGTATGCACCTCGTCATCTACATCCCATCAAACATAAAAAATATATAATTTTCATAGACACACCCTGTTTCAAGCTTCACGTGCATGCTTGCATTGAGAATGCTTGTTCCAGGGGTCGGATTGCTTAAAATGCAGTATGTACATAGCCTCTTTTGACCTCTTTGACCTATGTTATGTTCGCAAACACAGTTAAAATTTGATGGGGCATAAATTAAGGTATATTTTACCAACCAGTGCAATGCCCAAGCGCCCACTGCCTCTGAGCATAGATGGCAAATTATTGATATGCACCAGACTGGTTTGTCATATCGTGCTATCGTGCAGCACAAATGCATATTCATCACATTGTCGTCAGGCAGGCTAATGCGCAAGTATCCTACTTCATATGATGTGACGCATGCACCGACGTCTGCATGTCCCAGAAAAAGCAATGACAGGGAAGAGCGTGTTCTCGTACGCCAAGGCACACGATGCCCAAAGTTCCCTTATACGTCCAGTCTTCATGCACGATCATGCCAGACCACACCGTGCTTGAGCTGTTGTTCAGCATCTCCAAAACAATGCCACCGAGACAATACCATGGCCTAGAGGGTGGTTCGGAATTTATGACGGGGACCATACATGTTGGGATTTGTCCTGAATCTGTGACGTCTTCACAAGCAGTCCATCGTGGATCTATCACGACACTTTCCCCTTATTTACACGATCAACACAATCCAGGTGGGTACCTGAAAGTTCCATTTTGGCTTCTGAGTATAGGCTGGATCTGATATCTGTGTACACTTGCACGTCTCAGATAGTTGTTACATTGAAGCAAGGCATGATTGTGTTGCATGTTGAAGAATTTAACTGAAGAACCAACACAGCATACGAGAGTATTGTTCCAAGAACCTGAAAAAAACAATATTATGTATGACATGTTTTGTTTGTATGTCATTCTAGAAGTTGAACATCCATAAAATTTTGTAATCTGTATGACATGTTATCTATGTGTATATAAACATTTTTTTTCTTGGCATCGTTAGTTTGCGGAATCGGTTCGTGCAGTTGGTGCTGAAACTGTTCTTACCGTCAGTGTTGATGTTCTGTCTATGGTGAAGGTGTCAAACATGGTTATACCAACAGGTTGACCAGTAACTCGAGCCAGGAACAGATGAATCTGAAAAAAAGATTGAAAGCAAATACAAACTGAATGTTTGAACACATTAGACGCAATGAATGTATGATATGTTTGTCATGGCAAACAACTAACACGGCCTTGTATACGTACGATGTATATATAGTGATAGTGCAATTCATCAGTAGACACGTTAAGGAACCCAGTGGGATAGATAATGCCTGAGAAATGTATTGTAAACCCAGTCTATGACATTATGATTATATTTATTTATTTATTTTATTTTGCTTACATTTGTATATCGCGAATACCCAGCTAAACTGATCAGATGCTTGTCCCCCGATCACTGGATGCCAAACTCAAACGGCACATTATATCATCAAGCTCAACTCCATTGGGATAATACACCATTGCATCTACAAGGCGCACCGAGTTAATGTGGTTTTCCTATATCTACGGGGTACCAATGCACAGCTGGATGGAGGGGGACACATAGTCACAGTACTTTGTCATTGCACATTGCTGTACCCGTATATCGATACTTGCACGTATTCATGTGGCCACCATCTGGTCATTTACCAACGGATTCGTGGGTTCTTTTAAAAACACAGGGTTGTGTACTGTACACTAGGGGTTGTTAGAACTCGGACAGTGTCTGCACACAACGATGGCGCCAATGTTTTACACCCAGATACAGATGGACTCGATCCCGAGATCTAAGGTTCGCTGGGTCACGTCCACCACTTCCCCTATGACATGATAGTCAACAGATAGTTAGGTGGTTGTTGTATGTCCATATAACCAGTCAGTACTTCACAAACATAAAACTGCTTCGGAAGCTAAGAAACAGCACTAGTACGAAGACTGATATGTTGAATCGAACGGAATAGCACTGAGCTGTGTTGTTTAATTATATACACGTGAAGTATCACCAAAATTCAAACAAGAACAGTTTGTGCAAAACATTGTAAAGTCATTTTGGGAATGAAAAGAACAGTCAGGTCAGTCTGGATATGGACGTTTCGCGTTCCAAGTCAAAAGTAAGACAGAGGAAATATGATTTCAATTTCACGATATAAAATATTTGACATACTGGACAGCAAAGCATACAGTAATCACATAAATCTGCATTTGGATAAATTATTTTGGTAATGACATAAACAGTTATGCAGATCAAAAGTGTGCACGTCTGTTGGTGACAAAGACTTGAAAGCTTTCTTCAAAATGCACACCTGTCGAAGCAAAATCGAAAATCATATTCTGATTTTCCCAAACTGAAGTCATAATTATAGGCCACAACGATAAAAACTCGGCTCTTCGCCTTTTTATAAATTCCAGGTGTATATTATCTGTACAATATTGCTTTTATGGCACTGCACACAGCTGATGATTCCATCAGAGTCTTGTGGACAACACTGATTGAACGACCCTTGAAACGTGTTAAACAGGGTCACAGCTAATTACATACAACATTAACTTTGAAACAAAACAAAACGATCAAACAAACAAGCTGTAAAATAATACAAAACGAAACACATTTTACTGTTGTAACAAACACTAATTGAAACTCACTGTTTTGTAGGCATTTTCGTTCATATCAGTGACTTTGAATTTAAGCAGAACATGTCTTGCAGAGTGTGCCTGGAACAGAAATTGGACAGCATGGAGAATACAAAATTAATATCCCGTTAATAAATATATTTTAGAACATTTCATAAGTCGCATCTACTCTTCACCATCGCTCTGTTATTTTGACATGAAAATGTATCAGATGCTCACAGTGAAGAACGTAAGGCCATGGCTGAAATTTCACCCTCCACACATTGTACTCTTAATGAGATTCGAACTTGGTGTGACGAGCGAACGGTTTAAGCACAGGGCAAACACCCTCCCACAGCCACTCCAACACATTATAATGAATGCAATCTGATTGTTGTATTACTTTACTGACAACATCATGCAGAACAAGAAGTAATGTTTTTCAGTGCTTTGAACCTCCAAGTCTGCATGCTTTATCCGCTTTATCACGGTCGCATTTATTGAGTAATGTGTCGGGTCAATGGCTTCCGTTTGCAAAGAATCAATCTTTCTCCAGGCATGATTTACTTTGCTGTTTCAACAATTTGGAGCGTTTATTTCCATAATAGGAAAACATTAATGTTGAAAAATGATATACAGAAGTAGTGATACTTTTTACATGAAAATATGAAAGCATATGAAAATTCAATCTCGTCCAGACAATCGGGAGCCTGTGTTAATTTCTCTGTATATATCTAACATGAGAGGAATGTAAACATCATTAGGCTATTTCATCAGTGAGTAAATATGCCTTCCAGACCGCTGTTTCGGATTTCAATCCACAGGTAAAAGTGTTCTACGTCACCAAACGAATTTGGGTGGAGAGAGGTTGACATTTGTCAGCAATAACAGTAAGGCTGCAGTGTCTGTATCGATACGTGTTCACTCACCCAGTGTTAATGTCACGTGTTGAAAATGTGATCCATAAATGGCTTCTAAAGCTGTCCTGATTTACCGATCAATACAACAGAATGGCGAAATTTAATGTCCTAATGGATTTACAACCAACACGTTCTCATGTCGACATCGAAAGCAACTTAAAAGAAGGTGATTACAGCAAAGGTACAAAATAGTTTCCGTACAAATACTGAGGAGTTATGATGAGATTGTATTTCGTGAAAATCATAAGGGGAATCAAATACAGAACGTCGAGTTATTTTTCTGGAAATATCAGAAGAGACGTTTTGTAAGATCTTTATCAAAACTGAACTATATAACAACGTCAGAAATTAAACTATGAGTGAGTGAGTGAGTGAGTGAGTTTAGTTTTACGCCGCACTCAGCAATATTTCAGCTATATGGCGGCGGTCTGTAAATAATCGTGACTGAACCAGACAATCCACTGATCAATAACCTGAACATCGATCTGTACAATTGGGAATCGATGGCATGTGCCAACGAAGTCAGCATGCCTGACCACCCGTTCCCGTTAGCCTCTTACGACAAGCATAGTTGCCTTTTATGACCAGCATGGGTTTCTGAAGGCTTATTCTACCCCGGGACCTTCATGGGTCATTACACTATGAGAAAGGAGTGGCCCCATTATTCACCAAAATTACAGAAATCTCAATAATGGTTAAAATGAATTCTGGTTCAAGTGTTTATTTCTAGTAAGAAGGCCCATATACAATGCAGAGTATACAGCTGTATATACAGTGTATATTATATATATTATGGTAGTCATATACTGTCTATGTGATATCTGTCTATTATCTAATGTTGTACATGTATTTTCTCTAAAATTTATATGCATGCCATAGGAATTTACTTAAGCTTTTTAAAACTACTACATTATCCGTCGATAGAAGGGATCTAAATTTGTACATATTCGGATTTTGATGATACACAGAACGGAGGTACTTAATTTGCAGCGTGCTATATAATGTACAAATGAATACAAAATGGTACTCGTCTTCAGTAGCTAAATTACAACATGGACATAAACGATTTATCTATTCCTAACCATCTCCCTTCGTTACATTTTAATCTTAATAAGCCACATCTGAACTTAACAAATATATTCCTAAGTCGTTTGTCAACAGTACAATCTAGATATTTCTCAGGAGCTAAAATGCTTTTATATTCACGATATAAACAATATCGTGAGCTATTATTCAGAGTACAAGTCCAAGACTAGAAAACATATTAATAGCAACATTTTAAAGGCATTAATAAAGGTTTAAACCAGTTGATGAAAATGGATGTTGTTTATAGGACGAAGGATTTTCAGCTTCATGAGCTAAGTAGTTTGTGGAAATACTTTCAGGAAGAGCAGGTCATGACATAAGTTCATTTAATTGTCAGTAAGGTCGGCTAACTGAAGCAGTTGGCTAATTCTACACACTAATTAGTGAATTCATCACTATAAAAGTCTGCAGTAGATTGACGGGTGTTTCTTACCTTATCATTCAGATGGGATCCAGATACAGTATAGATAATAATCTGTGACAAACTAATTGTCATCAATACCAGAATCGTGCCACTTTCCTTTCGGTCAAAATCGCCTATGCTGATACAGTACAGCGTGAAGCAGAACACCAGAATCCCGAAGAAGAAGCCAAACAGAGCTGTGTATTTGATGACTTCATCAGCCTGTGACACCACATCACACACTCTCTCGTAGTGTTGACGCAAACCCTCAAGCTTTTCCGACTTCAAGTCAATATCTACCTCCTGATCACACTTCTCGTCTAGGATCACATACAAACACGATGTTATCCTTGAGAATTCTCTCCCAAGAATGACGCATACCTTAACCATCAAAAAGGAAATGAAAACCATGCCCATCACGGACATTATGGCGATGGAGGTGTAGACGACAGCAAGAAGCCGACCCTCTAGTGTGCCCATTTGAAATGGGTAGACTCTGATTGAATCACTGAAAGCTGGTGCTGCATCTGTGAGAGGCAGAAACATATTCCTATGAGCATAAATGACGATAGATGTTGCAGCTACCGAAATGAAAGTCAGAATTAACGGCATCGTTAAGAAGGTAGGACGACCTTCATCTGAGCAGACTGCGCTGAGTTTCTGAAGAATCTGAGGGAGGCGTTTTGGTAGAAGAACGCTGATTACAAGACCAATGACAAAGAGCCAAATATATTGAATGACAAAACAAAGTGCCAATAAATTCCTTTGGTTCAAACCCTCGGTTGGTGTTAATAGTAACAATGTCTTTATGGCCCATACACTGTACACTGTCACATATACCAGCATGTCAAAGGTGGACACTACGTTCAAGAGTTTCTTTCTTCCAGACTTCCACTTGAGAACAGTGTGACGACCAAGGGGATCACAGTACATTCCAACAAGTCTTGCAAAAATCTCAATGTAACCAAATGACTTCATGCTCTTAGAATTACCACCATCCATTTCACTTGTCACGTGTATTGTGTTCAGAGGCATAGCAAATCTGGCAGCGCGTCCTGTAATACACCAACAGACTAATCTGTTGGTGCATTACCTTCATCAGTTTATATGTATTGTCAGAAAGGATCCTTTTACTATGACCATCCATTATAGACAGTATTTACAATACAGAGGACGCAGTTCAGCTAATGAACATCACTGAATACAGAATACACAGAAAGCACTTAACAGTCGTAATACTGGATCCGATATTGATCTCTATGGCCATTAATCCATTTGAGTGTAATGGAATTAATGAGTAAGGAAGTGATAATTACCAGTGTATATTGCCATTTTTGCTTTTCACACGACTTGACTGAACGACAGATTGATGCCAGAGAACGCTGTTTTGTGTTTCTCGTGCCCTGCGACCAAGTTTCATCAGGATACGGTATAACATGTTCACATTTGTCATAATTTAGTTCTAGTTTTAACTAAAATTCGAAAAATATTGTACAATGTTTTATATGACTTTATTTTACTCTAACTAACTGTACTTGCGCCTGGCAGCTGACATATAATGACTTATTACCTCAGGATACAAGCAGTCGCAACTGGTCAAGCGATGCTACATACAATTAAATGTTAAGTCACTTTGCAACTTAGTCGTAACACAGGGCTTTGTCAAATATAATCTATCAAAGGAACCAGCACAAACTGTGCCATCAAAGCAGCATATTGATAAGCTTTGATTATCTAACGTTCACTACTTAGGCATTCAGCGCTAGCATCTGTCATCCAAAACTTGCTTAAGGTAACCAGCATGTCACATATTCTATCATCGAAACTGACAATTAAACTTGCCCGTACAGACATGCTTTCAAATGTGGACAGGAGACCTCGGGTATACATACAGGAGGGTTGCACACTAGAATCATTCCTGCTTTGCCTTAGATCCCTCTCTGATTCTTTTTGACGGCGTGGAGATCCCCGAGTTAATTCCCCGTAATAGTTCTAGGCATAAACAGGCCCCATACAAAGCCTGTTTCACGGATAAGGACCGGCGTAAAATGTCCACTTCTGGCCCGGAGTAGATTCTCGCCTATCCCATAGGTTTTGGAACACTTTATTTAGCTTGACCAGTTTTGTAGCCCTTTTTTGTAGGCAAAAGACAGGAGACCCCCCGACACAGGTCTTAAACCACATGTGCAATGTTACGGAAGAATGACCCTTTACTTGGAACTGGAGTTGAAGTCGGAGACAAGATCTCACCTCAGTCTCTTATGTTTGGAAAAAGAGATATTTTGCAGTATTGTTTGTTATCGCATATGTCGGGATATATTTGTAACCCCCTCTGCCGAACAAAGATATTATGGAGAAGGTTTTAATACTATACATGAAACCAACACATTTAGTCGGATACCTGAGGTATTTAAGGGAGAGGAGATAAGGACAGATTGGCAATGGATAAGGGGTAATGGGCAGTGGGTGATGATTGTGATGGAAGTCAGATGAATTAAATAGCATAGATGGGTAGCAGCACAGATAATTACATTTGCCGTCCTATTGTACAATGCATGGTGTCACAAAACGTTGAAATGAGAGTCTAGAAATTTCGAGAATTCAGAAGACATCATTTCTGCATCATTCATAAACTCTAGTTTCACTTTGTTGTTGTGGAGACCACAGGCTCATTGTGCCTTTCCAAATTTGACTGTTGAAGAAGTATCACGACCTTAAATAAATGACAAGTGGTTCAGTTACATTACAATCTACACATATGATTGTCAAAATGTCATCTTTTCTCTGAGATGAACTATTCATATATCGGATTATATATCGGATATATTGGCGGTTTAATGGAAACTCGCTTATGCGGCAACTCACACATCCACAACGTCGGCGTGGCATTTCAGCAGCTGCGCGAGTCCTGGGCTGTAGTCGCCCCAAATAACACACAGTCTGAGGGTCAGTAAGCAGCAGATGAGCTTTGTTGCACATTGCCCAATGGGTGCCGCATGTGACGTCCACATCAGTCAATTCCGACAGGTTTGTAGCTCCAACACCCACGAGCAGACAGTTGTTGTGAGGTACAGTGTCAGCACAGACAACACGAATCGATTGCACGCTTCATCTGTCAATGAACAACTTCAACAGACTTAACCATCTATCACTTGTCCCACACCCACCTGTCAATGAACCAGTTCACCAGAGATTTAACCATCTATCACCTTTGTCACACCCATCTGTGTATGAATAACTTCGCCAGAGACTCAACCATCCATCACCTGTGTCACACCAATGTGTGTATGAACAACCTCGCCATAGACGTAACCATCTGTCACCTTTCACACCATCTGTGAAGGAACAAATTCACCAGAGACTTAACCATCTGTCATCTGTGTCACACCATCTGTGAATGAACCACTTCAGTAGATACTGAACCATCTCTCACCTGCTTCACATCCGTCTGTGTATGATCCACTTCAGCAAAGACATAATCATCTGTCACCTGTCTAATACCCGTCTGTGTATGAATGAAAATACAACAGACTTAACTATCGGTTACCTGTGCCACACCCGTCTATATGTGAACAACTTCAGTAAAGACATAAACATCTATCAAACCATCAGAATAACTTTGTGCTATCAAAAACCATCAGCATCACCTTATCCTATCGAAACCCTCAGGATCACCTTGTGCTATCAGAAACCACCCGAATCACCTTGTGCTATCAGAAACCATCTGAATCACCTTGTCCTATCAGAAACCATCAGATTCACCTTGTGCTGTCAGAAACCATCTGAATCACCTTGTTGTATCAGAAACTACCAGAATAGCCTTGTGCTATCAGAAACCATGTGAAAGCGTTGTGCTATGAGAAACCACTTATCCACTCTGAATCAGTATATGTTTTCCCAAGGTAACTTTCCCACTTTGTGTAGGTCTAACATTTTGTAATATTAGGTTCATGCAGAATTTCATTAAGTACCTTACATAAAGATTTATTCTTTGTGTATGTTTGAGATGTTGAATGGCAATATTGGTCCTTTTCACTAAATGTTTCCTATTGATGTTTTTTGAGTGAGTGAGTGAGTTTAGTTTTACGCCGCACTCACCAATATTACAGCTATATGGGGGCGGTCTGTAAATAATCGAGTCTGGACCAGACAATCCAGTGAGCAGCAACATCAGCATCGATCTGCGCAATTGGGAACCGATGACATGTGCCAACCAAGTCAGCGAGCCTGACCACCCGATCCCATTAGTCGCCTCTTACGACAAGCACAGTCGCCTTTTATGGCAAGCATGGGTTGCTGAAGGCCTATTCTACCCCGGGACCTTCACGGGGCTGATGTCTTTTGAATAACTCAACATAGCTTGTTTAAATCATTGATAGGAAACTCATATAATTTTACCATGTTCATCAGTAGAATCGTTGAGACATATCATACCCTTTATATGCCACGTTGCAGTATATACTGTACAAAAATTGTTAGGGATAAATGTAAATTTTGAAATTATCAATAATGAAGTATTTATTCATTGACACACTGATGAAATATCAATCATAAAAATACCAATATCCCTAACGTATTTTGTCCAGTATATATGGGCTTACCATCAATTTTGATGGAATTGTTATACCAAACTGATTCGCTCACAGTGTCTTCAGTAGCTGTTTCTTTAGAGTCAAAACAGTTCAGTGTGTGCTCCATAATAGCAATATCTACATCCAAAATTGGTATGTTTGGAGCAATATTTTCATAAATACATGCCAAAGTCCTCATATTCACATTCACTGCAGATTAAACAAATATGTTTCACCACTTAGATTGACTAGTAAATCATCTATTAACCCATCCCAATTTCTGCAATTTTCCATAGGTGCACCAATGCCACCATATTCTGGCTGTAGTGACATTATCTCCTTTGTCTGGTTTAAACTTCCAGATAAACTGAAACCATTTTTCTGAAAATTTTCTGTCATATGCTTTGGTGGAGTAGGTATACTGCTCAAAAGATGATTAAGCATAGGTAGAAGCAAAGGTTTTTAGGTTGAAGCAAAGGTTTTTAGGTTGAAGCAAAGATTTTAACACTACATTTCTGCCAATTGGTGTTAATGTTCTCTTTGCCTGTTACCTGTGAGGGTCCAGGGTAGAATAGGCTTTCAGCAACCCATGCTTGCAATGAAAGGCGACTATGCTTGGCGTAACAGGTGACTAACGGGATCAGGTTGTTATACTCACTGACTTGGTTGACACGTCATCTGTTCCCGGTTGCTCAGATTGATGCTCATGCTACTGATCACTGGATTGTCTGGTCTAGACCTAATTATTTACAGACCACTGCCATGTAGCTTAGATATTTCTGAGTGTGGCATCAAACTAAACTCACTCATTCACTCAATAACTCTTTGCCCGCGATTTCTTTTTCTATCTTAACAAATTTATTTGTGTAATTTAGGCTAACCATATTTTCTAATTCCACATCAAACGTAGTTTAAATTGCGTTTGTGTCCAGTCGAAATTCCCATCTTCACATAGTTATTATCTAGACCTTTTTGACCATATCCATATCAATTTAGTTTTTTCAAGCATTAACTTTTAACCTGAAAATCTAGCAAAACACGACAAGGTGTTCATGGTAGCACAGAGACTTTTTTCAGATCCATCTAAAGTAAGCGTAGTGTCATCTGCAAATTGTGCCAAAAGAGATTTTGGTGGCCTATTTTAATTCCTTGGGGGTTTGGGTTTTTTTGTTTGTTTGTTTTTTGTTTTTTTGTTTTTTTGTTTTTTTGTTTTTTTGTTGTTGTTTTTTGTTTTGTTGGGGTTTTTTTGGGGGGTGTTCACTTTTGTTCCATTCTCTCATTCGAGAATTTGGAAGGGTTTGAGGGTTTTTCACTATGTTGGATCCATTTGGCTTCAGATCTCATAAAGAAGACTTCCGTTCTTATTTTGTATAATTTCCTAGTTCAGATCCAGCTCCTTTAAACTGTTCCCTTATATACTCTGCCTCTCTATCAACATTTTGTTCTCCTAGCTTACTCTCAAGACAGTTTAATTCATTTTTTTCTTCCTATGTGTATAGATGAAAAAAGTAATGATGCTCCACTTTATTTATCAGTAACATTTCCCATAGTAATTGATCATTAATTGTAAACATTCTTTCATCTTCTATTTATATTCTTCTAGGGTATCACTTATATTTTTTCATAATTCCACATATTTCATATCCTTTGTCAGTGAATTATTGAACTTCCAAAAGCCCTTCCCTCTTTGTATATCTGAAACTGTAATTGACACTGAGTGACACTTTTGAGGGATCTGAATAAATACTTAGGTGTATATTACTTTCCTCTACAGAACTGAAAGCATTATGGGAAAAAACAGTCTATTCTAGCTTGCTTTTGTGGTTATTGCCAGGTGAACCTTCTTAGAGGGACGCAGTTCTCAGGTTGAGTCTTTAAGATAGGAAGTCTATTGCCTGTAAACAATTCCTTCCTTGCTATAGGGTTATTAACATGTGTATACTTACAGGTATCATTATCAGGATTAATCACCAATTTCCAAACACAACATGTAACAATATTTAATTCTTCATATTTTTCTGTAACATTTCTATAAATTCTGGTTTATCAGAGTTTTTCCATCGAAGTTTATATCTTATCATTGATATTCACATCCACTGCTACACAGTTGCCATCATCTTTGTCTGTTTTAGTTTGCATAACCTGAAATTTATTGCTGAATAAATTGCTGTCCTCCTTGCCTTACTGTTAAATGGGCTTATGTACGGTAGTATCCACTATACATGCCCATTGTATCCCCATTGTTGTGTTATTAGTTGTTCCTGGACAGCTGTAACATGATCATCTTGAAGACAATAGATTTCAGCCTTTTTCTTTCTCAAGAATCTGAAAACTTGTATCCTTTTAAGGTTATTTTTAAAACCTCTTCAATTTAATGATAATATTTTATTTCTTCCCTTTGGGAAACTGTTCCGCCCTTTTCACATGGTAGATTTGCTCCAGGGGAATATGCCAACACTGAAAAAAAGTTCATTGAATCGATTGATTGTTTTTGTACCTGTTATAGTTTACTGAATGCATATTTAGGGTGAGCTTTGCATGTCCGTTTGCAGTTTTGGTTTTTGATGGGAGTTGGGGGTACGGGCTGAACTACTATGCTTCCGTTTGTTCCAAACCGAAACAGCCCTCATTAATGAACATATTTACATAAAAAAAACACTGTCATGTATCTCAATGGTCAGCGCATACCGTGACTCCATCTTGTTCACACAATGCCATAATGTTTACTCTGTGTCTCCTGATAAAAAGTAACGTTTAGCTACCTCAAGCGTCACTTACACTGGAAACAAAATCACGTGTAACTGATGGCCTTGACCTCATCACAAAACCATCCGGTTTTGGGGTTGGCGTTTTTGTTCATTTTTGTTTTTTTACAAACAAACCCACGTAGTCAGTGGGGAAGGAAAGGTTCACCGTGTCTCTCTTCAGACGGAATCTTAGTGTAAATCAGGATCTGGTCGAAGAATGACTGGGTAGACCTTAGTATGTCGAACACTTCACTAGCACGTTCAGTATATATCTCTATAGCGATTAAACTCTGAGTAAAATGCTAGTACATTTGCGTTCACCAAGAAACGCACACACTAACCGATCCGCGAATTAGATTACAACTGGATGTTATCACCAAGCTTGACAGTTTTCTATGTCCTTTCTATATTCATGTATCACATGAATTCCCCTCTCATATATTCGAGTTTGAACCTTGAGTTCGGTTTTTCGCGGGGTTGCTTTTGCTGCTCGGTATTTCTTTAGAAGGACTGGTAGATCAGAACCGATTGTTATTTTTCTCTGTTTTAACAGTGTAGTATGCTTAACGCTCGAGTGCAGCACACCTTGTCCATCTGACATGTGTACAAATGTAACCAATATTGGTTTGGGGGACTTCTTGGTGCGCTCATTTGTGATGTGTGATGGTAGGCGATGTATGTTGACAACATCCAGTGGCGTGGGCAGGCCCGTATCGTTTAACAGTTTTTATATGTTGATTTGGGTTCTCACATCAGAAATACCCTACACTAACAGGTTTTGTTTACGGGAATACAGTTGGTACCTTAACAGCTTTGTTTCCATCTCTTCCATACGAGTTCAACCGGCAGACTATCATTTGTTACATCAGTGTGCTAACACATACCTTTAATTGTTGCCCGCGAGATGAAAAACGAAGCGCACTATACTTTAAGCAGATTACTGACCCAGGTTGTGTCCGATGAGCAACTTGATTGAAACTTCAATAATGAGTGAAGGACTGAGAGGGTTTCTCACAACTGTCACTGGTGTGTAACTGAACCCCAGTCTTCAGGGGAAGCACGCTTCAACTACTTGAGGTCTGTACCCGGGAAACTTTGTACAGTCCACCAGCAAGTAATGGTATGAACAGGGGCTTGTAACGCCAAACACTGCCATCAAGGTATGTACTGTCACTAACGGGGTCTTGGAAATACATGTGGGCTGAAGAACGTTTTAACCACTTAATGTCTATATCTGTACCCGGGAAACTTTTATGAACACCCCCCCCCCCCCCCCCCCACCGCACCAAACAATGCTGTGTCCAGACCAAGCTGTATTCCACCCTGCCGCCTGAACTCATTAACACTGGTGGTTTCCTTGTGCCAAGAGAGTTATCTTCTATACTTGACAGGTCTACGTTGGTAAAAATCTGGTACACAAAATATCTGCCAGTTAAGATGTAAAATTAAGAGTCTTTGGAAAGTTTATTGGAAACCGACGAGTGACAAGCTTAAGGGAGAAGATTGCACCACAAACATGTTCAGAGTACCATTTCAGTATATTTTGCAAATATTGGTCCCTTCTAGCCTAGACGAATACAAGATCCAGTTGATTTCCTCGCACAGGCAGATAAACGTATCAACCTGTTACAGGGTAGGAACGTCACCTGATAGACATACAGAGATTCTACCGTCAGTGTATTTAATGCACACCATAGGTGGTACTACAAATCAGTTCATTAGATCAAAATATATACTCACAACACAAAGTATTCTAAAGTTTAAACTTGGCAGTTATTGGTTTTCTTCAACCTATCTATTTTCGTATAGATCCGTGAAGGTCCGGGTTAGAATACTGATCTCCAGTAACCCATATGCTTGTCGTAATAGGCGAGCATAACGGGACCGGGTGGTCAGGCTCGCTGACGTGGTTGGCCCATGTCATCCGTTCCCATTTGAGCATATCGATGCTCGTACTGTTGATCACTGGGTTGTTTAATCCAGACTCAATTATATAAAAACCGCCGTGAAACTAAACTCTAGTTGCTAGACTATAGCTTAAACCGGCATAAAACCAGAGTCACTCACTCACTCGAGCATGCCCAGTTAGGTACACAGTACCGGGAGACACGCATTACAGCTACGTTTCAGCTATCGTGGCCAGGTTTCCTGGATTGATGGTGCAAACTTGATTATACCCAGGTTGCCGTGATATTCAACTGATTGCGGCATAAAACACGATAAATCTGTCATATAATTACGTAATTACATGACATATCTCCTCAGAGCGAAACACAAACAACAAAGAAATATGGTACAACAACGATGAGTGTGTCTTAATACAGGCACTGACATGTAAACAGTAGTGTAATACATAACATGACATCATAAACAATTAACCTGTGTCTGTGTTCTTGACTGGTAATGTGGTACAGTGTGTAGCTTCCCATTCTGTTGTACGGGGGGATAGCGGTCACACTTGGACTTATCAGCTGATTCTATCAATGTTCATGATGTGACTCACAGGATTGTCCGGCCCAGACCGGATAACATTCCAACAAGCATGGGTTACTGAGGACCAACTCAAAATACGTACGAAGGGTTGATGTTCTTCGGACAATGATCCCTAGGCACCAAGTGTGTAGACACTGTTATACGTCAAGCTTAGAATCCAGATCGCTCCCTCAATGTCGGCCACTTAATGGTGAAAAACTGAACTTACGGAGCTTCTGAACTGCTGAATGACAAAATGAATGAATACTGAAGTCATTTGTCTCTTTTGTTCATTATTATCATGTTCATGTTTCAGTTAGAGATGAATAACACATGAACAAATATGGCCGGCTATATTATATCATTACACATATAGCAACTATCAACTTAGAATACGAGATTAATAAATTTATGTTACCTCAGTATAGTTCCACATGCGCTGCGGTTTGCGTAAAATAATAACTTAATCACGAATACTGATTTAATTTAGAGCTGCGAGTAAATACAGGTGACTTCAAATACAAATAACTCGAATGTGTAAAAGTAACCAGTGGCCGTATGCAATGTAGCCGTCTCAATTCACAATGAGTGAGTGAGTGACTGAGTGAGTGAATGAGTATGTTTTAACAATTAACAATTAATTCCAGCAACATCACTGATGGTATATCACAAATTGACTACACACATTGCACCTGTCTTCTAAATAGAACCGGGTTGAAATGTAATGAGCGAAAGCTTTACTCACAAGGCAACGCCAGCTCCACCATCAGAAATGGGCTCCAAACACTGGCAGTGGGGTGAGTAAACGCTTTAACCAGTGCGTTGTCCCACCTCAGATATCCTTCTCGGCTCACAAATTGAATGCAGGCATAACACGCACGCACTCACGCACAAAATACTACTCTACAACAATTTATTCACATTTCACTCCAAGGGCCGCGCACTCTCAGATACAAATAAGAAGTAACCAAAAGGAACATTGAGCGAAGACTAGTATCAGTCGAGGCCTAAAGTATCTAAATCAACCACAAAATGCCAAACAAACTTGAAGTGGAAGTCGCGGTGGCTGAGCGGGCTAGGCGGCTGACTTTGTGTGCTGGCGATTAGGTGCCGGACTCTGAGGGTGCGGGTTCGAATCCCGGATGGGACTCAACCGAAAAAAGTACTAGAATTTGTACTTTACTAAGAAAGTGAAATCCCAAATATGACATATGTTGCATTTGACCACTTTCTAAATGGCATCGTGTAATCAAACAAACTTGACATGGTAAATATTCCGTTGTATTTCACAAAATATCTTGCTTGGGATCAAAGGGAAAAATAATCCCATAACATTTTGTCTTATATTAGAATACCGACTTCTAAATGCCTCTCAAGAACCTCACTTGAACTGAGAAATTTGGAAATATTTATTCTTGAGACTAGACATTCTGTATACCAATGTTTTGGCACGCACGCACGCAAATAGAAAGTTATTGTGCTATGAAATTGGCCTTCAGCAATCTTTTTTCTGTGGAAATACTACAGCATATATATCAGCAATGTTACTTTTTGATGGCATGTACTGTACCTGTAAATGAGTGAAAAATTGTAAATAAACAAATGAAAAAGCATAAATTATTATCTAAAAATACAAGATTTGAGTGACTTAGTTTGTATCATTACTTGTCAGTTAAATAAAAATCCAAACAGCATATCTATACAAGTTCGCACAGCTCAAGCGGCATATATTTTTTCTTTCTTTTTTCTTTTTTAAAATGCAGACGTCTATGTAATTTGTAAATGTGTCATATATCTTAATGGTATACCTCACAGAGCTGTTACCTATTTCTGACTTCCAAACCGTTAGTGGACAAACCGTCATTAAAACTATGTCTACTATATTCCTGTATGCGTCTATATACGCATACAGCAAAACATGGGAAAATGATACACTGTTAAAAAGTTTAAATGGTATATTTGACAGAAATATTACACTTTTGTCTCTTGGTGATTTCGTTCACAGTCAGTTTCCTTTTCTCGTCTATTCAGTATAATATAAATATATGACAACAGAAACACAGGGATGAACTTTTTACTCAAGCCAGCCCTATATAATTCTGGTTTCAAATGTGGTGCAAAACCTTAAAAAATGTATGAAACCTACAAATAAACCATAGCTTTGAAACATTTTTTATGCATTTTTTTGTCATTTTAAGTTTTTTGAATTTTTTTTTTGTTCCCAAATAAATGAGTACAAAAATATGAGAAAGCATAAAGGTGAATATGTGTACACAGAAACTTGTGGGCTCAATACAGATAGATTGCAATAACTACATCAATTATCAATGTCAGTAACATGTTTGGGCTAAACAGTCAGTCAGGGTAAAATTTCGGGATGAGAGGAAACCTCAATATCTTCTAGTAATTGCCAAGTTTTGGAACTGTTTTTTCAAAGAGCAAGTGTAAATATACCTCTTGGCAGATAAGATTGGGTTCTTAGCTAAAAAGCCAAACCAAATAATTTTTTTGTCAAAATACATGTTTGGATACTTGTGGTAATCCACTGTTCAAGTTTCTTCAAAAAAGTTTTGGTTTCATCACAATCCCAATATATATCGCATAAGGTCTCAACAGAATCATTGCGAAAAGAACACATGGTACTGAAATCACTTCTGCCTAAACTGTCCCATCTCTACTCCACAATACCTAATCCATCTCAGAGTTTAGTTGAACAATTTTTCAAAGGAACTGTTTTCAATTTACTTGGGGTGGAAAGACTGAATACAATAAAGAGAGAGAAAATGTACTGTGCTCTTAAAGATGAAGGAATGAAAGTACAACAACATTAAAACAATTCAGTCTCAAAAACTTTCTTGGATAAAAAGAATCTTGTTAAAAACATCAATCCTACAAAATCTTTTTTTCCATATATCTCTGTCCACTACCTGTAAGTTTCTTTCAAAGCGACCCAAGCCAAATAAGAGAATATGCAGATAACATGAATAATCCTTTTTAGAGTGATGTACTTTTGGCTTGGGCAGATTACACTGAAACCTTATTGAGACAATCACCATGTGTTGAGGAATTTCAGACATTTCCTTTGTTGTTCAACAACAAACTAATGGTTGGTAATCAAATACCCTTTTACTCAGATTGGTACAAGAAAAGAGTAAAATCTGTTAAAGATCTACTGGATAATGAAGGAAAATAATTAGATTTTAATGAATTTAAAACTAAAGTTCATTGCAATGTCAATTTCTTATCTTATCAAAGTATGATCAGTTGTGTGAATCGCCTACAAAAATATTATTATCTTGCTACCCTTAATTCAGACTTCTTAACATTAGAACTGCCTATAGCGCCTGAATACATTCATAAACTTACAGTCTGATAAGGATATCAAGTTGTTTCATATCACTCTTCTCCCGTCAAATATCAAGCAATCAGCCTTAAATTTAAAATGGGAAACTATACTTGAATCTAACATTGATGAATCAGATTGGAGAACCTACAAAATTATTCCATTTGGATGTACTGGGTTGCCAGAGTACAGAATTAAGATGGTTCCAAATGAAAGTTATTAACAATATCTAACTATTAATTATTATCAACATAAAATAAAAGCCATTGACTCATCCCTCTGTAGCTATTATAAAGCTTCCACTGAACCTATTTTACACCTTTTTTGGGAGGGCTGTAATTTGAGAAATAGACTTTGGAAGAAAATTGAAGAGTGGCTCATGTCTGATGCCAGAATAAGAATTAAACTTACCCCCCAAATCATACTATTTGGATTAAAGGAAAGTCAAAATGATCCTGTGAATATAATTTTGTTTCTTACTAAACGAACAATCTTTCGCAACCAAAAACATGGAATAATACCAGATCAAAAGAATATTTTTAGAATCTGCTGCCAGTACTATTATGTATCAAAATGTATCGCTTTTATAACCTGTTTACAATTTACAACATTTTGGTCATCACTACATACTTCATCTGCCTAGTAATGTATTACCTGCTTTGGATATAGTCCATATCTAACACTGAACATAAGCAACGACTGTAGAGCAATATACATGTATGTCTATGACATTAACATCTTCACATACCAGTGAATACATATCAGAGCTTCATTTAATGCTTTGTTACTTGCACTGGCGCCGCCCCATTTTACCAAATGAACCTATTTATGAGTCTAACTTGCACAAGGTGCAAGTCAATCTTTGAGAAATACATCAACAATAAGACTAATATTCTACGCATACATATGTCAGCTCCTCTTTCTCCTACACTTCGAATAGCTATGGCACCGAAACAATGCTGTTCATAGACACTTCTCAGCTATGACATTTCATGTAAACAGGTATAAGCTTTGTCTCTGTGTTGCTATGGTTTCATGGGAACTACATCACGGAAATAGGTTTATATACACTGAAACCTCTGATGTTTTACTCACTATACTACTCTTGGAATTTGGCTGGTGCAACTGGGTTCTTGTCATAGGCTGCACCTGGTGTAAGTAGGATAGGATCTTTTGAATTCAGCCCTGCATATTCTCTTGGAAATATTAAGACCAACTGCAATTGTTACCTACCGTTTGTTGATTACAGCATGTAACATGTGACCTGTATTTTGAAAAAAATGTAAAAAAAAATGTAAAAAAATACTGTTTCCCATTTTGTAATCGTAGGTGACTCTTGAACCTTTTCTTGAGGATACGAAATCCTTCTGGTGGGAATTTACCAAGATCATCATTTATTCATTTATGTTTAAGTATCCATGTTTCTCTATAGATTTTTTCCAAATTTCAGGTATAAAGATCTATAACACATCCAAGATCTAAGTGAGTACCTCTTATATCAAATTTTAGCTTCAAATAATGAAAGGATATAAACCTATATTCATCACATAGATCTTTAATTGTCAATATTCCTCTTTTGGCCCAGTGTCTAATAATGTGGTTAGAGTTTTTGAAATTGTTATTCGACCACTAAGGCTGAGATAAGATGTTCTCTCCATCTGTAATATTTTTGGTACCATATCATTTCCATGCCTTGAAAACATATTTTGAAAAAGGATTATCAACTTTAACTATATTCTGAAAATTAGTTCCATATTTTAGGATATCCTTAAAAGGAAAGTTGCATTGGTTACGTGGATTTGTCTTTTTTAAGCATAGTTTGAGAGTAGATAATTTCATGGCATTAACAAAGGTTTTGATGTGAATCGTGCGTGAACCCCCCATTCTGTAATCACTGTTTAAAGCGTTCCATTTGATTTTGTCATTTTCGTCATTCCAGTTTAATCTAAACCGTCTGAGACAATTCAATGACTGACACCATGAGCTTCCATCTGCACAATTGTGAGATGACGAAGAGCATCAGCTAAGACAGCAACTCTGACCAAATGATCCAAAGCATCTTTTACTTGTTCTTTATATTTCGTATTGGCTTATTCACTAAACAGAAGTAAAAACGTCCAACAATTCTTTTTAGTTTGTTTATATATATTTGTTCATATCAGTTATTATTGAGATTGCAAATTGCTTACTACTGGGCATGCCATAACTGACTTAAAACTGCAAAACTTTCGTTACATCCAGTGTTCACGAAAAATTACTATTTCTGTATCCACGCCAACAGCGATTGTTTACAAACACACGCCATGTGCGTTTCTATTTATAGCCTTTAGAATGTCTATTTATAGAAACCGGATATTGTGTTTTGCCGTGCTGTGTTTTGATGTTGACGCGTGAGTTCTTTCTTTTCCTTTACATATCAACAGTACACCTTCGTCATTTTGTTTCTAAACGTTTTCTTTTATGTAGGCGTTAATATTTAAACTGTAAACACGTTTATACACGCTGATATGAACGTTTAGACACGCAACAGAGCCTTTTCGAGCAACGCCTTTCTGCGCTTTGACACTGGTTCAAGGTGTACTATCAGTCATAATGGTCAGTGTTGGACATCAGCCACCCCTATATTCTACACTGAAAGTCACAATGGAAGGTAGGGTTCACTGGACAGTACTGGACACCAGCCACCCCTGTTCTGTACAATGTCAGCCTTAGTGGGAGGGAGGGTTCAGTGGTTAGTTATAATGAAAGCTGGAGCTCACTGGTCAGTGTTGGGTAGGAGTTCCACCATTTCCCCCATCACAAATAATATTTAGTCACTGATATATCTTAGAATTATTAACCAAACCTAACACAACAATTACTAAGGGACTCTCAAAAATAAGTAGAAGCCCCCAAAGTAAGTTTAATATATACAGTTTGACTTCTTACAGTACAGTGGCAGTTACAATAGGAGGTAGGATTCACTGGACAGTGCTGGACACCAGCCAATGTTGACCTCACTATATTCTCGATGTCCAATGTTAGAATAGTTTCCATTGCATTTTGAAGGAATTATTAGCAAAGGCATGTCAACAATTTCACACAGGTGGTTAATATGGTAAGATAAATCAATTTGTCTTCACAGCACAATGGTTGTATAATGTTTCTTTAAAGGGGCACTGATGCGGAGCAATTTCCGTGGACTGGTGTAAACTTTTGTTATTGTTTTTCTCCCGTGAGTACCCGGATGATATCCCAGAATTCGTGACTGGTTCGTGACTTTTGCTGCGCAGTCCGTAAGCGCAATTGATAGTTTAATTATAGACAGATCAACTGAGGTGAAGTCATTTTTACTTCATTGCAAATGTATTATGAAAACAAATGAAACACTTTGAAGGTTAATCATCTGCCCGTGGCAGAAATGGTAAAAAACTATTAGGACGGAAAACGTCTCTATATTTTGTCTCATAACCCTAGTTAGTTTATTGTCATATTTGTATGATTCTGAAAATTAATAAAAGAACACACGATCTGCTTATACTCATAGTAAATTGCTAACATAACAACAACATTTATACATTGTATAGAATGCCAATGTGGATCCTATTTCACACACATACGCGATCTAGTGTGTTTTTTCTGTCATACAGATTCTGCTGAATGCTACAACAAATAAATTAAAACAAAATGCAAAAAAATGAATGTAAAACAGACTAATTTTATAGCACCGATGTCAATCTACTACCTTGTTCAGGAATGTATCCATCAATATCCACGTAAAAGAAATCGTATTCCATTCATCTGCAGCTGGTAAGTAATCCTGCTCTGTGTCGTGTGTCTTACAACTGTCTCATTTGCGAAAAAGTAACACATCATTTCACGTCTTTCGTTGGTGGAAACCAGATAAACCTCTCATTGGTCTCCCGAGATAGCACACCTGGCAACTAATTGTATGATGTCCACTATTCTATGTAATTTAGTTCACCAATTTTGAGCAATCAATCAATCAACGCAAGGGTGGTTTATTCTTTGAAGGGAGGATGTTGTTTTTGCACTCACACTTTACAACAGGGTGTAGTCATCTACACACACTGCCTTTTGACAAATCCACTAAAAGATAAAAGTAATTAATCAATCGGTGAGTTATCGGTTAATCCTTTGATCGATGTTTGTTTTTGTAACTTAGTTGATAAACCCTCTTGCATCACTTACATGCACATATTACATAACATACAATACATTTGCCATCACAGACCTTAATTTATAATGTTGAGTATTTACTCCAGACAGGAGAAATGCCAAATGGGAACCTTTGTTAAGTAACCGAAGTTGTGTTACTACTAATTATACCTGTTATAAATTCATGAATTGACCATCAAGAGAATGATGACAAATAACACGTGTAGGTTTACACCATCAAACGCGAGTTACAGCAAGGAAGATGTAATCTCTGTGTCGCATGCAGCCTGAAAACACTATTGGGCCGAAACTGTTTTGAGGATACCAACGGAATTTCGTTACATAAGGAATACACACGTGCATTTGCTGTGTACTTTGGTAAATAGGTGAAATAAGGGTTTTTTACGTAAGAAAATTTTCAGATTTCTCTACCAAAGGCAAAGTCATCGTTTTTTGTTTACGAATTCAAATAAATCAACTGTGTGTTTTTATTATCATAAATAATAAACCATTGTAGCTACCATAGCTACCAAAATTTTCGTAAGATATTTGCTATCACAGCTCAACCAACACTCAGAATTACCTAAATATAAAGCCTTGTAATCTTCCGTACTTAAACAAATGGCTACGTGCCTGTAGACATCATATTTTCATGTAACATGATTAAATATCAGGTTAAAAACACTGAAAAAGGATCAAATTGGATCAGTAACTATACCATCCAAGCATCCGAAAAGAACTACACTGCTGGGATATTTGGTTACGATCAGACAAGGAATACCATGGATATTTTTAAAGAAATGGCATATGATGGGCATCCTGCCTCCCGACTGTTTAGGTGAAGAAATTCTGCTAATATGGACAGGAGCCCAGTTCCTTTGTTCTTCAAGGTCGAAGGCGCGGGCGCTGACCAATTTGCGGTTTGATTTCGTAATTAGACCGTTGGCGAGAAACATTATTCGCTCCGCATCAGTGCCCCTTTAAACATTGTAGAAAGTGAAAAACAATCTGTGCATGTCATTTGGCACTTCTTGGATGATGGTATAAACTCAGATAATATGATATAAGATATGTTCAGAATAGTATCGATGACTTCACATCATAATCACCATTCAAAGATTTGGACTCCTTGATTTATATGTAAAAAGCAATGTATGAGACAACACTGGATATTTGAGCTCTATATGTTCCCTACGAGAGGATTCAACGACAGGATTCTGGGCTGAAATATCCCTTTGGCCTTTTCTGTTTTGGATTTATATTCAGACAAAGCTGTTTTTAAAGGACAACCCTATTTTAATCTTTGAAGAACATTTTGTCCAGATATTCAGTTTGGCACTGTTTATAAAATACAGAGAGCTGACACTTGTGTGACCATTCAGTATTGCGTTTGAATGTATGAATAAGTGCAAACATTAGAACAAGTTATTTCCTTTTGATTACGCCATCTGAAAGTGAGTAGTGTATCCAAAGCAAGCTCTGTCAGTAAATATCATGGTACGAGTCAGTTTAACAAGTGACTGTAGTTTCAAATTGCATTTTTAGTCACTATAATGTCTACGTGTGATTCTAGTGCACCTCTGCTTTATCTCAAACATAAAAAAATGTTTCTTTCATGTTTTGCTTCCTGACCTTAGTGATGTATTTATTCCCAATTTTGCATTTTTGGGGTGTACCAAGATAAAGAGTCAAACAGAACGGGGATTGTGAGGCTGGAACATGGCAAGAACAATTTCCTTGACCTCGACAGATAATACATCGAAAAATAAGACAAAAACAATTGTGATTTCATAACTGTCCAAGGGAGGCCGACCAACTTCGGGATATCCATTGTATTGTGCACAATCTTAAATAGAGGTAGGTTTCACCGTTATGGTGTCAGTGTTGGACACCATCCACCCCCCTGTACTGTACACTGTCAATCTTAAATAAAGGTAGGGTTCATTGGTCAGTGTTGAACACTAGCTGCCCCTGTACTTTACAATGTCAATCTTAAAGAGAGGTAGGGTACAGTGGTCAGTGTTTGACTCCAGCCACCCCTGTACTGTAACATGTCAGCTTTTATGGGAGGAAGGGTTCATTTGTCACTGTTGGACATTGTCCACCCTGTGTACTGTACACTGTTAGTCTTTAAGAACCCATGCTCACACTACATCCAAAGACAACATTATATCGACAATATATGCAATATATGCATACATTGTGTGACAATTTAGTGTTGCTTTCATTCTCAGACTTGAATGTGATCCATATTTAGCCAAGCTTCAGTAAGTAGCCAACTGCATCGAGGTACTGGACTGCGGTCTTCTGTCCCCTCTGCAGCTGATCTTTCAGTCCCAGGAGTCTGTTCTCTGACTCTCGGTAGACTCGCTTCTGTGCAGGGGGTGCAGCTCCTAGGCCGATCTGGGCAATCTTGGTCCACTCAATTTGTTCAATCCAAGCTATCAAGTCAATGAATTTATACAAGATCGGGTGGAGACATGGCAGAGAACGGTTCATCCGTGAATGAAATCCTTCCAAATTGGTATTGGTCCTTGGGCCTGCTACAGTAAATTAAGTGGTTCCACAGTCCTATTGGAAACAAAGCATCGTAGTCTACCCATGTTGACACAGCATAGTCGTTGAACTCGTCGGCTCTGGCTATCTCTGGTGCTGCATTCATCGAGGGGGTGGGGATTGATGTATAGCATAGGGGGGCTTGTGACATGGTATTATAAAGTTAAGCTCTATATGTAAATAAAGGGGACAAAAGAAAGAAAAATGGGTTAAAGTTGGGGTGGGGGTGGGGGAGGAGCGTGGTGATGATATTTCCACAAAGTGGAGAGTGTTGTGGGTTGATATATACAAGTATGGTGAATGTTTACAAGAGGTGGGGGATGTTGGATATATACGTACAGGGTTTAGACGTGAGATTTATGTACAGGTGTGTGGGTGGGGGGAGGTATTGTAGCAGAGGGAGGTGGTAGGGATGTATGGGGTTGTGTGTGGGGGGGTGGGGGGTAGGTTTGGTGGATTTGCTTAATGTAGGTATGGCGTAAATATATGTTGTTGGGGAGGTTGTAGGGGAGGGTGGGGGTAGAGGTGTTTGGTTTGTTGTGGGTAGCGGTATGGATTTGGGGAGTAGCGGGAGTATGACTTTAAGTGATTATGTAACGATAACTGGACTTTTGGTTACGGCAGGTTATGGTTGAGGCTATAGACTGTGAGCCGGCGGCTTGGGACTTGGACCGAGATTACTTTGTAGCGGGGGGCGCGGACTTCAGAGAAGACGACCGTGTGTTGAGAGCTGGTGATTTGGATCCCCTTAGGAGAGGTATTTAGGTGACTTTAGTAACTTTTAAGGGGATTGCTTGAGTGGCCTAAATTTTGTGTAGTAGTTTTGATTTTAGTAAGAATGTGGCTCTGGCATTGAAGGTGTTGGATGGGTTATGGGGGTTCAGTATTTTGTGTATGTTGTAGTGGAGTGTGATGGGTATTGATTTATGTAATTCTGTAATGTTTGTGTGTTGGAGGTGGCGACCTGTGAAAATGTGGTGTATGGTTTCTGGTGTTTTACAGTGTGTGCATAGACCATCTGGGTGTCTGTTTTGTAGATAAAATGTATGGTTGAGGTTTGTTATGCCTGAAATGAGTCGTGTGATGAGTATGTCAGTGCGGTGTGAGTCTGAGAGTGTGGGGAGTTTTGTGCCTGGTTTTGTGATGATACTTTTGACCCAGATGGATTTGTTTGTGTTGATGTTTTGTTGATAGCTTTGGTGTGTTATGTGTGATTTGATGAGATTTTTTATTTCAGATTTTGATGTATGTAGATGTATTTGGGGTGTGTTGTGTGGGGTGTGTAGTGGCGAGTTTAGCTACTGTGTCTGCGATGTTGTTTCCTTGGTTGTGTGTATGTCCTGATATCCATAATAGAGTAATGTTTTTGTTTTTTTGTGGCAGAGAGTGAATTAGATTTGGTCGTGATTGTGAGTGCAGTCGGACAGGATTAGGAGGTTGTGGGGATGAGGTGAAGGACTGATAGGATGGCTGTAAGTTCTGCTGTGGTGATTGCTGTGTTGTTTGCATAGTGTAGGTTTGTGGTTATTGGGGGTGATTGTTCTACATGGATGCCTATGCCTGTGATTTTGTTTGTTCCTAAGGATGCGTTGGTGTAGATGTGGGTGTGGTCTGGGTATGTATTGTTGAGGTGAGATTGTATAAGGCTTGTTTTGATGCCAATGTCAGATTTTAGGGGGTGATCTTGAAGTATGGATGCTAGGGTGGTGTCAGTGGTAGGTGAGGTTTGTCATGGATGTAGGTGGTGATGGGGGGTGTGTTCTGTTTGGTGTTAAGCTGTTGTGCTTGTAGCAGATTGGTAAGATGGAAGAGTAGTGGAGCGATGTTTGGGTTCTTTTCGAATTTTATAAGGGTTGATTTCCTACAGCTGGTATATTTTGTGTTGAGTAGATTATAGATAGGGTTGTGTTGGGCCCCAGCCCAGTAACTGAGTGCTGTTTGGTTTATTCTAACCCGTGAAGGTCCCGGGGTAGAATAGGCCTTCAGCAACCCATGCTTGCCATAAAAGATGACTATGCTTGTCGTAAGAGGCGACTAATGGGATCGGGTGGTCAGACTAGCTGACTTGGTTGACACATGTCATCGGTTCCCAATTGCGCAGATCGATGCTCATGTTGTTGAACACTGGATTGTCTGGTCCAGACTCGATTATTTACAGACCGTCGCCATATAGCTGGAATATTGCTAAGTGCGACGTAAAACTAAACTCACTCACTCACTCCCTGGTTTATTCTTGTACTGAGTGAAGGTATGCCTGTAAGTAGGAGAAGTGTGTTGTGGGAGGTGCCGGTACTAGCGCCTATTGCAAACTTAAGGGCCTTGTATTGGATAGAATTTAGTTTTTTTATATTATTAGAGGAGAGGGGGTGCAGGACTGGGGCGGTATAGTCCAACTTCGACTGAATGAGAGTTCTGTATATGTGGATTAGTGTTTGTTTGTCGACACCCTATGTTGTACCCCTAATGGCTCGCATAAGGTTAAGATCTTTTTGACATTTTTTTACCAAGTTATGAATATGGGGTATCCATGTCATGTGTTGGTCACGAGGTTCTCCTAAGAATTTTGTTTCCTGTTTGAATTGACTTTTTTGATATTTAGGTGCAGTTTTGGGGTATAACTTTGCATATGTTGTTTTTTCAATAATATGCCCATGGTTCTGTTAACACTGATTTGGAAACCCCACTTTTTGGACCAATGTTGAATATAATTTAACATTCTTTGGATTTTTATTGATGCTTGGGCAGCAGAGGTTGACGAGGTCCAAAATGATATATCATCTGCGAATTTTGCTGTAGAGATATAAGGCCATTTATCCAGAAAAATGTCCTTGATCATAAAGTTGAATAAGGTTGGGGATATCTGTGGGGGTTCCATTTTCTAATGGATAAGGCTCCGAAAGTGTGTTGTGGGTTTACATAATTATTTGTCTTTGATTGAGGAAGCTATGAATGAAATTTAGAATTCTCCCGTTGATGGCATTTTCCTGTAGTTTTTTTAGGAGGCCGTTGTGCCAAACCATGTTGAGAGCTTTAGTGAAATCATTGAAAATTTCCAGAGTGTATTGTTTTTGTGCATGGGCTATCCTTACATCTTGTTCTAAATGTAAAATATGTCTATAGTTTGTCGATTCGGAGTAAAACTGCTCTGGTCCGGTCTAATGAGGTTATGAGTTTGAATATGATGTTTGAGTCTGTTGTTTATAATTGTTTCCATTGTTTTGCAGAGGTGGGACGTTAGCAAGATTGGCCTAAATTAATAGGGGTTATTTGATGGTTTGCCTGACTTTAGGATCGGCACCACCTTTGCTGTTTTCCAGGGGGTGGGTACGGTTCCTTGGGTCCAGATGTTATTAAATAGTGTAAATGTAAGATTGAAGATATTAGTTGGTAGTTTGTTTAGTATAGTGTAGGTGATGTTATCTGGACCCAGGGCTGAGGCTGAGTTTTTGTGTTTGAGTGCGGATTTTAGTTCATGTAAGTCTATTGGTTTGTTGATCTGTAAGTGGGCATGTGGTGATTCTGGAGTGAATGGCGGGTGGCTTCAGATGGTGTTTTGGAAGTGTTGTGTGTAATTTGTGGAGCTGCTAAAATGAGCAGCTACCGTATTTGCTTTATCGTTGTTTGTGGCTATGTCCGCAAGGTTTGGATGAATGATTTTTTTGGAATTGCCCTGTTTGGCTTTAGATTTGTTCCACAGTTTCCGAGTACATGTATTTGATTTGTCGAGCCTGAGGGTAGAGCAGAAATCTTGCCCTGATGATTTGTTTTATTGAATTTCGTAGTTTTTCAGGCAAATGTAATTTTGATGGGTCCCTCTTTGATTGATTGAGGGCCCTTTTTCTTACCTTTCTGGCATCAATAATTTCCACCAGGGGACTGTTTTTGGTGCAGGGGTGGGCCGGAAGGTGGGAATGCATTTGTTTGAGATGTCTATAATAGTGTTTGTGAGGCTTGAGTTAAAGATGTTTATGTCTGGGTTTTGTATGTTGGGTATGTCGACTTGTTTGCATAGTTGCATGAATTTGTTCCAATCTGCTTTTTGTAGGTTGTATTTTATTTCAGTGTTTGTGTTGACATGTGGAGAATGCTGAGTGAGTACGTTATGTGTGGTTATTTTGATGGGGCAGTGGTCACTGCCCCAGGTGTCTGTGTGTGCCTCCCATAGGCAAGCTTTTGCTAGTGTTGGTGTGGTTATTGTTATGTCAATGGCGGAAGGGAGCTGGTAGGGGGACAGTGGGATTCTAGTTGGCTGGTTTTCGTTTAAAGTGATAAGGTTGTTGTTGTCTAACCAGTCTGATAGAAGAAGTCCGTTTCTGTCAGTGAAGGATTTGACGCCCCATGTTGGATGGTGTGGGTTTAGGTCTCCTAGGATGAAAGTGTTGAGCGTTATAAATTTTGAAATTTGGTCTAAATCATGTTTTGTTAATTTAAGAATTGGTCTTATGTTAACACTTATAAAAGTTAGTTCTTTATTTTGGATGGCTGTTTTTATTGCCAGGACTTCTAAGGATGTTGCAGGTATAGAAATTTCCACATAGCTTAGTTTATCTGTAATGAAAATCCCCAGGCCCTTACCAGGGGCACCTGGGTTGTTACTTGGCCGAGGTCTGTCTTTCCGAATGTAATGGTAGCCTGGAATTTCGAAGGCATTTTGGGGGGATAATTTTGTTTCTTGTAAGAATATTAAATCGGGATTTAAGCTCATGACCGTTTGCTCGGAGAACATAGCAGTTCCATTGCAACAGAGCCATGACTGCAGAAATTTGGAAGAAGATTTTCTAAAAAGTCACAGGTGGGGCAGCAATTTTGATGAGATAATGGAGAGCTAAGGTAGATTAGTGGGTTGGAGTTTCAGAAAGGAATGTGATGGTAATGAATAGACTGGCTAGGTTTTTATGGTAGATATCGAGTTTGCGAGCAACGTTCTGTAGTTTTTTTTGCATTTGGGTTTTTCATGAGGATGGCAGCTGTGATGAATTCTGATGAATATTGCTGAGGTTTTGGTTTAATTTTTTTAGGGTGAGAGTGATGTTTTGTTTGGTTGTGATGGTGGTGGTGTTTGTGGGTGGAGTGGGAGAGGATAGGGGTTGGGGGGGTTGTTTGGAGGATGGGTTTGTGGGTTTGGGGTGGGAGGTTTTGGTAGGGGTTGGGTGGTATGAGTATGCTGAGGAGTTTGTAGAATGTGAGACGTTACTGGATGTAGAGAGGGAGAGGAGAGAGTGGTGTGTAATTGGGATGGATGCAGGTTTTGGCAGGTCGGTTTGTTTAAGGTGCGTGTTAGTGTGGAGTGTGCTTCATGGGACAGGTATTTTGATTTGCAGAGTGTCCGTGTATGTGACAATGTATGCAGTATGTAGAGTGCGTGCATTCTGTTGTGTATGTCCGACCCGCAGTTTGGGCATGCATAGTGGTAGGGTTGTGCATGTTTTTGTGGTGTGATTGTACTGAAAACAGTGTCTGCATTGTGTAGTTTTTTTGCAAAGAGGGTGGACTTTGTAGGTGAGTGCGCCGAAAGTGATGTGTGTTGGGAGTGTAGTTGATTTGAAGGTAAGGAAGGTTACTTGTGTGTTAGGTTTGCTAGTGGTTGGTGGTTTGGTGTTTATTGTTTTGTAGTCTATGATTTTGGGTTGTGATGTGATGGTATTGGCTATTTGTATGTACTGTTGGATGTCTGCTTGTGTTTCCCTTGTGTTGATGTGTATGACCCCCTGAGTTTGTGATTGCCACCTCGGTGTTTATCATTTTATTGTTTTGCGTTTCTTTGATGATTGGGTGGGTGGGTTGGGGTTTGTTGGTGGTGAGTGGGGTTGGTTTGTTTCTTGAGTGGGGAGGATTTCTTCTAAGTCTAGTCCGAAATTAATGGGGATGGGGTCAATGTTGTGGGGAAAGGTGAGTTTTGTAAAATCTTTTTTTGGGGTTGAGAATAGTGAGTCCATATTGGTGGTTGGGGTTGGGGATGAGTGAGGGTGGTGGATGAGGTGTGTGTGTGTCTGTGTGTGTTTTTCAGGGGGTTGTGACATATGACGAGGGCAATATTACAAAAAACACAAACAATGGCAATAGCATACAATGGATAGCTTGAGGAGAAGAGATTGATTGATTGATGGCGGTATTTACAACTTGTTATTTACAGGTAATAGATTGGAAACTTGCCAAGCGGATGGGGCAGGAGCCCAGAGACTGGCCGCGCTGGTCGTGATTTAGAGTTTAAAATCCTTTTGAGTTTGAGTGTGTGTGTTAGGATTTGTATAGCATAGTGGGGTATAATGATAAATTGATACGGGACATGGTGGTAGGGGTAGGACGATAAGGCGAAGGCCTGGGGTGCTTAAAATTGGTGATGGTAAAAGAAATGGTGAAACTGGGTTAAAACGTTAAAATTGGAACTAAGATAAATTTTGGTATATAATGAGGGTGGTATGTGATAACAAAAGAGGTAAAGTGAAAAGTTTGGTGTATAATATGATAAAATAAACTTGGTTATTTACAATGGTTGCGGGAAGGGTTGTGTGAAGGATAACGGTTGTGGGGTTTGTTTATGTATGTTGAGTATGTGTAGCCGAGTGCGGATGTCAGAGAAGACAACCGCGCACCTCCTGGTGGAACCGTTAGGAAATTGTCAGTTTGTTTATACAGTGATCAAGAGGGCGGCCATGGCTGAGCTGGCTATGAAGAGATGATGTTATATTTTATGAGCTATAAGAGAGTTTGGAACGAAAGTGGCGATAGCTTGGAAGATGGGTTTGGGATTTGAGGGATTGACAAGAAGGTGTATGTTATTGTGATATTTGACTGGGATTGAGTTGTGTAGTTGGGCGATGTTTGTGTGTTGTAGGTAGAATTGGGTAAATATGTGTATTATTGTTTTGCAATGTGGGCAAAGTCCATCTGGGTGTCTGTTTCGTATGTATAGGTTGTGGGTTAGGTTGGTGTTGCCTGTGATTAATCGTGTGATGAGGAAGTCCATGTGTGGTGAGTCTGAGAATGTACGTGATTTGTTGATGGGATGTGTGATGATGCTTTTAACGCAGATGGACTTGCTTGAGTTTATGTTTTGTGTATAGTTAAGTGTAGATGTGTTTGTTTTGAAGAGTTGTTTGATTTCAAGTTTGGAGGTGTGGAGTTGGATGGCAGGAGATGGGTGAGTGGTTGTTGATTTTGGTGCTGTGTCTGCTGTGTTGTTACCAGTGTTACGTGTATGTGCAGGAATCCAGAGGAGTGTGGTGTTTTTGTTTTGTTTAGAGAGTATGTGGATTTTGAGGGTGATTTTTTTGTATCAGATCGGGTCAGGATTTGAAGTGTTTGTTGTTTAGCTGTTTGATAGTTGCTAATGAGTCTGTCATACTTAGGAAGTTGGAGGCTGGGAGGGTAGGGATGGAATGGAGGGCTGTAAGTATGGTGGTAAGTTCTGCAGTGTTGATACTGGTGTGGTTTGTGTAGTGTAGGTTGGTGGTGATTGGGGGATTTGTTTGTATATGTATGCCAATTCCTGTGGGTTTGTTTGGTGCGATGGGTGCGTCCGTGTAAATGTGGGTGTGATTAGGGTAGATTATATTTGTGTATTTGGTTTGATTTGGTTATATATAGGGTTATGTTGGGCCTAGCCCAGTAACTGAGTGCAGTTTGATTTATTTGTGTACTGATTGAAGGGATGCCTGTGAGGAGGAGTGTGGTTAGGAGTTGCCAGTCCTGACCCCTAGGGCCAATTTGAGGGCTTTATATTGTATGGAGTTGAGCTTTTGTAGGTTGGTGGGGGAGAGAGAGTGCAGGACTGGGGCAGCGTAGTCCAATTTCGACTGGAAAAGGCAGTGGTACATGTTTAATAGTGTTTGTTTGTCAGCTCCCCATGTGGTGCCACGAATACATTTCATTAAATTTTTAATCATTTTCTAATGGAAAAGGGTCTGAAATGGTGTAGCGAGTTTTGACTATTATGTCTCTGTCTTTAAGGAAATGCTGACTGAAATTTAGAATATGTCCGTGTATGTCGTTGTTTTGGGGTTTTTTGATAAAGCCGTTGTGCCAAACCATGTCGAATGCTTTACTAAAATCTATAAAGATGGCCAATATTTATTGTTTTTGTGCTTGTGCTGTCCTGATATCGTGATCCAAATGTGTGGATGTGGTGTTTTAGTCTGTTATTAACTATCGTTTCCATGGTTTTGCATAAATGAGAAGTGAGGGAGATGGGTCGAAAGGAATCTGGGGAGTTGGTGGGTTTCCCTGGTTTCAGGACTGGCACCACCTTGGCTGTTTTGCAAGAAGTTGGTAGTGTTCCTAGGGTCCAGATTTTATTGAACAGGGTCAGAATAGGGTTGTGCATGATGGGTGTTAGTTTGTTTCTTACAGTGTATGCGATGTTATCTGGACCCGGGGCTGAGGCTGTTTTTTATGTTTGAGTGCATCTGTGAGTTCGTGAAAGTTTATACTTTTATGGGTAGGTGTGAGTGGGGTGGTTCGGGGGTGAAGGGATGTTGGTTTGTGAGGATTTGTTGAAATTGTGGGGTGCAGTTGGTGGAGCTACTGGTTTCCGAGAAGTGGGCTGCTACTGCATTTGCTTTTTCTTTGTTGGTGGGGAGGCCCGGAAGGTTGGGATGAATGATTTTTTTGGAGTTACCCTTTGTGGCTTTAAATTTATTCCACAATTTGCCTGAATTTGATTGATCTAGCCTAAGGGTTGAGCAAAATTTTCGCGAAAGTTCTTTTTTAGCAGCCATGATAACATTTTTTGTATTGTTTCTGAGTTTCCTTGGCAAATATATTTCAGAACGGTCCCTCTTTGCTTGGTTGAGGGCCTTTTTTTCTAGCCTTTCCGGCATTTATAATTTCGAGGCTCCACCCGTTGACTGTTGTTAGTGCAGGTGTGGGCTGAAAGGTGGGAATGCATTTATTTGTTATGTCGATTATAGTGTTAGTGAGGTTCATGTTGAATGTGTCTATATTGTGGTCGTAGATGTTGTGTGGATTTATTTGGGAATATAGTTGTTTTAATTTATGCCAGTCTGTTTTTTTATGTTGTATTTGGTTTCTGTTGGGGTGGGGTGAGAGGAGTAGTGGTTTTGGGGGTGGTGGTGTTGTGATTGTAGGTGAGGTATTGTGATTTTGATAGGGCAGTGATTACTGCCCCAGGTGTCCTGATGTGCCAAGATTTTGTGAGGGTAGGTGTTGTGATAGTTAGGTCAATAGCACTGGGTTGTTGTAAGTGAGATAAGGGTAGTCTTGTGGGCTGATTATCACTTAGGGTTATGAGATTGGATTTATCTAGCCAGTGAAAAAGGATGAGGCCATTACGGCATGTGAAGGGTTTGGTGCCAGATGATTGGTGATGGGCATTGAAGTCTCCGAGGATAAATGTGTTGGGGGTTATGAATTTTGAAATGGAGTCTAAATCTTGGCTGTTAAGCTTGATTGATGGTCGTCAATAAACGTTAATGAAAGTAATTTCTTTATTTTTTATTGTCGTTTTGATAGCCAGGACTTCTAGATCAACTGTTGGAATGTTAATATCAGTAGTCACCCCCAGGAGGGGACCAGGGTTATTTACGAGCCGAGGACGGTCTTTCCGAATATAATGGTTGCCTGGTATTTTGAAGGCATTTTGGGGGGATAATTTTGTTTCTTGAAGGAATATTAACTGGGGGGAAATTTTGGTTTTTTTGCAACGAGTGCCTTAAGTTCATGCCCGTTTGCTCGGAGACTTACAATTCCATTGCATGATTGCCATGACTGCAGACATTTGGAATAGCACTTTATAAAATGTCATAGGTGGGGCAAGAATTTTGATATATGGAGGTAACTATGCTAGGGCAGCTTAGTGGTGGTAGTATTTAAGAGATAGATTTGACAGCAATGAGTAGACTGGCTCAGAGTTTATGGTACACGTTTAATTTCTATGGTATGGATGTTTTTTGCTGTTGGGTTTTGCAGGAGCGTTATTGTTGTTATAAATTCCACTATGATGTTGAGGTTCTGATTGAGTTTCTGTGGGGTAAGTGTAATGTTGGATTTGTGTGTGGGTGTGGTGGGTGTTTTGTGTTTTAATGAACAGGGTTTGATGGATAGTGGGAATGATGGTTCGGTGTTGGATATGTGTGTGTGTGTGGTGGTGGGGGATTGATTTGGGGGTTGGGGGTTTGGGGTAGTGGTGTGGGGAGTCCTTTGTTTGCTGGTTTGGGCTGGGGTTTGGGTTTGGGTTGGGTAGGCAGGTTTGGTAGGTTTAGGGCGGGGGGCTGGGTTGGGTTGTTCGGAGGATGGTTTGGTGAACCGAATAGGGGAGATGGTTTGTGGTGCTGTTAGTTCAGCTGATACATTACTACATGCTGTATAACCGAATTCTGTGACTTAAGATGGTAACTCCAACATGTATTAGTTTGATACCAATAGTGCTGGACTCGGAAACCAGATCCACTGTCAATTATTGGAGGACTTGTGCTGAATATCCACCTAGAAGCCACGTGAGAAAAGCGCATGCGCAGTTAGTCATATGAGAGTGTGTTAATTAGTTGTCTTGATGGAATTGGATTACCTGACGGAAGTTTTTATAATAATTCTCCGAATTTATGTTTAGTGATTCAGTTTTCAACAATACAAGAAGAATTGTGAACTCCTCCAGCATCGATACCTACTGGCCAAGTCTTGTTTATCCAGTCAATTTGGCTAACACCAATAGTAAATCCAGCCAAGACGGGTGAGTGCAAGTAGCAATGGCGACGGAGCAGCCAAGCATCAAAGAGTCAAGTGAGGTGAGTCATGGAAAAGTGTCACCCAAGACTCTAACATCGTGTCTGTCCTACTTAATCAGCAAAGAGAGCTAGAAGAACAAATGAAAGCTCTGACAGAAACGATTGCCACTTTAAAGGATACATTTGTGAAGGTACCTCTGCCTAACAAAAACGCAACAAGTTGTGTGGGTATTGAGGCGAACTGCCATGCTGGACCTGAGAGACAGACCATGGGGACCGAGGCACTCAAGCGTGACTGCGGTGATTCCAAGGGTGGGGAGGAAAACATGGTTCCCAGTCCACCGGCGGGGCAATGAGAAAGAAAAGCACATTTCTCTCACTGTCATCCTGACAGCACCTCTGTGGCCAACACAGGATCGGTTCCCAAAGCTGTTGAAACTGACAGTTTTCAGATTGCACAACAAGACTGCAAGTTTTCAGATTATCAGGAAAAGCTGCTGTGATCAGTCAATTCTGCCTGAAATTGCAGACATTCTCCATGCACTACCCATAAACAATATAGGGGTTATCACAAACAATGGTTGCAGTTTTGTTGTAGAAGGAAGTGTGATCCATTTTCTCCTGATCTTGTGACTGTGTTGGAATTCCTGGGTGAATTATATAAGAGAGGGTAAGGCTATAGTGCAATTAGTACGGCCAGATCTGCTCTCACGACAATTATAACCATTGATGGATCTCCTGTTGGATCACATCGACTTGCACAATGATTTGTGAAAGGCATTTTCCATCTGAGACCAGCATTGCGTAAATGCACCATGACTTGGGACGTTGTGAAAGTTCTTGAATCTTTGCAAAACTATGGTGATAGTGGCGGTTGATACCATTTTATGTGAATCTATATTTGATAAAAATGCAGTGTAATTATCAATAAACAATGTTATTGTCATTTCTATTTTTTGTCATTTACATAAATGTTTGCATCCACTCTAAATCTCTCACGTGGCCCCTAAGTGGACATAAATAAAAGCTTAAACGAGACTTACCTGTAAGGTGAAGTTTGAGCTTGACTCCATCAATATATCTTCATACTTAGGGGTTACGTGCCCGTCCTCCCTTTCCCAGGGGTCCAGATTCAAACATTTTTCCGTTAAAAACTTACTAACTGCGCATGCGCTTTCTCTCATGTAACCCCTAAGTATGAAGATATACTGATGGAATCAAGCTGAAACTTCATGTTACAGTTAAGTCTCTTTTAAGCTTTTAATTATATGTGAAATATATACAGCAATGACAGCCATTTTATTTGCCCGTTAAGATTATTAACTTTTTTGCATATCTAAATCTTTACGTGCTGTAATTTTACTTTCTACTTCCAATTTGGTTTGCTTATTTACACAACAAATCTCATATTATGTGCACAATAGATGTAAAAGTATTCATAGACAGACTGCAGTAATAATTGCTGTAGCAATGAATACCAAAATATGAATACAATTCTAACTTTACAATGTTGAACACTGAAGCTGTGATAGTACAGTCCAGCGTCATCCATACCAATAGTCGACCATCATGTATATTCTGAAAGTCTTGCCTTGTCACGAATAGTGAACTTTTTCTGTTGTCATCATTTAAATCAGTTCAGAAAACTGTTGTGCATATACTGCAATTCTGAACTTTTTAGGAAAACAGCACCTTTACAGCATGTGAATTATGGAACCCATAGCTTTTGAGATATTGTGAGAAGCATGTGCTTTAAATGTGCATCATAGTCTGCTGGGGCTTGAGTGTCTGTTTAGATGAATGTGGCGTTTTCCACAAGATAAAGCTTGTTCTCCTTAGGAAGCACGTTCCAAATAATATCACATATGCTGAAGAAACAAAAGATAATTACCACATGGAAAAATGAATTATATTGACAATTGGTAGTGCACGGTAGTTCATGTTGGTGAATACAATAGTGGCTAAATGTAACCAGACACATCTCAGGAACATGACGTTAGAAACGGATTCGGGATTCAGGATTGGGGATTTGAATCCCGAATCTGAATTTTTTGTTCACATTCAGGATTCAAATCATGTATTTGAATTTCTGTTCACATTCCAGATTTTTCTTTTCTAGATTCAGCATTGCAGTATGTATGTATGTATGTATGTATGTATGTATGTATGTATGTATGTATGTATGTATGTATGTATGTATGTATGTATGTATGTAATTGATGCATGCATGCATGCAGGCAGGTAGGTAGGTAGGTGTGTAAGTATGTATGTGTGTAGGTAGGTAGGTAGGTAGATAGGTATACATGCATGCATGTGCTTGCAGGCGTGCAGGCAGCCAGGTCCGAATGTTCATACGTACCTTTGTGTGTGTGCATGCATGAGTATGTTTGTATGTATGTATTCCTTTTGCACATCTGGAATTTGGAACTTCAGCGCCCTTGTAACTATGCTCTTTCACCCTCTTCTGTCGAACAATTCTATCCCCATGATGCTGTGCACCCTTCCTTGCTTGCAAGCGTCAACCCTCCATGACAATCGGAACAAGACCAACAGTGTCAATATGCATATTTCACCCCTCCTAATGTACTAGATGCTCCTTGTGAGTCTGAGCCTAAACTGCAATTTTCCATGGTTTGAACCTCAAGTTTGAGTGTTTTCGCACTCGGGTTTCGGCATTTGAATCCCAAATCTGAATTTTTGTTCACATTCGAGATGTTTCCTTTGTAGATTTGGCATTCATTATGTATGTATATGCAGGTAGGCAGGTAGGTAGGTAGGTAGGTACGCAGGTAGGTAGGTACGTACAAAATGCTACAGGTGTTAAGTCATAAATACAAACAGAATGATCACCGGACTTAAACCTGATTGAAAATCTGTGGGATGCCCTCGACAGATGGGTGCGCCACTGTAACTCACAGCCCGACACTTCAGCAACTCGCACAGGCACTACAGGCAGAGTGGGCTGTGATTATGCAACACAATATTCTGAGACCTATTTGTTCGATGCTGAAGCGATGCCGTGCAATTCTGAATGCTCACTGTGGTCACACTAGGTATTTACTTCAGCGCTACCACACGTCTCCATGTGACACTCAAACTGACTTTCCTTGACTTGGTGCCAAAGAAGGATAAGTCTGCATTCCCAGTGTGCAGTGGGGGTGGGGATGGTGGTGGAGAGTATATTATATTTTTGGAAGAACAGTCATAGCTCTGTTTTACATAGAAATTTCCGTGTCTCATGAAAGTTACAGAGTGTCCTTAAACAATATGTTGACATGTCCTACAGTTATTTCTGTTACATTTGGACACAATTCAATGTAAATTTCTTAAATGTATATTTTGCTTTGGTTAGGATCTTTGTAAGATTCTGATTTTGTCTTTTGATACTCATTGTTTTCTTTGTCTTATTTTTCTAGAATTCCAAATCAATGTTGAAATCAAGTACTCTAAGCCCCCATGGTCCCAAGCGTGGTCATCTACCTTCATCTTCTGGCAATATATAGCCTGCCTTTATTTTCAGTTGTTATACATTGTTAAATATTTAAATGATACTGGTTATTTTACTGTCCTTTGTTCAGGGCATTTCATAATTTACCTTAATCTATAATAAACATATTACATATAACCATTAGTCACCATAAGGCCCAAATATTGCAGGAGTGACTTAAACTTTTAACTCTCTCACACACACACACACACACACACTTCAGTGACAAAAATAAATCCTGAATCTGGAGAAAAATACTCAAGATTCGGGATTCGAATGAGGTTCAAATATGGAAAGAAACCCAGGCTCAAAGGAGCACCTACTACCTTAGAAGGGGTGAGTGAATGTATATCGACACTGTTGGCCATAATTCCAAATCTGGACAAAATATTCAGATTCTGGATTCAAATACTGCATCTGAAAAAAATATTCCGAATATGAAGAAAAGCCAAACCTGAGGCTGGAAAAATGAAGTTTAGAATGTTCATGTTTTTAGGATACCCAGGTTTACTAGGGGCCCCTAGTAACTTACAAGGGGTGAGATAATGTATATTGACACTGTTGGTCATAATTACATAGATCATAGATACATAGATACATACATAGATACATAAATACATAGACACACACATAGATGCAAAGATACATGCATAGATGTATATCTCATACATACATACATACATGTATACATACATACATTCATGTTGCTATAGATCTCCTCATTTCTCCTGTGGTGAACCATTCTGGGTCCATGCAACACGCTCTTGTGTGAAAACTTGACCACATGACTAATCTGTGATGGTGATTGCAAGAAGATATAAACTTCCAAATGTTGAATGTGAATGCTCCAGGAGGTTAATCTACTGTGACTGTCGCATGTGCCATGAGATGCAGGAGACAGACAATTCACAACCTTGGAACACTTCTACATGAAGAAAAATCAAGAAAGGCATTATTGTTTTACATCAGCAATGGAAATCAGTAATGCATCTGTAGATGGCAACATTTCCTGCAAAATGTTGGTATTGTTGTCACTGAATGGCCATCGAGATGATTCTGAAAGAAGTTTTCATACCTTGAGGCATCAACTGTATAATGTTCGAAAAGATTAGGCCATGTTGGTGAACTGCTGACACAGGATGCGTAATGCTGTGCCTGTGTTAGGCAGTCAATGGGACCATGTTCCCTTATGCTGTGCCTGTGTTAGGCAGTCAATGGGACCATGTTCCCTTATGCTGTGTCTGTGTTAGGCAGTCAATGGGACCATGTTCCCTTATGCTGCGCCTGTGTTAGGCAGTCAATGGGACAATGTTGCCATGCTGCGCCTGTGTTAGGCAGTCAATGGGACCATGTTCCCTTATGCTGTGCCTGTGTTAGGCAGTCAATGGGACCATGTTCCCTTATGCTGTGCCTGTGTTAGGCAGTCAATGGGACAATGTTGCCATGCTGCGCCTGTGTTAGGCAGTCACTGGTACAATGTTGAGGGTAGATCACCATACTAGGGACCATTCGGACTTACTGTACCTCTGCTACCTGCTTGGTTCCTAACTGGATTTACACCATCCCCTCCGCTGATGGCGACTGTTTGCAAGATTAGCCACAAATTACAGTGACAGTCCCCAGCTGAAATGTGCACCATGGTACACCATGGTCACCAAGGTTTACCACGGAATTGCTAAACCATGAGGCAGTTATGTTCCTTACCATGGTACACCATGGTGACCATGATGCCCATGGTGACCATGGGTCACTATGGTGTACCATGGTCACTTAAGACCATGGTCATCAGAAACCATGGTTGACAGTGGTGGACCATGGCTGACCATCAGGAACTACTTGAATCACATCAGTGTCTTCAACATTCATCAAATGAAACCCACAGGTTTCAAACAGAAAGCAATTGGGGCCCAAAGTAATTTTCTTGACAACAGCAAACACAGTTTGACTTGAAACATTCAGAATGAAAAACAGAATTTTTGCAATGACGCCATTGTGACATCGAACAGCATAGCACACCCTTTTCTTCATGCGTGTATACTCTTGTGAGTAAAACTTTTGCTGGTTTACTAAAACTCTGTTTAGTTTCCTAACACATGACAAGTCCTGGGCATCTGTGTTTTGCAAAATCTCTCTCTCTGTATTTGCTGTGGCATTGGCCCAGATCGTTGGCTGTCCTGTGATGTGGCAGTTCTTCATTTTCTTTAAACCTCTCCAACACTTGTTGGTTCCATCTTTCATACTGTAAAAGAAATCAGTCCTCTGTTGGACTACACCCTCCAGATTGATATTACTAATTTTCATTCTGAGTTCTTTCATGTGGAGATACTGATTGGTCGCATATCCTGTGCCATGTACTGCCTTCAAAATGTCAGCATTCATGTCTTCAAATGGGAAGCAACTCCAACACCACAGTGGTCCCAACTTTCTCACAAAGGTCACCAGATGAACACCCATTTTGTGAACGTTTAATCCACAGCTGCCATCTCCATAGAGTTCTCCAAACTTAGAGTAAAATATTTAAGCAGTGACTTGGCTCTCACCAGATCTTGCTGCGTAATCCTGTCTCCAAGGAGAATATATGTTCCCTCAGACAGATGAGGAAAGTGCTCCAAATACATATCATCCAAAATACCATTTAAACATGGAATTGAATAAAACAGAAGCCATGCCTGCAGTTCTGATGCTTTTTAGATGCATGTAGTTCTTCTCAAGGTCTCTTGGCAAGCGCTCACCATAATCTGTTGGGCCAATATTTTTCAACCTTTTGGAAACAGTAGTGATGCCTTTTCCAACAAAACAGGGTTTTCCATTACTTGTAGGTGACAACCACATATACAGCAGTTTCTTAGAAACTCCCAAGAGGACTCCATGCATATAGTCTGGCACTACTCCATTCACGACATCAAACCATGGCATTGATGACAGGCCTGTCATGCCAGAAATACCCCTAAGGCGATTTGTTCTAGTAGCTTGTGGTCCCTTGAGATATTTGATATCATCAGACTGTCTATTATCAGGTCTTTCAAAATGTGGTTTGTATGGATAGTGACGAGCATACCCTCTTCCATGAGTCACAGTTTCCCCTTCTTCCTCACATGTACTGCATCTAAAGCTGCTATTGTGCATGGTTATATTTAAAACATATGCTTTGGCTTGAAGATACATTGTGGAAAGTAAAATTGCCATTTTCACAACAAAGGGTTTTCTAGCATTAGACAGCTGTGTTGGTATTCCATTCTCATATAAGTCACACATTTCCTCACCAAATGCATACAGATATTGTTCAAATGGTGGATTACCTTTGCCTTGCCAAATTCCTGCTATCACAATATTTTCTCTTGCAAATCATCTGTGGGATGGAAGCAATTCGTTGATAGCCAGAAATATTGGCCAGAGCTTCACTTTAGATGAGCTGTAAAGGGGAACTCCATCAGTAGTAAAAACTGTGCTGATATTGTGTGGATGTGCAAGGAACATTCTTTCCTCACAAAGTGCTCTGCAACCCTCTCCATCAACTTCATCAGTCAAATAAGTAGAATGACATGACTTCACTCTTTCCGTTCCTTCCCATATACATTTCTTTTCGAGGAGTCACTTTAACTGTACTGCCGTATCTCCCATTACAAAGACATTTCTGGGTTCTCTTGATGACCTAGTCTGAAATGAAAGTGGACCTTTATATTGATATCCTTGGCAGCCATCTATGGTACACTGATACACGTTTGGGTCATCTGGAAAAACATAGTGAACAGTAATGTGTAGATTTGATTTTAGAATCGTAACCAGTACATCACTCAAAGTTAGCATGTGAAAATTGCTTGATTGTGGGCACAATACTGACAAAAAATCCATCAGAGCCTTTGCTTGACAACCACTGACATTGAATCTCAGTAAATATGATACCATGCACAACGTAGTTATCTCTTGTGGAGAACAGCTGTGGCTGAGAAACATCATCATCAGCAATGGCTTCACAAATTTCAGCCTCACTAGAGCCATCCTCCTCTTCATCATCACTGGATTCATGTTCATCATCTGGGCTTTTGTGACAACTAGAACTACTACTCTGATCAAACTCGCTGCCTGTATCTGTGGTTTCCAGGTCTTGCATGTTAAAAGGAACATTGCCCAAAGAATTACTGCAACTTGAAGCTGAAGTTGAAGCTTCACAGCAACTGACATGTGTTTCCGTCTCAGGCAGATGGACGGGCAATGATGGATCATCAGGTATCAAAGTTTCATTTTCCCTTGTAGAAGCTTGTTGACGCATTATGGTGCACTTTGGTACTGGCACTGTCGAATCAGATTGATATCGACAATAAACCCTCTTTAATGGACCTGCAACCAAATTGTAAATGTTACAAGATATAAAGGTCTTCAAAGGTACATATTGTCTGCATGTCATTTGAAGAAAATGTTGTTTGTTAAAATGTAATATTTATTGTCACAACCGTATTTTGGGCCACATTCAAACAGAACTTGAACACATAATGAGGGTATGGGTTGAACACTACAGTGATTAGATTAATGTTGGCAACACATAGGGACAGTAAGTGATTTCACTTGAAGGCTATGTTACCTTCAGATTTATCAAAGTTAACTCTTTCTGTGTGGGGGCTCTTACAATAAGCAAGGAAAAGCAATCTTTCCAAGAATCCATGAACATGAATCTTGGTGGACACCTGAGACACATGGAAACTTACTTTTCTTATGAAGACTATTCAAGTGTGTCAATATGCGTTGTCTCTTTAATAGCATCTTGCCACATATTTGGCAGATGTATGTTTTTCTGCCATTAACTGACGTCACCCTGAAACAGTCTTCTTTGCTGAAAGTCTCTGAAATCACTTAGATTAAATATGATAACAACATGGAAACAACATTTTAATGACATTAAGTAGATAAATATTCATCACAAATTTTTATCAAGTTATCCCTATAAGAAAATTACTGTATTGTTTAATTACTGGAGAGTACTGAAATTACTCCCCCCCCCCCCCCCCCTCCACAGATAAGTGGTTTATATTACACTTTATACAGAAGACAGAACATAATAAATGATGTCCTGTTTTGTTTGCATTGTTTCAGGTATGTGTATTGTTTCTAGTTGTGAGAAGGGGATGTGCGAGCAGGACGTTGGTAGTCTGAGATGTGTTGGAAACACAACAGCATAACATAAACAAAGCTACTTATTCGCTGCCTTTGTTTCATGAATGAATTGGGATCAGTTGCATTCGTCCAAAAAAAATGTGTTGATTTATGCAAAAGATGATTATGAATTATATCGATGCACGTCTTTCAATTGTTTTCTCTAAAATGTGCTTTATGTATGGTCGGTGTATTTACTTGTACGCTCTGTGCATGCGCATAGCAAGTTGATTCATCTTCGCTTCCGAAAATATCCTAAGGCGAGTCATTTCTGTTGTTACTCTACTAAATGTGTCTGTTGACTGGGGATGTATTAATTTATATCTTGCCTCATAATTTCTGGTTGTTGTAGTTTCAGTCAAATTCTGTTTAGATTTCTACATATTCCCGCCTACATCGTGTCTTCACATACTGATCGACAGCTGACAGACAACCCCTTACAATTATCACTTTTGGCATCAACCACTCCATGGATACACGAGTCATGAACTGTCATACTTTAAGAAAAAGGCATATATTTTGTAGCTATTAAATGCCAATGCTAAGGGGTTTATTTTCGCGGGAATCGTTATCCGTGACTCATCAGACTGTACGCGAACGTAAAATGTATCCGGCAGTAGGCCAAAGTGCTATGCAATTTCCCACTTTTGAGTATCGTTACTTCATAGCAGAAGTTTCAACTGAAATAAGTCGATATAGATTTAGAGATGAACAGTCACAAAATACTTGAGATTTTATTTTCGAGCAATAGTCGTTGGAAATGTTTTTAGAATTGTCTCATCGGCAACTTTCCAATGAAACACCGGTAGCTAGGGATAAATATGCTTGGAGTGACCGGTTGCAGTTTCCTTCTTAGCAGATCTATATATGAGACGAACACACAAATTAAATAACGCCAATACTTCAGTGATGCAAATTATATTTCATGTTATACATTTTGGTAATTAGTGACAAATCAGTATATGCGAAGAAAGACCATACGCCGGTATAATTTCTTTGATCATGTTAAATTTATTTGTACCAATAATTTGTGTATGCTGTTATGAAACATCAATTCCTAGTTTCAGTGGATGTCAAAGGAATGTTAGATGCATAAGTGGTCAGACGAAAACTGCTTATTTCACGATTTGTTAAAATAACTGCAGATTCTGAGCAAATATATATTTTTTTCTCATTAATCGAATTGTACTCACTGTGTTCTTCCATTCCTTGCAGTCCAGTTCCTTCCTTAAAGATGCCGCTATTAGCTGGAATATTGTATTTGGTGATTATAAACAACAAACAAACGCTATTTCGCCATCCACTCCTCTCTGATTATTTAGAATGTGAAAAGTAAGGCAAAATATTGTACAGATTCTTCTGCTGACTTTGTGTTCCCAGCAGATGGAGGGAACCAAGCAGATTGCGCGTCAAGGCCAATTTAGTCTGTTGTTGACCACTGTTCTGTACGGAAGCCCATTTCTAAATGGATTGTGGTTCTAGAGATCACATTTGCTCTATGGAGTACAGATACATAAATCATTTATTGACATCGTTATAAATGAAACCCGCCATTAAAACTACTCATTTGGACATTTAGTTACCTAAAATCGACCTTTTATGACAACAGTGTACAATGTTCTCCCACGGACGAAATTTCAACCAACCAGAGGGGCGCGCGTCCGCGACGTAATATGAGGTATACCTATATTTGGGTTGCAGTAGTATTCGGGTACATTTCCAGGGGTAGGTTATCTGTAAAGGTTTGTCTAAACCTGCAGTCGTGACAATTGTTTTGAGAAATGAAAGCTCTATGCTTTCACAGTCTAATGGCACTTAATTTTGTCACCTGCTTTGCTTAGTTTCCGAGATACAACTTGTTTTCATAGACGATTCTGCCGAGATCACTTGTTGTCGTAATGGTTATAAATCGTTCTTTCAAGCTGTGTCATGCAAAGTCTTTTTGTTCATGATTCAAAAACATACTTAACTACGAGTAGGAGGTAGTTTTGATCACTTAACTTGATAAAAACAAGTCATAATCTAATTGATTCTCAAACTGACCTGACCTGACACCATGATCTTAAAAATGGTGACGCCCTGTCGCGAACATCCGTCAGTCAGAGAATAAATGCTATCGAGGATTATTTTCACCTAGGTACAAAATCTAATAAGAGAAATCAAAATCTACACTTTCCATTGGTAGTATAATATGTATTTGATTGATCGACAATAGGACACTGCTCATAACATACCAATTTCACTCTAGGAAGCGAAGTGGATGTCAGTATAATACTACTTACATTATTGTGTCTTCAACCAAAACCTCGTTTCGTTGGCAGCCTAGAGTGAAAGGAGGCGTCTTTTTGGCAACTTTCAGTCGCTCGATATTAATCAACCACGAGTTTTCAAAGAAAAGAAATGGCCTTCCGCTTGAGACTAACCACGTGTCTTTCATATGAAATGGCTAAAAGAGTACAAAAGTTGTGAGTTTATTTGTTCTTTAAACATATATAAAGTATCCCATCGGTCAAGCTTACAAAATGTAAGTAGCATTGCTACACTTTTTCTGTATCCGACACATGCTTGAAATACTCCCCACAGGATTTAGAATGAAATACATTGTTTGCAGACGGGTGCATCGATCCGAGTAATCACGAGGCGCATTGTGAGACACAAAATTGTGAGACGGAAAAAGCGCAAAAACTCTCAAGTTTCATGTACCATTTCTTCTCCGTAAAAGCACGTGTGTTACCAAGTCTGATCTTCGAAATGAGTACCAAATTATTTGCGCTGGTGGACTTTGAGGACACAGCTAAACAATAACAAAAAATCTTTCAAACTCTTTTTAGTTGAAGAAAATAAAATCAAGAGAATTCTTGCTAGATCTAATAAAAGTTACCAAAATTACAGCTATCCATCTTTTAATGCCATCGTGTAATATTGGGGAAATCAGAGACAGATCAAATTAGCTTTTCGCTCGGGCAGGATGTTAAATGCAAAAATATTTCATGATGAATTTTTGTCACGGGTGGCAACCTGGTATGATATATCCGGAATGTTTCATATTTTAAGTGTATCAACAGATTTTCCGCTTCAATCTCTCAGACTAAAACGATTTAATCAAAACACTAGCTAGCACTACATTTAGCTGGCTGAACTACAAATCCAGTGCGATCGGCTGCTTTATGTCACGTTCATTGTTTTGACCAATCAATGTCCTTGTAGCAGGTTGCAGCAAAAATAGCGTCCTTAGAAACCACATCCGCTTGTTACAACTGCATAAATACACATATAATATTTATGTCATTGATGTACAGAACTTTCAAAGGAAACTCATCATCAAATTTCCATGCGTGTTATTCATGCAAAACTTCGATAATGAGTTAATTCCGATGTCTATTCGAGCGAAAAGTCACTTAACACGAGTGTTGCCGCGAGAGAGGTAGACGTACGATCATGCATGAGTGATGCTCCAGAAAAAAATGAAATAATTTGCAGATTGCATAAATGTGAAAATTTACGACCAGCACCTAAATCTTGAACAATATTTTAAAAGTAGATTTCTATGTTGAAATAACAATTGGTTCCTACATAACATTAACAAGATCACGTCAAAACAATCACATTAATTACGTATATGAGAGTTACACATCCTCTTAATTCTTCGTAGATCTTTTAAAAAACACACATCAGATACATGTAATGCTACAGTAAAGTTGAAAAATTGAAATTGTAGGTTTTAACATATTTTGTTATCTTATTTAATGACTTAAAATTGTACTGCTTTAATCTGTGGCATTGATCTTGAATACATTCTGAAAATGGCTGAAAAGTGTCGCAAAAGGTGGAAGAAGACTAATTCCACCAAGAGGTAAGTAAAAATCTATGTTTTAAATTTATTAATTTAAATTTCAACCATTTAGTAACATTTCATGTTGTACATAGCGTGCCAGCATATTAAAATGCAGATGTTTTCTTGGATTTCTAGATTGCCAAGACCTGTTTTTCATTGGACAGCATAGCTGAATTGAGAAAATTCAGAAATAATTAAACACTGATGTAATTATGTTTTCAGTCTAAAAGAGTTAAGAACTTGAGAATAACAAAACTATAATGTTATTGTTTCTAATGTTATTGAAATGTCATTGCTACTAATAGGTCAAGCATCCGAAAAACAGCAGAGCACAAAACCTGCTGAACACACAGAAGGTGAGTGAATCCAGCCATTTATAACCTCATTCATTCCCCATGCTGTCTTAGAAATGAAGTTATCTCATGATCAGTTGTTCATGTTTTGTTTCCTGAAAGATTCTGGCACTTACTGCCTGCATTTTTTATTAGTAAATAAACCAATATTTCAGTGAAATTGGACACTTATGGTTCACATTGGTTCTATTTTGCAACTTCTGTTTTTAATCTTCCATTATTTACAGGGAAGAATGCTGTTGCTTCATCAGAGCATGAGGAAGGCACTCAAGTGAAACAAAGAGGTAGGAAATTTTACACTCCTTAGTTATCTTAGATAATTCCTCATCAGAAAACTATTTCATTACAGAAATAATTTGATCTGGAAAAATAAACACGTGTTGTTCACAAGTCAGTCACTACGTTTAACTTGTCACTCATTGGGCTTTTCTCCCATGATCATATGTCATGTAACAGAAACAGTAAATGATTGACTTTTCATTTCTTTATTCTTTAAGAACTGCAGAAGAGACCTGCTGATGCAGTACAGAGTAACATGGCAATTAAGACAAGAAGTTTAGACCTGTGCCGTAAGTGACACTAATTGCTTCATTTTTTAAATTGGTGTTGTATACATGATAATTATTGAAACCATACATGGTACTTTGCTTACTTTATAAAGTTAACATTATTTCATCCATAAAAAATTACTACAGTGGCCACGGATTTTGTTTGATATTTGTCTCCTGGGAAAAGTATGGTAAATAATCAAGGTCACTTAAATCTTAATTTTTCAATTCTATATGATAGAATATATGAGTAATGATACATCTAAAATAATATATTAACACTTCAAAGTACATATTAGTGCCCATGTCATAGAAAAAATGCAGAAAAAAGTAAATTGTCTATGCAGCATGTATTAACGTAACAGATTTTCTTTACAAGGTTTAACACGTGCAACATAACTGAAGTAAACTCTGATGATCATACTGTCCAAGGTACCCTAGGGAACAAAACAAGTCCAGTAGTAGAAGAAGATACCATGCTGTCCAAGGTACCCTAGGGAACAAAACCAGTCCAGTAGTAGAAGAAGATACCATGATGTCCAAGGTACCCTAGGGAACAAAACCAGTCCAGTAGTAGAAGAAGATACCATACTGTCCAAGGTACTCTAGGGAACAAAACAAGTCCAGTAGTAGAAGAAGATACCATGCTGTCCAAGGTACCCTAGGGAACAAAACCAGTCCAGTAGTAGAAGAAGATACCATGCTGTCCATGCAAGTTTTTGTTAGTGAAGTTTTGGTGAGTGCAAAATGCTTAAAGTGTGGGGAAAATAATTTAAGCAGACATACTGCCGAACTCTATGATTGCGAAAATTTCAAATTACTTAAAACACAATGACTTTTGAGTGTTTGGAAACTGAATTCTTGTTTCCTGTTCAGCCCTTCTTCAAAATGTGGGGTGGTGGGGTAGCCCAATTCTGGTGTCCTCTGCTGTGGTATTGCTGAAACATTGCTAAAAGTGGCATACAATCATACTCACTTGAAAATGAATTCAACATTAAAGGCTAATCATAATTATCATTTGCCTTCTCTATCAAAATATTGCAGTTTCCGAATTCAAGCCTGTGCTTATTTTTGTGGTAAAATAATGTCTTTATTAAAGGGGTATTCTTTCATTATAAGCCTGGATCTTATGTTTCTAAAACATGTGAATGGTGGAAGTAAGTCTTTCTCTTTCTTCCTTTTAACAAGGAAATACCCAAGCAATGTTCAAGGCTCCACATCACCAAGGTTCAACCAGCTACAAGACCAGTACTTACTTCCTTGTTCATCTTGCAGGTGACTTATGACTTATGTGAGCCGCAAATAGCTGCAAAACTGCTGATGAGGCGTGAACATTTCTCACTAGCTCACTCAGATTTATGTAAGGCATATTTGAACTACTGCTAAAGTCCCTTTTTTATTACTTGCTTTACTGAGATAAAAAATATATATTAGATCAGTATGGAGAAAAGGAAATAGGGAATATGGAGATGTTAATTGCATACTTGAGGATATCATGGTTTTATGACAGTTTGTGTGATTGTTTTTTGTAACATATGAAATAGTTTCAGGGAATATTTGAAAAAAATGATATGCTCTATCTCTCGATCTTTTTTCACTTTCTCTCTTTTTTGATAAGGTTGTCGGCACATAAGGCAAAAACAACATGTAAAATTTTTGTTCCACTTTCTTCACGTTTCCGTTGGGCAGAGATGTAAGGCAGCTGCAAGGTGTTTCCTCTCTGAAGAGAAAGGCAGCATCAAAAAGACTGCACTATGCTACAAAGCCTCCACTATCATCATCTCAGCAGCCTGTACCATACACATCTCTGCAGCCTCTGACACAGCCTATGGCATTTGCTGTCCTTGGTTCTGCTAGTTGATCATGCTGCAAAATCTGATTCAACAGATGTCATCACCATCGACTCTCTATAATGGCCACACCATTGATCACCTTAGAGACTCTATATCAGTGTGTGACAAACTTTTGCAGGCTACAAGAATTGTTTTATTTTAACTTTTTGACAGTTGTTATATACTCAACCACAATGTTTCAGGCAGGGCATTCAATTCCAAATCAGTTGCCAAACCCCAGTTTGATTAAAGGTTGTATGGGGCCCTTGTCGAAAGACACATTTCCATCAACAAGTGATTCTGAAATAACAGCTAAAATTCATGTTATTACAAAAATGTTGAAAAAAAAATCTCTGAAGTCTCCAAGTGTATGAGCAAATGATGTGACCTCTATTATCCCCCGTGATGTGTTTTGCATCTGTTCGTCTGTGTGTGCGGCCATGTACATCTGTTTTAATCTGGAGTAGAATTTTAAAACTTTACACTGTATTTTTACCAAACATGGTACATAGATAGGTCCAGAGTTGTTTTGATGCCTTTTGGTAGTTTGGTTTTCTGAATCAAATATTTTTGTTGTTTCCACGGCAACAAGTTTGACTTTCAATCAAATTGGTGGTTGTGTTCATCTGAAGCAGAACATTTTAACCGTTCACTGTTCGAAATTTGAATAAAAAGGAAATCACATCCAAAGCTAGTTTTCTGTTAGTGTCCTCTTTGCCTCTTGATATTTTATTAATTTTACACCTATACATGAATTTATGTGTTGCATGCCAGCTCAGTAAGTCAACATTGTATGAAATAGTTGTTGACACATGGCATTCAGCTGTACCATTTTTCTCCTACTATGTTAAACATGCAGTACTATGGTATGCCATAATCTATAGGCCATTGTACACTCTGTGGGGCAGATGGTACCAGAGAAGGTAACCTAACATATAACTAGTATGTCCATGACATAATTGGCCACAGTACACTATGGTCTTTGTATATTTGGCCATGGTATACCATGTTCAATGTTACCATGCTAATCCGTGGTGCCATGGTCTACCTTCGTATATTTGATCATGGTACACCACGGTAGACCATTGTACACCATGGTATATTTGACCATGGTACACCATTGCTTACCATGGTCTACCATTGTGTATTTGACCATGGTACACCATATTCAATGTTACCATGCTAATCCGTGGTGTCATTTACCGTGGCCATGGTCTACCATGGCACATTTATCAATGTACACCACGGAACACCATGGTAGACCATGGTATATTTGACCATGGTATATTTGGCCATTGGGCCATGGTATACCATGTTCAAATTTACCATGCTAATCCATGGTGCCATTTACCGGATGTGGTAAGACGTGGTAGACCATGGTCCTCATAGAGAGGATTGAAGACACAGTCATCTGCAGGGTTTGCCTCATTGGAACATAGTTTTGTGATATATTGTAAAGATAATTTTATACGGCGCTGGTCAAGACATGGCTCATCAGCCTCGACATAAATGCTGTCAACAGGTGAAGTTCTCTAAGACCCAAGACAAAGTCTTGGACCTTGGTTGTGGACAGAATCTAAAAGTTTTAGGTTGCTTTTGCAGGCTCCACCATGGACGATGGAGCCATAATCGAGTTTAGACCGTACCAATGATCTGAATAAGTGAAGGAGGGTAGTCTGATCCCCTTCCCACTTTGAATTTGAAACAACCTTTAAAAAGTGCAGAGCTTTCAGGCATTTAGCTTTAAGAGATTTAATATGATGGTTAAGTCTCAACCAAATATTTGACCCAGGAATTTTGCATCCTTTACGACTTTAATAGGAGTGCCATTTAAATATGCATGTAGTTCAGGGTCATTATGCGGTTTATATTTCCTACAAAAGTGTACCCAATTAGTTGTCGACTTTGAGAAATTAAAACCATTCTCAAGACACCATTTATTTATTTTACTTAAACACAACTGCAGCTGTTCAATAGTATTCATATTTTTACCAAGACAGGAAATATTAAAATCATCCACAAAAAGTGATCCATCAATTGAATCATTTAAAACCTTGGATAAACTGTTGATTTTAATACTAAATAACGTGACGGATAAAATACTGCCTTGAAGGACACCCTTATGTTGATTGTAATGATCAGACAGGTTTGAGCCCACTCGGACTTGAAATTGCCTTTCTTTCAGAATTTGTGATATGAAAAGAGGCAAACGGCCCCTCAAACCAAACTCATGTAAATCCTTTAAAATGCCATGTTTCCAGGTCGTGTCATAAACTTTCTCAAGATTAAAGAAAATTGATACAGCATGTTGTTTATTGACTACAGCATTTTAACGAAGGATTCCAAACGTACCAAATAATCAATGCTACTGCGATTTTTCCTGAAACCACATTGAATATTTGTGATTAGGTTATTGGTTTCAAGCCACTAAACTAAACTATTATTCACCATACGTTCCATGGTTTTGCAGACACTGCTAGTAACTGATGTCGGTCTGTAATTTGATAGATCTGTATGATCCTTACCAGGTTTTGGTATTGGAACTTCAATGGCATTACGCCATGAAGGAGGAAATTCTCCAGACGTCCACATTTGATGAAATATATCTAAAAGTGTCAATAGATTATGGTTCAGGTAAGTGTTTTAGTAGCTCATAATGTATAGTATCATCAGCAGCAGCAGTGTCAAGAGCTTGCTCATGAGCTGTATGTAGCTCATGTAAGGAAAACAGTTCATTGTAATCTTCACTATTATTTGATCAAAATGAAGGTTTTTCTTTTCCTGTAACTTCTAGTATCTCTGAAATTCAGGAAAATAAATTTTCCGATGATTATTTCAGTTATGGACAGTTGGATGATGTTGAAAATAATTCTCTGCTCTTTTCCTCGCTTTTCTGGCCTGTGTTGAACTGTTGTGATGATTGTGTTTCCATGGTGATACCTGCCAAGTTCCAGGGAGAGGTGTCCACATCACAAAAGATGACAGTTATCTTGAGGCCCTACATGACGGACCTGCGCATTCATTATACAAGATTACTGATGTTGTTTGGATGTGTTGTGATGATTGTGTTTCCATGGTGATACTGTAATGAAGTTTAGCCTGAACATTAGCCCGAATGCAATTGTTCCGCTGGTAAACGTTCTCAGAAAATCTTTGTGCGTGTTCCACCGAATGCATTAGTTAGTTCTGGGTACAAGACTCCCTCGTGAAACATGCTGAGCTCGAATGTGTCAGAGAGGCCTATGGGAAAAACTTGTTTAGCCTGGGGATTTATACTGAAACCCTTATTTCAGCCACAAGTGTAGACTTATTCGTCAGTGGGGAGAAAATTATTTTGACCCACGCAGCCCCAGGCAAAAATGCTTTAATTTAATTCAGTCACTGCAATAGGTTTCGGTTAGGCTGTTCTGACACAAAATATAGACTATTTTGTATCAGGTTAGGTTATTCATATGTAGCAGGTTTGTCATTAGTGGGTTCTAGCGCACAAGTCATCATACGGGTTTGTCAGTTGGCATGTTGTTAATTTGAACATAAAATGTTCTCTTAGATTCATGACCGCACTTGTAAAAGTTCGTATCTAACTTGACAGAAGTTTTGTACATGTGAATTTATTAGACATTTTTGCCTTAGGGTCATCAGGACCATATCTTCATAAACTTGTTACATATGAGAGTTCTCACCTAGTGTGAGTGTGATTGACATGTAATGGTTTGTATTGAATGAGTTTACAGTGTATTGTCTTGTAAGGGTCGCTTTGGTTGTTTGTCAGGTACATGAGTGTGAGTCTGAACTTGAGATTTGACACTGTTTGTACATCCGCTTGTACGAGAAATGTGTTTTGCTGTGGAGGATCGTTATGGCTATGTGCAAAATCAGCATGAACCCGTCATCACGTGACGTGTCCGTTTATATTGTTTCCTGTTAATAACTTTGCAGGGAAGAAACTTTGTACTATTATATATTGTCGGACGGTGTGTGAAACAAACCTGTCACCAGTGGCCAGTGCATCAGTGGCCATTTGGTGTGTATGTGCCTGACTTCATGTATCACAGAATAAACATACATTCACAGAACTTCTGTGTAAGTTGTTTTTGAGTTTTGCATGAGCATGAGACTTGTTATAATGAGAATTTAGGTGAGTTAGAACACGATGAGCCAGTCCAGTTCCGCCTAACTGTCTGAGAACATTTATGTAAGCAGTCAGGGTTAACTTCCCTGAGGGGCAGGAACATCAAGCTGTTTGTAGGGAAAATTTCCTATGAGTAAATGCAACAGCAGCATTTATAAAAATTGGTTTACTACACCAGCCACGTTCCAGGGAGAGATGTCCATGTGCATCCATGACGGACATATGCATCCATTATACAAGATTACTGATGTTGTTTGGATGTGTTGTGATGATTGCGTTTCCATGGTGATACCAGCCAATTTCCAGGGGGAGGTGTCCACATCACTGGTGTTGCAGTGTAGGCCTTTAACTGTGTGGTGTAACATAAACTTATATGTATAGGAAATGCTGTGCCACTGTTGATTTGAGTTGTCAGGTAGTGGAAAAAACATTTTGAATCAGGTTTGATTGAGTTATTTAATTTCTGATTTTACTAGGTGAGAATCTTACTTGGGTTTGCCGTCTGGTCCATGGAATAATTACCGGGTATGAGGGTCTCCACAATAATGTGACAGATTTGTTTTGTGCATGAAGGATGGTGTCCAGTTCTTTTGTGTTGTGCATTATTCCAGTTTAAATTCTTGAGTGTTTGTTCTGTATTTGTTTGAATGAGCACAGGAAGACATGATAGAATGATAAATTCTTGCTGTTTGAGGTTTTATGTATTGTTTGAATGAGCATAGGAAGACATTATAGAATGATAAATTGTTGCTGTTAGGGGTTTTATGTATTTCTTTGAATGGGCACAGGGAGACTTGATAAAATGATAAATTGTTGGTGTTTCGGGTTTATTGCTTGTTGTAATACTACCTATATTGCCTTTAATTCTGCTGAATTAGTGTGGATGTACTTGATATATTGTAGGTTAGTTGTGTTTGTTTGTGATTGTGTGAGATGGGGACAACGGGATGTAACCCCTAAGAATTTTATTATTTCCACGGGATGTAATATAATTTATCCAAATAATATTAATTAAGAGATATCGAATTGGAAAGTGATCAATAAGTAATTTCACCAATTTCCATAGCTGCGCTGGTGAGATGTTAAAATTTTCAGATATATTATACACAGAAGATATCTCAAATTGATATTTGCTGTTCAGTACATTTTGTGTTGGTGGTATTCTCTCAGCAGATGGTCACAACACCTGTAAAGAAAGTGCATATGCAATTCGATATTCTCCTATTTTGGCATTGTTTTCTAGCTTTACTAAGGGCCAGTATGCCAGGCCAGATGGAAATGTCTGAAGATGGCCGTTGTGTCATGTTTTATGCTTCTGCTAAGTTACAGAAAACACATTTGTAAGGCTTATATTAGCTCGAAATGTGCCAAAGGTACCATATATACACTGCATGCTGTATAAGCGCACCTAAATTACTACTTTACTGATGAAGAACACAAGACATATGACACAATATGTGATCTGTACGCATATATGATACATATGTCACGTTATATGATATGTATGAACATATGATACACAGGTCCTTTGTTACTACTAAAATGGCTACTACTAAAGTGAAACCCATATGCATCATTTTTTTAACATCATATTGTCCGATGATATGTGCATTAAGTGCAAATGAACTTTATGAATTCAAGTGCACCATGCAAGCAATGTTGACAGTGCTCTTTCTAGACAAGTTTACAGGCATTTCTTAATTTTCACATGCGCAATGTCAGGGGAACCTCCCTTCATCATGTTCTATCTAGGAAGATGTACACCAGTTGTCAATGGCTTGAGTGACGTCCAAAGTACAATCGATGTGGATAAGAGGTATTTTGGGGTATTTTGTCAGCATTTATAACTTTTGAATGGAGAATGACAGGGGTTCTTGCCAGAGTTGCATTGTTTTTCATAGTGCAAGTAATCATCTTGTTTTTGTACCACCTGCCACAACCGTAATTTTGCTATGGAGGCTCCCTCTTTCTGGCGTTATATCATTTTTCATAATGCAATTAAACATTTGGTTTCTGCACCAAATGTTGTCAGATCAGATGTGTACATGTGCTCCAAATGTATATGGGCTCGGTCAACTCCAACGCACCATGGAGCCGATTTCGATAGGGTGTAATTAGGGGTATTTTGTCAGCCTTTTAGAACATTTCGCATGGACAGTGAGAGGGGCTCCCTCTTGTTGGTGTTGTATCGTTGTTCATAATGCAAACATACATCTAGAGTTTGTACTACATGTTGTCAGATGGTACAGGCACATGTGTACCAACTGTCAATGCTCTGAGTGAAGTCCTGCGCACCATGCTACCGATATGGATAAGGTAAATTTGGGAGTATTTGGTCAGCCTTTTAGAACTTTTCGCATGGACAGTGAGAGGGGCTGCCTCTTGTTGGTGTTGTATCATTGTTCATAATGCAAACATACATCTAGAGTTTGTACTGCATGTTGTCAGATGGTACAGGCACATGTGTACCAACTGTCAATGCTCTGAGTGAAGTCCTGCGCACCATGCTACCGGTTTGGATAAGATGTGTTTGGGAATATTTTGTGATTCATTTAGAACTTTTCGCATGGACAGTGAGAGGGGCTCCCTCTTGTTGGTGTTATATCATTGTTCATAATGCAAACATACATCTAGAGTTTGTACTACATGTTGTCAGATGTACAGGCACATGTGTACCAACTGTCAATGCTCTGAGTGAAGTCCTGCGCACCATGCTACCGGTTTGGGTAAGATGTGTTTGGGAATATTTTGTGATACATTTAGAACTTTTCGCATGGACAGTGAGAGGGGCTCCCTCTTGTTGGTGTTGTATCATTGTTCATAATGCAAACATACATCTAGAGTTTGTACTACATGTTGTCAGATGGTACAGGCACATGTGTACCAACTGTCAATGCTCTGAGTGAAGTCCTGCGCACCATGCTACCGGTTTGGGTAAGATGTGTTTGGGAATATTTTGTGATCCATTTAGAACTTTTCGCATGGACAGTGAGAGGGGCTCCCTCTTGTTGGTGTTGTATCATTGTTCATAATGCAAACATACATCTAGAGTTTGTACTACATGTTGTCAGATGGTACAGGCACATGTGTACCAACTGTCAATGCTCTGAGTGAAGTCCTGCACACCATGCTACCGGTTTGGATAAGATGTGTTTGGGAATATTTTGTGATTCATTTAGAACTTTTCGCATGGACAGTGAGAAGGGCTCCCTCTTGTTGGTGTTGTATCGTTGTTCATAATGCAAACATACATCTAGAATTTGTACCACATGTTGTCAGATGGTACAGGCACATGTGTACCAACTGTCAATGCTCTGAGTGAAGTCCTGCACACCATGCTACCGGTTTGGGTAAGATGTGTTTGGGAATATTTTGTGATCCATTTAGAACTTTTCGCATGGACAGTGAGAGGGGCTCCCTCTTGTTGGTGTTGTATCATTGTTCATAATGCAAACATACATCTAGAGTTTGTACTACATGTTGTCAGATGGTACAGGCACATGTGTACCAACTGTCAATGCTCTGAGTGAAGTCCTGCACACCATGCTACCGGTTTGGATAAGATGTGTTTGGGAATATTTTGTGATTCATTTAGAACTTTTCGCATGGACAGTGAGAAGGGCTCCCTCTTGTTGGTGTTGTATCGTTGTTCATAATGCAAACATACATCTAGAATTTGTACCACATGTTGTCAGATGGTACAGGCACATGTGTACCAACTGTCAATGGTCTGAGTGAAGTCCTGCGCACCATGCTACCGGTTTGGACAAGATGTGTTTGGGAATAGTTTGTGATACATTTAGAACTTTTCGCATGGACAGTGAGAGGGGCTACCTCTTGTTGGTGTTGTATCGTTGTTCATAATGCAAACATACATCTAGAGTTTGTACTACATGTTGTCAGATGGTACAGGCACATGTGTACCAACTGTCAATGCTCTGAGTGAAGTCCTGCGCACCATGCTACCGGTTTGGATAAGATGTGTTTGGGAATATTTTGTGATTCATTTAGAACTTTTCGCATGGACAGTGAGAGGGGCTCCCTCTTGTTGGTGTTATATCGTTGTTCATAATGCAAACATACATCTAGAATTTGTACCACATGTTGTCAGATGGTACAGGCACATGTGTACTAACTGTCAATGCTCTGAGTGAAGTCCTGCGCACCATGCTACCGGTTTGGATAAGATGTGTTTGGGAATATTTTCTGATTCATTTAGAACTTTTCGCATGGACAGTGAGAGGGGCTCCCTCTTGTTGGTGTTGTATCATTGTTCATAATGCAAACATACATCTAGAGTTTGTACTACATGTTGTCAGATGGTACAGGCACATGTGTACCAACTGTCAATGCTCTGAGTGAAGTCCTGCGCACCATGCTACCGGTTTGGATAAGATGTGTTTGGGAATAGTTTGTGATTCATTTAGAACTTTTCGCATGGACAGTGAGAGGGGCTACCTCTTGTTGGTGTTGTATCGTTGTTCATAATGCAAACATACATCTAGAGTTTGTACTACATGTTGTCAGATGGTACAGGCACATGTGTACCAACTGTCAATGCTCTGAGTGAAGTCCTGCGCTCCATGCTACCGGTTTGGATAAGATGTGTTTGGGAATATTTTGTGATTCATTTAGAACTTTTCGCATGGACAGTGAGAGGGGCTCCCTCTTGTTGGTGTTGTATCATTGTTCATAATGCAAACATACATCTAGAGTTTGTACTACATGTTGTCAGATGGTACAGGCACATGTGTACCAACTGTCAATGCTCTGAGTGAAGTCCTGCGCACCATGCTACCGGTTTGGATAAGATGTGTTTAAGAATATTTTCTGATTCATTTAGAACTTTTTGCATGGACAGTGAGAGGGGCTGCCTCTTGTTGGTGTTGTATCGTTGTTCATAATGCAAACATATATCTAGAATTTGTATCACATGTTGTCAGATGGTACAGGCACATGTGTACCAACTGTCAATGCTCTGAGTGAAGTCCTGCACACCATGCTACCGGTTTGGATAAGATGTGTTTGGGAATATTTTGTGATACATTTAGAACTTTTCGCATGGACAGTGAGAGGGGCTCCCTCTTGTTGGTGTTGTATCGTTGTTCATAATGCAAACATACATCTAGAGTTTGTACTACATGTTGTCAGATGGTACAGGCACATGTGTACCAACTGTCAATGCTCTGAGTGAAGTCCTGCGCACCATGCTGCCGGTTTGGATAAGATGTGTTTGGGAATATTTTGTGATTCATTTAGAACTTTTCGTATGGACAGTGAGAGGGGCTCCCTCTTGTTGGTGTTATATCGTTGTTCATAATGCAAACATACATGTAGAGTTTGTACTACATGTTGTCAGATGGTACAGGCACATGTGTACCAACTGTCAATGCTCTGAGTGAAGTCCTGCGCACCATGCTACCGGTTTGGATAAGATGTGTTTGGGAATATTTTGTGATTCATTTAGAACTTTTCGCATGGACAGTGAGAGGGGCTCCCTCTTGTTGGTGTTATATCGTTATTCATAATGCAAACATACATGTAGAGTTTGTACTACATGTTGTCAGATGGTACAGGCACATGTGTACCAACTGTCAATGCTCTGAGTGAATTTCAATGCACCATTGCAACCGGTGTGGATAAGGTGTATTTGGGGTTACTTTGTCAGCTATATATTTGCATGGACAATTGTGTTGTTGTTCATATTGAAGTTAGACAGCTGAGTTTTGTACCACATGTTTCCAGATGGTATAGGCACATGTGCACTAAGTATAAACGGTGGTGAGTGAATTCGAATGCACAATGCGACAGATGTGGGAAAGGTATTTTGGGGTAATTTGTCAGTGAGAGGATGCACATATGCCCATACAATCTGACAACATGTTGTACAAAAAAAACAGATGTCTAACTGCATTAAGAACAAATAAAACAACACCAACAAAGGGCGAACCCATCTCATTGTCCATGCGAAAAAGTATTAATGGCAAACAAAATACCCCAACGTATCATCATCGGTTGGTTGGTGCATTGGAATTCACTCATATCATTGACAGTTGGTGCATATGTGCCTGTACCATCTGACAACATGTGGTACAAATACCCGATGTCTAATTGTATTATGAGCACCCACTCACTACAATCGTAGCTCACTCACTGTTTCTGTTGTGGACGTCATGGCGTGGATTCCTAGTGAAGACAGATGCAATCAGAATTAATGACGCCACATAAAAATCGCAATACATTACAAAGTCTCTGTTAATTGAAGAGAAGGCTAAATGAACTCGAACTTTAGACATAATGCTGAAGTACACGTAAAGGTATCTGTTATTTCATCATCATTTCTTTCTTTCTCTTTCTTTCATCGTGTCTTTCTTTGGTTGTGGTGGTAGAATAGGCCTTCAGCAATTCATGCTTGCCATAAAAGGCGACTATGCTTATGAGAGGCGACTAATGGGATCGGGTGGTCAGGCGCGCTGACTAGTTTAGCATATGGCATCGGTTCCCAATTGCGTAGATTGATGGCCATGATGATCACTGGATTGTCTGGTCTAGATTATTTACAGACCGCCACCTTATAGCTGGATTATTGCTGAATAGGATGTCAAACTAAACTCACTCATTGGATGTGTTATCCATGGATCATGTGTAAATTTCACAATAACAATGTCCACATCTGTAACTTAAATGTTTCTTGATCATGAAATTCGTGGCAATATTACTATTATTTCATAAACGTTTAACATTTGGAAACTTTGTACTGCAATGGAAATGGCACTCAGAGGTGATTTCTCCACTATCGACTGAATGCAACCTTTGCGAGCTGTCTAAACATGGACATTTAAGAAAGGTTGTCCTTAGCAAGTTCATATGTAGACGAATACACGGATTCGTTTGAAAAATAAAGCAGTTACCCTCACTGGGGTCACTCTCCACTGTAAAGACTATTTAGTTTTTATTGGTTTGATTTTAACAAAATGGGTATGTAGAATTTGAAGACTTCAAGTGGCTGCAGGCCCTGATGGCCAAACGGCAAACTAAAGAACTGCCAACACTGTTATGATATATATTTGAAATGACCTATTACACAATTAAAATGTCTCATTATGTTTCACTGGTCTTCTCTTTGTGTTGAATGCTTAAGCTTAGGCTGCATAAAATATTTAAATGTTTCTCAGGCACATTCTTTTCAAAAGTAACGAGGGCAGTAGGGCTTTGTTTTTATTTAATTTTTTTTATCGAAAAAAATTGACGAGGGAGGAACACATTTTTTTCTCTCAGAAATACAGTTTGGAAGTTCAGCACATGTTAATGAGTTGTAGATTCAGTCACTCTCATTCTTACAGACTCTCAGTCTATAATGGACAAATGGATGATCGCGGCAAAGTCGAAATTATTATTTTAAGAGGGCAATTAATTCATATATCCAAATATCTTCCTGCATGTGCGTAATTGCATGGGCATTGACAGAATGTTAACTGACACTGTCACTTCCACCTCTAAAACAGAAGTTTTACAACCATCACAAAGCGCTGAAAAGTCCTTTCGAGTTTGGTCAAATATCAACAATAGTTTCAGAACTAAAACACTCAAGCATCACAGGCTTTTATGGCAGATTAGAACAGATGAGATATGTCATACATCACACTTCCCAAATACATCTTCACAATTTTTTTACAATTATGAACATGTCACGATTACTTGCAGACTCCTTTCACCAGATGGAATATTCCCCTCATAATAATTAGAGGTGTATGTGAAAGAAATGAAAGAAGTTGTTTTTAGGACAACAACTAAGAATATTCAAACACTGGCTTGTAGTATTGTAATGAGTGATCAGATCAGATCAACGATATGTCATATTTTTCACACACATGAAATACTTGTAAATGTATACACCCTACCAATGTATGTTTTGAATGTATAAAATTATCACTATTACTTCCAAACTTCCTCTCACCAGAATGTTTCCCTGACAGAAATTAAAGGTGTGTGGGAAAGAAGTATTTTGAGCAATAACTAGACACACTCAAAAAATGCTATGTAGTATTTCAATGGCGGATCAGAACAGATCAGCGAGATGACACATTTTTCACACACCTCAAATACATCCTAACAATATTTCTAGATTATGAAATTATAATATCAGCGAGATGACACATTTTTCACACACCTCAAATACATCCTAACAATATTTCTAGATTATGAAATTATAAACATGTTATGCAATCACCTTTCGGATGATAGTATATTCACCTCATAAAAATTAAAGGTGCATGTGAAAGAGGTTTTGGAGCAAAACCAAGAAACACTCGAACAATTATACTATTTCAATGGCGCATCAGAACAGATCGGCGAGATGGCACATTTTTCAACACCTCAAATACATCCGACCGACTTTTTAAATCATAAAATTATCACTATTACTTCCAAACACCTTTCACTAGATGGTATGTTCCCCTAATAGAAATTGAAGGTGTATGTGAAAGAGGTTTTGGAATCAAGAACAAAAGCACTCAAACAACGCCTTGTAATATTTCAATGGCGGATCGGATCAGATCAGCGAGATGGCACATATTTCACACACCTCAAATACGTCTTAACAATTTATTTTAGATTATGAAACTACCACTATTACCTGCAAACACCTTTCGCCTGATAGTAAATTCCCCTCATAAAAATTAAAGGTGTATCTGAAAGACGTTTTTGGAGCAATAACTAGAAACACTTCAAACAACGCCGTGCACTATTTCAATGGCGCATCAGATCAGATCGGCGATCTGCCACATTTTTCACACACCTCAGTTAAGCACTAACATTTTTTTAAGTCACAAAACTATCACTATTACTTGCAAACACTTTTCAACTAAAGGTAAATTTCCCTGCTAAAAATTATACGAATGTGTGAAAGAAGTATTTAACGGCAAAACTCAGTCTATGTTCGCAGTGTACCGATAATTCAAGCTAGCGAGTTATAAGATGCCGACTTGAAACTTTACTACAAACATATTGTTCTTATACTGACACTAATTACAAATATTTGACTTGAACTGAAGTGACAGAACAGCTGACTTACCTTCTACGTGTAGGTTTCGAGATGTCACAACACTCAGTGAATGTAATCAGCTGTTGAAAATGAACCGGACTCAGTCTTAAAGGGTCACTGATGCGGGTCACTGATGCGGAGCGAATAACGTTCCTGCCCAACGGTCTAATTACGAAACCAAACTGCAAAGTGGTCAACCGCTCCCTCGAACGTGACGGACACGGGACTGGCCTCCTGTCCACATTAGCAGAATTTCTTTACCTAAAAAAGTGAGGAGGCCGGATGCCCACCACATGCCGTTATTTAAAAATATCCATGTATTCTTTGTCTGATTGTAACAAAATATCCCAGCAGTGTTTTTTTCTTTTTCTTTTTCTGATGCCTGGATGGTATAGTAACTGATCCAATTTGATCCTGTTTCTGTATTTTTTACCTTGATATTTAATCATGTCATGTGAAAATATGATGTGTACATGCACTTAGCAAGCCATTTGTTTCGTCTGAGTAAGAAATATTGTAAAGCTTTATAATTAGATAGTATTGAAGGTTGGCTCAGCTGTCATAGCAAAAATCATACGTACATTTTGGTAGCTACGACCCTGATCTATTATCTATGATAATAAAAACACACAGTTGGTTTATCTGAGTGGTGAACTTATAACAACGACTTTGCCATTGGTAGAGAAATCTGAAAATTTTCTTGCATAAAAGAAACTGATTATACCCAAGTACATAGCAAATGCCTATATGTATTTCTTGTGTAACAACGAAGTTCGTTGGTATCTTCTGAACAGTTTGGACCCATAACTGTTTTCAGGCTGCCTTCCACACAGGTTACAGCTTCTTTGCTGTAACCCGTGTTTGATGGTATAAACCTACACGTGCTATTTGCCATCATTCACTTGATGGACAGATAATGAATTTATAACAGGTGTAATTAGTGTAACACCACTAAAATTACTCGACAAAGCTTCCCATTGGGCATTTCTCCTGTCTGGAGTAAATACTCAACATTTTAAATTAAGGTCTGTAGTGGCAAATGTATTGCATGTTATGAAACACACTGACTGATTTATTACTCCCACAGCGGATTTGTCAACAAAAAGCAGTGTTTATATGAATGTACATTTTCTGATCTATACAGACTACACCCTGTCGGATTGTACGGGTGTATAAACAACATCCTCCGCACAAAGAATTAACCGCCACTGCCTTGACTGATTGATTGATCTTTATTGGCTAATCATACAGTTAGTTGCGAAGTGTGCTGTCCTGGGAGAGCGATGGGATTATGTATACACCAGTGTGAAAATTCTCAACCCATGTGTCACTTTTTTGCATATTACACTGTTGAGATACACAAGACATAGAGCAGTTTTATTTCCCAGCTGCAGATGAATGGAATACCGTTCTGATGGATACATTCCTGAACGAGGTAATAGCCTGACATTGTCCCTATAACGTTGGTTTACCTTAAATATAATGTATGCAATTTGTTTTACTTTATTTCTTGTAGCATTCAGCAGAATCTGTATAACAGCAAACATGCACTAGGCGCGCATAGGGTGTGTGTGAAACATGATTCACGTTGGCAGTCTATACAATGTTTACATATTAAAATCAGCAGCAGAGATCACGAACCAGTCAAGAATTCGGGGTACTCGCGGGAGAAAAACAACAACAAAAGAAACAACTAGTTCACGGAGAGCGGCGATCTTTTTGTTGCGAAGGGCGACAACTCTCCTTTTAAAATGATATAAGCGATGGTCCAACTTCTCACTTCCGATCTGGTTCCCGACTCAACGTGCGCTGCGACAACTTGCTCATGTAAAGACAGAGCCCATCTTACGCGTTGCCATGGTCATCTTCGCTGAAAAAACTATCGTTTACAAAGAAAAGCCATTAACTCACACATGTTTCGCTTTGAATGTTGTTTAGGAAAGCATCAATACAAAGTATTGTATTTCCAAGTACAATACAAATTGACACAATATAGATAAAGAGGGAAGCGGAATGAAAAATCGGTATATTGTCACATCATTTCCTACGACAGAGCAGGAAGCTGTGCCAGTGTTGGGTGTCGTAGCATCAATGAAAATTCATTTTAGGGGTTATCAACCCTATGTTATTTCATTTGTAATTCTTTACCTATTGCTGCACTAAAATTCGACAAATAGTCCCCATACCACCACCGATCTCAATGTCAAAAATCGGAGATACACCTCCAACCATCGAAGCAAAACGGCTCCTGGCGAAAACGTCACCGTTTGGACAGAACGGAACCTTCCCTACGCGAAAACGGTTACAAATGTTATGGCGAAAACGTCACCATATACAATTTTAAAAAGGATGAACATTGATATGATGACTTGATTGTATTGTGAACTTTGGATAAACATTTAGTGTTTCGTAAATAGACTTTGTGAAATAAAAACATATATATTAGGCAAGTAGACGTTATTGGATTGTGAACTTTGGATGAACATTGATATGATCACTTTAGTGTTTCGTAAATAGACTTTGTGAAAACATATATATTACCTAAATATAAATAAATAATATATCAGGAATATATCAGGTAAGTATGCCCATCAATATATAACACTAACACTCACCAAGCTGCTTGCATCATGTTTAGATAATAAATGCGTCTACTCTGCCGACAATGATCTGCATCTATTTTGGTTTTAAATTCTGGCACTACTGTACATTGTTACGTACGCTTAAAAATTGCTATACACTTATTGTCCAAGCAGTTACTGGTTGCATCAGAAACAATTGTCATTATAGTTTGCAATAAAATATTTACCCCTTGTAAAATACTTCCATCCATCAGTGTTGTGAGTCATTTTATATATGTAAATTCATTGATTCATGTCTTTAAAAAATTTTACGCAACTTGAACCTCTTAATACAAAAAGTCATTTACATTTGTCTCAACAAACATCATATAACTCTGACCTCCCAAGAGGATGTGTATGATTGAATTACATGTGTTTCTTGTTTTGATAACATTACATTATAAATATTTCCCATGACAGACCATATATTATATAACGTTAACTTTGTATTCTGATTTTCATTCAACAGTTATTAAAGAAGACTTTAGGTTATGTAGGTATGTAAGGAATTAAGAAAGAAAATGTGTTTAAAAATACATATGTTTTTGATGACATAAATTAGAATTTAACCCCATAATTACTCTATGAAGATATGTATATGCATGTATTTATATTTCTACACATTTAACAGATAATATCTGCATGTGTAATGTATTATTAAAGTACACAAGCATCATCAAACAAAACAGAAATACAACATTGTACTTGTACAGCGCAGCTATAATGTTGACTGGGAAAAGATTCTGACTTCTTTAATATATATGTTAAAATTTGAAAAAACAGTATACTGCAACAAAACATAAACAGCTAGCTCTTATAAATACTCTATCAGCTTTTCATGACTGTTATAATAATCTGATTATTGTGAAGGCAAGCTGTATGTAGACACCACAGTAAAATGTAAACCTTTGTTGCTTACAACGCTTAACAGTGCCATTTATTATACTAGAGACTGAAATTTATAACCGGTATGAATACATGTATTTCTAGCTATGTAATAAAAGAGAGAAGCTGGAAAGTGCCTTTAAATATGTGCATATCCTAGTAGTACTGCTTCTTCTGTCTCTGAAATGTTATAAATGAATATTGTGATATTATTCCCTTTTATTAAGAGTTAAGAAAAAAAAACATTTTAATTTATACCCATAATTCAGGATCATAAAAATGCAGAAGAAATTTGCAGTGTTTTTTTTATGCATTATTTATCCATATTGAAATTTCATATTTCATGCATCACAAACCTTTACAGACATAAAAAAGTAGATTTTAGTTATGCCCAAGTTTATCGTATTTCAGCATTGCATGGCTACACGTAGGTGACGATTGATATCATTCGTCCGTTACTGGTATTTTACAATTACTTGACCATTGTTTCTCACTTCTCTCTCTACCTGCTAAATATTTATGTTTTCAAAAGTCTCAATCCCATCTTGTATGACACAATGAAATTTGCGTAACAACACTGCAGTTTGTGATATTGAGCCATCTAGTGCCAGACTTAAATTACCGATTGCCAAACGTCAACAAATCGACAAAACATGACCTGAAAACGATCAGCTGATTCCACCGCCTCGCTTCCAACTGCTATTTCGCGATACATTCTTGCAAGATAAGCAGTCATGACTATCCCAGGTGTGTCATAGAAAAAAAGAATAAACGTTTCTGGACAGAGCACTTGCCATATCATCGCAAAAGGGAAAAGATACACGGTTCGTGCACCAGCGTGAACGTTCCCGTTGAAGGTGAAGGCTATATTGGTTAACTGTCTCTAAGAGTAATAGTAACACGTATAGCTCACATCGCGCATACGACATGCGCTGTCACTTTAAGGTTGGATCGTCCGGATCAGCGCAACTAGCGGATTAGTGAAGGGAAGATAAATTCAAAAAGATTGCCCATTGCTTCGCATCAGTGCCCCTTTAAATACTAAAGACATACGTTCAGCGGTTTTTCGAGGAGTTTGCTCTGCCCTCTCTATACAGGCTCCCTGCACATATGAAGCAAGTCGGCATGCCTCATCACCAGCGGGTTGTCGAGTTGTTGCCTCATGTAGCGCAGTGACCTTTCGGCTGTCAGCGGTTTGTCGAGGTACACAGGCAGGTCAAGAGAGAACTATGTCCACCTCATCAGAGGACGGCCACGCAATCATCAACGTCACACGTCCTAGCTACCCAAAACAATGGAATAGATTACACAACTTGTAAGACTGTGGTCAATATTAAAAAAAATTACGAGATACGAGGACAAAGGTAATGACGTCATGCTTACATATCTGACGTCATCTGCTAAGGCCGTCTGTCGAGGGTTATGCCAGATAGAGATATGTCTGGTCCGACTGGCCAGAGAACAAAAGATGACTCACTAATGTCGACCTGTGCAAACGTCGTGATATTTCATGGTCAGACCAACATCCAGTCTCTGAAATGAGCACATGTGTCAGAATATAGAGTTGCAACCTTTTATTCATTCAGTATAGCAGGAGCCCAGAGGTGTTCCTTATCTAGACTTGATAGAAGTATATATTCTAATCCTGCATGAACTGCATTGGGTAGGTCTGGTTCAGTGCAAGTACGCATGGCAGACTATACCAGGGGAAATTAAATGATTTTCATAAACATTGCAGGCATAACAAGAGAATTTTGAATCTACTATTTGACAATTCTGTGTTTATATGATGCACGGCTTATATGCGTTTTACAATATCACGTTAATTATATTATTAAACCCTGGCAGGCACTGAAAGCAGGGGCCATTTAAAAGTACTTAAACTCGAAATAAATGCAGTTTTAATGTTTTTAAACAACATTTGTTGTTGCTTTTTAAAGTCTAGATATATTCTAACCAAGTTAAACGATTACTGACATTCACCACGATTCTCCCAATAAGAAAATCAATGGAAACGCAGAGACAGAAACAAAATTATACTCTTTTTTTCATCTGTGGTACGTTGTTGTCTATCACAACCTTGAACTTTCTTGAAATAGAAAATGGCGCCAGGAGAGGCGAATCCTGGAAATAACTGCGTCGATTTTTGCAGTTTATGAACAAAATGCGATGTGTAATGAGATATCCTAGCAACGTATGGATATATTAGGTAGTGTTTAAACTTTTTACACGTGTCAGATACATTTTTTACGTTTTGATAACCGTGAGTTGTGGACAAGGATTTAGCAAGACTGCAGCATAAGCCATTGTGGGAAGTGTTTTACTGCCGACAGGGAATCGTCAACAGTCGATTGTTCTCAACTCCTCTCGCGAAAAAAGGCAGTGTTTGTTATTATTATGACAGCTAAATGTGAACTGTCAAAAGTGTTCCATCCATTCATACATCGTAAGTGTATCTGGTATGGATTAACTTGAACAATATCGCGGGAGGAAAATTCCACATAGCTGAAAGTCGGATGGTCTCGCGGTTTTTCCAATGGCCTCTTTATGAGGTATCTTTTGTGTTATTACATGGCCATCATGCAATGGAACTGCGATAAACTGTCCACTGTTTAGGAAAATGTGACTTATTTGATAAGTGGCACATTTTGACAACATCTTCGCCTCAGTAAAATACCCAGGTAGCATGGCAACATTGGGCCACTGCTGTAAAAAAAATTGGCCCAGTGCTGGCATTCAGCATTGGGCCAATGCTGATTATCAACGTTGGCCCAGCATTGGCCCATTGATGGCAGGCCAATATGTAGCCAATACTGGCCCAACATTGGCCCAATGATGGCGTGCCAGGCTGTAGCCAACACTGTGCTTTCCTTTTGCCAATCATATCATCCTGGCTTTTTAATCTACATATATGATTCTTCATCGACTAAGGGCAAGAAATCGTATCTTGGTTTTCTTTACAATCCATCCCTTGTGGTTGTGACAATCGGCATTTGTAAAGATACTATAAAACACTTTAAAACACTGTATATACCAACTTACCAAGTTAAATTCTAAGGTTTCTGAACAAGAATGTTTAAAAAAGATAAATGTCTATCAAACGGAACACGTGTTCACATATCATTATATATCTTACAAAAAATAGAACTTTAAAAAATATCTACGAAATGTCTTAAGATATGCAATTCAATAGTACTAGCAAGTGTGTATGTAGTAAATAGTTGAATCTATGCAGTTGATAACAGAAAACAAAATAATTAAATGTATCTTCTGAACTTTCATTCTCTCTTTTACAATAATATGTAATGAAATGAGATTCTATGCATCATCAAAAATCATGCTTCATTAGTTTTCAGTGAAAATGTACAACTCTCAAAATTGTAGACTTGCAGTGCAGTGATGAAATAGCATTGTGAAGTCATCAATTTCATTGCCAGGGCAGTGTACAAAGTCTACTGTCAAAACGATATCTCCCAGGAGCTGACACACGATCTCATACAAGCGATATCTCCTGTGGAACACAGTGTTTCATGATGGAGTTGTTTATTGTACGTTGGTCGCAGTTTTATGAGGCTTTCCAGTTCGCAATCAGACGCCTTCGTGCTGCTTCTGAAATGGAAATTGCACGTAAAAGTACATAAAGCTGCTGTATCAATATTTCTCTAATTTCATTACACATTTCAATGTATATTATTGTGTATTGTCATGTATAAAGTCACAAGTTTGACAATTCTAGATTGCGTTACCTCTGAAGCTCCTTTCAATTTTAATTAATATTCAATCTTAAAAATGAAAAATTCACTGTATCAAGGTTGTATGTTTCAAACACTTTCTTTTCATAATATAATTTGAAATTTTAACAATCCCAGTCAGTCAAGTATGCAATTGTTACCAAATGTGGTACTGATCGAAAAGCATATGTACTTCTGATTACAGAAAACCATGGCAAGTAAAGTAGTGAAATGAAATGCTGCTGAAAATTGTGAGGATGGCCACGTTTAACTCAGTGGCACTTATGTATCAAATTACAACCATTTCCAAATAACCCATTTATCCTTTAGTAACATGTTTGCATATGTTTTAAAACTGTGAAAGTATGGTAGACTATACCTTTCTTAAATGATCCTGGTGTATCACGTGGAAAAGGGGCTTGAAATCTGTAAATCCTCGGACAAGTGCAAGAGTGGTGTAAGATACGGCCCTAAGGAGAAATTCTTCAGTTGACAGTCTGCAGCAAATGCCTGTTTCAAATGTTTCCATTGTTTGTAGTTTCTATTAAATTATAATTAGACTATAAACTTTTATCATTCGCAAAAACACTTGTGCACTGATTGTGTGAAACTGGACAAGGGCTTTTTAGATATATTTGTAAGTTAATCTTCAAGTTTCACAACTGAAAGTAGCTCCGGGCAGATGAGCTGATGAAGAGGTTAAATTTAGAGCACACGGGTCAGTGCTGGGAATCTGCTGGTACCAGTTGGTGGCTGAGAGACAGTGGCTCCCCGACGGTGGCCCAGTGCTGTGCCAAGGCCGTGAGCCCCGTTGCCGGCACAAGCATAACTCGCGGCAGTAATACAGCATTGGGCCAATGCTGCCATGCTACCTGGGTATGTTCTAAACTTTATACATCACAGATCAGACCAATCAATAAGCTTGATGTGATATATGGAAGTGCATTGTGATTCACAGCTTTTGTTGCGGGATCTGTTGGAATAATAAAAAGTGCATTCTTGAAACATGGTTTCACAAAATAGCTTAGTCACTTTGAATTCTTTTTAGCAAATACCTAAACCTACTGTGGCTAGGGACCAGTTATCACAGCATACTAGTTACTGCCAACACATGGCTGTAGTGCTTGTGCAGACATCTTGATACGCTTGTCGTAACAGGCAACTAACGGGATTGGGTGGTCAGGCTGGCTGACTTAGTTGACACGTGTCATCGATTCCAGTTGCTCAGATTGATGCACATGCTGCTCATCACTGGACTGTCTGGTCCAGACTTGATTATTTAAAGACCAACACCATATAGCTGGAATATTGCTGAATGCGGTGTAAAACTAAACTCACTCACGCAGTCATCTAGACTTGTACGTTTGTAGTATTTCACACACTGACACATCACAAAAGTGACAGGCTTTGAGTCACTGTAACTATTTTACATTGCAGACATTACAAAGACAGTGTTCATGAATGGTGTTTCATAGTAACAGGATATCGGGTCCTGTAATTGTCAGATGTCTGTCTGACCCAATGAAAATTCACAGGACCCACAGAGTAAAAATTAAACACACATTTCAGATTCAACAAATCTTGTAATTGGCATTGAACTTATTAACAAACGTAAAATTCATAAACAGCAAACAAGTGTGGCATATCACCCATGGCAACTTCAGGGAAAGTCATTGTGAAACATACAATCAGACACTGGGGCCAGTGGGTTGTGACCTTTCACCGGACCGTTGAGGAATCTGCCGGATTTGTCAGAGGGTCAGACATTGTTCGTGAACACTGCAAATAGGAATCTCCTCTAAAGACTACACACAAATACGTCATGAGACCATTAGCGTGTTGATATGAAGTTTCAGAATTGATGAAAATCTTATGAATCAATGTCATTACATGTAAGTTCGGTCCAAAAAGTGCAGTGCAGGTCACATGCATAAAAAAAAATCAAACATAATTTAAATACATCTATAAATTATTCTTGACATATAATATACATTGCTGATTGTAAAATCACAAATGAACAAAATTATAAGCGTACAATCGCGATTCAAAAGTGCACTATTTTGTACTGGGGCTCACTTCCCAAGGCAGACCGAAAACAGTCATAGTGGTTGGCTGTGCACTCAAGTGTAACGACGGCTTCCGATTGGCTGGTTCATTTGCTGAGACGCTGACATCTCATTGTGTGAACAGAAAGATGATCTGTTTGATGGGCATTTTTGAAATATGGCGAGTCACAAGAAAGTAAGATTCTTTGTGGATAACAACTTCTTTTATTGTATTTCATGCGTCGTTTCAGTATAGATTCATATACCGTTGTCAAACAAAATCCTATACACTAGAAGTTGTTATCCATAAAGAATGCATTTAGAGATGGTGGGTTTTGTAAATACACGTTCTATGAATCTGCGTTCGATCCAATAAAAAATCATCTCAGTAGAGATGGTGAAACTGGCAAGATCCAGTCATCCAAGAAAAACAGATGTAGTTTGTTTGCAACCCACAGACATAAATACATGTCATGTGTACAAGTATCACACCTGCCTAATTTCACAGCGTGGCAGAGACAGGACTCGGAGCACGAGTCATAAATCAATCTATTTTGTTTATTGCGTATAGCCTGATACGTTAAGTTCAAATTGCATGTGGTCAATGATTGAAGCTGTTTATTGCATATCGTCTTTAGCAGACAGGCAGGCAGACATATATAGATGTTAATAAACCAGACATTGAGCTTTCTCTGTGACAGAGAGGCTGCTTACCACAATCAACAAGTTGTTTTATGTAATGACTAGATTATATACTTTTTTGTGTACACAATCAAGATTAGACTACTGCTCACCACCTCATACTCGAAGCAGGCATATTGCCTCAAGCTCCGTGAACCTATTCACTGCGCATGCGTCATGGACGCAGCGTAGCGCAGCACAGCTGTTGAATAAAAGGTATTAAACTCACAAACCGTAGCCTGTGGTTGATTATGGAGGGTAATACCACTACTTCATAGCTGCAACACAAATACACTAAGAGGACAGGTCCCTCAGGTAAACACCATCTCTCCAGATGACAGATCCCCATCAGGGAACCCATGTAGAAACGCCCAGGTGATACACCCTCCAGTAGGATGGCAGACCCTGCAGGTGAATACTGCCTCCTCAGATGACAGACCCCAATAAAGTGTCCCAGGTAAATACACCCAGATGACAGACCCTGTAGGTAAACACTGTCCAGTCAGATGACAGAACCCACTAAGGTGTCAAAAGTAGATACATCCAGAAGACAGATCCCGTACGTAAACACTGTCCCTCCAGACGACAGACCCCAATAAGGGGATCCATGTTGGTAGATTGCATGCTGTCTTCAGGGTTGTTTTTCTATCTACAGTGTAGAGGCTGTTCTTGAAATGGTCAAGTGGTGGTCAAACAGACTGTGTACAGACGTTAGATGGATACTATCATGGGTAGATTGCAGTGTGTCATTAGGGTGGTTGGTTTGTTTTCAATAGAGAACCCTTTCAGGAAATGGTGAAGTGGTGGTTAAATAAACTGTGTACAGTCACCAGATGGATACTGACATGAGTGGATTGCAGGGTGTCTTCAGGGTGGTTTGGTATCTTCAATGCAGATGCCTTTCTGGAAATAGTCAAGTGGTTTTACACCACACTCAGCAATATTCCACCTATATGTCGGCGGTCTGTAAATAATAGAGTCTGGACCAGACAATCCAGTCATCAACAACATCAGCATCAATTGGAAACCGATGACATGTGTCAACCAAGTCAGCTAGTGTGACCACCCGATTATATGTTAGTCGCCTCTTACGACAAGCATAGCCTTCTATGGCAAGCATGGGTTGTTGTAGTCCTATTCTAACCCGTAACCTTCACGGGTCGGTCACTCTGTAGACCTGGGTTTAAGTTTCTTTTCCGGTGTCCCCAGTTGTGACAGGGATTTACAGGACGCAAAATCCTGCGTCCTTAGCGCATAAAAAATTAGAAAGGATACAAGATAAAATTAAAGCGCATCCCTTGGGACGCAGAAAAATATAATTACCATTATCATATCAATCGAAAGAGATATGCAGTTTGACTCGTTTATTTTAACAAACAGAACAATGAAACCGATTCGTTAGCGTGTGTTAACATCAACATTCGTTTTGACAGGAAATTCCACAGCTATTTTTATCGAATGCTTACTGAGCATGCACTAACCTTTCACCTTGGCAATGACGTAAGCAGCGCATGGGCAGGTGGCACTAGTCTAAAAATACCAAAGAAATCTGTCAATGACGGCTGTCAGCGGATTATCGGTCGAAGAATCTAAGCAAGATGACTTCAGAAAGTTCTTCGGTGGAAGTGCTGTGTCCAGTATCGATGCAACTGCAAGTACGTCATCGAATTCCGATCTTGGGGCGAATTCAGGAATGGATTCTGATAAGAAGGGACCACCGTCAAGTAAAGTTAAGACAAAGAAACAGAACTTTGAAAAACGAGTGGTTTGCACGATATGCGTGGTTACGAAAGACAGATTATCATGGCATGAAGTGTGATATTTGCCTTAGAGGCAATGTTTCTAACCCATTTACCAGCGATGAGGGTTGTACTAGTTATCAAAACTCTACATTAATTCGCCATCGGGAATCAAAGGCTCACATTGATAGCGTAACGAAATTAAAACTTCGTTTTCAACTTGAAATCGCACGCAGAAATGTGGCAAATCTTCAACATGATGCGTAGAGTGAGAAAATTCAGTCTTGTGTAAAACGGCTCAGCTGCTGACGTTTTCACAGATTTCATGCATTTGCAAGTGTTGAATGGTATCAAATGTGACCACTACTACGAAAGGACGCAAGTGGTCATTGAGTTTGAAGAGTGCACCGGATCGGTACTAGAAAAAGATTTGATTGAAAAAATCAATCAAAGTGCATATTTTGGGATAATGCTGGATGAAACATATGACGTAACTGTAGAGAAGAAACTTCCTATCTATGTCAAAAAATTTGTTGTGAATGGTGCACAGGTTGCCTTTCTAGGAAATGAACATATCACTGATGCAACGGCAGGTGGGATAAGAAATGCACTCGTTAATTTTCTCTATGGCCTGGGAACAGATAGCCGAGAGCCGCGATGCGGTCGTAAGCAGTCAAGACATGACCCTGCATCGCGGCCGAGAACACCACCTTCATAAATGCTATTCAGATTCTAGCGGCCGATTACCCCTCGTATTTTCTTGAGATTCTTAAAAGATACTTATGGTGGGTTTTTGACTGGAAAGTTGATACCGATAACGTATTTATCTGATTTCATGTCATAATTTATAACCTTTCTTTGCAGAGAGGATTCCATTCACATCCAAGCGAAAAAGATGTTTAGGTGGGATCCAGCACATTTATTTTTGTACAATGTAGTGCTGAGGACACTTAAGGGAGCACGATCTTGTCGTTTTCACACTGATTTTACACTTCGACACATGTCTAAGAATTTCAAACATTCTCCAAATTTACATTCCTGTATTGCTAACAAAATCCAAGCAGACCTAAGCGTTAGATAACAATACTATTACCAGTATTAGTTTTTACAGTTATAAATTATACTTTGGCGGACACCATGAATTTTTGGACTTACAATATTGTAAATTTCATGACGACATAGATGTACAGTGATTTATGCTAATGTAAAACGTCACCAATTTGTTGTATTCACGGTCTGTGTACGAGATGTATTTTCAATGAATGAAACAGACTGCAGTTTGGTAGTACTATCATTATGGAGAGAATTGGATCAAGTTTGTGTAGACGTATTGCTTGTTGCAAGGTAATTTGAATTCAGACGTCATTACATTTTGTGTTCTAATCATAAAAAATTAAGGTGTTCTATTATGCATTTAGTGTAGTGCCGGAATTATTTCCTATCCATTTTATAAGGTTGTGCACCCGTAAAAATCCGGATAGATTTGATTTTCAGCATTACATGTCGGATCGGATGGTCAGGCTCGCTGACTTGGTCCACACATTATCATCGTATTCCATTCATGTTCATGCTTTGATCACTGGATTGTCTGGTCCAGGTTCGATTATTTAGCTTAAAACTAAACTCACTCACTCAGTTATACTTGGTTGTTCTTCAATGATTTTACATGTGTAGATGTAAATAAAATGTGAATGATATTTTCAGTTTCAGGTTTGAAGAAAAAATACAGAGAATAGACAATTTTAAGTTTGCACGTCTTTATCTGTTGTCAGCATCCTAATTTCTGTGAACAATACAGTGTTGTAATCATCTTAGCTTTGTCTTCTTCGTTGCTATTACATGCCAACGTCGTCAAATTATCTTTCAATATTTATGTATCAGTGTCATTTTGCCATTTTGATTAACTATTTTTTTTCCTATTTTTCCCCTTTCAACATCAACAGCGTAAATTAATCTGCATCCGTCCCACTCCCCTACAGTGTGAAGTTCTGAGGTTATATGGATTTAATGGTTTTCCCAATATACAATCATATGATACAGATTCAATTTCCACATATTGTTTACTTATTTGATAATATGTTTTCCCAGAAAAATACTTGAAAAGATATATTAGTACAACAGAATGGTACAATGTTTCACTTTAGGAAAGTTTTTAATATTTTTTATTAACACACATATTCATAAGAAATTATCCTGGTTATGAAATTTATGTTACATACCTGTTATATTACGTGTATCTTTTTATGGATAAAGATGTTTAACGACTAGCTGTGCGTTCGTTACTAACTTTTAACGATATACTCGTTTTGTTTTTTGGTGTTTTTTTTAGAGTATACACGGCGTAATCACTTTAAATTGCCAAAGACAGGATATTAGCTGGTTATTAAACTTTACTTATGCAAAAGCTGTATCAGAAATTAAAAGGAAAGCAACTGAAAAAAAACCAAAACAACCCAAAACCCCGTGAAACCGCGTAATTTACGTGTAGACATTGACTCACATGGTAAACTAATCTGTTATAAATAACTACACTGGGATACGCACCAACTAAAGGTAGATCACCGGATATCTCGGTGCATGAACCCCATGTGGATTTACATGATCTTTTATTCCGCTGGCGATTGCAGTCAAATCTAGCTATATTCGGAAACCACAAAAATTCTGGTTAGTTTGCATTTACTTTGAATGGTGCAGGACTAAATTCGTGAGGTAATAAATGTCGGAGGAAAATGATGTTACACTACTTCAACATTCTTTGAGGACAGAGCCGCTAACAACTTTACTTGTTAATTTAAACTAAGAATTACAAAAGAAAAAAAAATATCTAACAAAAGAAAAAAAGCCCCCCAAATCCCAGATCACTCAAAACTTGTCAATCAATTTTTTTTCTCTTATAACATCAATAATTAAATGACAATTAACAAAATTAAGCATTCTCACCTCCGTTAGTAAATTTTCCTGCGTATATCTTGTGTGGCTAATGTGACCTCGTCAAATTTGAACTGCCAGCCCAAGAAGCTACAACCGTTCAGATTCAGATGTCAGACAGTATTTTATTCGCGCTCTGAATTTCATGAAAGATTCTAAATGAAAAATCTTCGCACTGTAAACGGAGAAATTTACTGGTTTTCAACGTATATTACAAACTTACGGACTACATTTAACTAGGTCTGCTTTCCAAACCACGTATGTATATACACTTCAAACTTATATCATCGGATAGTGAGTGAGTGAGTCTAGTTTACAGCTATAGGGCGGCGGTCTGTAAATAATCGAGTCTGGACCAGACAATCCAGTGATCAACAACATGAGCATCGGTCTGCGCAATTGGGAACCGATGACATGTGTCAACCAAGTCAGCGAGTCTGACCACCCGATCCCGTTAGTCGCCTCTTACGACAAGCATAGTCGCCTTTTATGGCAAGCATGGGTTGCTGAAGGCCTATTCTGACCCGGGACCTTCACGGGTGGTAAAGTGTTTTCCCTCTAGGAGTTACATATGACTCTAAGCACGGAGTGCTATAACCAGCTAACATAACACACTCTACCAGCGTCTGAAGCATTTGAGACCTTAGAAAAATATTATAAAACGTTAAATTGGCACTTCAGTGTGAGTTCAGGAACCACGGACACGAAGCGACCCTAGCTCCCAAACTTTAACAAATAAATGTCCGTAGCGCTGAGATCGCTTTGTACAGGTGGACCCTTGGGTGGTGTCACAACTCTTAAGTCATAATATAGCGAGTGTGTGCGCGTGCGTGTGGTTGTGCGAGGCGTGACACTAGAAATGGGCCTTACCATTGTACCCACTTGAGGAATCTAACCCGGGTCTTCGAGTGACAAGAGAACGCAATAACACTTATATCAGTTAAGCCATAAGTCTTTAAATATACTTTGTTTCGAGACTATCATAGATGTATTCTACCTTGTACCATTTGGGATTCAACTTGACATATGTAAATCAACATATCTAGTCATGATAATGGTACAAATATGTCATAGAGCCAAAAAATATGATTATGCAAAATTCTGAATAGCAATATAATCGTATTCAAGTCGAATGACCCCGATTCTATCCGTGAACTTGTGTTCAATGGGAAAAAATGGTTATGCTAAAATCAGTACACACGACAGAACGGTTCTTACCAGTGTAATTCAAATCCAGCATCTATTATGGCAAGCATGGGTTGCTGAAGGCCTATTCTCGTTTGCTGCAAATAAAATGTGCGTTACAGGCCTTATTAGGGCCTTCGCTAATTAATGATACACCGTTTGATTAATGGGAGTATGTCTGCTGGTTAGTGGTATCACACAAATCTTGTGTCCAGCCCCCCTCTCAAAACCACCGTATACCCACTAGCCTTTGACCACCTGACGTGTTTTCACTTTCCGAACCTTTCCCAACAATGATACCTGGCTCTCCTATCCTGTCCATAGGAATGGCTCCACAAAAATTGTACCTGTCATAAGTTGTTTAAATTCAAGTTGAGAAGCCATACTCAGTCTGGGCGTCCATTGACGGACGATTATGACTCCATTGATAAATCCTTTTCAGTTTCTGTCAGTTTCAATCACGCCATCATGCCAATATTGCCATTAGCAAACCAACTTCCACCTCGCAAGTATCACTCTAAATTTTGAAGTTATATTCTATCAAGGTCTGTGTAACTCAATTGGTAGAGAGCGAGACTCTGAGTAAAAGGGTCTATACTTGTGAAAATAATATGTGATGTCAAATCATGTTGAAGGTTACTTCCGTCCAAATCATTAAAATGAAATTATATTGCAAACTGTACATCAATACATATGCAAATATAAAGGATTCCAGTAGCCTATTCTCTATACATCTTTGGTATCATAATATTTCCCTCTCTTATTCTTCAATGTTGGTCTGTTTCTAATAATTTCTTGTGATGTAATAAGTGATTGTAAATATTTTTTTATTTAATTTTTTTTTTTTTTTTTTTTTTGGGGGGGGGGGGGGGGGGGGGGGGGCTTAATGTTGCAAGTACTTATCCCTAACCCATTTCACATTTTGAATAAAATATGTTTAAACACATATCCCTGATCATTTGACATGGTGGGTATGCATTTGTGACTATAACTGTACTTTGGGTTTAGCCCTTACTCTATTTCAGTTTTGTATGTCTACCTTCATTAGGCCATGCCACACTGAGTGAGTGTGGTTTTACGGCACGTTTAGCAATATTCCAGCAATAGATAAAAGAGAGGGACATCAGAAATGGACTTCATACTTTGTACTCATGTCCAGAATCGAACCTGGATCCTCGTCGTGACGAGCGACCGTTTTAACTGCTAAGCTACTCCATCGGCCCCAATGTCAGTTTGAGGCGAGGGAGATGGTCAGACATGGGGAATGCAGCATGTCTTAACTGGTGCTGGGATGCACTGGGTGATAAGTAATGCTGAAGAGGCGTTCTGCTGGTCAAAACTGTTTCCCCCGAAATAGGACTTTATAGTGGCCATGTAACTTACTGCGGTTTCACTGTTTCACTAGTAGTTAGTATCATCAATGGTAATACATCCCGCAGCTTCAATATTTTGACGTCAAAACCTGGAATCTTTTAGAAGAGCCATAGTCTTCAATGAACTTGATTATCACATATTTTGTAATACTGGTTCATAGGAAGTTATGATAGCTAAGAATTAATGATACGAGATATAAATTGGCTAGAGATCGGTAGCAACGGCCACCATTGTGGTAAGTGGAGTTGTGTCACAGTATGGTGGCTATGTTGAACTCGGCTTATGGGGTTTGAATCTGGTACAGTCACACCGTTATCTAGTGGTGTAAAGTTTCCATGATTCTATGACACAGTCCAGAAATGAAATTATTGAGATGTACTAAGGTATCAGCTGACAATATAGTATCGAGATAGCTGGCCACTCACAAACCCGTTTTAGAACAAAACATTTATATTGTGCTGCAGTCCATATTATGAATAACCCTTATAAATTTTTTGTAACATGAAACCTCTCACATTGTCTGAGGGCATATTTTTTTTCTTTTGATCACCAGTTACTGCCTGTATCAAGCAAACAAGACGAAATACTCAGTGGGAATGAAACTTCGATATATTCCGGCTGTCAAATCTATTTATAGACTCTCCCACAGATACACATGCCAGCCGAGTGGACGTCAGGTAGACACGTGCATGTCGATTTCGGGGACATCAACTGTCAGAAAATCAGAGCGAGTAGCAACAATGTTGCCAAGTCGTGAAAACATGTCTGACGAGTAGAGTATCGGATACATATTTGTTTTCTTTTTTTTTAATATTAAATATTTTTAGTCCGTGTTGCTGAAATTGATGAGGCACCCGTGGAGTGCCTTACCTCATATATACCGAGAAATGCACAAAGAAATAAATTATTTTGAACAATATCAGACAGACTATGGAAAGCTGTACATTCATTAACGTTTTGTGCTGTTTCCTAAACAAATGCTGTTACGTGTTAGGAAGGACATGTCGATTTTGTATTGGTTAACGTTGTTCAACTCTGCACTCGTCAATATTGCAGCGAAATCACGGCCGTCTGTAAATAGTCTAGATTGAACCAGACAATACAATGATCACTGTCTGAAAAAATATGAGAAACCATCCATTTTCTATATAACGTGACGCGTTTGCTTTTACTGTGTACAAAATAATCTTCTCAATTACATATCTACAGGTAAGTGTGATACGTGAATGAAGCTAAGGGTTTTAGTCAATACTAGTACATTCATATGAGAAAAGTCCCTAATGTCGGTCGGAAGTGAAAAACGTTATACGGGTCATTCTCAAAAGATGCAGCTTTTCCAAGTATCAGGATTCAAACTTCAATATAACTGTCAAATTTTATCAATATGTTAAAAATCTGATTTCTTCTTTTTTAGCAATATCTAATCTATCCTGGGATTTGTTTTTAATGACAATCAAAATGACCAAATACTTTACTTTATTCCTTTTTGTAACAAAGGATATGCATTTTGTCATGCATCCGGGTGCAGAAACCTAATATCGGGTGTCTGCTGTGCACGAAATTTGATTTAAGAAAATATTGTTTCTTGAGTAGTTGAAAAGATTAGACCTTTTCTCCATTCCTGGCAGATGTTTGTGATTTTCAAGCTGAATTTTGAAGTAAAACACCATCTTTTTTCACTTGTATACAATAAAAATGTCTTTCCTGTAACAGTTCCATAAAAGTATGAAATAATCAGTGATCTGTCATCTTGTGAAGTGGAACTCCCTATCATGCTCATTAACAACTTTTGATTCCGAGTGATAAACGTGCCCAAGTCCAAGAAAATCAAGTAAAAAAGGTTAACATTTGCAAGCATTTTGTATGGATATCTTTTAAGTAACATCAATTAGCAAAGGAAACAAACACTTTTCCAAAAACATGTGTTACTCTTTGCATTTGAAACCATAATTACAACACAAGGGTGTTGTCTGAAATGGGAATGGAATAGTCCTTGTTTTTTTCTGAATTTACTTTTGCGATTTGTCTCTCAAACAAGTCTTATCTGTAACAGCAATTTTTTCATTGGAAAGCACATAAGTGTTACTTCAAAGAAAAATACCTTGATTAGTCACATAATGTCATTAACAGCTTAATTGTGATAAAGATCTAAGGTGTATATATGCAGAAACTGCAACATGTTTTACACTCTCTCTTCTGAATGAAGCTATACTTATTTTTGTAAAAGGTTGTTACTGGAGAGACAAGTTAGGTAACTGCAAAGACAATTCACTACAATTTTAACAGTTTAACAGTTTGAGACAGACGATCAAAACTTGGATTCTTGTATTAGTTGTAAACCTGTTTGACAATTTGAGGATGGTGATCCACACTTTTGATACATTTGTTACTTGTAAACCTGTCTGACAGTTTCATAAATTCATGACAAATTCTGTCAAACGTGTCATTAAATATTTTTATATTCCTAAAAGAAACAAATTTCAGGATGGTAACTGTTACTTTAATTGTTCGTTATTAAAGCACGAGGTCTATAGTTTTTTTTAATACTTCTTTGTCTCCCGTTAACTTGATCTGAAATGTCTTTCCAGTAACGCTGAAATGCCTTTAGGGTAGCAAATAGGCAAAGTTCTAAAATATAGACTATATGTTTTGGTCTACTAGTATGGTAAAAACAATACTTTTAGAAACTGATTGATATGAATCTACCCAATGCCACTGATGAATTCTCATCCTAACTAAATATACGATCGATTTGCCTTCTCTGTAACAAACATGTCATTGCTAGTCACCTTTTATGGAGACATGGAGATAACATGTAATTTTTACAAAACTTCTGAGGAAACCACGAAGAGAACTCTTTCTTTCATTGCAGATAGATCAAAGATTTTATTTAACAATTAAATAGTTTTTCAAGTTTGTTTCACATATTTTCTTTCCAATAACATAGAGTGTCTTTGGCATAACGATACTGTGTTTCATATAACAGGACTTGAAAGTAAATGTTTTAATATCTTAACAGTAAGACATTGTCAGAAATCAATTAGAAATATCAAAATATTCTCTTCAGATCGCCTTCAGTGCAATATTTTTTTATGGCAGACAGTTGAGGGGATATCAAGAACATTGAAAATTTCCATCAGATTTCACTTTTTCATCTGACACCGTTTAGATGACATTGATAGACCTGAATTTTTAAGTGTAACAAAATAACAGGTAAGAAGTATCTTGTCAATAAAGACAACTTTTCTTATCAATGTATAATTAATTAATGGTATACATATGTTAACACAAACCATGATAACATAACCATGGTTACGTGATCCTGGTGATAAAATAACCATGCCAATTTGTCTTTATTGCATTTGACTGGACAAATGTGACTAAAATCCGCTGTCCCAGTGCTACCCCTTCATATTCAAATTTGAAAATTATACACATAATTTCTAATTATAAATTGAAATAATGCATTGTATATTCTTCAGTACTTCATAACAAACTGGAAACAATGCTTTGATTTATTCAAATACTCGTTTGGTATATATACATTTTTTGTGTCCAACACATTCCATTCCTGTTTTTATGGAGAACAACTTCCTGTCTTTCAATATGGCAGAGGCATTTGGAAGTCCCTGAGAAAATTGACTCTTTGAAAGTAATAAGTATATATTGTAAACTGTCACATTATGCTTTCAAACCATTACTAAATTAAAAATAAAATCAAAACTTTATTTTTTTTCATGAATAATTAAGTACAGTGCATTCTGTTCACAGCCATGTGTTTTGGTCAGTTTAGGGAGTGATCATTAAATAATAACATTATATTAACTGAAAATTTCCAGACTGTTACTAGTTAGGAAGTTAACGGTTAGGAAAGAAAAGTATTGGTTTGGAATTTTTCTACATTTAATGAATAATAATTGATGTTGTACATGACAAAAAATCACCTTAAGGTTTCATTGTATTTCAGGTATTTATATGCTGTGCTTAATCTAAATTACCCAAAGAAAACAAACTGCACCCCCAAACATAACAAAAATGATATTTTGGGTAATGGTGTGGATGAAATTTCAATTAATGGTGCTGTAACTAAATGTAGTTACTGAAAAAATGTTATCGTTTTGTCTATTGAATTTTGCTTGAAATCAGGAATGCTTTTAAGTTAGATTCTGCTATCTGAAACTAACAGCAAATATTGTGTTTTAGGTAATGGCCAAGAAACCAGCTGGTAACAGTCTGCAAGGGTTTTCAGATAATTATGCCTTAAATAAATGTGTTCACTGAAAAAAGTATAATCACTATATCTATTGAAGTTTCCAGAAAAGTAGGAAAGTCTTGTAGAATATTTTGAAAAAAGTTTGATTCTCTTTACTTGAAACCAACAGCAAAACAAAAATATTTGGTAGCGGTCTAGACATAAAATGGTAAAGGTCTGGAATAATTTTCATTTAATTATGATTTTAACAAATGTGTTCACTGATAAAACTGTTATTATTGTATCTGTTGAGTTAACATTAAACTAAAAGCATTTTCCATAATATTGTTAAGGTCTCTCTTCTTTCAACCAACCTATAAAAAACTTTTGGTAATGGTCTAGAAACTAAATGGTAATGGTTTGGAAGAATTTTCAGTTAATTATGCTTTAAATAATTGTGTTCACTGGAAAAAAAAACTTGTAAAAAAGGAAGCGAGACAGTGGGTAAATGAAGGAAATTTAGCATTTTATTCTACTTTTAACCAAACCTGCCCTTTCCTGATGGATCAGAAGTATATTTCAATGGTATTGTCATGACTTCTATATCTTTGTTTCATATGACCAACCCTCAATCTGGGAAGTTGGAGGAAAAATGTTCAATTTTCATTTTGTTTGTCTGTTTTAAAAGAACGCTGTCAGCAGGTCCGCAATAAAAGAAATATTAAAATTGATGTACCTCAAAACAGCTTGCAAGAGTTCAGCAAATCATAAATCATGACGAGTGTTCATTTCAATCACAAAAACAATAGGCAATATTGTTACTGACTGTCCAGACTGTTATCAACTGTCCAGACTGTTATCCTATATCATTAGTCTACTTTTGAAACAATAACTTACAAACATAAACCAGTTGAAAGAATTGGGGTAATAATTTTTTATCACTTGTAAACTATGAACAATGATACTTGTGATCAGTATAAAAATATTAATGAATATTGCTTACTCTAGTTTGAGACAACAAAATTATTTTATGTTTTATAAGAAAAAATGCATTCTTGGACTAACTGATTATTAAGTAAAGTAAGACTTAAATATCAATCTTTCAGTGAGAATTTGTGAAGCTTATAATAAGTTGGTTATTAATTGGACTTGAACGAAATGGTAACGGTCTGGAACTGTCTTCGCTTCCCTAATTATAATTATGGTAATATCTGACTTGTTAATTAAGTTTCAAAGGTCACTGTTATAGTTCCTTAACCCGTTATGTACTACCAGTGTTCACAATAAAAAAATGAGTCATTTCAGATCAATTCCATTCTCTTGTTGTGCAGGTGTCAAAATATTGACATTTTGTCAACTCGACTATGTTGTATGAGCTGAACATGCAATAGAATATAGGCCTTCAGCAATCCATGCTTGCCATTAAAAGCAAATTTGCTTGTCGTAAGAGGTGACAAATGGGATCGGGTGGTCAGGCTCGTTGACACGTCATTGGTTCCCAATTGCGCAGATCGATGCTCATGCTGTTGATCACTGGATTGTTTGGTCCAAACTAGATTATTTACAGACTGCCGCCATGAAGCTGGAATACTACTGAGTGCAGCGTAAAACTAACATCACTCACTCACTCGCAGAACACACTTTACTCCGAGAAAGTTGTTTAAACTTCATGTTGTCAGAATGTGCTGTCTCAATTACATCTTCAATGAAAAAAAAAAATTCTTTTTCAAATTCTGGACTAAAACCATCTAAGTCATCTGGTCTTAGTGGTTATACGAACAGTTCTTTTTCTTTCATGTCAGCAAGGACTCATTTTTCCCAACACTTCATAAAGAAAATTAAAAACTAAATAAATAAAAAAATATATATATATATATATAACAAACAAGATAATTGCAATGACGTTGGACAAAAGATGAAAATCCATGTTTGAATCCCTGCATGAGCACCATGTGGAATATTGCCGTGATGCATGCAGACTAAAATCATAGTCAACCCAAACATAATGGACAAAAATTACCATAAAGTAGGGAGCTGATAAATGTAGTTAACTTGTTTCGATCTGAATGAACACAGTCACGCATTATGGAAACACCTCCCTCATACCGTTTGGAACAGAAAACTACCCATTTGTCAACTGTAATGTATTTGTTACAATAAATAGGTTTCATTTTCAAGTAAAGTCAAGTATGGTGTCACACCTATACAACTGATCAGTCTCTGTGTATGATTTGCGTGGAAAAACAGTTTCTCAAAAGATTCTGTAATTGAAGGAAGGAGGATAAGCACAAATGTTTCCACTTTGATGCATTTTCAGCGTTGAATAGTTTCCACATTCAAGATTATGTCATAAAAGCAGAGATGGAAATTCGTAACAATAACAAAAATATGAGGTAGACTTTGTGTTATACTTCAAGTAAGGAGATTCAGAAAAGGGATGTTTTCCATTGCAGTTACATATGTTTGCTATAGAGAATGGAAACATCCCAAACACTTTCCTCTTTATTAGTAATCATTGCTAAAAGAACAGTCGATTGTGCATTTGTAACTATGACATGATTATCTGTTTCATTGAAACTTTACACTACATTTACACTTGAAATGCATTTGGTCAGCAAGCCTGGGCATCGGAACAGAAGACACCCCGCACCGATGAGCTGATCGACGGGTCATTCGGTGCAGCGGCAGTGAGCGCGAGAGACTCTGCCAGTGACTGTCCCTCGCTGTGTTGCGTCGAGTCCATGCCTCACCTTGAGCGAGTATGCCTCGGTTTAAAACTGTTGTGTTACGGCTTGGCAGTGTTCAAAACCGACCTTTTACCGACAAAATATCACTTTTTTCCATATGACAGGTACAATTTCTTTCAGTAGGCCCATAAAATACACCCTGTTTACTGTCAGATACGTTCGTGCATACACATGTATCGGGGTTTGGGCATTAGATGGCTTCGTTACCACCGCTTGTACATACTTCTACTGTCTCTATACATGTACAGTGAGTTTGTACACATTGCAATTAACACGTGTAACAGTGAACCGAGATTTAAACATGTTATACATGTACACTGAAATGTCAGCAGGACCTTTAAAGCAGAATATTTAAGTTTTATTTAGTGAAAACAATACCGCAATTCAGTGAGAAAATACCGCAAATTTGTTTACATTGTGTCACGGCCTTCTCGCTTGTCTCGTCTCAGCTTTGTGATCTACAGCATCAATGCCCGGAACGTTAAACAAAAACAAGAATGTAGTTATCCTTGTTTATAACACTTGCAAAGCCTTAAAATTCTAGCTGTTGTCATCTAAATGGTAATGTTTTTTTTACTCATGTGCAAAAGCGTGGAAATTCATGCAAATTCTCAACTTCGAGCAGGCGTAGGTTTCGAGGACGATGGTGCTGATTGACTGATCGTGAGGCCTATCGCCCTCCTTGATCCACCTCAAGTTTTTTTTGTCTTCACCCAAGTGAATTTTTTTTAATTATGTAGACAAAAAAACAATATGACAATATTCTGCAGAGTTAGGGTGTTTCTCCTATTATTTGATTTTGAGTTAGAGTGCGATCAATTCATTGGGGAGATTTTCACTCGAACGGACTGTAACGACTGTAGCTTGCCCTGCGTCACCTTTTCATAGGGTTCATAAAAATGTCGCAGCTTTGCGAGAATGTAATGGATTTCAATTTGCAAGGTATCGAACTGTAGGCAATTTGATGTGAAACAGATTTGCTGCATTTTATATATATGTGTAAATGAATAATTACCTCACTATTACAACACATTACAAGAGTATCCCAGCAGCGCCAAATTAGGGCTGCAACATTTCACAGTAACTAGTGAGTTAGGTTTCACGCCGCACTCAGCAATAGTTCAGTAATAGTTCAGTAATATGGGAGCAGTCTGTAAATAACCAAGTCTGGACCAGGCAATCCAGTGATCTACAGCAGGAGCATTGATCTGCGCAATTGGGAACCGATGGCATGTTTCAACCAAGTCAGCGAGCCTGACCCGATCATGTTAGTCGCCTCTTGCCACAAGCATATGTGTTGCATCACAGTAAGAAACTTATCGACTTTTTAAGTAATCCTATCACAAAGACACTGTAATGGATGCTTCACAGTTGGTGTCTTTTCTTAACAGTATAAGAAAAGGTAGCCACGGGGACTCTCCGGGAAGTCGAAGACCGTCAGTATTGCTCATGAGCCAATCATTATTGTCATTTTCATAATCATTTGTCCTTCGCCGTCAATATTAGTCTCCTCAATCAGGAATACATGATTGTCTTACTGTGTCTGAACAATTGCGGGGTGGGCCGTGGGACAGCCTAGTGGTGAAAACATTAGCGCGTCATCGACGAAAACCCACGTTCGAATCCCCATCTCTGGTGTCCCTTTCTTCCAATATCCCTACAGGCGTTGAAAAACCAGCGACTGACTGATAAATATTGGATACTGGATAAAATACTGTAATACTGGAATATTGGGAAATGTATAACCCTACACATGTAGTGTGAAACCCACCACAAAATATGCAATTAAACTACACTGAAATATAAAAAAAATGAACCTCTTTTCCCTCCTTTAAGTTACATGGGCCTCCATACAACACTGTCGTTAGGTAATTAAACAATGAAAAAATAGCCGCTCACTCTTTCAAGAAATGATGCAAGAGTGACATTAAAATTCCAAACATTAAAAACGCAAAATAGTCTATAATATTTCAACACTTTCAGAAGTTGTGAGACATCAACACTATATTTTGAATGACATGGCACGTGTCCAGAATGTTATTTTCGAACAGGACGATATTTAATTGGATGTGTTCTCAACTGACATTTTTTGAACGTTGTAATAACATTTTAATCACATTTTGCGCGTTTGTGACATATATAAAATTCTGCGAAAACCTTTTCCTTAATATTTTAACAAAGACTATTTTACAACCTCACGAAAATATTTGGAAAATTTGTCACATTCATTGGGAGGAGTAGTTTAGTCAGTGATGAGGTTTAAAACAGTGATTACTGGTAAATAAATATGTTGAATTTATAACAAATAGCAATATTTGAGGCGCTGCGAGAGACCAAACTTACAATATTAGACATAGACACGGCCTCATCACTGCACCAGAATAATCAATATGAGCCCTCAGTCGATCAGATCCCCGTGACGTCAGAACAGGCGATGCTGACGTCATGACATTTGTACTCTGACCTTGGTGTGGTGGCCGGTTAGAGTGTCACTTGATGAAACCACATTTCAGAGGACTTTTGCCAGAAAACTTAGACGGTGTTTTCTACCCAGTGTGTCAGTGTATGTTATACAATTTGGAGTCGAATAACTGCCATAATGTTTCTCCTTTTTTTCGAGTATTAATGTAGACACGGGGTGATCTTTAAAAGGAGCTAGGTACTGTAAAAGAGTTATATAACGCTGAACGTTCGATCTACCAAGTCACGTGACCAGCGCCATACTTGAGAACCAGTGAGGGGGGCCAGAGTCAGGTGATAACAAGTGTGACAACAAGACACGTCTCATATGGATAGGGTTTTAAAAAGAGATCGAAAATCAATCTATCTTCAGACTTTAATCAAAACTGGGACGAAGGGGGGGCTTCGGCCTTCTTGGAATTACTTTTTCTCTAGATTTAGATTATATTTCAGGTACAAATTATAAAGAACAGAAGTTGTGAAACTTTAATGTCCACATGGTGCACACGTAACCTTACTCCCTTTGGAAGAAACACCGTTTTGAAATCACTGATTATTCCCAAGTTCCTGACCCAGATTCGGAAGTTATAAATATATTCCAGCTTTTTAAAAGGCCACAAATTTATCTGGTACAATAAACCTGACAAAATTAAGAGAAGCCAAGCAATCTGTGACAAACAAGATGGAGGTTTTAATGTGTCAAATATAAAAAAAAAACATTAATGCAAGCACAAAAGTGATCTATAGTTAAAAGAATTCTCAGACGCGATTCAAATTGGTGTCCTCTCTTCATGTATAATCTCCCAAAGCTCAGTGCTGGCAATGTTTTTCATTATAATTGTCAATATTTGAAAGAGGACTGCCTCCCTCTTATTGACAATAGATATTATAGAGAAGTTTTTAACTGCATGGTGGCATTTTTTTTTTATCTCAAAACCATTCTTACCATGACATCAATGACATACTTTCAGAAATACTATGGTGCAACAAAAATATTTATGTTGGAGGTAAACTTGTGTTTTGTAAACAATGGCTTGACAAAGGGGTGCGATGTATTAACGACCCATTTGATTCCAGCAACAAAACACACCCTTTCGAAAACTTTGTAAGATTTTAACCTGAAATCTGACTTACTTACATATATGGGACTTATTAGATCAATACGGCTATTTGAAATCACTCAATATGCCTTTTGAAAACTTGTCCAACATACCATATCCAACTCTACCAGCAAATATTAAACACCTCCTAAAAGATATAAAAGGGGGCACAACGCTTTACAAAATATTATTGACAGACGGTACTACAAAAATGTACGTTGTCAAACATGGGAGCAAAATATTTTAGCTAATGAAGGGCTATCCCGTGACTGGAAAAACTTTAAGATTCCTTTCAGATGTAACAATGGCGCTAAACTACAGTGGTTCCAGTATAGGATACTATGTAACATCTTGCCCAAAAATGCAGCTTTTGTCAACACGAAATGAGTCACCTGATCACATTTTCTGTGTTTGAAACAACCTCACACACATCTGGCAAAAAGTTGAAATCTGGCTTAAATGTAAACCACATATCAGTATTATAATCCCAAAAAGACATGTATTTCTTGGTTTTCCCGATACAAATAATGAGCCTCTACACATAATTATCTCTATCTTGAAATACATCATTTTAGGAAGCAGATTTGAAAAGAAAGTGCCACAGTTTCAAGTTTTCCAGAATGAACTAAGGAACTACTACTATACATGATAAGTAATTAAATGTTCTTCCCTATTTGGGTGTAATATCTACACCTATCAGTTTTAGTCGTCATGTCACGGACTGTTTATTTGATGTGCACAACTTCTATTTATGAATTTGGATATTCGTGTTATAAATAATAATATATTTTTGTTTTGGTTGCAATTAACTTGTAGCTGAGAAAGGTTCTGTCAGGGTGGACAATTGATGGAAAGCTGTGTTGATGAAGTCTGCAGTTTTTTGTATTTCCGCCTTATGTTACTTGAAACTGACGAGTTCTACAGTTTAAAGTGTTCGGACCACCATGTCTGCAATATATACCGAAAATATAACACATTTATCGATTGGTTCAAAAGGTGACTCGCGCTTCGGTGTTTAGCACTGAAAAGGACCTCGTGATGATCGCTACCCCGCACACTTTCATACCAGTCGATAAAATATATTGCAGTGACAATGCTTACACAAGTGTAACCAAGACGAGAAAGAGAGGTGTCTGGCCGCACAGCTCTCTTCCATGCAAAGTGTTCGATCAGGGATCACGATGAATTCCATCTTGCAAAAGAGAACGTTTATTGTTTAATGGTTTCAATGTACTTTTAAAGTAACATGAATGTTTTACCCCTACTGGATTCTTTTCGCAGGCTTCCCAGTGTTCGGCCATCTAAAAGTAAATTCATTCCAAAGAAATTCAGTTTAGTGTAAGGAAATAAATGGAAAATAGAAAAATAATTAATAAAAATTATCTTTTAAATCAACTACACAATTACTTTCAGTTAGAGTTATTTTGTTTCACATGGTTCTGTGGGCAGAATGTGAGTTGGGGGAAAGGTTATCCAGTCATGTATTGATTGTTCCAATATACTTGTATTATTCTTCACTGCATTTTGTTGCATTGGTACAACCCTTAACAAAGGCAATTGACAACAAGCGAGAAATTCAAAGAAAGGACACTTTAAACATTTCATGTGATAAACATTTCTTGATTTCTACCTCCAGCAGTATATATTTTGTTTCTTTGCTTTTGTTTTGATATTTTTTATAAAATAAACCAAACTTTTCAGAGAATAATTTGAAGTTTAAAACAGAGGCAGATTTTGTTGGGGTTTTTTCCCAAGTTGTAATCATCGAGCTATGCCTGTTGTGACTGTAGACAGTTTAGTTCATCAATATCCTTCATCCTGGTTGCATGACATCATAATAGAAGCGTCTTTTAATATCCATTAGCAATCTATGTTACAAGCAGGGTCGACTGTCCAGTTTTGATTTTATTATAGGCATAAGTTTCCCAGCAGTATTACAGCTAGCTGTACGATATGATCTGAAGAATCGAGTTTGGACCAAACAATACAGTGATTGTCACCATGCGAGGTCAGAGCATGTGTTTTTGAATCACTATCAAAAGACAGACTAAGAAAGGACTATATATATGTGGTGCTTTGCACGCTCAGGCACTGTGAAACAAACGCGATTTGAGCGTGGTAGGGACATAAAATATTTTCACATTTTCGAAATAGGTTATGCCACATATTTTATTAATTTTGACTTGTTGGAATGCTGTAATAATGCCAAACATAACATTCTGAATGTCTTAAAATATTTGTTAGCAAAATAACACATTCTGCTGCATAGTCAAAACTTTTTACAAGCTGGATGATGCCATCAATCAGTGGTACAACCTACTAATCGTGGATACAACGAAATATAACGACTACCTACCTTGAATCTTACGAACTATAGGTATTAAAGATTGCGCATGTTTTGAATGTGTACATAACAGGGCATTATTTTTTATTTTTTTTGGACTTCATATTTTTTTATGATTATTTCGTTACACACTGATCATTCTGAAACGTCGCAAGTAGTCCTGGAGTTACTAAGAATTCTGCCAAATGCTTCCAAAGATACGCCAAGAGGAATCATGGCCATACTGTTGTCTGGTGGGTTTTTTTCTTTTTGAAAATCACCTATTGTTAAATAATGTTTTTAATCATTAGTGATTTATATAGACTTGAAAGGTGTTTTGAAACACTCTTATTATTTTATGTATATGTGTCAGAAACACTTTAATTTTTTCTTGAGCCTACACCAAGCTGTGCAGAGGTGTCCAGCAAAGACAGAGAGAGTGAGCTATAACTGAGTTGTTGTTTCACTGATAGAGCTCAAAGTAAATTCAGTTAGAAGAATATGTTGCTTTCTGCGTGTCAGTATTGCTAGATTTCTACTAACGTTTCGGGATAGGTAAAAACATTTTGAGGTATTAAACTGATGTTGATCCAACATTGGGCCGAGGTTTATTTGCCGATGCTGGGCCAACGTTGACCGGCAGCTACGAGAACCTACAGACCTTAGCAGCTGCTGGCCCTGATTAAACTCTCCCAGAACTCATTAAAATACAACAACGGAACCAACCAAACATGATTCATTACGGAAAATACAACACTAAAAATTTACTGCAAAACAAAAGGACTCCTACAAGCTTGAAACTGCAAGTCCAACATGAAATGGATTTACCACGACCAGCCGGCAACAAATGCAAGGTGGTGAAGATGATCAAGTGACGTATGTTATCATCTGACTCAATACAAACACATGAATGGAACCAGAAAATTCAGCCATGAGTCCACTTGTGCATAAAGTATTGATTGACTTGGCCATAAATTATTTTTATCATAAGTTTTTTGATTGCATTAATGTACTCTGTCAAAGATTGAGACTGGGACACATGTTGGGAATCGGCTGAAATGTCATAATAGATGATTGCTTCATTACCAAAGAACTATCCGTGAAAAAATGTTGCTTGGCATTCCAATCCAGCTTCTTGTTGCAGATATTTATACCATGATGCAGCTTGCTATTTTAAGGTGATGAGTAGTATATCATGAACATAAACTTCCTGGAGTCTTCAAGAAATATTCATTCATGACGTTTCAGTTTGTGAATTAAATTTTTTTAAGAAATTGACACGTTTTCAGGCCCCGACAACTTCAAAGAGATGCTCCATCAAGTGTTTCAAACTATGAAACAGTAGTTTGAAAATCGTTTGTATTCGATTATGAAAGATGTGATCGATTGCTTGGTCGTTTTGTCACTGAAACCAATCTTCGATTATTTCAATGTTTTTGTGAACACCAAAACTGATAATCACATCAACTTAATTCATTTGATTTTTTGTTCATCTGGGCAGAAGGTCCAATGAGTTTGTATTATGTACTGCTAGTTTGTCATGAGCATATGTAAACATCTTTTCCATCAGAATCTAGAACAGTTACGAAACTGAAACTAGGCAGACATGTTCCCATCATAACACCAAGGTTTTTCAAAGGCATACTGACCTCTGTTCCATTTCACCACATTTGTGTTAAGTGTAAGATCTTGTAACTTTCCTTGCTGCATTCGTACCTCCCATGTCATGGTTTTGGGGGTAAATGCTACGAGAAAAGTAACGAGATCATACTTTTACGAGGGCTTTGTGACATAGGTAGGTGAGCAAGTTTTGTTACGTATCAATTTATCCAGAAATCAGTCCCTTTTTCAGTGAAATATCAAGTAGGCATTGGAACCAAACACAGTATTAATGGTTCCTGCTCATTTTGACAGTTATTTCGTTTTCATTATTTTATGTGTCCCTGCTGATCTACTGCCACATCTTCCTGATTGAATATATTGAAATTACTGTTTCAGATCAGTGACTGACGGAGTAACTAAGGCAAATGCATATCTACTTCCTTTCAGAAGATGTGATGATGATCGCTTCTGTGTGAGTTTTTTTTCACTTTTGGTTGACCTTCAGAAGAATGCTTTCTGATATTGGAAGATGGATCCTTTATTCAGCTTCATTTTCATTTCAGTTTCTAACTGAAGTTTTCCTGGGTCATATTGAAAAGTGGCAAGCATCTGTCATGACAAGGGACGGATTTTCAAAGTTAGAAAAGAATAACATGTTCCTGACTCATCAAACCTACGAGGGCCTGAAAACAGCAGGTTAAAATTTTAAACAAAAGTCATTTGTTCAAAATATAACTTAATACATGAAACGATTATAAAATTCAAAATTAACGTATAACATACATTATTGGTCAACTCCATGATTGAAGCAACCCGATTCCTTCTGCAGTGTGGTCTCCCTATGGTTCTAACTAACAAATTCTGTCAGGTTCTCACTTTGGAAGACATAGGTGCATGGGAATACGGGCGGAGAATTCAACCCTTTGGAGATTTTGGGTGCGTTACAAAATGTCATTTCAGACCTGTTTCATACGGATGTTTATTTAATACTTCAGACCTGTTTGAAAGGTGTTTACTCTATCAAATGACTCCAACATCAATATGGTAACCATTGCCCAATTATTAAGCCATTTTTGTGTCAAAAAATGTTGCCATAGTATTATATGAGGGAAATGTTCTTTCTAATTCAGCTATCAAGAAAATAAACTTTGGACACAACGAAACCTTGCCCTTGCCATTCAGCCACGAGGAAATGTTCGCCACCAGAAGAGGACACATGATGTTAAAGTCGATGATGCTCCCTTGTCCAAAATAAAGAGGAAACATTAACTTCAGGGTTATAGCACGTTATGAGTCATTCATATCAGTTGATATTTTGAGCAACAAACAATTAATTTCACATTAACCTGACAATGCAAATGTTATCTGCTTGTATTTGGTGAAAGAAAGTTCAGTAATAACTCGTGCATGGTAATATGTAACAAAACTGAGGACTGAAATGACAAAAAGAACCATTTTGAAAATTGCACCTACATTAACTTTAACCCATTTATGCATATCATCACCTTTTTTGGGACCCATACTTCAAAGGGGCATTTCTCTCTTATTATTGCAGATAGAAACATGCAGTATAGACATTAATGAAGCTAAATTGTTCAGTGGTTGAACCCTTTACATTACTTGTAAAGTTCTTTAAGCATGACCACTTCCAGAGGCGAGGTAGGAAAAATTGATTTATTGGTAAAATGACACCACATACTCTTCATTGCTTGCTAGTCAAAGTAAACCTAGTCTTAGTGTATTTCGTTCCACTCAACCACTAAGTCTGACAAATCCAATCAAACGCGAGACGGTTAAGTTGATTTAAATAAATAGCAGTCGGAATCGTTCGGGTACGAACCTTTTCGAAATAAAAAGTTCTAAATGTATGTGCAAAGGCCCACTTTCGCGATTTGGTAAGCTGTGTTATGATTGATCGATCTCACAGGTTACCTGACGCGACTTACCATAAGGTTTTGTGAGACTCAGTAGTGGAGTGTAACGAAAAGTACTGAGGATAAGTTTACTTACACTACATTGCTTGCCAAAAGAAAGCAATATTTGACAATAGTTGATAAAACTCTACTAACCTATGCATAAAATCAATTGTAAGTTAAATATGACATTATCACTGATTTCACCAGTGCTAGTGTTTGATCCTGATTTCAGTGCTCTACGAAACTATGGCAATTAGACTTCCACTAGCTTCAAACTGATTATTCATCAACTCAATTGTCAAATGTCCGAATTACTTTGATAGTTTAGCTCGCAATGATCTGTCCTTGCTTGATGCCCTTGTCTGGACTCCATCCAGAATGATTTAACATCTATGATGGACACGGATTTTGAAATACATGTGTATTATTTCAGTAAACACCTTTTCCTTTATTGCATCATCAGTCAGAATTATATGTTATGTTATAGAAAGAGGATTGAATGATCTGGTTTTCCAGACATGCTTAATAATAAACCATTTCATTTGTGGATTTTGAGGTCAAGTCTGGGAAACTTATCTCTAAACACTTGTTCCATTTCTTCAAACATCTTTCGGTGGCTTCAGTGTTAATGTTGGTCAGTTTATCCCTAGATTTTGCATGTAGTAATTGGCTCTGGGGAAGATGTATCTATAAATGTTGATGGAATGTCACTGTTTAATGTTGGTTTTTCTTAATGACGCAACCACCAATGTAGTGAGCAGTGTCTTTCTCCTCTTCTGTGATGGGACTGATAATCTTTGTCTGACACTGACTTGAATGTTGATCGACAAACTGCCTGAAGGTTTGAAGTGCCAGCCACTGGGTGCGCTTGTGGCCTTGAGTGATAGCCTTGACTTCCAGTAATCCATATTGAGGCAAAAAATGTTGTGATGCAAATTTCAGGAAATTTTAAAATATGATTGATATAACAAAAAAATTGGGTTTTCCATATACCTTTTTATGTTTCTTTCTTCAGAGCACTCATTTCTCAATTTTAGAATCTGAAAAAAAAAACTGATGTCTTGGGGATACATTTCATACAGTTTTTAACATGAATTACCATTTCATCTGTATTAACCCAAGTAATGATGTTATGTTGTATGGATTATGCCCCCCAAAATGGTTTGGTTGAACATAGAGGTGGTCTGTCAGCCTGTACTCATTGATGGTCGTCAGAGTATCTCAGAAGCTATACATGCTAGCTTTAAAAGTGGATATGCATGGCGACATGAACCCATAGATGTCCGACCTGTGCAGGTTGTAATTGATGTTGAGGATTCCATGCTTGCCGTAAAAGGTGACTAATGGGATTAGGGTGGACAGGCTTGCTGATTGGTTGACACATGTCATTGTATACTACTTGCATAGATTGATGCTAATGCAGTTGATCACTGGATTGTATGGTCTACATGCGATTATTTACAGACTTCCACCTTATATATGCAATATTTTAGAATGTGGCGAAAACTGAACTCACTGTATGTGCCTTTTGGGGAATGGAATTAAATATGAAATGTAATTTTTGCAATTTCCATGGAAACTTGTTTTCCCTACGAATTTGAGGAAGTCATTTTTTCTTCACTTCGTCCCTGAAATTATGTATGATTGCTTGACCAAACTTCTTACACATGTCAATCATGATCCCTAGATGCATTGTGTTGCAGTTAGATCTGCATAATAATTTTATTGTGTGTGGTTTCCATGGAAACATGAGTGAAAGCAAGATCTGGAGGGTAGCCATCTTGTTCCCTTCATCTAAAACTACCTTTATGAACATTTTGGGGTACAGGGCATTTGTCATTACTTGCTGACTCTTGCTTAAATATAGGAAGGGTAGTGTTTATTGCTTTAATTTTCAACAGAATAGAATTATTGACATTGGAAGGGAAATAGACTGGGGCAAATTAGGGTCGGTAGGCCTCAGGAAGTAAATGGTATAACCACTTATTTCGCCATGTATATGTACAGATAAATGCCCTACCAGTGGGATATTTTGCACTAGAAGAAGGCTAGTAAGGTCAGCATATCTTTGGAGTCACTGTGTTATTATGTAACTTTCCACTATCATTAAGTTGTTCCAGTAATTCAACAGTTTTAAATAATGCAATATGCGTTTTCGTCTTTTTTTCTTTATGGAATTAAGTCACATTGTAACATTTTGTTTTCATTGTACATTCACACTTTGAGTTAGAGAATTAGCATTCTCAACTGGCAAGGGAACTCTTGAAATTCTTTCGCACTCTGTGGATATGTGAGATAAACTGTGAGAAACTCATACCAAATGCCACTTTGTAGTAGTTTGCTATTGTCCTTTCTCTCTTAACGCCACTGATATTTTAATCCCAGGAGAGGCACTTTTCAAAATCGTTGAGCCATGGGTTGCTGACTTTGGATACTGAAAGTTACGTTTTTTAAGTAATGAAATTTAATTTCAGAGGATTTAACAATACCGATGATGTAATGAAACATGAGATTCGTAATGACTGACAGTTTTTTCTTACGCATCTGGCTCCTAGTTTAACTGGTACTTGCAGACACTGGAACCTTTTGCTGTGATAATTTCTGACAAGCAATAAATACATTTTTTGCCATTCTCACAGCTGTTTTCTAGTGCCTTTGCTGCTTTGTAGAAGGAAAATGCTGGGGTTACATTCTTAAGTTCAGACTGCAACCACTCCATCACAGTTGATACCTAAAATATTTTAAGAGTACACATATAACTTCTCAATCTTTTAATTAATGGTACATAATGAACAAATCATTGTTGTTCTGCATCACTAAACACCTTGAAATATTAAAGAAAATCATGGCCTGAAAAATTCTTTTATCTGTACGTTCATTTCTGTGTTATTTCTGTTTTATCAAATACTTATTTTCCTCAGAAGCCTCACCTGAATTGATGTATCAGCATCTATCTCGATACTCTCCTCAGATTCATCCATCATTGTGTTTAAAACTTCACCCATTTCTGGCTGTACATTTGAAATGAAGACACATTTAGATATCTGCTGTAATAATCATGTCATGATAGGAAGTAGTAAGTAAAAATGGCCAGCAATCTTTGGTAGATCAGCGAGTCTCCATTGTAAGTAAAAATGGCCAGCAATCTTTGGTAGATCAGCGAGTCTCCATTGTAAGTAAAAATGGCCAGCAATCTTTGGTAGATCAGCCAGTCTCCATTGTAAGTAAAAATGGCCAGCAATCTTTGGTAGATCAGCCAGTCTCCATTATCATATATTACATGATAATTATTAATTATTTTCATCGATTTATCTAAATGTTAGTGACCCTGTGAAGTAAACCACTGAAAAGAAACTTACGTTTAATACTGGTCAAGGCGAAAAAATTACTGATCTGATTGAGAGCGATTTAAATAGGCTGTATATTTTAAAGATTGCCAGCTCAACAACCATGAAAGTTACATCTACAGTAGATCTAGTAATTGGACATAAGTGTTCGTCCCTTGGCGTAATTTCCATAGACGCATATGTACACTATTTAACGTCCCATAAATGCTTGTGAATTCTCACGTGATTTGGGAGTGAACTACGCTTCAAAGTTTCGGGTTATATTTGCTTGAAAATACAGATAGCCGCGGTGCGGTCCTATATACGCATCGCGGCTCTCGGGTATGCTTCACCCTTGGATTGGTACATGGAAGATATGGACTGACAGAAAATTTTAATTGAAATTATGTACTTCATGCCGAAATGATTTCAAATGGACCTGCATGGGTGAACGACGTTCAAACAAAAACTCAACTGATATCGTTAATATAATTTATACAATACGTGAAAACTCACGAAGTCAGGAAATCACGTCAAGTGTTAACTGTCTTTCCTTAACAAGACATACATCCGACCATTATTGCTGATCTTTATTTCAGAAATTTTTCTGACAGTTTTAATTTCATTTACAATAAATATTGATCTTATTTATTCTTTTGCTTATCCATGACAGTAGAAGACTCTGTCTGCCATTGCCGCACCAGTCAATCGGAAGGTTAAGAACCCAAGCTCTGTGAAGTATCGCGTACAGAACCTATTTGTATTGATGTCACGCAAATCTCGCGAGTGTTGGCATTCCTGTCTTTCTCCAGTTCTATGGGCAAACCCATCCCTAAATGTATAGAAATGAAAGCCCGCATTTCGGAGGTATCAACCGGTTTCCAATTCTTGGCACGTGAATGTACTTTCAACGTGTCCATATTTTCAGCTATAAATTGTGCTGCATACCTGTTCGTTTCAGTGACAAGCAAGTCAAACAATTCATCACTGAAAAAGAGTGAAAAAGCATCATACTCACTCAAATTTTCACCTGTATTTCTTGGCCCAGATGGATCGACAAAATCTTGTAGCAATGGCGTTACACTCACTCCGACAGAGGGGTCCTACAAAAATTCTCCTTCATCGTCCCCAAGGTCCAAATTTTCAACTTCTTCTAAATCCATGTCCTCGAACCCGAAAAAGTCTTCTTCACCTTCACTATCCGAGTTTCCGAAAAGTTCGCGAAAATCTTCTATCGCGGAAGCCATTATGCAAATCTAAATTCTAGATATTTTTCGGGTCACAAAAATGCAGAAAATATTAAAGACTAAGGGAGATTTCTATGAACCCAGGTCACTGGAAAGTAAACAAGTGAGGCTGTTTATAATTGCTAATTACGTCATGCCCTAATTATTTGGCAGGAAAATGATTCGGGAAATTCCTCGAAGGCCATCCATATTTAGCGAGAGGCGTAGTGGTCCGGTTCCACAATCGAGGGAAACACTGCATTATCATTTACATATATGTAACATTTGGTCATTGCAACCTTTGACCCTTATTGCGTTGCATCTATCTTTTAGATTTTATCAATCGTTTTCATTTTATTAGCTAGGACATGTGGTTATGTGTGAAAGTGATTCAACAACAAATTAGCGAGTTAGCCACGCCCACGCGTGACTTTCACGCACGTCACCAGCTGGTCATTGCTGATGTGTTCATGAATCTTGTCCAAAAATCCAGTTGGGAATATTAGGCTTTTACTATGAAGAAAACTGATAAATATGTGTCTGAAATCGGAAAACGAAACTAAAAATTCTAAAATGGCCAAAAACGGATTTTCAAAACATGTTGATGTGTTTGTTTACCACCGTTGCCATGACCGTTTCCATGTCAGCCAGTCGATGATATAACAACCCTTCTCGTGTTTGTGATTAATATCTTCACATGAAGTGGTTACTTGTTAATAATAAGTTTTGTTTCTGATTTTGTATTATAAAAAATAACAGATTTTTGTCAATTAAAAACAATGATAACATTGCGATGAAAAAATCGGACTGTATGTAGCTGAACGTGAAGCGCCTCGCGTAAACAATGGCCGTTGCGGGAGCGTTTTGCCGATAAAATTAGCTAATACATTTTTTCACTCGTGGGCGTTTCGTTTTCAGGTACAAAAACTTCTTAAACTTGATATATTTTTTAAGCTGAGAATTTGTTCATTCCACACGTAAATTGTGTTTGGTAAATAGTTGCAAGTTATGTTTAGGGATGTCATTAGGCTACTGTTCTGTAGAATGGGTTCGACGGCAGCGTTGAGAGGATTAAGGATCAAAGAGATAGGAGACTAACATGATGAACTGAATAATATTAAGTGGGCACATCAGCTGACCTCCTAGCCAACCTAGTCGGCCCTGGGAACAGACATTTTGTGAAACAGGTGAACGTATTGGAGATTCACAGACAATGCTGACTCTAATCAGTACATGAACACATGGGAAACTAAGCTGAATCTGCTCAGTACATTAGCTAACAAGAACCTAGCCTTCAGCTTGTTTAGACAGGATAAAACTGTACTACCAAAAGAACAATGGGGTAAGACCGGTTTTGCTTAAAACGTTGCAAAAACACATGTTGAGGACCTTCCCAGTGGCATCCATATTCTGATGGATTAGTAAACCCCGACCTGAGGCTGCACTAGTTGATGCAGACCGGGTGCTGTGTACAGGGAAGGGGTTAACATCTGTACCAGAGTCTCGCATCACCATCTTTAGCTGCCTGGCTATAGTCTCTGTACCTACAGCTTTGTGTCGCTTGGAAAAACTAACCAACAACTGAGGAGTAGACCCAAGGTCAACGGTTCTCTCTAAATACTCTAACAAACACTTGACTACACATAAATTCTCTACTTCTAAATTAGTAAATACAATGGGTTACAAGTCAAACCTTGGTCTGGACTGTTTTAGGAGATCAGTCACTCTAAAAATGAATTTGTCAGCACTAAGAGTCATGTTGTCCAGTTTAAGGCACTGTAAGGTTTGGGATCTCTGACCAGTACCCAGTGCTAATAACATGGCCAATTTCAATTTTAAATCTTTCAGGGATGACAGGGTGTTCAAACCCTTCTGATCTAGAAATGTCAGTATTAAATTCTCATCCCAGGTTTCCTGGTATCTGGGTAAAGATGGTCTCGAGTTAAAAAGTCCTCTCAAAAATCTTTTTACAAGAACATGTCCTATTGGTATGCCTGAAGGTAAAGACAAAATAGCAGAAAATGCACTCCTGGCTGTATTAATAACACTGTACCCACAACCTTTTTTCATACAACTCCGTGAGAAAGGAAATAACTAATTTTAGATCTGGATCATGCGCATTTCTCCCTAATGCACTACAGAACTGCTCCCGCTGAGTCCGATATGTTTGATACTGTGTACGGGGTTCCACTCCACCAAGAATTCATTTTAATGGAAATGGAACTAGTGGATAGTCCAAGGCGCTGAAGGCCCTCCCCGACAAGTGGCTCACAAGTAGTTCCATTTTGCTGCGCAGTGGATGCAACATCTGTGACTTGTAAGGCAACCCTGGAGTTTTCTTTGCTTTGGGAAGGATCCTTGGTGTTGTGACACACATTTTCATTGCTGCCGAGTACCAACTCAAGGTTGGCCAATTCGGTAAAATCACCAGCCCTTGTGCCTTGTACACCTTGATCTTCTGGATCACAAGCTCCAGGACACTGAAGGGAAGAAAGGCATAAAATTCATAATTTGAATGCGTCAACTAAAAGTGCATCCAGATCAGAACGCCAAGCCATGTAACGAGGTACTTCAGCATTTAGACGGGAGGCTTGACAGATCTATGGATTCCACAAAGGAAACCTGAGTAATTCTGGCAAATATAGTTTCACACAGCATCCATTCTGTCTCATCCTGGAAATTCCTGCTTTCTACATTTTTATAACCAGGTACGGGAGTAGCTGATAACCAAATGTTGTTTGCCACGGCAAACGTCCAGATTTCCTTGGCCATCATATGACAAGCTTGCGATTTAGTGCCTTAAAAGTGATTGACATATGCGACTGCTGTTGAGTTGTGAGTTTTCTAACGCACGTGGTTTTCCTTCAAGACTGACACAAACGACTGAAGTCCAAACAAAACAGCCCTATGTTCGAGGTAATTGATATGATCTGAGCACACACAATCATCATCTGATCAAGCACCACCACTTTTCACTTTGCCATTGAATAACACTGCATCCCAACCTCTGGATAATGCATCATTAGTTAATACTTGGGTTGGTAATCCTCTTGAAATAGGGGCTGAATTATTTACAATATTGTCATTCCACAACCTGAGATCCTGTCTACTGACTTCAGATATGTACATTGTTGCCTCAAAATTGGCCTTTGCAGACCGGAGGGCAAGATTCTTGTTTATTTCAAGGTGTTTTGTAAACAGCAAATCAAACGGAACTGCAACTGCATAAGTAATCATCATCCCTATGAGTTCTGCAACTTTGCGAAATGACACAACACCTTCTGCAGCAATGCTCTTGTATTTCTTTTGAAAATTTTCAACCTTCTGTCTTTTGAGGGAAATCGTCATGTTAACTGAATTTAACACAAAATCCAGAAACACTATGGATTGGCAAGGTTCCCGAACAGACTTTTCTTGGTTTATCATAAATCCTATGGTAGCCCGTAAATCAGACTTGATATACTTGGAATAAAACATATCCTATTAATATGTGTAATTACATGAGCTATCACATCACTGTGTTATAGCAATTTATCATATAATGGAGAGTGTTATCGTGCAATAAACGCATCTAATGAACTTGGTATCCAAATCTAATAAATATGCAAATTAGGTAAAAAACGAGAACTACTTTCACAAAACTACATACAATGTCATGCGAATCCACAACTCCAAACACACTGTAATGGACGCTTCAGTTGGTGTCTAGAGAAACAGTATAAGAAAAGATGGCCAGGAGAATCGTGTGGGAAGTCGGAAGGCCGTTAGTATATGTATTGCCAGGAGCCAATTATTATTAGCATTTTCATTATCATTCGTCCTTCGCCGTGAATATTCCCCTCTGTGTATTTCTGATTGTTGCTTTGTGAGGGAAGCTGGTGAGGGTTGAGGAGGGATGCTCTCAATCAGGAATATAAGATTGTCTAACTGTGTCTGAACAATTGCGAGGTGGGCTGTGGTACAACCTAGTGGTTACACATTCGCGGGTCATCGTCGAAAACCCAGGTTCGAATCCCCATCTCTGGTGTCACCTTGTTCGAATATCCCTACAGGCGTTGAAAACCAGCGACTGACTGATGAACTCTGCAGCAGATGAGTTTACATAATACAGCAAGGAATATTGGGATATGTACAAGCCTACACATGTAGTGTGAAACCCACCACAAAAGATGCAGAAAACTGAAAGACCTCTTTTTCTCCCCTTCCAGTTACATGGGCCTCCATACAATACTGTTATTGGTTGCTAAGAACTTTGTTCACTATGATTAAACTTAATGAAAAAATAGCTGTTCACTCATTCAAGAAATGTTTTTGCTCAAGACATTATTGATGCAAGAGTGACATTAAAAATTCCACACATTTAAAACGCAAAATAGTCTATAATTTCAACACTTTCAGAAGTTGTGAGACATCCACACTATATTTGTATGATATGTATTTTCAAACAGGACCAAATTTAATTAGATGTGTTCTCACCTGACATTTCTTGAACGTTTTTAATAACATTTTAATCACATTTTGAAAATATATATGTAATTCTACGAAAACGAAAAATATATTTTTCACAACCTATTTTGCAACTATAGGAAAATATGTAGTAAATGGGATTTTTATCGCATGAATGGGAGGAGTACTTCAGAAAGTGATGAGGTTTAATTAAACCAGTGATTACTTGTAAATAAATATGTTGAATTTGTAACAAATAGCAATATCTGGGACGCAACGAGAGACCAAACATACACTATTAGACATAGGCACGGCCTCAAAACTGCACCAGAATGATCAATATGAACCCTTAGCCGATCAGAACCCCGTGACGTCAGAACAGGCGATGCTGACGTCATGACATTTGTATTTGACCTCTGACCTTGGTGCAGTGGCCGGTTAGAGTGTCACTTGATGTGACCACATTTCAGAGGACTTTTGCCAGAAATCTTGTACATTTTCTATTGATTTTCCTACCCAGTGTGTCTGTGTATGTATTATACAATTTGGAGTGGAACAACTGCCATAATTTTTCTCCTTTTTTTCGAGTATTAATGTAGGCACGGGGTGATCTTTAAAGGGAGCCAGATACTAAAAAGAGTTATATAACGCTGAACGTTCGATCTATCAAGTCACGTGACCAGCGCCATACTTCAGAACCAGCGAGGGGGCCAGAGTCAGGTGACCCCTGACATGTTTGACAATTCATTTCACATTTCTAACACGAGTGAGTGAGTGAGTTTTGTTTTATGCCACACTCCGCAAACATTCCAGCTATATTCCAACAGTCTGTAAATACTTGACTGAGTCTGGACCAGACAAATCCAGTGATCAACAGCAGGAGCATCGATCTGCGCAATTGTGAACCAATCACATGGCAACAACTGTCAAAGTAAGCGAGTCGTGCCAACCGATCCCGTTAATCGCCTATTACGAGAAGCAGGGGTTACTGGAGATCAATATTCTAACTCGGACCGTCACGGGTCTCAACCTATGTATTACTAGATGTATATTTTCTTTGTTCTTCATGCAATGTGCAATGTGTAAACAGCATCTTTTGATACTAACTCGCGTTCCTCTGAGTGCTACGATATTTTTTTACAAACAGAAGAGCCTGTAACTACTGGGAAGTGAAAAAATACATGAACACATTTAAAGTTTCAGTGCTACAGAAACTGCACAGTCGACTGTTACCTGTTTGAAAATGTCACGTCGGCATTCATAACTCAACGTTAAATTATGAAAAGCAAAGGACAGTAACAACAGCAAGTATATATCGCGCATATTAATGTAAAACAAGTATGTCAATATTTTAAAAAATAACTATTGAATACCATGAAAACATACTCCAACAACTGAACTTGTTTTACCATAAAGGGACCATGGTGACTTAAAGTGTGTTTGATGCCTACATGGACCCCACCTGGATTTACACCATTCCATCAGATATTAGAAGTTGCAGTCAAAGTTATCTATCTACAAAATATTTTACTCAAAAATTTGAGTTTTTCATTCCTTCAAAAATATATAAAATCTTATGAAAAAATGTGAAAGAACATACATTTGTTGATATTATTCTATGTGGGAACCAGCTTTGTGCCGTCAGTAGTCTTGAAAGAGCGGGAACAAATGTTTCTGGATAGATATTAATCCTCGACAAAGCGGCTTATATAGGAAATAAGCCATAAACGCAAGAAAGCAAATGACAGTGACTCGGTAGTAATGTTATGCACAACATCACTATCACCCTAGCTCAGTGGGAAGAAGTTGAAACGATTGGGCTTACTCTGAAGGCGGCGTCCTTACATAATGGAGTCTGGACCAGACAATCCACTGATCACCAGCATAATCTGCTCTACTGGGATTTGATGAGACGTGTGTGCCAAATCAGCGCCATTCCTTGTAGTTGCCTCTTACGTGCATGGGTTTACAAAGACCAATTCTAACTCAGATCTTTTCACAGATGTACACAACGCTCTTCTAATAATAAGTGTACAATTATACTGCAATGTCTCTCATTTAAATAAACTACATGTAAATTCACCTGAAATCCTAATTAAAAATATTGTTACATATACATGGCTCCATTTGTGTGGGCAATGGCAAAATATTTTGACTCTATCCTTCACTGTCGTAGCATGACGTAGATATGGCTCGAAAGGTTAATAATAAAATCAAGTATTGTCGACTTGTCTGTTGCTGAGAAGGGTTGTCAAAAGAGCATCCTAACAGTTATGTCGGGTGGATAATTAAAAGAAAACTAGCAGACTTGGGCCACTTGACGTTGCATGTGTTCCCGGGCATTGACTTACAATTTAATTTAGTGTAGCATAAATACTTTTCATGAATTAAATTTCCATAACATCCATGTCGAATTTTGCAAGTTTGTGATGAAACATCTTGCCTAAAATCACATAATTTCTGTTTAATTTTCCGTTGCTTATTTATCGTATAGCAAACAAGTTAATCAAAAATTCTTCAGTGCCGAGAACTCCTTTTCACATGGCGGCCATTGGGCATTGTGAAACGATGCGTAAACTGATAAAAGTGGTGCCATTATTTAAACAATGGTCAGAATAAAATTGAAATGAAATTATATGCGCAGAGAAGAGTAGATTTCACATTTGCCTGTCAAATTTTCACAAAAATCAATCTTAAACTCACTTCACGACAATTATTGATGCTACACTGAAGTAGCATGCACGTCTATGGAAAGTACGTCAAGTGACTCATGTTGGTGCTAGTGGTTGTTGTTTGCTAGTTGGGTCCTGTATTCCGCCTTATGTTCTCGCCCTTCTGGGTCCGAGTTACTTGAAACGGACCAGTTGTACAGGTTAAGTGTTCTGACCACCCTGATTGCAATGTAAACAAAAAATATAACATATTTATCGATTGGTTCAAAGGTGGCTCGCGCTTGGGTGTTTAGCACTGAAATGGACCTTGTGATGATCGCTACCCCGCACACTTTCATACCAGTCGATAAAATCTAATGACGTGACAGTGCTTATATAGCCAATAACCAATACTCCAGAGTGAGCAAGAAGTGAAAGATATGTATCTTGCCCCACAGCTCTCATTCATGCGAAGTGTTCAATGTAATCAGGGATCACAAAGAATTCCATCTTGCAAGAGATATCGTTTATTGTTTAATGGTATCGATATACGTTTTTCGATTTTGACATTGTACAGTGTTGAAGTAACAAAACTATTTTACACATACTGGATAATTTTCATAGCCTTCCAAGTTCTCGACTTTTTAAAAGTAAATGCTTTCCACAGAAATTCTGAGTAATTCAAAAAGATACTTGAATTAGCTGTCTTTCAAACGTGGCAAGGTAAACAAGTAAAACATTTATTCCTAAAATCGACTGAACTGTTTCTTTCACTTAGATATTTTTCTCCCGTCCGTCCGTAATCATTTAAGGAGCATAACTCAGAAGCCGTTCAATAATTTTAGACCAAACTTGATAAATGTAATGATCTCAACCTATAGTTGTGCCTTTTGTTATTTGGCATTTTTAATTTTTTTTTGTTTTTCCAAGGAACATTTTGGTGTTAGTCGAAAGGTGGGGCGGGCTTCCTTTCCAGACCATAACTCAAAAACCGTTCAATATTTTTCTGCAATACTTGGTAGATATGTGTGGCAGGCCCCGAAGTGGTGCCCTTTGGTATTTCCAGGGTTATTATTATTATTTTTTTCTTGGTTTCCATGGAAATGTTTCGGACTTACTCTCAACATGGAGGGATGTGCTACGCTTCCGGAGTAGAACTCAAAAACCGTTCCATATATTTCTGCAAAACTAGGTACATATACCAGTCAGAAGCTGCAATGGTGTCTTTTCTAGTTACAGGTTTTTGTGATTTCTTAGTTTCTCTTTTTCTATGGAAACGTTTCGGAGTTGGTCTCACAATGGAGGGATGTGCTTCGTTTCCAGAGCAGAACTCAAAAACGTTCAATATTTTTCTGCAAACCTTAATAGATATATCAATCGGAACCTAAAGTGGTGGCTTTTGCTACTTTCAGGTTTTTGTGATTTAGTATTTTCTTGGTCTCCATGGAAACGTTTCGGACCAAGTCTGAAAAGTGAGAGGTGGGCTTTGTTTCCAGAGCAGAACTCAAAAACTTTTTAATATCTGTCCATAAAACTTGGCAGATCCTCGTGGTGCCTCTTGGTTTCCATGGAAACGTTTCGGACTTAGTCTCAATATGGAGAGGTGGGCAATATAGTTCTACAAAACATGGTAAATATATCAATCAGAACCTAAAGTGGTTGCTTTTGCTATGTAGAGGATCTTGTGATTTATTGTTTTCTTGGTTTCCATGGAAACGTTTCGGAGCTAGTCTGAAAAGTGAGAGGTGTGTTTCGTTTCCAGAGCAGAAGTGAAAAACTTCATAATATCTGTTAGTAAAACTTTCTAGATATGTGTGGCAGACCCCCAAATTGGTGCCTTTTGGTTTTTAAAGGTTTTTGTGATGTATTATTTTCTTGGTCTCCATGGAAACGTTTCGGACTTAGTCTCAAAATGGAGGGGTGGGCTTCGTTCCCAGAGCACAACTCAAAAATCATTTCATATCTTTCAACAGATCTTGGGAGATATATGAGACAGATCTTGAAAGTGTGACTTTGCTGGTTACAGATATATGACAATTATAATTTTCATGAATTCTAATGGAACCAATTCAAACTAAAAAACAACGAGTAACTCTCAGATTATGTGTCCTTTCAAACATGTGAGGGCCGGCGGGATGTTATCTTCTGATGACTCTTTGATTATGTTGGGAAAATATCTGTATAATGTGTTTCACATTAGAGGAGAATATCTTTGATACGCATGTTAGCAATTAATGTATACAACATGTAACGGTGTATTATGGGTCATATGGCCTTGAAAACAATAAAGCATTGAATTGAATCAATCTACGCAATTGGGAAGTGATGACATATGCTAACCTAGTCAGCGCACCTGACCACTATGCTCTTACAAGCATAGCCGACTTTTATGGCAAAAGCATGGGTTGCTGAAGGCCTATTCTACCATCACAACCAAAGAAAGACACGATGATGAAAAAAGAGATACATTTACACGTAGCTCAGCATTATATCTAAAGTTCTCTAGCATTCTCTTCAGGTAACAGAGATTTTGGTATGTGTTGCCTTTTTATGTGGGAGCAATAATTGTGATTCCATATGTCTTTACTAGGACTCACCGCTGTGACGTCCACAACAGCCACAATGAGTGAGCTACGGTTGTAGTGAGTGGGTGTCTTTTCGCTGTTCACAATACAGTTAGACCTCTGGTTTTAGTACAACATGTTGTCAGATGGTACGGCCACATGTGCACCAACTGTCAATGATCTGAGTGAAGTCCAGTGCATCAAGCAGCTGATGAGGATATTTTGGAGTATTTTGTTTGCCAATAATAACTTTTCGCATGGACATTGAGAAGGGCTTCCCGGTTGTTGGTGTTTTATTTGTTCACAGTGCAGGTAGAAATCTGGTTTTTATACCACATGTTTTCAGATTGTATGAGCACATGTGTACCCTCTCCTTGACAAATTACCCATCCACATCGGTTGCATGGTGCATTGGACTTCTCTCAGAGCATTGACAACTGGTACACATGTGCCTGTACCATCTGACATGTGGTACAATACACAAAGCTTTAATTGCATTATGAACAACAATTAAAAACCAAAAAGACGGAGAAACGTTACAAATGGCTGATAAATTAGTTAAAATGAGCTCTATCCATATCGGTGGCATGGTGCACTGGAGTTCACTCACACCACTGACAATTGCTGCACATGTGGCTGTATCATCTGGCAACATGTGGTATAGAAACCAGATGTCTAACTGCAATATGAACAACGACACAACACACACAGGAGAGGGCCCCTCTCACTGTCCATGCAAAATATTATACCTGGCTGACAAAATACCCCAAAATACACCTTAACCACATCGGTGGCATGGTGCACTGGAGTTCACTCACACCACTGACAGTTGCTGCACATGTGGCTGTATCATCTGGCAACATGTGGTATAAAAACCAGATGTCTAACTGCAATATGAACAACGATACAACACACACAAGAGAGAGCCCCTCTCACTGAACATGCAATAAGTTATACCTGACTGACAAAATACACCTTATCCACATCGGTGGCATGGTGCACTGGAGTTTACTGACACCACTGACAGTTGCTGCACATGTGGCTGTATCATCTGGCAACATGTGGTATAGAATCCAGATGTCTAACTGCAATATGAACAACGATACAACACACACAAGAGAGAGCCCCTCTCACTGACCATGCAATAAGTTATACCTGGCTGACAAAATACCCCAAAATACACCTTAACCACATCGGTGGCATGGTGCACTGGAGTTCACTCACACCACTGACAATTGCTGCACATGTGGCTGTATCATCTGGCAGCATGTGGTATAAAAACCAAATGTCTAACTGCAATATGAACAACGATACAACACACACAAGAGAAAGCCCCTCTCACTGTTCATGCAATAAGTTATACCTGACTGACAAAATACCCCAAAATACACCTTATCCACATCGGTGGCATGGTGCACTGGAGTTTACTGACACCACTGACAGTTGCTGCGCATGTGGCTGTATCATCTGGCAACATGTGGTATAAGAACCAGGGCCCGCTTGCACAGAGCAATCTTAGTTACAATGAATCTTAAGCCCCTACAATCAACTTTACAATCACCGTACAATTGCTCTAATCCACTTGCACAAACACGATCTTAAGACAGCATTGATTTAAGATCGCAATCTTAACCAAGATCGAACTCTTCAACGTTGGAGGTAGAAATTTCTTAAACTGGACTACTGTCTACAGGTGTCTTCAAGTGCGCATAGCATGCAGCGCAAATAAAACGTGGAACTTGTTCCCGCACGCAAATGACATTCCTTCTTTAATCGTACCTTGCAGATTTTTCATGAAAACAAAACAAAACCAAAAGAAAAAAAAACAAACCCAAAAACCCCAACCCACAAATCTTTGAAGGAAATGATAACGTTGAAGAAGGAAGCGATAACGTGGAAGGTAACATGTATAATCAATCACTCGTACCTCAGAGGTTATTCTCTAATCTTTCTACATTCTAATTTTTTATGAACTAAGTATGTGATACTGCAACCACAGAACTATCATGTTTATGCAAGTATTGAAATGCAAATACGTTAACAGATTGGGCCTTGAGTTCTTGACCTAATAATCATGAAATTAAAAGATAGCACATAAATAAAATTTCCTTATGATATAACACCTCAATGTACCATGGCTGTCAGGTGAACATAGTTTGGCATCGGTGTTATTTGGAGTAAAATCCCATATATATCCCACAAGCATTAGATTTGTAAAGATATGAAAGTGTGACATGACTGTGGGAGTGTTTCTTGATAATTATTATTCGCTTTGTTAAAAAAACGTTTTATGCAAATTTCACATACCCCAGCTAGTGTATTTTTCCCGTTTGAAAAATACTTGTATTATATTAAAAATGCATAGATTAAAACTCTTGTCTCTCGTCAGTAGAAAAAAACATAATTTTGTACTTTATCCAACTGTAGATTATTTCAATGATAAAGAAAGACAAAATCATTAACCGAAAAGAAATATATGGATATCTGTTCTGTCACAACAGAACATGCACTGTATTAATTTTGGGCATAGCAGATTTTACGGCAACGGCATGATATGCAGAGGGAAACCACTCCCATCTTGCGTAAAAACTAAGATTAGCTGCCCTTGAGTTATTGAAAAGGTCATGGCCACTGCTAAGCGCATGCAGACATCTTCCTTACTATCCTTTCCTTCTTTATCAAAAAGGTACAGTGTATGATGTTCATACCGTTTTCCAACACTGAATCGGGTGTACTCTATGATAATCCACTCGATAATGATGTTGTTCACTACCTCAAATAACGATATTTCTGACGTTAAATCGATGTTGCACTCTCCGTGTTGTTGAAGTGTCGAGGCGAATCATACAGCTTTATGCAGTATAAAAGCAATCCCCAAACCTAAAGCTAATTATTTGCGTGAAACTTACACCAACTTGAACGCCATTTTGCTACTGACTACAATGATCTTAGCTCCTTACAATTGGTTCCTACCAATTGTAAGTTTTGATTGTAACTTACAATGATCTTAGCCTACAATCGCTTTGTGCAAGTGGATGGCGATTGTAGCCGAAGCCTAAGATCGCGATCTTAAGGATTTACAATAATTGTAGCTCTAAGATCGTTTTGTGCAAGTGGGCCCAGATGTCTAACTGCAATATGAACAACGATACAACACACACAAGAGAGAGCTCTTCTCACTGTCCATGCAAAATGTTATACCTGGCTGACAAAATACACCTTATCCACATCGGTTGCATGGTGCACCAGAGTTCACTGACAGTTGCTGCACATGTGTCTGTATCATCTGGCAACATGTGGAACAAGAAGCAGAGACCGATTGCACAGAGCAATCTTAATTACAATCAATCTTAGGCCCCTACAATCATCTTTACAATCATCTTACAATTGCTCTAATCCACTTGCACAAAGACGATTTTAACACAGTTGATTTAAGATCGCAATCTTAACTAAGACCGAAATTGTTAAAACTCGACTCTTGTCTTCAAGTGCGCATAGCATGTAGCGCAAATAAAACATGGAACTTGTTACTGCACGCAAATGACATTCCTTTCTTAATCAGACCTTGCAGATCTTCAATGAAAACAAAACAAAACAAACGCAAAACAAACAAAAAAACAACCCACAAACCACACATCTTTGAAGGAAATGATAACATGGAAGGTAACATGTATAATCACTCGTACCTCAGGGGTTATTCTTTAATTTTTCTACTTTATGCTATTTTGTTCATAAAGTTTTTTAGTTTCGTTAAAAATCAGTTTTATGCAAATTTCACATATCCCAGCAAGTGTTTTTTTCCCGTTTGAAGAATACTTGTATTATATTTAAAATGCATAGATTAAAATTTTTAGTCTTGTCTCTCTAACTGTAGATAATTTCAATGATAAACTAAGACAAAATCAGTAACCTAAAAGAAACATGTGCAGATCTGTTCTGTCACAACAGAACATGCATTGTATTTGGGCGTGGCAGATTTTACGGCAACGGCATAATATGGAAAGGGAAACCACTCCCATCTTGCGTAAAAATCTTGTTGTTGAAGTGTCGAGGCGAATCATACAGTTTCATGCATTGTAAAAGACCTCCCCAAACGTAAAGTTAATTATTTGCGTGAAAACTGACATTAACTTGAACGCTATTTTGCTACTGACTACAGTCGTCTTAGCTCCTTACAATCGGTCCGACCAATTGTAAGTTTTGATTGTAACTTACAATGATCTTAGTGTACAATCGCTTTGTGCAAGTGGATGGCGATCTTAAGGATTTACAATAATTGTAGCTCTAACATCATTTTTTGCAAGTGCGTCCAGATGCGTAAGTGCATTATAAACACGATAGAACCCGATGGAGGAAGGTTCCACTTTCATTGCCCATGTGAAAATTAAGATATGGCTGAAAACTTGTCTAAAAAGAGCAGTGTCAACATTGGTTGCATGGTGCACTGGAATTCATTATGTTCATTTACAGTTGCTGCCCCCTACCTTTAGGTAACATTTGGTGCTCGCTCTTTCGCTTCTGTTGCAACTGCACTATGGAACTCACTTCCACTGAAACTACGTGCAGCTCCATCTCTTCAAGCGAAACCTCAAAACACACCTTTTCAGCCGATACAAACCATAACTTTCTCGAAGCTTTTATTTACGACCCTTTTTCTCATGTGTCTTTCCGTATGTTATTTGTAACTGTTTGAGCATACCCCTAAGTGGCATGGAGCATTGCGCAGTATAAGTACCCTCATTATTATTTTTCAAAGATTAAGATAGAAATGTAGCAGAGAGGGTTTGGGTGATCCTGGCACAATCAGGCTGGTCAAGCTCATCATCAGCTCAGGGCCCTCGCCCCCTCTACACGCAGCCCAGACAGCGAATGGGACTTCTCCCAGGAAACACTGCCTAGTTGAACCCACCAAGAACTTTCCGGAGAATACGGAGGCTCCCCAACACTGCAGCCTTCTGCATTACCCAGATTGTCAGAAGGGCTGTGCTTCCGGTGGAGAACCCGGGCACTCTCCTGATCTGCGCCAAGATATCAGGAGGTACCAAACCAAGGGCACCGGGGGAGTCTGACGACAGTGTATTTCGGATGCAAGTGAGACATTTCAATGGCGAGGTCCGCATATTTATCATGCTTTTCCTGAATCTTGCCAATGACATTGCTGTCAAAAGGGACAGAAAATTCAATGATATAAATAATTTCATTAGTTTTATCAAAAAGGACAAGATCAGGTTTGTTGGCTGGAATTTGTCTCAGGCTGTATTTTGGCCTATTACAGCGAAGTTTAAAAGCATCATTTTCCAGGACGCCCTGGTGGTACCATGGATGGACCTCGGGGTCAAAGCCACAGGCATGGCGGAGACGATAGTAAAAGCAGCGAGCCATGCCACCATGTCTCTTACGATATGCTGTTTGTGCCAAGGAAGGGCATCCACTGACAAGGTGTTGGACAGTCTCTGTGAATTCATTGCAAAGACGACATTTCACATTGATATTTTCTTTAATATTTTATATAATACATTTTATTTTATATAATACATATTATTATTATTATTTTACAGATTAGAATGAAAATGCAGCAGAGAGGGTTAGGGTGATCCTGGCACAGTCAGGCTGGTCAAGCTCATCATCAGCTCAGGGCCCTCGCCCCCTCTACACGCAGCCCAGACAGTGAATGGGACTTCTCCCAGGAAACACTGCCTAGTCGAACCCACCAAGAACTTTCCGGAGAATATGGAGGCTCCCCAACACTGCAGCCTTCTGCATTACCCAGATTGTCAGAAGGGCTGTGCTCCCGGTGGAGAACCCGGGCACTCTCCTCATCTGCGCCAAGAGATCAGGAGGTACCAAACCAAGGGCACTGAGAACAATGGGGAGCCTGACGACATTGTACTTGGGATGCAAGCGAGACATTTCAAAGGCGAGGTCCGCATATTTATCATGCTTTTCCTGAATCTTGCCAATCACATTGCTGTCAAAAGGGACAGAAAATTCAATTATATAAATAATTTCATTGGTTTTATGAAAAAGGACAAGATCAGGTTTGTTAGCTGGAATTCGTCTCAGGCTGCATATTGGCCTATTCCAGAGAAGTTTAAAAGCATCATTTTCCAGGACGCCCTGGACATGTTCAGGGTCATACCATGGATGGACCTCGGAGTCAAAGCCACAGGCATGGCGGAGACGATAATAAAAGCAGCGAGCCATGCCATCATGTCTTTTAAGATAAGCTGTTTGTGCCAAGGAAGGGCATCCACTGACAAGGTGTTGGACAGTCTCTGTAAATTTATTGCAAAGTCGACATTTCATATTGATGTTTTCTTTAAGAATCACATTCTGGCGATTGCGAGTGGGAAGTGACTGGTCCTGAGCAGCAAAAAGGAAGCCCTCAGTTTCACATTTGAGACCAGCCGACTTCATCCAGGCGAAGGAGTCGGTTGGATTGCTGTTCTGTTCCACACACTGCATATACACACGATGCAGTGGCTTCTCAGACAGCTTCTCCACAAAGGACCAACTCTGGGCAGACTTGGTGAAAGACTTCACCTGGTTTACTCCCATCACTGTACCGTCCAGCAGTACATCGCCATCAACAAAATCAACTTCAAATTTCAAATTGTGTCCAACAACCTTGGCACGCTTAAAGTAGCTGTGGAATTCCTTGCTTTCATCATGAATCTTGACGTGCATCATCAGAGGATCATCTGACAAATAAATATGTGCAAAAGTACACAATAACATTCTGTCATGAAGAGCTTCCACATTAATCAAACCCCGACCTCCCGAATTGATTGGCATATATAAACGATTAAGAGAGGAACGAGGGTGGTGTGCTCTGTTATCAGACATGATCCTTCTGGTCAGGCGGTCAAGATTCTGGATGTCTTGTTTTGTCCAATCAACTACTCCAAAGGAATAGGAGAGGACTGGCACAGCAAAGGTATTGGTGGCTTTGACTTTGTTTCGAACATTTAGCTCTGAACTCCAGATTTTCTTTAAACGAGATTTATACTCAGCCCGAAGTTTATCTTGAATCAGGGCATTCTGGAGCTTGTCTCGAACTTGCATTCCAAGATAGGTGTAGGCCTGATCTTCCACAAGATGCTCAATAACTCCTCCCCCTTGTAACTTGACCGATCCATCATTAGTTACCTTGCCACGTTTCAGATGAAGAGTATTACATTTGTCGAGTCCAAATGTCATGCCAATATCATTAGAGAAGGACTCGACAAGGAGAACCTGTTCTTTCAAATTGGTCTCTCCTTTGGCAAGGAGCTCGATGTCATCCATATAGAGGAGATGAGTAAGAGGTGTTGGGGATCTGTGCTGAGGAGGTCCGGGATGGTAACCTTCCTTCCTATTGAGCAGGAAACTCAAAGGATTCAGAGACAGACAAAAAAGCAAAGGACTGAAGGAGTCCCCCTGGAAAATTCCCCTTCTGATTGGAATAGATTCCGAAGTCTGCCCCTCTCCTTGCGAGTACATCTCAAGTTGAGTCGACCAGCAGCTCATTAAAGACTTGAGTAAATCGTAAATCAAGTAGTCGCTCAGGGAGGTCAATACACTGAAGAGACTTCAGAATCCATTCGTGAGGGACAGAGTCATATGCCTTTTTGTAGTCTATCCAGCACATGGAGAGGTTGCGGTGGTATGTTTTAGCCTCTTCCAAAATCATTTTCTGTACAAGAAGTTGATCCTTGCACCCCCAACATCCCTTTCTCCTCTCTGTAAATTATCTCATTGGACGAGCAGTGAGATGACACGAGGTTTGTTAAACACCCTGTGAATAATTTATATTGAGTATTTAAACACGTGATAGGGCGGAAGTTTTTGGGATCAGTCAAGTATCCCTTTTTGGGAAGGAGTATTGTGCGACCTTTGCAGAACCATGGAGGAACATCACCTGTGTCCACAAGAGAATTGAAACAGTGAGGCAATGGTGTTTGGACACAGGGAAACAGTTTCCAATACCGGTTTCGAATGCCATCAGGCCCTGGAGCTGTATTAGATTTGGACTTTTTAATGACACTTTTCAGGCATTCTGGGGAGATGTAACAGACAAACGACCTAGTTACTTTCTCATGCATTGCATGGTCATAATCACTAACCCATCCTCCAGGTTACAGTCGCCGGGTACAGACCACAACTGTTTCCAGAACCTTTCATTGGCAGCCATGGGAGGCCGTTTATCATGCTCACCATCACCACCTGTTAGAATTGCTTTTCATTATTTTTGAAAAGTTTATGTTGTTTGATAAATTTGTTTTTCTTTTCCCATTTTTTCTTTCTTTCAGTGCAAACTTTTATTTTTGCCTTAAGGGAATCGACAATTTGGAGCAGTACCTTTTCTTTTGTTGTTTTGTACTGTAATTTTAATTTTCTCCAAATTGCCTTTTGTCGTTTAGACATGGGATTCCCTAATGATCTTAATTTCAGGCACAGCTCTATCCAGGAAATATGTTTTCTTGTTTCTGTTAGTTTAACTTGAAACCGGGTTTTCTTTCGATTATTGTTCTTAGTATTGGGAGATTGTTCTTTGGAAACTGTGTGAAGTTCCTCCAAAGTTCGAGCGGCAGCATAGACACAACAATTTACTTCATGTAACGAACAGTCCGCAGGACGTTTTAAAGAGATAATTTCATTAAGTAAATCAATTTCATTTTTGGGAAAAGACACGTTTAGTTGTTTAATTGGCCTCCGTTTCTCTAAAGGTAAATTACAAATTTCCTCATAAATAGATGTAAACAAAATATCAACAGGATTTTCGGTAAGGTCTGCAACTGAAGAAGAGGAAGAGTGAGGGTCCAAAATTTCGGGGCCAATTGGCTCTTTCTCGGAAGAGTTTCCACACGGAAGAGGGAAGAGGTTGACGCGGACGTCCATCAGAAGTTTTGGGTCTGCTGCCACTTGAGCATTTTTGCTCTTGCAAAGGTTCCTGACGGGCACCAGTTGTGGGCTGAACTGGCTCACGGGGCGTAAGGTGTTTTAGCCGCCGGAGTTGATCTCGGAGATTTTGCTCCGTCAGGTAAGCATACATGGGCATGGCATTGTCCCAATGCAGCTTAAGCGACTTGCCATTTATGCGTGGATTATCAGGCCATCCAGTCGCCATCGCACACTCAAGTAGCGTGGATTTTAGATGTTGTGACCAAGATATTCTTGGTCGGGTTCTGTGCCTTCCCCTGGGGCAAGTCCCATCTCCAGTAAGGTTGGTTTGGCTACCGGAGGAAGGCTGACTGGGCTGCGGAAATGAAAGATTAAAGTCCTCTTGTCTATTTGTAACCCAGTAAGAAAACCAGCTTCGGGGGGTCAGCCCTAACTGGGTGATGTACGTTCAGTTCAGGGAATAAAATTCCCCTATCTAGGCCCACCACGAAGAGGCGTACATCATCAGGCCCTTATTATTATTATTATATGATGGATTTCAAAATATATAGAAACACTTAAACACTCATGAATAGATTACCAGTATAATATTGCAAAAAGTAGTTTAAATTGGTGGTCCTTGGTATTAGTTATGTACATTTTGTATAACAAGCTTGTTCCTTGACAAAGTGGACTACCAAGTGATGGCCTACAAATCCTTCTGATTCTGCTGCTTATAAGTAATTTAAAACATGTTTAGAAACAAAACGAGCAAACCTCGCACAGCATTGATGTCAACATGACAAAGAAAACAGCACAAGTTTAAGATGTATAACAGGTGCCTTTTTTCCACTATGATGTGATATTTCATTAGAGATCCTTTCACCATCGGCAAGGAAACGTAACATGAAGCATTTAGATACAAATCTATATAGGTAGCTAACAATCTTTATCAAGGGTAATAATGTCAATAAAAATGCACAAGTGCAGGATAAAGGTGCTGTAAAAACTACTTATTGTTAAAAGGGTGTCACTTAGCAATTTTAGTAGTAACAAATGACCTGTGTATCATATGTTCATACATATCATATAACGTGACATATGTATCATATATGCGTACATATCACATACTGTGTCATATGTATTATGTTCTTCATCAATAAAGTAGAAATGTATGTGCACTTATACACCAAGCATTGTATATATGGTACTTTTGGTGACATTTTTATATGGTCTGGCATAATGGCTCTCTAGTAAAGCTACAAAAAATGCCAACATAGGAGAATATCAAATTGCATATGCACTTTCTCAACAGGTGTGGAGAGAATACCACCAACACAAAATGTACTGAACAGGAAATATCAATTTGAGATATCTTCTGTGTATAATGTATATGAAAATTGTAACATCTAACGATCCCAACTAAAGAAATTTGTGAAATTAATAACTGATCACCTTTAAATTCGATGTCTCTTAATTAATGTTAACTGGATAAATTATATTACATCCCGGGGGAATAATAAAATTATTAGGGGTTACATCCCATTGTCCCCATCTCACACAATCACAAACAAACACAACCAACCTACATCTTATCAAATACATCCACACTAATTCAGCAGAATTAAGAGCAATGTAGGCTTTAATACAACAAGCAATAAACCCCCAACAGCAACAATTTATAATTTTATCATGTCTTCCTGTGCCCATTCAAACAAATACATAACCTCAAACAGCATCAATTTATCATTTTAACATGTATCCCTGTGCTCATTCAAACAAATACAGAACAAGCATTCATAAACCTGCACTGGAATAATGCACAACATAAAAGAACTGGACATCATACACAAACCAAATCTGTCACATTATTGTGGATACCCTCAAAATTCTCACCTAGTAAATCAGAAATTAAATAACTCAGTCAAACCTGATTCAAAATATCTCTTTCCACTATGTGACAACTCGAATCAACAGTGGCACAGCATTTCCTATACATATAAGTTTATGTTACACCACACAGTTAAAGGCCTACACTGCAACACCAGTGATGTGGACACCTCCCCCTGGAACTTGGCTGGTATCACCATGGATAGGCAGTCATCACATCAGATCCAAATAACATCAGTAATCTTGTATAATGAACGCACAGATCCTTCATGTAGCACCTCAAAGTAACTGTCATCTTTTGTGATGTGGACACCTCTCCCTGGAACTTGGCTGGTATCACCATGGAAACACAATCATCACAACCAATCTAAACAACATCAATTATCTTGTATAATGAATGCACCGGTCCATCATGCAGCACCTCAAGATAACTTTCATTTCCCATTATCTTTAAGGAGGTGGACAGCTCCTCCTGGAGCTGGCATCAAATGCTATTGATTTGCATTCCTGGCTAACTTCTTCAATGATTTTCGTTCATTCCATTCATCAGAATAATAATGACAGCCCCCTTTTCCACATAAGTGGGTTCCCCTGGTAGCTCTAAAAAGTACAAAATTGTAAATGTGATTTATGTGTACATTAAAAAAATTGCCACAGCACTATAGTTCACTTACACATCATCTATGACGTTCAAGGGAAGGAGATCCAGTCACTTACCACAAGTTGATACTTGACTTGTAATTCTACTAAACATCATTAGTGAACATAAACAACAAGTAACACATATATTCAGAAAAAGAGACCCTATGGAAATAGCATTTTACAAAACCTGAAATAAAAGTGCCGTCTTCCATATGGACAAGTATACTAGACAAATACAATAGAAACTTCACATGTTACTTCATGTCCCAAACACGCCCATAAGGAGCAAAGTGTGTTGCCAGTGGCTATGCCTGGTTTATGTACGTAGTCACATTTTGATATCACAGAAACTGTATTAGAGCCTGTTCAGTTCCCTCTCCTCATAAAAGCATGGCAACATTGTCCCATTGACTGCATAACATAGACACAGCATTAGGCAACATTGTCCCATAGACTACCCAACACAGGCACTACACTTGGCAACATTGTCCCACTGACTGCCTATCATAGGCATTGTATGTATGTATGTATGTATGTATGCAGGAATGTTTTATTTAGATTCGGGACCCGTGAAGGTCCCGGGGTAGAATAGGCCTTCAGCAACCCATGCTTGCTATAAAAGGCGACTCAGCTTGTCGTAAGAGGCGACTAACGGGATCGGGTGGTCAGGCTCGCTGGCTTGGTTGATGCGTGTCATCGGTTCCCAATTGCGCAGATCGATTAATACGTTGTTGATCACTGGATTGTCTGGTCCAGACTCGATTATTTACAGACCGCCGCCATATAGCTGTAATATTGCTGAGTGCAGCGTAAAACTACACTCACTCACTCACTATTTAGATTCGGAATTCAAATCCCGAATGTTCAGATTCAGAATTATGACCAACAGTGTCAATATACATTATCTCTGCCCTTGTAAGTTAAACTGGGGACCCCTAGTAAACATTGGTAGACCAAAAAACTATATTTTTCCATATTTCAGCCTCTACTTTGACTTTTCTTTATATTCGAGTTTCTGCATTTGAATCCCGAATCTGAATATTTTGTTATCAGATGTGGGATTCGATACCCACAAGTATGATGATATATTGATGGAATCAAGCTCAAACTTCACCTTACAGGTAAGTCTCGTTTAAGCTTTTAATTACAACTCAATATCCACTTAGGGTCAACGGGCGAGTTTTAGAGTGGATGCAAACATTTTTGTAAATAACAAAAATAGAAATGACAATAACATTGTCTATTGATAATTACACAGCATTTTTTATCAAATATAGATTCACATAAAATGGTATCAACCGCCACTATCACCATAGTTTTGCAGAGATTCAAGAACTTTCCCAACGTCCCAAGTCATGGAGTACTTGGGCAATGCTGGTCTCTTTCGCAACTTAAGATCCTTTGATCTCACATGGGATTTAACCTCACTCCACACCTGACTGTAACTCAAGGAACGGTGAGATTTTTGCAGTTCCGTGGTTTCATGTGCTTGTCTGCGACTGCTTTGAGAAAAGGCTGGTTCACAGACTCTCACAGAGCATCATTAACTGATTTTCCCAGAGCCTTGTTTGTCTTCAGTCCCACTTCATCATCGGCTTTGAAAAAAACACTGAACTTGCTCTATCTTCCTGGAGATTTTCCTCATCAGAGCTTATATTTTCTAGCGTTCAAGACAGAGAGTCTCAAGTAATGTTTCTCACCAATGGTCTAATTACGAAATCAAGCAGCAAATTGGTCAGCACCCGCTCCCTCAACCATGACGGACAATGGGTTCCTGTCCACATTAGCTGAATTTCTTCACCCTAAAGAGTGAGGAGGCTGGATGCTCATCACATGCTGCTATTTAAAAATATCCATGGTATTCCTGATCTGATTGAAACAAAATATCCCATCAGTATTTTTTTTTTGATGCCTGGATGGTATAGTGATTTATCCTATTGCTGTGCTTTTCACCTCGAAACTTAATCATGCCATGTGAAAATATTATGTCTACACGTAGCAAGCGATTTGTTTCATGTAAGTCCTAAAGGTTGCAAAGCTTTATATTTAGATAGTTTTCAGTGTTGGCCCAGCTGTCGTATCAAACATCATACGTAAATTTTGGTAGCTACGACCCTGGTTTATCTGAATTCGTAAACGAATAACAACAACAGTTTCGGCCCAAAAGTGTTTTCAGGCTGCATGCGACACAGAGATTACATCTTCCTTGCTTGTAATTCGCGTTTGATGGTATAAACCTACATCATTCACTTCATGTTCAGTTAATAAATTTATAAAGGGTATAAATAGTGGCAACACCATTAAAATTACTCTGCACAAGTTCCCATTTGGCGTTTCTCCTGTCTGGAGTAAATACTCAACATTGTAAATTAAGGTCTGCAGTGACAAATGTATTGCATGTTATGTAATATGTGCATGTAAGTGATGCAAGAGGGTTTATCAGCTGAGTTACAAAAACAAACATCGATCAAAGGGTTAACCGATAACACACTGATTGATTATTTACTTCCACAGAGGGTTTGTGAAAAAAGGCAGTGTTTACTGAATACACCCTGTCGTAATGTACGAGTGTAAAAACAACAACTTACCTACAAAGAATTTACCGCCACTGCCTTGACTGATTGATTGTTGCTCATTATTGGCTAACAAATGGCGGACATCATACAGTTAGTTGCCAGGTGTGCTATCCTGGATGACCAGTGAGATTATGCATACATGTACACCAGTGTGAAAGTTTCTCAAACGATGTGTCATTTTTTCGCATATTAGACTGTTGAAAGACACAAGACATAGAGCAGGAGTATTTACCAGCTGCAGATGAATGGAATATCTTTTTTTTTCTGTGGATATTGATGGATACATTCTTGAACGAGATAAACGCCTGACATTGTTGCTACAACTTTCGTCTGTCTTAAATGTAATATTTGCATTTTGTTTTAATTTATTTCTTGTGGCATTCAGTGAATCTGGTCGCGAATAGGGTGTGTGTGAAATATGAATCACGTTGGCAATCTATACAATGTTTAGATATTGACACCATGTTAAAAATTCACTGTAAGCATAATCAGACCGTGTGGGGTTATTTTTGTTAACTTTCAAAACGCATTCAAATGTGACAAGGAACTAATTAGGTTTATAAGACAAAATATAAAAACCTGCACTAGCCCAGCGGACAAGTGCAGCGTTTTCAGTGAATTGTGCACTTTGTGTTACAAGCATGAAATTTTGCATCAGTGTAGCTTATACCCTTCTTGTGAAATAAAGATCGAGAGGCCTCACAGATTTTTTATATTTCCCTTGCTTTGGGGTTTTTTTTTTTCTAATATTTTCGTCATAACTTTTTAAAAAAATTCTCCAATCCTCAAAAATCATGCATCAAATTGCAGAATATTCATAGCTGATCATTTTTCATCAATAAATGTGTTTCTGTCTTTAACGGTGAGGACTCCAGAACCATATTTATATTACCTGATTACCTGGGGAGTCGTTTTTTAAGGAGATGGGGAAAATGGTTTATTTAATTCTCTTTAAACTTTCCTTAAGTATTTTGTACCCCTTTTGAAAATAATGGATATTGCCAAAATAAACGTTTGCATCATAATGTTGTTTTGTTTCTATACACCTGAGGCCTCATTCCCTGACCTCATTAACAAAGACTTGTACCACCAGCAGTACAAGGAAATCTAGAGTGATTTCCCCTTTTTCAATGGAGTCACCTTTCATCTAGTTTGACCTCTAGACATTGCTTTACATGCACAATGTAAATATTACGGCTATTAGGAAGATTTATGTTTAAGAAAAAGACTTGTCAAGCAAGGTAATACATTTTGATTTATATGTAGATGTCAACATTGAAGGAAAACAAAAATAAGATAATATCACGAAAAATTATCAAATTTGCCATTTGTTATCACCATAAGTCATAACAAATACCAGAAGACATATACATAATTTTGAAATATATATTCAAGCCAACTATTTAATTGCAAATGCCCTTTTTAGGTCTTAACAATGTTATTACCCCAAAATAACTTGTCCAAGATCCTTCTTGACATTCTCAGCGAGATACTATTTACTTCCAGCTAGTTAAATTTAGGATCCAGTACAGGATCTCTGTTGATCATCTCTTTGCAATAACACATTTAAAAAGTAAAAATTAACATGAGAAAATTATAGTTCTATTCTGCATTACATTGTTTTAAGTTCTTTTAGCTTTCAAACAAGATGCCATACTTTAGAATTTGGAATTTTCCAGTAGTGGGAAATACTTCAAACAATAAATGAGATTGTTAAACTGAATCTACAGCCAACACACCTTTTGACAGGAAAGTTAAATCAATCTGTTAACTGAGTATATGATATGTGTTTTGAAATGTTGAAAAGAAATTAAAACTCGTAAAATATATTTATTAAGCATTGAAGAGCCCTTTAATGGATACATTTCATTAAAAAGCTTTTATCCTATACACATATGGTACTTGCAGTCACTTCTGGGCTCCAATCAGAAAGTGGATGTTGTCTGGGATGAATTCGTACTGTTGACACTGGTGTAGTTATGTTAGCCATTGCTACAGCAAGCGCTCTTGCTCTTGAAGAAGTGTGGGTGGGGTTTGGTACCGGAAAACACTTTTGCTATATTGCAGTTCATGAACTCGTAACATATCTGGGTCCTGATAAACGTAGATCCCTTCCAATGCTTCACAGGCTGTGACAGTGTGTCATCCTTTGGTGGAATTGGAAGGAAAACTTCATGGAATGTATGGAAACCTTTCCTGAAATTACGGGCACCTTCCTTTCCCTCGCGTGTCCACGAATTGATATGAGTATTGCACATATTAATCAGCTTGAAAGATTTGTTGTGCTGCTGTATGACAAGGCAAGCAACCTCATGAAAGTGAATGAGCCAGGAAAGCACTTGTTTGCCATGAAGGGAAGAACACTTGAGAATATAGCCCCTACAAAATCAGCTTTCCAGGAAAGCACTTGTTTGCCATGAAGGGAAGGAAGAACACTTGAGAATATAGCCCCTACAAAATCAGCTTTAATACAACACATAAAGAGAGCTGTACATCAGGGAGTTATGTTTGGGGCAAGCACTGAAGAAATCATAGGATTTACCGAGCCCTTTGGACTGGGGCTGGCAACAACTCCCTATGGGCCAACTTGGACCTCTGGACAACTCCCCCGGAGGCATCGACGAGCTGCCAGGAGTTGCTGAAATGCATGTGCAACAAATGTTGAAACCGATGCAGATGCCCAAAGGCAGCTCTCAAGTGCACTGCACTGTGCAAATGTGGAGGAGATTGTAACTGATGTTATGAGTAAAACCAGGTATAAGTGCAGTCAGGTAACCTGTCACTGCATTTTAGCACTCATGTTGCAATAAAACATTTTTGTATTGATTTCAATGTGATTTTATAGTTGATCCAAAGTCTACCAAACTCATACTTTACATGTAAGTAAACTTGATGATATATTCCCTCAGATAACTTTCAGCTGTCCTTGCAATCATCTTGATTCATCGTATTTTAATGTTCGTATATGTTTAATTGTTTCTTTTTTCTCGAAAAAAGCACCTTTCCACAACTCCCAAATGAAAAATGCCATTTTGTGAATATTTTAGGAAATGGTGAAAAAAGGTTCCATCATATATTCATCAAATGCGTGTTTCACTGATGTAGTCTATATGGCGGCCATTTTGAAAACAATGGCTATCAAAGGTCCCATTTTCAAGTAGTTTTAATATAAGTTGGATTCCACAGACCAAACCATTAAAGATACAAACACATTTATGGATGAAAAATGATCAGCTATGAATATCCTACAACCAGATATATGATTTATGAGCAGTAGAAAAAATTTTAAATAGTTATGACAAAAATAGTAGAAATAATAAACTTTTTCCACTTTTCCCCTCAAATCATGGAACATATAAACATCTGTGACGCTTCTCGATCTTTATTTTATAAGACGGGTATAAGCTACAACCATGCCAAATTTCATGCTTGTAACACAAAGTGCACAATGTGATCACTTATCCACTGGGCTGCGCTAACTTTTTTTAGTCCTAACATATTTTTTTTATATCATTGGCAGATGAGTTAACTTCAAGGTGTTTGATTTGTTTTCATAATAACGAAGTAAAATGACTTCATCTTTGTTGACCAGTCTACATTTAAACTGACAATTGCGCATATAGGAGGCGCAGCAGAGATCACGAACCAGTCAAGAATTCTGGGATATCATCCAGGTACTCACGGGAGAAAAACGATAACAAAAGAAACCATAAGTCCACTGAAATCGCTCCGCATCAGTGCCCCTTTAAGAAGTGATGATAACCCTTACACACTCGAGGCGCCCCACTACGATGTATGGGGGCTTCCTGAACTTAAGTTAAAAGTTGAGGGCGCTTCAAATGGTACCCACTAAAATTTAGCAAATAGCATTGGGGCTTCCAGGGTCGCTTCTTAAACATTGGTTAAAAGACAGGGGTGCTCCAAATGGTGCTCATTAGAAACAAATAACATGGGGACTTCGAAGGGTGCTTATAACTCTGGTTAAAACATGAAAAAATAAGGGCACTCCAAATGGTACGTTTTAGCCACAAACATTGTCTTGGGTACTTGGACGGGTGCTGCAAAAAAAATATTTTTTCTGTAACAAATAAGAGGGTGCTATATTGGTACTTTCTAGACTTTAAAGAGATTGGAGTCTAACTTAACAGCTCATACAAAAACAAGATCTGTTCTGTGTTAAGATTGCGCTCATTATCAATAATCATGTAATAGTTTATTGTAATAATTTTCAAAACTAATAAAGGTTAAACAAATCTACTTATTTGAAATAATTATGTACACAATTGAGAAACAAGACTAACTTGTACAGGAAAACAACCTAAAATGATGAATGACTCAAAAGTTTTTGTCCGTGCATTTTTTTATTCTGAACATAATGAGGGAAGAAATAGAGAAGCATCTATATTCATGTACTTTCAAAATAGATCTGAGAAATCTTGAGGGAATGTGAGGTATAATGTTTACAGTAATGTAATGGATTCAATTACATATTCACATAAAATTACAGAACAGCAAAAGGCATCAAAGAGTGTAAAAGAATGCCTAAACACGTCTTGCAATATTATAATGAACAAAGTAAAGTTGTTTCTTAAACATGCATATGCATGTGTAAAAAAGCACCATAACTTCTATCACAGTATAGAAACAAAATGTAATCTTTCTTTCTTACATTTTGCATTAGAGCTACAAATTTCACAATACCCTGAAAAACGAACACGCACACATTCTTTATATTCTCAACAGGTATGAGATTAAACAAGGTTCCAGTTTCCACTTCAACAAAAATGAGCTGGTACATGTAAATGACACTTACGTTCCTTGATAAATCTTTTGAATAAGGCACAATACACTGAACTCTTCTCGGTGAATAACACTAGGTAATATTGAATCTGACCAAGGTAACGTTTCTGATCCATTCCAATGTATTGAATTGAGTACCTTTTCCTCCTCGTAACATTTTTGTACATTTCTTAATGAAACATAATACCATTGCATCAGTAGAGGTTAAACTGTGCTGACCTTGTTATTGGGACATTAACAAATTAATCAACCAAATGTTGTATTTCAACAGACAGGTTACAAGGTTTAATTGGGTTTACAGTTAACATGTTATCCTTTATCCAAGTGACGTTTTTTTCTGTGATGCTATTCCTTTAAGGAGACATAGATATATTCAGCTTCAGAGAATTTTGGGTTAAGGGCACATAATTGAGGTAGTTTTTGATGTATTACTACTGCCACGGAAATTTGAAGTTCTACTTACTGTGTACGTTGAAAAAACAATGATCGCATGTCCCCATTTAAACCTTCATAGAAAAAGCAAGAGTGACACCATCAAGGTCCAAGATCTTCAACTCTCTCATGTTAGTGGAGGAGTGCATGCATATTGGATGTCATATTTCTCTCTGAATATAAGAAATCAACAGATGCACAAAACTTGGCAATAAGCACCTTAGCTCTTGAAGCTGTTTGTGTGAAATTGACCTTTGTAAAAGAATAAGTATAGCTTAGTAGGGAAATATTAATAAGCAAAAAGCCACATCCGTGGCACAGGGGCTTTCAAAGGTGGCTCTCTGACGTCACTAGTGTACCTATTGACCTTATGTCAACAATGGATTGAATGGGTATTGTCCTTATGTCAACAGTGGGTTGAATAAGTATTGTGAATACCATGCACCTGTGTCAATAATGTATTGAAATCCAATTGAATAGTCCCCCTGCTGTATTGTGTAACACGTTTAGCGTCAGTACCACGCCTGGTGTCAATAAGGTATTGAAATTTGAATTGAATACCTATTGCGTGTAATCCACCTGTGTCAATAAGCCATTGAAATTGGATTTGAATGCATGTTGTATGTAATCCACCTGTGTCAATAAGCCATTGATGTTGGATATGAATGCCTGTTGTATGTACTCCACCTGTGTCAATAAGCCATTGAAATTGGATTTGAATGCATGTTGTATGTAATCCACCTGTGTCAATAAGCCATTGATATTGGATTTGAATGCCTGTTGTATGTACTCCACCTGTGTCAATAAGCCATTGAAATTGGATTTGAATGCCTGTTGTATGTACTCCACCTGTGTCAATACGTCACTGAAATTGGAATTGAATACCTATTGTATTCACCCCACCTGTGTCAATATAATGAGAAGATGTGGAAAAAACCCAACATTTTGAATGGAGGTTGAATGGGTATCGTATTCAATCCACCTGCGTCAACAGTGGCTCCACTAGGTATTGTATTCAACCCGTGTCAATATAATTATAGGGTGTTGAAAAAAACTCCAACTGAATGGGTATTTGAATTCTGATGCAGCAGTATCAATACAGATTTTATAAAAATAAAATTGAATGGGTATTCATCAGGGGTGGAATAGTTATTATACTCTTCTTAGCCAATGCCAAAGCAAATCAAAACTACCCAGCACTATAAATTGATGTCAAATTTTATCACCTCGCATTCACTCATCATCCAGCTTCCACCGTGACTACTTCTATTACTTAAGTATGGCAACTTCTATCAAGCGAACTTCGACTGAAGTCCTAGATGACACCGGTGACAAGAAGATGTACAAGCCTAGGGTTGTTAACTTGTCTGAAAAAGATCTAATGAAGAAAGTTGACCAAGATGGTCATTTTAGGGAACATTCTAGCAGGTGTAAGGTGAGCGACCTACCCAAGAATCTGTTGCTCCACATTACCTCAGTCGATGAGATGAAGTTTAAAGGGGAAAGCTTGTGGAAGGTTGAACTAACACCAGCTGTTAAGAAAGGGGAGGATGTCATCTATGACATCTTACTGAATGATCACTACACAGAGGCGCTGGAGTCATCTACACACCTACTCTTCATGGGTCAGGGCCGCTCCAAGAGCAACAGAACGTTTAACAAACTGCAGTTCTTCTGTTGCTCCGATGACAAAAGTGACCAAGTGGACGATGAAGAACCAATGACCCAGACGTTGTCATAGGTGAGCAATAATTATTTTACCTTATGGTGTTAGTATCATATTTTGAACAATCGTACTTCAAATAAGGTAGTCTAAATAAAAAAAATCCAAAGTGGTTTCCATGTTTTCAAACCCCCACAGTGTAACGTTATTAAACAAGGTTCTATTTATCACGTTAAGCCTCTTGCGCATGAGGCAACCTAACATATAAGCACCAGCCAAATTCAAATGTGTTAAAATGTTAGAGGTTTCGACGTACATAACCACATTTCCATGATGTAGAATTCATGAAAACCGTAGTAACAAAATACACACTGCTGATCCCTGTTTTCAAGCGCGAACATAGCTAAAGCAGGTCTATAAAAAAAAAATCAGTACCTCCGCTATTCAAAGTTTACACCAAAACTAAGCTGAGATACTCACGCTCATAATGTTAGACTTATTGTTGATTTAAACAACACTTTTTACTCCATGGGGAAAGTTTGAGAAACATATAGGTTGCACTTTCGTAACACTGGGTTGCACCGGTGCAAGTAACGAAGTCCTAAATCTAGTCCTTACATGTGTGTATATTTTTTTCGCAAGGTTTTCTATGTGTAAAATAGATCTATTACATCCAAGAAACTATGTAATAGCTTTTGGTAACTGGTGACTATACAAGAGAATAATAAATTCTGTTGTGAAATCTACTTCTTGTTATTATGAAAATGTGATATATTTTATCTGTATATGTGACTAATGTTATTCTTCTTTACTTCAGTTCAACGGCCAGAGACAACAGATTGACATCGGTCGTGTTCCAGTTGCACTGAACCTCACTTCGAAACTAAGGCAATTGAACGATGTGATTAGACTAATGACAATCAAATCGTGTGTCATCATGAGAAGTGTTCCAAGGAAATTGTGATCTCTCGATGTGAACTTTGTAAAACGTTATCAAAGATTGTTAATAAAAAAATGTGGAACACGGAACGAATTTTCTTGGTCTTTTTCTTCACAAAGCAAATCTCGAGTTAAGTTTATACATGTACCTAATATTTACTTAAGGCATATATTTAACTCGAGAGATATTTTGTGAACCCTTTCTAGCCTTGCAGTATGTTCGGAGTAACCTATTCAACAAACATTGAATAGATCGGTATGTAAAGCTATCGAGTGCCTGTCTGTATCTAGTGGACCGCCTTACCACTTCCTCAGTTAGTTAAGACTGTAGTGGTGGGTTTATAGAGGTTTAGAAAATGATCTATTGACCTAGGTTCAACGTACGCACTTTGACACTTTGTCCCGAGTATGTCAATTCTACACTCGTGCAGTTGTGTTGACAGCATGTTTGCTTTGGATTTACTTGTATGTGTATAAAAGTCTGTTGACATAACCCACATAAGGAACAAATCTCTTATGATTAATCGCGGCTGTCGAGAATCCACTTGTGAAAGTCTGCGCGCGCGCGCGCGCGCGCGTGTGTGTGTGTGTGTGTGTGTGTAGTTGAAGGAGTCCAATCCACAGTATGTGACTTAAAGGGGTCTAAGTGAAGTGTAACCTTCGCACGATGAGACTTTTTGTCCCGTGTATATCAATGCTACACTCGTGTAGTTGTGTTCACAACATGTTTGCTTTGGATCTACTCGTGTATGTCTAAAATATACCACCCGAGAGTCTCTTGACATAACCCATATATTTTTTGAACAAAATATCTTATAAAATCATGGCTGTGTTGATAACCTTTACTTGTGAAAGAGGGCATGTTATATATTGTGCACGTCACAATCTACGCTCTTTGTCCTGCAGTGAGTGTCAGGAGGAGACCCAAAGCAAACAAGATACAGCGTAGTAGGTGTTATGAAATGAGTCTCTCAGCACAGTTTTGTACACTGTTCAATTGTTCAGTGGAAATACCCACAGGGTCACTGCTCGCATACTATCGTATTTCCCCCAATACGACCCTGACAAGTTTTCTTGAGTCCCCTATACGATCGTAATACAACATTTTAGATATTATTGAAAGAAATACGACAGTATCAGTCTCCGATTGGGTCTATTAATATGGAAATAAACACAAACATACATGGATAGAGGATACATCATTAGCAGAGGACATTTTTTTTTTTTCACCACATCACTCAGGTTCACTGTTTACAGATTTAATCTGTCGGGCACACGTCTCAGTCGTGTTGGTCTCCCCACAAGCCGACGCACATGATCCTCCTCAGGTGGTGGAGTTGTTTCCATCAGATGTCGCCCCAGATCCGCGGCATCATCTTGTAGGAGCGCTTGGTCAAGTCGACAGGCACCGATATCTGTTGGCATGGACGTTGGGTGAGGAGGGCGAGAGGTGACGACAGTTGACACTGACGTTTGGGTGGTGGTGACGGTGAGTGGTGAGACACCAGCTGACATGATGGGGGTCGTAAGGATGGCGGTGGTGTGTGTTGAGGAGCCCGAAGCGTGTGTGGAGGTTTTAGGGGTTGGACTAAATAAGAAAGCATCAGTGGCCAGATCGCTGAGGGATGGCACTTGTCTGGCCTGGGTGAGTGAGTGAGTAGCCTGGCCTGGGCGAGAGGATGAGGCGGGTGTTTCGCTGAGCACAGCCAGGTCCGACACTGGGTCAGAGCGACCGGAGGAGGCAGGTGTTGACTTTGATGTGTGGCTGATGGGAGTGAGTGAGTGAGTCAGGGTCGGGGCGAGCGGGGGAGGGGGGTGTTGACACAATGGCATCTAGCATTGACGGGAAAGAGGGAATCCGGAGGGGTGATGGCAGGAGCGGGGATTGCAGATGGGAAAGGTCTGGATCATGGGAGGGGTCAGGTGAGGGAAGAGTGGTAGTGACTGAGGTGGGTTGAGCAAGAGAGACTGGAGTGGGGTGATCAGATGTGTGGAAAAGAGAGGGTGTGGGAGAATGAGTCATTTCGAAAGCGAGAGGGTTTGTTGCAGATAGAAGCAGGGGTTGGGAAGGGATAGGTCTAGGGAGGGGTGGCAGAGGAGGAGGGATTGGAGCACGCTCCACTGGCTGCTCATACAAGTTGTGCTGGTGACGTCTACGACAGCGTCTGAGTATTGCTTTCCTAAATCGGAAGGCAACACCAGACGCAATCGCGACGACACCAAACACCACCAATGAGATCACAGTCGCTCTAAGCGACCCCACATCTGAAAAAACCGAAAAGAGACAAAAATAGAAAGAAAGAGAAAAAAGAAGGGCATATGTCATTTATATGATCCATAGGACGTATACGATATGGATATTAATAAGTGATAGGTTACACACTACTACTTTGAACAGTTTTTAGATAAATCGGACTTTCAATATGATAATCATTAACATGACGTTGACGTCGTCCCTTCCATTTTTTATAAACGAAGAATGATGAAATTGCAATCACTATTGTAAGTGGTAAACTGATAATACCTCCTATTAGTTTAGTAATTTCTGTTTCATCATCATCGTCATCGTAGTTTCGGGTAGAGCTGGGGGCTGTAATATTGTAAGAAGTTAATGAAGCGTTAGCAGTAGCAATAGCAGCAGCAGTAGTGGAGGCTACAGTACAAATACTAGAAGCAGCAGCAGCAGTAGCGGAATCAAGAGAAGTTGTGATTTTAGTGAATGTGGTAGTGGTTGGGGTGGTAGTAGTCACAGTAGTAGTAGTAGTAGTAGTAGTAGTAGCAGCAGCAGCAAAAGCAGCAACAGTAGTAGTAGTAGTAGGTGTTGTTGTTATTGTTGTTGTTGTACCAGCAGTAGATTTTGCAGTAGAAGTGTTTTTGTAAGTAGTGAGAGTTGTTGTTGGCGTTGGTGTTGTTGACGTTGGTGTTGCCGTCATTGGCGTTGGCGTCGTTGACGTTGTTGATGTTGTCGTTGCTGACGTTGTCGATGATGTTGGTGTTGATGTTGGTGTGGTGTTTTTGACGTTGTTGGTGTTGTTGTAGATGATGTTGATGTTTTTGTTGTTGATGTTGTCGTTGACGTTGCTGTTATGGTCGAACGTCTACTTTCTGAAAAATGTTAATGAACTTTACTGCATGCGTATCACAGGTACATCGCATATTGTTTATAATCATAGAATAACATTACTTGTGTTGCTCTCACACTGTCCACGATTAAAGATTAAAACAAAAAACACGAAAATGAAATGGTACTATAATCAATGAACATTTTTTTTTCGTAAAATGCAACTGTGTTGTATTCTGGTGAAACAAATATATACTTTGATTAAACTAGTTAAGACCTAACAATCCAAGGGTGGTTTGTTTCATACATGGATAACGTGTGAATTACTCTTCGAATAAACAGTAGACGCACGCTTTGACACATATTTAATCATTTGCATGTACTTTTTGTTTTTACCTTCACAAGGCCGACCATTGATGGAGACCCTTTCCACGTCTCCACGAAGGTCTCCACACCTCACACCTTCTCCAAGAATTGACTGAAACAATATCATTTTTTATATATTTTTACTATTTAAAAGTAAATAAATAAAAACAAAATAAAAAATTTGTCTTGCATTTCATCAACCCTCCAGTGTAGTCATGCCTCAATTAATCACATCGCACATGGCGAACACTCAACACATTCACCTGTCGCATTTAAGCTGAGGCGCAATGTGAGGATTTCGGCTACTGGTGTGTACGCTTGAATTATTTCATCATACAATAAATATTATCGGATGGTGTTCCCCTTTTGATGAGAGTGTTGGGAAAAAATTGTTTGACTTTGCAACAAAATGATGTAGCTGAACGAGTAGTATTGAATAATAATACAGTAAAACATGGATATAACGAACTCCATGGAACCAAGGAATTTAGTTCGCTATATCCATTGTTCGTTATTCACATTTGACCACCATATTAGGTTGAAGAGATGAAGACACATTTATATGCTGCGTCTACAAATCTTTATTCTTGTTTATTGACATAGCATTAAAACTCTGACACAGAGACTAAGACTTAAACGTATTCCTTTAGATTCATTCTTAATATGTTGAATAAATACTTACCTTGAGCCGTGGGAAGAGACTCATGTCTATTTCAAGTCGATCCCTTTTTCCCGTTAGCCAAATACTGCTAATTTTCAGGTAGGGGGTACCATGTAAGTGAGTGTAGGTACCCCCGCCGGCCCTACACACAATTTGTCGTGGGGTGAAGCTACAAAACTGCCCATTAAAGGACGTAGCATTCACCCCAACGAACAGCAGGATAAGCAGAATCGGTAACATGCTGTCTTCTTAAATGCAATACCAAGAATGACCAAATTAAAAATAAAATAGCCCCAAACCCGTCACAACCCATCATAGCTTTCATGGAAAGCACGTGCATGGGGAGCGGTGTCCTTTTGATCTCTTTATCTTTAAGGATCAATGTGTGACTCTGTTTCCATCATCCAACACATTCATACGATTGCCCCCATAAACTTGTAAGTACATTGTTTCTATCCAACAGTCCTATACATTGTATCTATGTTGACATAAATGTCATTACCAATTTAATTTATCGAGCGTAGGTGAAACACATTGTACCGTTGTCTAGTGGGGCCAAATTTTCTTCTTTGTAATCATGTTCTGGTCAAAACCATGTGTGGTAATGTAGACATGAATTATTGTTTGGGATCTCAAACTAATTTGATAATTTAATCTCTCAACACTACACCTCCTACCTCGGATTCATATAATGTTTGTTTAGGACTGTAATGTAAATGTCTCTTGTACATTGTGTATTTCGGTGCTAAGTATATTTGAACAAGATGTTTATATATGTTACTTTCGCTTATACTGTATTACAGAAAATTGATTAAATATATAGCCTTTAAAAGGATACTTTCGTGCAAGAAATAATTCAAGCGTATTAAGTGCGTATTTGTCGCAAGTGAAGTCATGTTCACTTTTATCGTATACAATGGACTCTGAAACATGCTGTACAATCCCTACATTTTTATCCGCTCCCAAAAGCGTCGAATTGTTCACAGCCCCACTGTATATTAATATATCTGTATAGTAAAACTCTATGAAGATGGGAGCGAGAAACAGACTATAAACTGTTCCACTGTTGACTCCGCGAGTCCCACTATACTCCCTATAGTCCATATCAGAAAATGAAGTATGATATTATTCGGGAATGCAAAGATTTGGAATATATACAGTGTAAAACGTAGATGTAACGACCTCTAAAACCAAGCACATACGACCAGTAAAACTCATTTCTATAGGTTTGGCAAATACTTTTAATAATGATGATTATTTTCACTTTTTGTTAACCGAAATCGGAAAAAAAGTGACCAATACGACTTCAGTAAACGTTTTCTCATGGTCCCCCCCCCCCCCCCCCCCCCCCCCAGAAGTAATTAAATCACAAATTTCGACCGGAAAAATACCAAACTAATTAGCACTCACCATAAAGACATCTAATTTGACATGATTTGCAGGTGTCAGTCTCCCACCGAAGAAACATCTTATTTACAACTCGACGATATGTGTTATATCATATTACTTGCAAATATTTTCATAAGTTTGGATAAGTAAATAGCTGATAAGTACACAAGTTTGGTGAGGCTCTTGAAATTTTACTTATCTAATATAATATACATGTCTTCATACTTACATTAGTTTAAGTGTTGATATCTGGTGTTAAATTCTTCTGTTGCTTTTGCTGCAGCCACTTCGGCTTCGCCCTTGTGAAGAAGGGCTACAGCATCCTTGATTTCACTGACATCAAGTATTGATATGATCGCACAGTTTTTCGTTTGTATAGACAGAGTTTTTTGATATCTGTCTAAACTAAACAGGTGATCATCAATCACCAAAGTCACAAGACCACAGTAATTAGAGTTGACTGGTGAAGCTTGGTGCATACACAATTCATCCAAGAAGTAGGATAAAATTGATGTTAGTTGGGATGAAACTCGCTCCCCTAAAATTTGATCAGTTTGAATGTTATTCCCAAGTAGGAATCGGAACGCTGTTTTTGAAGAGTTAACAAGTAGCTGGAAGCTCATGGTTGGTCAGAAGAGATATGAGATGAAACTCTCGGTAGAAAGTCTTTTTTTACTATCAAACTTCAATGTTTAATTTACACACCAAAAAATTTCCGTTCTACGCATTCTATTATTTGAGAAAACGTTTCTCTAGTAAAAATCCACCCATGACTAATATTTACTTTATAAAACATTCTAACTATAAAACATACACCCTTACTTACATTTAGTCACGCAACCCCCACGTTAAACTTTTTGAAGTGTATAAAAACTGTTTACTTTTTTTTTTGCAAGGAGAAGACATATGTTTATATTCTCACGACATCGGTGCAACTTCGTGAAAGTACGGTGATGAAGGTGTGACAAAGCGAAAAGAGGAAAGAATTTTACGTTTTAGATTTATTGTTTATAGACCATCTCCTTTGCGTTTACATAAACTTTATGTAAGGAACAAGTATGTCAGAGGTTGGATCAAACCATACAATCATGTACTAGAAGTGTTTTCCATGGCATTATTTCACGGACAATTGTAAACATCTCTAATGGTTTGCCTAAACAAATTAAACTCGGTTTTGTCAGCCCTCCCCTTCACTAAATATATTCATTGAATTTCATGATGAAAATGTGTGACGAAAAACCAAACATTGAAACCCTCCCAAACCTTGTATGTTTCTACAAGAAATGAAATATGTCGAACTCGAGTACATGACTGATTTGGAAAAACATTCGTCAAAACGCATTCATCAATGTAAACACGAGGGGTGGAAACGGTGCATAGTCCACACATTGTTACGTTTGAGGGGATTCTCGAGGAATGAACCTACAAACCTCGACACATCTTTATGTAAGTTTTAATCCATATCAAGTGCATCACTCTTGTTGTTATGGTTGTCGTTAATTTAGAACGCTCTGTCAGAACTCTGTGTTTTGGCAATACATTGAGTATGTATGCCTACTGTGTCAACACAGCCAACTCCATTCTGAACAGTTAACCTGAGGCTCTATACGAGTGTGTCAATATGACGAGAGGCAGTAAGACTCTCCACAGTGCACTGTACGTGTTCAATTCGTGTTGACTCAACCATATACGTGTGTTTATATTGTTATGAATTCATTTACTATTTGTCGTAATATCCTAATCTTTTTGACTAGACTTTCCAACAGCATGACACTCGATCTATTCCGATGTGTCAGTGTGGCGAGGCAGGAGACTAGCGTTCTCTGTCATGTGAGGTTCTTCACTAGTGCACTGTACATTCTCAATGAATATTTCACTCAGTTATACACGTGTTTATGTCTGTAGGAATTCATTAACAAGTTGTCAAAATATCGTAATTTTTTTTTTTTTCGTCAGTGTGAGGTTCTCTACCGGATGTGTCAATGTGGCGAGGCAGGAGTTTGTCGATCATGTGAGGCTCTCGACTGGTGCTCTCTAAATTCTAAATTCATATTTCACTTAATATTATACTCCTTTATGAAACCAATTACCATTGGTTTCATAATATTGTAATATGTTAGAGAGATCTTGATCATGATCATCATTTTAACCCACCATGTTAATGAACAATGGAATATGCATGAGATTTGATCTTGGTGAAAATACAACACAGAGAAACATATATGTATTATATTTTATTATCCTTTTTTTTTTTTTTTTCAATTACAAACGATTTGTCGCATACAAAAATTTACACCAAGATTTTGACATTCTAAAATTTGTCTAACTTTCCAAAGTCCCGCTCACCAGGAGCGCCAAGACCTGGTTTACTCTTCACTAGCAATCTTTTTGTTCCAGGAACCTCCATGTTTTTTCCACTGATAGTCCTCATGAGACGCTTTGGTACGTGTAAACTGCGCAACACTTTGCGAAATTCCTTGTAAGCACGTGGTATTTTGACCATAGGAGAGTGGAGAATAGCAAAACGAACAAGTTTCACAAGGTTTGAACCTTTTAACCATTTTCCATCTGCCGACATCATTTCCAAATTATCATTCACACGCAGGTCATTTGACTCGATTTTGTTCTTGAGAAAGAGCCACAGAGTCATCAATTTCCCCATCGTTTTTGCTGAAGAAATGTTCTTGAGAAGTCGATCGGAAACGCGTAGCAGAATGTCACTGTTGATGTCTAATTTTTTGCTATTTTCAACGTTGTTCCCTTCTGCTGTCATCGATTGGTCGTTGTTGTCCTCAGACTGTTCAGTCGCTGTCACAGATGCTGGTGTCACTGGTGTCGTTGTCACTGGTGCTATCGATGGTGTCGCTGTCACTCGAGTCTTCTCCGCTGGTGTCTCCCGTTCTTCCCGTTCCGACAACAGCCTCTGGTAGGTGTCCCTCGTCAAGAGAACCATGGGCTTGGTCATGGTCAAGCTTGTTACTGTCTCTCGAGGCAAGCGAATAGTGCTGAAACAGCGACCTTATGCAAGTCCGTAGTATGTAGTGATGATCGATTAGGAGTTGACGTTTTTCACGACCTCCTACTGTCTTGCTCCCTAGTGTCCGAATGAGCTTCTTGTGTCTTCGCAGTTGGGTTTTATGAGCGTCAGAGAGTGTAATGTTTCCTCTCAAAATGTTGTAGATCAAGGTGATAATGGCTTTGAATTGTTCGCTCGAGAGATGGGTGAGCAGCGCCTTCCTTTGTTTTGTGTTTACTTGCTCCAGTGAATGTAGAAATGTCTTTTGTTTCTCCAGCAGATCGGCCATATTGGTTGTTTGGTTAGATATACCAATATTGATATCAATGATACTGTCACAATTGAATTCTTTTACGAACAGTCACAAAGTGGACGGCACTTCCCAAACGATCCGGGATGTCGATACCACGAGTTTTGATGACGCTTTTAAGATTGTTGATAGCCTCCGACTTGTCCACGTACCAGGTGTCACACTGAAGCAGTGTCACTTCTGCTTCTCCAGGCGGGTAAGCCACTGAGATCCAAGAATATTCCTTCTTGTTCATGTCACAGCCAGCGCACAAATGATTTGACTTGGAGAATGAGGTCTGATTTATTTTTATGACTACTTAGGTAAGTACACCGTGCAGATGTCATCCGGGAATATGCTTGTGCGCAATCGTCCGTAGCGTTCGTCGGCGTGTAGGGAAGCATCCACAACGAGATACCCATATTTTTGATGACCATGGCGATCCAATGACGACCTTTGCTTTGTCTTATCTCGGTATTGACGATAAGACCCACACCTCGGGCAAGCATGTTGTCAGGGATGGAGAGTGGTAGGGTATTTTTGGCGTACACGCCCAACACGTGTCTCTGTAAGCTGGAATCGCACTGGACAGCGCACCAAAGCTCCGAAGCCTTCATCTGACGTTCTACTTGACAAACACGTTCCGCGCTTTATCGATCTCAATCAGAGAGTTTCTCTGAGTCATGACAATGCAGCTCAGCGGTTGAGTGAGGGCTGATTTGAACTCCAGTTCCAGCCTCACGTCTCCAGACTTCACCAAATTGAGGTATTCCGAATCGGCGCAAATCTTGTCCAGGTCAAAGACGTAGAGGGCACTTCCCAGGAGAAACTCGCTTCTGCTGATGCCGTTGCCCTTGCCTTCCGCCCACAAACCCATACCATCGAGCATGCTGACATAAGTGGCGACATCGTCCGCTTCGGTCGGCTGACCTGGCACACTGGCACCGTCGACGTAGAGGGTCATCTTTTTCACCATCGAGGATAAAAAATTGTATGGGTTGCGATCGTATGAACCATTCAGAGAGGCCGATTCGACCAAGCCAACGATATAACGGCTGGCCATGGGGTTGGAGACGTTGTCGATGGAATGACTCAGCTGTGATGTCGGGATGCTGGTGACCTTGACCTCGCTCTTCGTGTATGGGTAGAGGGCGTTAGACTTTTTGAACAGGGAGTTGAAGATCAGAGCGGGGTTGACTTTGACTTTGCAGACATGCAGGTAAGCATCCAGGAGATGCACTTTGAATTCGTGGCTGGTCACGCTGGTGATCAGACAGAATTTGGGTTCTGATCTATACATTTTCACGGTCATGTCCACTTCGTTGATCAAGTGACGGTTCATTTCGAAGATGTCTTCGAAGATGGGACCCGACATGGTCAGTTCCTTGCTTTTGGCGATAAAAGAGGCACGTGTCATCATTCCATTGTTGACCGATCCCGTGACGTCACTGCTTTCCAAGTCCGCATTGCTCACAGCGTAGTCCTTGTAGAACAGCTGTGAGGTCAACTGCGTGCTTTTGGCTTCTGCATCGTACCCGAGCAGAGCTTTCATCATGCTCTTGTAGGCATAGTGGTTGTTGGTCGAAGACACCAGCTGATTCTGCAGGTAGACAGACGTTTGAGAAAATAGCGCCGACATAAACAAGTTTATGGGAGCCACGTTTTCATCTTCTGCCAACGACGTGGTGCCGTCGGCTTGAGTGACCTTGACCTTCACGTGCAGACGGGTCCTTTTCAGATCGATGTAGTCGGCTCCCGAATTGGACACGTGAAACTCCAGCGGGCTCGTGTCGTTGATTTGACTCAGAGGCCTCACGTTAACGAAATAATGCTTCTGCACCGAACTTTGATAAGGCGGAAGTGAAAACAAATTCAACGCTTCGGGAACCAGTTCCTCAAAGTCCCCGTCGTTTATGAGAGACATGCTTTTGGTTCTCTTTTTAACTGAAAATGTCATCTTCTCGCACGGGAGTGCACTTGAGCGCTTTGGCGGTTTTCGAAGGGACGATGGAGGTAGTGTTCTCGGTTCGACGAATTTTCTTCGTTGTGACGCATCTCTCGCCCGCTTTGCGTTTTATAGCCTTGGCTCTCTTGTCTTTGGCTTCGGCTCTGTCTACCTCGCTTTGAGATTCCGATGTCACGTGCATAGTGACGTCAGTGGTTGTTTGGGGTTGCGTTGATCCTGCTGCCTGACGTCGAATTGGAATCGCCATTTTTTTGGCTTTCCCGTAAAGTAGATTCGAAGTCTTCCTCACGTGTTTGTTGTCAAAATAGTGCTTGAACTTGGCATAGTCAGGAACGTACAGCGGACGAGACTCCATGATGATATATGATGTTGTTGGTAGTAAATTACTCCACAAAAGGATATCGTCTCAAGTGAAGTGTGGCGTGGGTCTCCTCTGACAAGAATGAAGCAACGGCAGTGTTTTCACTCCTTAAATACAGTTCAATGTTGTCCGTTTCTTTCAATTTGACACGCATGCACATTTCAGTGCTAAAGGTGTACGTAGGACCCTGTCTCAAATCGATCCGTCTCAGTAAGTTCAGCTGAGTCTCTCCCACCAACGAACTGTCGCAAAGATTACACAAAATATCCACGTAGGGATCTTTGACCTTACTCATGTCTATGGACCCAAAGTTCAACTCCATCAAGGACACCACCCAGAATCCGTCAAATGTCAGTCTCTAGTTGAGTTGCACACGAAAATGATAGGGCGTGTTCCCTGTGAACGATGTGGTTTTGGAGTCTGAGCTTTTGAGAAACACATACTTCTCCATGACAATCTAATTATTATTTTTTTTCACACTTCTTTCAGTTCACTTTCTGACACGTAGGAGTCAAATTTTTTGGGCCAGCCAAGCCAGCGCACCAGGGCGTAAGTCTTTCCCTTCACCTTTTTCCTTTTCAGGACTTTCTCAACTTGCCACAACGCGTCCTCCCCTTTGTCGACCTTCTTCAGCTCGTTTGCATAAAAGGACCCTGTCAAGGGTTCGTCGTGGAAATCTTTGAGTTTGTACTGATGAAACCCTTGTTTCCTGTAGCGTCGAGCCACTTTGAAAAGCTCCTCTGTCCACTTCAGATCGAGCACTGTGTTGAAGGGTCTCCTGAGATATGAGATGCGAACCAGATCACCTACTTTAAATAGATATCTCTTAGGTCTACTACTGAATTTGTTGCTACTGCTGCTGCTGCTGTTGTTGAATTTCTTCCTCAAGGGTTCGAGGTAGACGTGATCCCAAACTTTCACCTCGTTCTGTTCGGTGACTTGTGCAGGCGACAGATGAGGTAACGACGAATGCAATGTGTGATTGTAGTTGTCCACCAATTTGGGGAGAACATCCAGGTAATGTTTTGTGTTTTTGTGCGTCATATATCGAGTGATCAAGGATTTCAACGTCCTGTTGAACCGCTCCACGTAATTGCTTTTGATGTTTTCATTGCGTGCAATCGTGTGGGTTATGTTTTCCTTTTCTAGAAACATATTAAAAGCCCCTTTGAATTCGCTCCCTGCATCTGTTCTCACTTTCTCAGGTCTCCTTTCTTTAATTATTTCCTTGAAAGCCTTCAACACGGTCTCAGGTCTCTTGTTTACCAAAGGTGAAACAAATGCATACCGTGAAAGAATGTCCAAGGTCACCAGCAAGTATCGAACACCATCATTCCATTTCGTGTATCTAGACATGTCTGCTAAATCAACGTCAAACATTTCGTCAAGAGAATGCACTCTCACTTTCATTCTTTTAAAGCGGTATCTTGGAGGCCTATGTAAGCTGTAAGCATCTTGATTACTGACAAACTTTTTCACACGACGTAGTGTGCCTTTTGATTCACCCTTATCTCGCAACACACTACGAAGTTTCATAGGTCCATAATATGCCCCTGGTCTTTGTGGATTGAAATAATATTCTTCCAACGCCTTATCAGAATCCACATTCTTCCTCTTACTCTTCTGAGAACTCATGGTTGAATGAAAAAAGTTAAAGATGAGATCTCATAATATAATGGAAATAAATTGTATTTATTTTATTTTTAATCTATTATATTTTTATGAGTTTCTCATGTGCCGAAAGACTCTGAGTTGAGTGGTGTAATAATCATACACCAAGCTTGCTAGCAAAATAACACACTTGAGGACAACAGACTTCATTCAATTCAATTTGAATATTGGTTGCATTTACTCTTGAAATTCGAATTGTTTGTTTACACCTTGTGCAAGTTGATTCAGAACGTGATTGAATGAGAGAAGCAAGACTGAATGATATAACGTAATGAAAACACAATGTGAAAGTAGGATTATTCTTTTATTCCATTGCTTCCCTCTCCCCTCTTAGATGACACATACACAATATATACAGGATAAAACAAACAACAAAATAAGTTTTCACAATAATGACACAGTGATATCATAGTCATGTACATATTTTACATCCTTTTCTCCAATTTCAACATTTTCACAACGCGTTCTTTCAGTCCAACTGTCCATTCAGGTGTTTTAAAATGAGTATCAAGATAATCTTTGCATTTATACAGAACCAGGTTAAAGTCTCTCGTTTCTTGCAAAGATGGGTCCTCTGTCACCAGCTTTCTCCAGTTTTCATGAACCTCTGCATCGTCGACCTCTGACAGTGACATGTTAAAGTATCTCTCCACGAGGTCCTGCTCAGACAAGTCACAACTGTGCACATGCTCACCTTCCTCTTCAAACATACATCCAAAACAGAGTTCTTGAGACAATCGTCTGATGATCTTGGTGACCTCGAGACAATAACACAAAGTCAACAAGTTTTCGACGAGTTTCATCTTCTCCCCCATGGCAACTTCATCAGCCGATAGTGCCCAGCGAGATTTTTTTATAATAATTCGCTTGGTCACATTGCAGTCATCTCTAAACTTGCGTTTGGCATCATTCACACAACGATCACGGTTCCAAAACCAGTCCTGAGATTGTACAATCACGGGTTCACTCAGAGCGTGAGGCATTCTCATGACCTGCTTCCACGAGTAGTAAGTAGATCTGACCTTTCTTCCTGCCATGTTACACACCACAGAGGAGCACCACAACTGTTGTCAACGAGGGTGGAGAGTAACTACTGATGCGCAAACACACTCTTTATATTCATAACTGTCGAATTATTATAAACTGATTGGACAGAAAGAAAAAAAAGTTAAATGTTTGTCACCTGTCTTTCATGTGATTGGATACATGCATCAGAATTATTTTAAACTGAGTGGATGAAAAGGTTTAAATGTTTATCACGTGTGTTTCACGTGATTGAATACACACATCCAAACTGGTATTGAAAATGACACTTGTTACATGATATAATAGGATCAACTATAAACAGATGTAATACAAACATGTATCATATTGCATTATCATTAGAGATTTCTTACCACTCTGCTCTCCATTCGTTCTATTCTACTCAGTGTTAAGAAACATCTATTTCTATATTCCACGTCCTCATAAATGAGCGTGTAAATGTCAGCAAAGTCTAGATTTGCGCCAGCTCTTTGCGCTCTCGCCTCCTGAAGTATACTGTCATGGGAGATTTCTGCCAAGGCTTCATCGAAATAGGTGTCCACACATTCTTTCGGATCCATCATGAGACACTGATGATGGCGCTGGGACGGATGATCGATCTTACACCCATAACATCTGTTGACGCGCATCTCATTTACTCTCATGATCAAACGATCTACATATATTCCCTCGAGAATAGCCTCAAACTGTTCTCTTCCAGGGTGAGCTTGTGCTTGCTTGGTCCCACTCATTATGTGAATATAACAAAATAACATTATGAGATATGTTCCTGTGTTTAATTCCATTTGTTATTAAGAACACACATTTTGTTTGTTTTGTTTCATATGTTTTTTTCTCTACAGTTTCTATCATGCAAGTTTTGTTTCAGTTTTACACGTTTATAATTTCTGACATGCAATTTTAATTTCGAACATGCAAGTTTTCGTTTCTGTTTTACACATTTTGATTTCTAACATACAATTTTTAATTTACAACATACAAGTTTTGTTTTTCGTTTTACACATTTTTAAATTGCTGACATACTTCGTTTTACACATCACGTTGTCGAAGACACAGGAACACTGTCACATGCTGATGGAGAGGTGGAAAGCTTCCTGTCATGATGTTCTTCCATTTTTTTTTTGTTTGTTTTTGTTTGCTAGACACATATTGTAACTTTAATCTTGTTTTGCCTAAATGGGATTATAGCCGTAAGGACGGGATTCTATACCATCTGCCAAAAGATAACGTTTGTCATCTTGTGGAGTCAGGGCTAATTTTGTCACTCTGTCTGTATAGAGTGTGTTCTGAATAGAACGGATCTGATGATAAGAAGCTGTGCTTTGTTTGTGTTTGAAAAGGCAATCTTTAAACATCTGGTGACGAAGATGTTTTTTGACGAACACTTTTTGCACTCCTTTGGCAGTGCGTTTCTCGACCCGTTCACACTGAGTTTTGTCAAAAATGAAACTATAGTTTTTGGGACGAAGCCCAACAAACTCTCTGATAGTCTGACCACCCACTTCGTCTTTCATCAAACCAATGGCTTTGTGTCTTTCCATGGAATGAAGTGGATGGTTCTTAGGGTAGTTTGAGGTGTTAAAGAGATGAGGATTGGCTAACATAAAATCTTGAGGGTCTCGAAGGGGGGTACCCACTGGGGACCGGATTTGATAAAATAAACTATCCGTGTCCGTCATGCAAACCCGAACATGGTTGCTGGTGTATTCCTTCAACATCACGTTATAGTGGAAATCGTAAAGGAGTCTCTTTGCATGTTCCAAAATGGTGAAGCCCACAGCCACAGGTTGGTTCAAAGTCACGACACTCTTTCCATGCACACCACAACCAAGTTTTCCGAAAAGATACTGACGCTTTTGAAATTAGGCTTTGCTGTAAACCTCCTCAGCCTTTCCTCAGTGGTGATTAATTCAATTTGCTTGTAATTTCTCACATTTTGCAATTGTTTTGCATACACGGCATTCGAAAGTAATTTAAACAAATCTTTCGAAAAGTCATCTGTGGCCTCTTTTCTTTTTTCTGTGTTAAAGTCGATGTAAGGCTTCAACCATTTGCATTGAGTAAATTTCAAAATTTTGTGTACCTTTTTCAGTTTCAAACCCAACTGCAGATACTGCTGCAAAGTTCCAAAGTAGACAACATAATTTTGTTTGTCTTTTAGGGTGGTGAAGAGTTTGGACCCTGTGGGTGGCTTCTTCGTATTCCTTCGCCCTAACATACCTAACTCGGCGAGCAGATCACGGTGATAGGGCGACAAGTCTTCGAATGGAATGCTTTCCTTGGTGGGGGCAAGTGGCAAAGTTTGGTGGACAGAGTGAAGATCACGGGGATACTCCAAATCACATTCTACAATGTAACCTACATCACCTTCTGGGTCAAGCTTCAACCAATCCATGGTATTCTTTTCTGACTCATCTACCCATTCAAACTGATCTTGAGGTAACGGACAACTCATGGCTGCACCATACAAATTGTTTATGTCATAATACAACAGATATGATTCAGGTTGGGAAGGGTCAAAATCAAACATGTATTTGTTGTTGGCTTCTGCATACCTATGATTGATACTGGCGACTCCACCCCTTATTGCGTTAGAGACGAAATTATACATGTCAGGATCTGACATGAGGTCAAGTTTCACCCCTGTCATCAAGAGACATGCATCCATGGCCATTCCTGGGAGAGTAAAGTAGTGACATGGATCCAGCCTGTAGTAGCTGAGACACATGTTCCGAAATGCTTCAAACACATCGGTCAGTATCAAAGTGTCAACGCCAACATACAGTTCCATAAATTGGCTCACTGAGGAAATTTGGAAAGTCTGCCAAATGTGATGAGCAAAGGCATACTCTTCTTCCGAAATGGTCTCTTCAGACAAGGAGGAATAAAAGTCGTCACGACTCGGAAATTCTGTCTCGTTCAATTTTTCAAAACTGTCTACATATTCATAAAAGTAGGGTAGCTTTCGGGTCAGCATATCCACATGTTCAGGATAGTTCTTTGCCACGTACACAAATTCCTCTTGTCCTTTTTTCCTCAAATTGTTTGCCAGTGTTTGCAAGCTGGTATTCAAAAATTTGAAACTGTCCAAAAAACGCAACTGATCAATTTGAAACATGATGAAGTGTTCTGAATTTTGACCTATACATGTCAATTTGCGATCAGCAAATAATTCTGCTGCTTGGAGAATCAAATGGTTGTCATATCGTGAGGCATTGTGGCAAATAACATTCACAAATGAGGATTCTTTGTAGTTGACATTACAATGATTGTGGCAAAGACCTCTGACTCGACCTGTCAAATGGTCATGGTCGATGTGTCTGTCTTTGTCTCGTACTTCCTTTCCACAAAGATAGCAATGGGTTTCCGAATCTATGACTAACTTATCTTTGAGGCTCATTTTCATGGGTACAGGGTGGTTTAATATCTCCATGAGGTAGTCGTAATCCTCTAAAAGATGTGTCATGAAATGTTGGGCAGCCTCCTCCCCGCTATAAGTTCTCAACGGAAAAGAATACAGATCAGGTTCCCTGCACACAATCTGGTAACTGTAACCACAAGGAATGTGCTTTTGAACGTGTTGGGTTCTCCCCTCTCTCTCATTAAGTTCTAAAGGAGCCAAGACGGATTCAAAATCTGCATAGATGACAAAGGGGACTTTATTCATCCTAGGATATTGACCCAGTCCAAAAGCTCGAAAAGCTTGGTCTGGTTTAGGCATTTTGATACGCTGTGCTTTGTCATGACAGTAGGGGACATGCTTTTCCAAAACATCTTTCGAACTAAATGTCCACAAACATTTTCTACAAATGGATTTATGGTTACCATCTCCAGGTTTTCTAACCAAAGCTGACAAACTTGAGATCAAAACGTAATGAGAGAGTGGAGATTCATCCTCCTCCTCTGCTTCCTGAGTTAGCAGTAGCAAGTCAATGTGACACTCTTTGGGTAAATGGACCATATTGGAACCGATTCTCAAAGGGAAGATTACATGTTCTTGATTTTCCCCTTCATCTACACCATACACGTTAATGCTGAGATTGTTTGCTTTTTCAAATTTTGAGATGTGTCTGAGACTCATGGGAAATTGGCAACCATTCAAATTGAGCTCGTGTAATTTATCCCTGTAATGAGTCACTTGTTCCCTCACCAAATCTGGTTGCACAGGGAACAGGTGAGCCAAAACACAGTATGCAAAGCACATGTCATCGTCTGTGTTCCTAATGTTTATCAAACAGCGCTTTTTCTCCAATGACGGAGGGAGGGGGAGAAATGAACTACCGCGAAAAGGTTGAAATTTGACCACAGACAATTTCACACTCAGTACCTTTTCAAAATTCAAATTTGAGCTCTCCCCTTCATAGTTATCCATTAATTCGATGATGGTATGGATGGCTTTGGTGTACAACTCGTCCAAATCATCAGCGTCTGTCGCTGGAGACATTTTGGTTCTAAAGTAGGGTTCAGTGAAGGAACTCAAACCGTCGGCATTGGTTTTACTAAATCGAAATTGAGTGCAAAGTGCCCACTTAATGGAACTTTTAGTTTCAAGTTCAGATTTTAAATGTTCAATGATTTCGGGTTGAATTTTCACTAAATAAACGTAGGGATCGTTTCCTTCATCACCCTGGGGCACAACATCAAATTCTCTTACATTCCCATTCAGCGCTTGTTTGGAGCATTTCGTATTTTTCTTCACTTTCCTTCGCTTAGCTGCACCTGCCCCCCTACCACTTTGCTCATGATGAAAATGGACTTGTCTTTTATGATTAGCAAGGGCTTTTGCAGAAGAAAAAGTACCTGAACATGAGTGACAGGAAAAATTTGTACTAGCTGATGAACTATGATGACTTTTTACATGTCTTAGCAATGTATCCTTGCGCAAGAAAACACTGGAACAAAATTCACAAGAGAAAGAAGAAGAAGAAGGATTTTACTGTTGTTGAAATGATTGATAGATTCTCTCTGCTATCTCATCGTGTTGTGATGTCCTGAGAGCATCCATGAACTGCTGGAAAGTGTTGTGTCTCAGGAGAAAAAACATCAATTCTCGATTTGATTCAATTCTATTCCTTTGTTTTAAAATATGCCTAAAGTCATCAAAGCTTGCAAAGGTAATCATTGCCTTCTCAAACAAAATATCAAGAAAGGATGAAGTATCTAAATTATGAATGATGTACACCCAGTTCACTTGGATGCTGGTGAATTCGAGAGGAGTCATTTTATCTACGGAGACTTTAAAAGTATTGAAGTAAATAGTTCAAGAATATGGTCTAGCAAACAATGAAGATGGCTCAAATTAATCTGTAACAATACAAATATAATTGTTATGAATACGATTGAACATGAAAAGTGATATTGATCACAGAAAAAGAAAAACAAGAAGAATAATTACCTTCAATCAGGGAAAATGCTGATACAATTTCAAAATATCCACAATTCCAGTGCAGTTTCGAGCGAGACAAGGGAGTGGTGCTGCTTTGACCTTCACTTCGGAAGGTGTACATACTTATTCCAGAAATACTTGATTAATACCCTAAATTATGCATATAAAACAGCTAGTATCCTGATGCATATGAAAAAAAGTAAGGATTGATTACTTGTATACCACAAGAAAATAAATGTGAAAGGTATTTGAAAAACTGGCGACCCATCTCCTTTTTAAATACAACCTATGAGTTAGCAGCGGCTTCAATTACTGATAGGTTAAAACCACGTGTACCATTAATCATTCACGAAGATCAGAAAGGATTTGGGAAAGGTAGATATATAGGTGATGTAACCTATTATATAATTTATGTTGCACAGTAGTTGTATCAGATACCAGTATACTGTTACTGATTTTGAAAAGGATGTTTTACACATTTTCAACGTTGGGCCAAGCATTCAATATTGGATAAAACTCTTTTCTGCAGACCTTGACTGTAGTTTTTTAGTAAATGGGTTTGCAACCACCCTTTTTCATTGTCCCAGTAGGTTGTCATCAGGGAGGCCCAATATCGCCATATACATTTCTTCTTTGTGCTGACATCTTAGCAATAATGGTTTGAAATAATAGTAGGTAAGGAATTCAAATAGGCCACTTAAAATCTACACTTACTTTAGATGGGTGTGGAAAAAAGTCTCTGTGCTACAGTGAACACCTTATCGTGTTTTGCTAGATATTTAGGTTAAAAGTTAATGCTTGAAAAAACTAAATTGATATGGATAGGGTAAAAAGATAAGGTCTAGATATAAAGTATGTGAAGACTGGAATTTTGACTGGACATAGACACGATTTGAACTACATGGGATTGAGTTTCATGTGGAATTAGATAATATGGTTAGCCTAAATTACACATATAAATTTGTTTAGGTAGAAAAAGAAATGGTTGGTAAAGGGTTAGTGAGTGAATGAGTGACTTTAGTTTTAGGCCACACACCAATATCTAAGGTACATGCCAGTGGTCTGTAAATAAACGAGTCTGGACCAGACAATCCAGTGATCAGTAGCATAAGCATCAATCTGCGCAATTGGGAACAGATGAAGTGTCAACCAAGTCAGTGAGTATAACCTCCTGATCCCTTTAGTCACCCCTTATGCCAAGTATATTGCAAGCATGGGTTGCTGAAAGCCTATTCTACCCTGGACCTTCACGGGTAATAGGGAAAGAGAACATCAACACCAATTGGCGGAAATGTAGTATTAATATGTTTGCTTCTACCTAAAAAAATCTTTGCTTCTACCTAAAAATCTTTGCTTCTACTTATGATTAATCATCTTTTCAGCAGTATACCTACTCCACCAAAGCATATAACAGAAAATTTTCAGAAAAAAATGTTTTCAGTTTATATCGAAGTTTAAACCAGAGAAGGGAGATAATATCACTACAGCCAGAATATGGTGGCATTAGTGCACCTGTTGTGGAAAATTGCACCTCAGAAATTAGGATGGGTTACTAGATTATTTGGTTATTATTAATGGTTAGTCTAAGTGGTCAAACATATTTTTTCAATCTGTAGTGAATGAAAACTATTGCGCCAAACATTCATAACAGTTTTGGGATGTAGATATTGCTATTATGGAGCACACACTGACCTGTTTTGACTCTAAAGAAACAACTACTGAAGACACTGTAAGCAAATCAGTTTGGTATAACAATTCCAACAAAACTGATGGTAAGCCCATATATACTGGACAAAATATGTTTGGGATATTGGTATTTTTATGATTGATATCAGTGTGTCAATAGATAAATACTTCATGATTCATAATTTCAAAATTTACATTTATCCCTATCTATTTTTGTCCAGTATATACTGCAAGGTGGAATAAAAAGGGTATAATATGTCTCAACGATTCTATTGATGAACATGGTAAAATGATATGAGTTTGATGACTAGTTAACAAATCTAGAATTAGAACCAATTTCGTGACCTATCAATGAATTAAACAAGCTATGTTGAGCTATTTAAAAAAAAATCTATAGGAAACATTGAGTGAAAAGGACCAATATTGCCATTCAACATCTCAAACATACACAAACAATAAATCTGTATGTAAGGTACTTAATGAAATTCTGCATGAACCTAATATTACAAAATGTTAGACCTACACAAAGTGGGAAAGTTACCTTGGGAAAACATATACTGATTCAGAGTGGATAAGTGGTTTCTCATAGCACAACGCTTTCACATGGTTTCTGATAGCACAAGGCTATTCTGGTAGTTTCTGATACAACAAGGTGATTCAGATGGTTTCTTACAGCATAAGGTGAATCTGATGGTTTCTGACAACACAATGTTTCTCATAGAACAAGGTCATCTTGAGGGTTTCTGATAGCAAAACGTTCTTCTGATGGTTTCTGATAGCACAAGGTGATTCAGATGGTTTCTGACAGCACAAGGTGATTCTGGTGGTTTCTGATAGCACAAGGTGATTCCGATGGTTTCTGATAGCACACGTGTATTCTGGTGGTTTTTGATAGAACAAGGGGATTCTGATGTTTTTTAATAGAACAGGGTGATTCTGGTGGTTTCTGATAGCACAGGGTGTTTTTGATGGTTTCTTATAGCACAAGGTGATTCTGGTGGTTTTTGATAGAACAAAGCGATTCTGATGGCGTTTGATAGGACAAGGTGATGCTTATGGTTTTTGGATAGCAAAACGTTATTCTGATGGTTTGATGGATAATTATGTCTTTACTGAAGTTGTTCACATACAGACGGGTGTGGCACAGGTAATCAATAGTTAAGTCTCTGGTATTGTCATTCATACACAAATGGGTATTAGACAGATGACATATGGTTAAGTCTCTGGTGAAGTGGTTCATACACAGATGGGTGTGACACAGGTGATAGATGTTTAACTCCCTGCTGAAGCGGTTCTTACACAGATGGGTGTAACTGAGGTGACATATGGTTAAGTCTCTGTCGAAGTGGTTCATAAACAGTTGGGTGTGACACAGGTGACAGATGGTTAGGTCTCTGGTGAAGTGGTTCATACACAGATGGGTGTGACTGAGGTGACATATGGTTAAGTCTCTGCCGAAGTGATTCATACACAGATGGGTGTGACAGAGGTGACAGATGGTTAGGTCTCTGGTGAAGTGGTTCATACACAGACGGGTGTGACACAGGTGACAGATGGTTAAGTCTCTGGAGAAGTGGTTCATACACAGACGGGTGTGACAGAGGTGACATATGGTTAAGTCTCTGCTGAAGTGGTTCATACACAGATGGATGTGTCCCAGGTTATGTTTTTGCAGACGTCATTGAAGGCTTAGGAAGAACTACTTTGAGACAGTGTAAGATGAAGTAGTGACATTTACTCCGGGAAACCCAGACAGTCTTTGTAGTGGCCATGGTGGAAGCACCGTCTCTCGTCCACACATGTCTTACGTTGCGTATTGATGCCTGAGGGCTCCAGGGTCAAGTGTGATAAATTCATGCACAACTTGAAGTGGCAGAGATGACTGACGGTTAAGTCATCCCTGAAGTCCTTCAAGTTGTGCAGGAAATACCAAGCCCTGTTTGCCCGGAGTCTCATCCTTTTCGTCCGCAACGTCGTGTTGAGTACAGGGTAGCCATCCTTGTCAACTGAGCCTTCCCACAACTGACATTGGCTGTTTGGGCCTCCGATGTTAATTCTGCATCTAATCCTGCTCATCAGTGTCTGTATCTCAGTTTCCGTCAGGATCATTTCATACAAAGAACACATCTTAATAATCGTATCTGCAACAAAGACAATGGTAGATTGAGTGAGCGGGTCAAATGCCCGCCATCAAGTCACCTTCACAGTCATCACAGGCTGATTTGTGATTGAAAATAAGGGAAAGGTTATCACATTAAAAGAATTTCAGAACAGAAACAGAAATAAATTCAAGGTATCTGTGTCAGTAGTTATCAGTCAGGGTACCTGTGTCTTTAGTTACCACTCAGGGTACCTTGTCAGTAGTTATCAGTCAGGTTACCTGTGCCAGTAGTTGTCAGTCAGGTTACCTGTGTCAGTAGTTATCATTCAGGATACCCGTGTCAGTGGTTGTCAGTCAGGGTACCTGTGTCAGTAGTTATCATTCAGAATACCCGTGTCAGTAGTTATGCTCCAGGATACCTGTGTCAGTAGTCATCAGTCAGGGTACTTGTGTCTGTAGTTATCACTCAGCGTACCTGTGTCAGTAGTTATCACTCAGGGTACCTCTGTCAGTAGTTATCAGTCAGGCTACCAATGTCATTAGTTATCACTCATGGTACCTGTGTCATTAGTTATCATTCAGGGTACTTGTGTCAGTAGTTATCAGTCAGAGTACCTGTGTCAGTAGTTATCATTCAGTGTATCCATGTCAGTAGTTCTCTTCCAGGGTACCTGCGTCAGTAGTTATCATTCAGGGTACCTGTTTCAATAGTTATCATTCAGGGTATCTGTGTCAGTAGTCAAAAGTCAGGTTATGTGTGTCAGTAATTATCCTGCAGGGTACCTGTGTCAGTAGTTATAATTCCAGGCACCTGTTTCAATAGTTATCAGTAGGGTGCCTGTTTAAATAGTTATCATTCAAGGTATCTGTGTCAGTAGTCACCAGTCCGGCTATTTGTGTCAGTAATTATCACCCTGGGTACCTGTGTTAATAGGTATCAGTCAGGGTACCTGTGTTAATAGGTATCAGTCAGGGTACCTGTGTTAATAGTTATCAGTCAGGGTACCTGTATTAATAGGTATCAGTCATGGTACCTGTGTTAATAGGTATCAGTCAGGGTACCTGTGTTAATAGTTATCAGTCAGGGTACCTGTGTTAATAGTGATCAGTCAGGGTACCTGTGTTAATAGGTATCAGTCAGGGTACATGTGTTAATAGTTATCAGTCAGGGTACCTGTGTTAATAGTTATCAGGGTATCCATCTCATCATTAAGCCCACTATGATAATTCCCCGTCTTTGAGTAACCTCTGAACCTTCGCTATCAAACCCACTCCCGTCATTCTCCATCAAACTCCATCACATCCTTCTCCATCAAACCTGATCCCATCCTTCTCCATCAAACCCCATCACATCCTTCTCCATCAAACCTGGTCCCATCATTCCCGTCAAACCCCATCCCATCGTTTTCCATGAAATCCCATCTCATTCTTCTCTATCAAACCCCATCACATCAGTGTCCTACACTATCATAGAGCTATTCCGCCCAGTAATAAAGTCAATATATTTAGACCAATATTGTTTGTAGAAACTTTACATTTTTTTACTTCATTGCTTTTATAGACAGAGCATGCAAACACAACTATTTCAGACAGTGTTTGATATTTGTGTGAACAAAACAGATTCACTCCTTTAATTTGTTATACATTTCACATGATTTCAGAAATCATTTTCCATCTACATTCCTATATACATGACCACAGAACGGCATTTGTTGAATATAATGTTATGTTTCCAGGAAACAAACAATTATGACACACAAAATAAAGATGGGCAGCAAGAAATCGGCATATGATTATAAATTTTATCAGTAAAGAAACAAACTCATAATACTGTACACATCAACATAATGGTCCTAGGTGTGCTCAATGACCACCCATGTCCTGGACATTGTAGTGTTCCTCACAGGTGTCACCCAGCACTGACACATAAACAACTGCTCTGTCAGTAAACCGTAGGTCTGCTCAATGACCACCCATGTTCTGGACATTGTAATATTCCTCACAGGTGTCACCAAGCACTAACACGGATACTCCAGGTCTTCTGTACATTGACCACAGATGCAGGTCAGTCAGGATTACTACGAGAATTTTACACTTGTGGGTATGGTTGGAATACCACCAGTAATAGCTGTTATAGATTATCTCCACATCATTCAAAAGAATAACAATCACAAACCATGTTCAACAGTCACATCATCCTATTGCTTTATGTTCATTGTTACGAAGCCACCCTCACTTCAAGCCTATATCATCGTTTGTACAAGTCCTTGTCTCCATCTTGTATTTGTTAAGCTGTAATGGAGGTTCACTGTGTTCAAACTGGTGCTGTAAATGTAACAGCCAAGCTAATAACTTCAAGCACTGAATACCTGTAGTTTATTGGAATTCTGTAATGTCCCACTGGCCTATAAACATAAATGGCTTGGCAACCACAACTGAATCAGTAGCATAATTATCAAATGAGAGATTCAATATGTCTTGTTCCTTTTATGGCATGTACCTGTAGTCGTGTGTATTACACTTCAAAATACTTGAAAATTACTTAAATTAACTATGAATTGAGTCGATCCGTGCGCCATAAAACTAAACTCACTCACTCATTAATTGAGTAGCATGGTAATGAAAGAATATGAAAGAATGAAGTTCACAATCTTACTTTCTTATTACTCATCAACTCCTAACAATGCCAATCAAACAAATCACGGACAAATCAGATAACATTTGATCGCCCGAAGTGAAAACTGACTTGTCCTGGGCGTCGGGCGAGGTAGTTTTGAACAGCTGCAAGTGGTACAACTGACAACTGCTTGCTAAGCAAGTTAGTTTACCAGTAGTGTATCTCATGTGGTTACGTTAATGTGTGATGTGACAGCGTTAGAGAAACATGAAATGTACTATCATTAAAGAATTTTAAGTGAGATAAATAATAACGTTTAATGTAACATTAGGGCATTTCAAAACTAGTATCAAGTGGGGGGAGATGTAAACAGTTTTAATCTCTGTTACAAATGACTGTTTACAGCACACAGACTGAACACAGGAAGATGACCTTGCTACCCACTTCTTTCATATCCAGAATATTTTTACCAGGATTCAGAGGAACGAGCCTATATGGACACTTACACCACAACAAATCCCAAGGAGCTGATTGTAACTTGAAAGTCTCTCAGTGTTTTTTTTACATATCACACGATTTTCAATGCTTGCATTTTTTCAACTTTCATAAGATAACAGTAGTGCTCCTCATTACATAGTCAAGGGATAAATGAGGCCTTATTAGCTACTGAGGATGTTTCATTCAAATATGACACCAGTCAAGGGTGTTTCAAGGTCCTAATGTTCTTTACTTTCATCAGTAACCACAGGTGATTTAATTTCATGTGATTTCATTTTAATTTGTGTCCACTTATGTTTCATGTCACACTCTCATTCTCACATTCCATTAAACACGTGAAATCTACACTCCGTATGTGAATGTGCTATATGTATTTAACATATTTTGTAGGGTATTCATTGTGTATCCCAAACTTTTGCAAAGGTAAATGTCAAGTCATGCTCAGTTGTTCCATTCCATTGCCAATGTTATGCATTGGAATATAATTTGTAGTTCTTAGTATTCATAGCTTATTGTAATTCTAAACTGGGCACACACACTCACAAATCAAATAGAAAACACCAACAAAAACCAGCAAAAACAAAACAACCCCAACACTTTTGAATTTTAATTTCACTTTAATTTGTGTTCCTTCTTACACAGTGCTTTCCCTAATACTCTTCTCATGGCTTTGTGGTCCTGTGTTTAAATAACATTACCTCATTAACTTTCATATCATTCCCTACTATATGAACATTGTAAGGTTCTCTATGCATAGGGCTGTGGATATTGCTGTTATCTGTCTATCTGCTATCTGAAGCAGTTGTCAGTGTACAATATAATGGCTTTACCACCCCTTGTTGGAGGGGCGTTGGATGCGTGATTGGAGAAAGAACTATGATGCAACTATGACAGATCACGTAATACATTGAAATAATACAACTAGCAGGAATTTTGTGTAAAGACAAGTTGTGATTAGTAAAACATTGAAGATGTTATAGGTATCAAACTTTTATTCGGAAATCTAGTTACCCACAATTTCGTTCATTTACACCTTTTCTGTTTGATTCACATCAATGCGGTTTTTTTAAAGTAAATGCACTTCTCTATGGTTGTAATATTTTTCTTATTTTTCAGACGTTTTTCCTGTGGCATTGTCAGTTTTTGAAACTTTTCACGTGATACACACAGCTGTTCAATTGTGTCATCACTGCCCTTTGAACAATGATAACCTTGTATTATTAATCTATCTAGTTTTGATACATATTTCTGAACAAGTTCTCACTAGTTTTAACCTCAACACATCATAAGAAGACACTGAATATTATAGTGCGGAGTTACAGGGAAAAGTTGGATTTTCATAAAAGAATTCCAGAAAGCAGATTTCTTTCTATTTTAAATGTATAATTATGACAGAGCCTTTTTGACACATTGTTCCTGTATAGAGATGTGGTAAGAGAGAGATGTAGCTGGGGACATGTAAGATGTCATGTGATAATAGTTTTAGGGACAAAGAGATTTAAAGTTTGAAGTGCCAACAGCTGAACTGACAGATTAACACAAGGCAAACACCCTTGATTCACACTGACAAGGTGACCTAATTATGGACATAGTGTTGACATGAACTGCCAAGTACACAGATCGATGCTCATGCTGTTGATCACTGGATTGTCTAGTCCAAACTCCATTATTTACAGACTGCCGCCATTTAGTTGGCAGTTGCTGAGTGCGGCACAAAAGCACTCAATCACTCACCCCATACCCTTCATTTTAATGTGCCTGGTATTTATGTGTGACGTAAATCAAAAAGTGGCCACACACCATGAATTCTAATGACTTTCAGACCATAATTAACAAGGGATCATTAATTCAAGGGAACTTATACAAGTTGATCATCACTTATATTGTGGGGACATGTATATATATTTCATGCGTATAATATTACATATGTATTTGAAGAATATTTCTTACCAGTTTAAGTCTAACTGAATGGGACTGCTGATCTACAATGTGTCATACACTCATCCTCGTCATCATTACTTGCTGACGCTGTCTTGTCATCACGAATCTCACAGTATGCCTGAATATAGCAAAATCGCAAAGACAAGCGACAAGTTAACTTCAAATACCCTCCATCCAAGAGATAACTATGGCTTTGAGGACACAACCTCTCTTTTCCCTCCTCCCCTCCCCCGCCTTTCCCCTTCCCCACCTCCAGATATTCCTCCCCCACAATCACTGCTCTCCAACTTCCCACACATACAATCACACATAAATCTACCTACCTAAGTTAACTATAAAACTTTTACCCTAACCTAACACATCACCTCTACCATCACGCAATATGACTTCTTAAGATAATGTTAAGATTGGTTAAATCCCATATACCTGTTGATACTTTCTCCTTGTTCTGCAAGGCGACTGTCAGTGCTGCTGGCTTTCCTTGAGTTGGCCATTTGATGTACAGGTGTGCATGTCCATGTTTGATGTACAGGTGTGCATGTCCATGTTACATAGTGGTTAAAGTTCAAGGCCATGTTACTTCCTTTGAACATGCATGTTTTTGGGAATATTTTTTATGCTGATTTGTATACATTTGGTATCAATGTTGTTTTTCAAGTTTTTAAATGCTAATTCATATTTACGTGAGCATTTGATTTGTACCTGTAGTAGGAAGACCAGTATGAAATTGCATCTAGTATATCATTTGGGATGTGTTATTATTGGTTTGAGTATGTCCAGAATGGGGGTGTCATTGTCAAGAGAAAAGGTACAGATAGGGTGCGGGTTGTTGGAATTTACTCTGATGTGACAGCTAAACAGGTATGTAATCTTTATTTTGAGGTGTAATAATCAATGTATAATGTTCACAAATATCAATAAATTGTCAGAGTGCTCTGTCTTGTTGCCTGTGATGTTTTCACATGGCATTCTAAATTGGTCTCAAGTTATCTGGACAGGATGGATTCTGATTTCGTTTCAGCTACTATGGTTATGTTTGGAACTTTGTGCATGTTATTTGATAATGGTTTTCAGGATTATGTGTTAGTTTCGCGAAATGGGGTGGGTAGGTGAGAGTTATCTCTGTTTAAGACTTGGTATTACCACAAGTCATCTTCATTCAGTGAAATCCATAGAAATCCATAATTAGATTACAAAGTTGTTTACGATTTTGTTGTTGATGTGATGACCTGTAATGTAGCTTGTTTTTCGAGTACTGTAGGTATAGCTGACTGTGTGTAGGTTTACTTGTTCAACAACCCGGGTTTGTTTAGTCTGGGACCATATTTCTGGTAATTTTGTATAAGTAATGAATTTTGTTTGGTTGTTGGAGCTAGGTGTGCCATAGAAGTGGAGTATCATTGCATTGCTTGTGACTATGCTTCCAATGGTCAGTAAAATCGAAATCTTGAATTTAAAATCATATCTTTGAATGTTTCCAACATTATTTCAGCATTTTGATTGCTCATTTCATACAAGCCGCAATAAAGTTTGACAGTGGTTCTTGTTGGTTGCTATTGTGATTTGCTTAATTTATTTTCTCAGCTGTTTTGCAAAATGGAAGTTTGAAGGGTTAGAGTAATTGTCATGGATTGATTGATTGATTGATTGATTGATTGATTGATTGATTGATTGATTTATTTGGCGCGTGTATGTGAGGGGGTTGGGAGGGGGTGGGGGATGGGGTGGTGTACAGGGTTTGGCGATGCTTCTGGTTGTGTGTATGTTTTTGGGTATGTTTCCGCTATACAAATCTGTACATTTCACATGAATTATGCGTTAATAAAATAAATTTATCACAGAAATCACGACTTGATTGACTGATTAATAAGTCGTGTCCTATGCAGTTTTCTTTTGCCAGGATATTGCTATATAATGGTCAGCGAGTATTCCTGGGGGAATCAGGACAACAACAAAGCAAACTCATTCAGCTAATGTAACTACAAATTCAGTACTTTTGTATTGCTGATAGTGTACCAGTATATAAATACAGCGCAACCAATCTCTTTTTAACCATGTTACATAACAGTGAGGCGGTCAGTGATCAACTCGTCCAAGACATTTCTACTTACCTCAGATGCAGGCGCTCGACTGGCACGACCACGTCACGTGGTATCAAACATACCGCCGAACTTTGTGCGCTGCACGTGAAGTTTCTGCAAGATCTTCTTCCGCAGAGAGCAGTCCCGTTGACATCAAGAGAAAGTACTGTTAATTGGCGTCTCTCCATGTTTTCACAGACCGCATTCGCCCTTGATTACTGTCCCAATAAACTATACAAGACAGCTTGTCAATTTGCCAGTAAAATGGACTTGATCTAAAAAAGCACACATTTGGTTGCCAATAACCCACAACTACATGCTGATAGAATATTTACTAAATGAATAAACAAACGTCATCTCACAGACAGACAGACAGACAGGTAGAAGTATTTTGTCTAAGTGTCAAAAGTCAGTGTTGGCAAACAACAGTTGTAACGACCAGTTTAGAAGTTATTTGTTTTTACAGTCTTGACCCTATTCTTTGGTAACTTACCATTTGTACATCGCCGGGGTTTTCTGACCTTGGGAAACCATCAAGAAACGAAAATTCATGGTTAACTTAACATGATGTTAAGACCTTAAGTGTTTGGGCAACATTTTCAGCCTCGTACTGGTTTCACAACGTACGAAATATTTTTTATCCAGTTTCAAGTGTATCCTTTCTATTGGCGACTGGACGGGCATATAAAATGACGTGACTGACTACTCATCATCGAACTGTCTATTATCTATCTATCTGTTCTGTGGGACATATCAGAAGTATATCACGACGTGCATTGTATTCCGCCACTGAATACACTTACTACTTTCATTGTTGACACACAGACTATCATAACAAGTATGAAGTGTTTAAGTGTTGGCAGGCTGCCCACATTTCCTGTCACTAATGACATGTCATCTGTATATATGAATAAGTAGAGGGTGGGAATTAATATACTGAGATATTTTTTTAGCTGAAGGATTTCATAAAGTTTTTATTTTCATAAACTCGGCTACAATCCCGGGACAATTACAAATGTCATGCGAAATTGGCTGTCACCTTTTAAAGTCTTTTTCAGTCCTTTGAACGAGATTTATTCACCCCAAAACAGATAATGGCTTTAAAAAATGGTAAAACTAAGTTGGGTACACGAGTTCCATGTGGTCAACGTCGAGCCTCAAACACAGTCTACCAAAATGGACCTCAGGGTTGGAGAATGACATTCGTTAGGAAATTAAGACAAATTTTGATCAGTGGAACTGCTCAAAATGTACAAATTACACAAGGACTATCCAGAAATTCATGAAGATACGTTGTAAAACTATTCATTTTTGTAGTTGTAGTAGTATAAATCGAGATTGATCATGCATTAATACAAAATAATATAAACGCGTTTTCTTCTTGTTTTAATTTTGGCTAACATTTCCCACAATCGTTAGCAGATGAAGGGATGGTGTAAATCCAACTAGGGTGCATGCAGGTAGCAAAGGTATAGTAAGTCGCAATAGTCCCTAGTGAGTGAGTGATCGAGTGAGTGAGTGAGTTTAGTTTTACACCGCACTCGGCAATATTCCAGCTATATGGCGTCGGTCTGTAAATAGAGTTTGAACGAGACAATCCAGTGATCAACAACATGAGCATCGATCTGCGCCATTGGGAACCGATGACATGTGTCAACCAAGTCTGCAAGTCTGACCACCCGACTCCGTAAGTCGCCTCTTAGGGATGGCCTAGAAGTCGGGCTGGGCCGGGCCACGACGGGCCAAATATACTACTGACTGAGAAACCCATTAATGAACACCATGGCTACAAACGATTAATGCAACATACACCCTTGATAATCACCCTTGTAATGAAATGGACCGGGAGTGGTACCGTCGTCAGAGATCCGTGGTAGTTATGACACAAACCTGACCAGACATGAATACTAGTACCTCTGTCTCTGCAGGACCGGGAGCATTATCACTTTCTCTGCCATCTAGCAGCAGTTTGTAGATCTGATTTTTAAAGTTAAGAGTTCTTTCTATTGGCTACTCTTTGTATATGAGTGAGCAGATGAAGATGATGCACCTCTTCTTTATCCTCGTGTCCCGGAGGAGAACTGTGCACTACATCATGGTCTTTCTGAAGAAGTCTGAAAAGCTTCCCAGGCCACCAGCAATCAAGTCAGGGTCAGTCAATCAGTCTCTCAAATTATAACTTCGTCTGTAACTTCGAATTGGAATTAAATTATTCACGCCCAATCACACACATACATATTGTTGAGTTAAAGATGGGACACCCGAAGACTCTTTGACCAGGCCATGCTGGCTGGGCCTGTTGTTGTCGAAAGGCTTGCGTTACGAGCCTTACTTTCGTTGCCAACATCGCCGCAGTGTGAATATGGAGTATAACACACATCCATATTGCAATAATGTCACCTGGTATCTCTTTGTTTGGTGAAATGTTATTCCATGTAATGCCAAAACATGCTAAATAACATCGACCATTTGCACCATTCTTATAACATTTGCGAGTTTAAGATCGCGTTATTACATAATTATTAAGTTATGAAAATACGATAAAGTTCCCCCACAGAGCACAGGGTTTGGCTTCACTTACACAGTTTGTGCGGCAAGATCACGTGGTGAAAATTACCTTCAATCGTACGTAGGGAGCCGTAATGGTCACTAGCAAGCGTTTGAAATATCACAGAGGCCTATTACAGGACACGTGTGACCACGCGGAATACAGGATATGTCGGGTGTATATGGAACACTAACTCGCACACTCACCACTAACCCTCGTATATGGGAACCCCTCCCCACTAACAGCACTCTCAAACGTCATGGCCATAAAACATCATAACGACATATTGACAGTTAGACGACTACATGTGACCATCCAAGGAGTATCATGCCACGCCCAACCCGCCGCGCAGGATTCCCTCGAAAAGTAAATGCAAGCCTCCCACAGCCATCTCACCGCCACCTAACCGGTACGTTGGTCTGGTAGGCGTGACGTCACGCCCGGCGATGCTGACGTCATAACCTTTGTAGCCGGAAAACACGTCTGTACACAGTACCTGTTGTCATCAGCTAGTGACATCTCATGTTGACAAACGTCAGCTCGGAATGAACAGAAGGGCTATATAACTGAAAAGGGAATGTCAGACATCTACTTTCCCCTAACACACATCAAGTATATGTCCTGTTCTTGAGGGTGTGTGCATACTGGCAACGAAATATTCCGAAGGATTTAGTTTACAGTACTAAAGACAGCGGTGTTTCACTTAGGAGATAAACATCATGTGTTGGCCGTCTGACGCCGTCGGTTCCAAATGCATTCCCGTGCTTCAAATACTCAATAACACCCGTAAATTGGCCAACACATGATGTTTATCGAGTTTGTAAACACAAAAATAAACCATAAGGGTTTTAGTGTCTGCACTCGTTTACATCGATTACGGACACAGCAGTGAAGTGTCATCAGCTGGTCGTTTCAGCTGGTTCTCACGGTATCATCTGGAGTTGCTCATTTGTGACGTCATTCTAACTTTACGTCACAATATGATTTGAATGACGTCACCACTGTTGATGAAACAACAAAACAATTGTTTACGTGTCAGTACGCGGTGAACAGCCTTTCAGTTTCCGGGAATCTAATACCATTTAATCATGTTTTTCAACCAATCAGATTACAGAACTCAGTAACTTTTGGTTTACAATGAGAAATAATACGACTGTATGTCAGGTGACTAACTCGACCGTCGCCATGACGTCATGCGGATAGCTCAGCGCCAGTAAGGCAGACACTAAATGTCCGGTAGCAGGGGAGAGTGGTGTAGTTCCAACTCCGGACAACTGTAATTACTTTATTGTTACTACGGTTAGAAAGAGAGCTACAGAGTCGCGCTAAAACTATCCAGACACTTGATGTATTTTCCATGTCTAGTTTAGCATTATTGATTTTCTTGCATTCAATTTTCGTAAGATACAGGGAAATTTTTGCGCATTTTGAGGAGTCATCTGACCTAAATCACATAATTTCAGATTACATTTTCCGTTGATTAGTTATTGGATAGCAACAAGTTAATCAACATATCCTTCAACATGGTGCCCAGGGGAATTGTGCATCGTGGAACCATACGAAGTTTTACAAAAAATGATGTCATTAGTTAAATAGTTATAACAGATATGATAAATTTATCTGTCAAATGTGACAAAGATCCACCCCTAACTCACTTCATTAACATTTATTTATGCCCCACGAACTACATCATACCAACTCCTCCCTCCCCACAGATGGTGGATACAGATACATACATTGTGGCTATTGTGGGTACGATGGTGGATACAGATACATACATTGTGGCTATTGTGGGTATGATGGTGGATACAGATACATACATTGTGGCTATTGTGGGTACGATGGTGGATACAGATACATACATTGTGGCTATTGTGGGTACGATGGTGGATACAGATACATACATTGTGGCTATTGTGGGTACGATGGTGGATACAGATACATACATTGTGGCTATTGTGGGTACGATGGTGGATACAGATACATACATTGTGGCTATTGTGGGTACGATGGTGGATACAGATACATACATTGTGGCTATTGTGGGTACGATGGTGGATACAGATACATACATTGTGGCTATTGTGGGTACGATGGTGGATACAGATACATACATTGTGGCTATTGTGGGTACGATGGTGGATACAGATACATACATTGTGGCTATTGTGGGTACAATGGTGGACACAGATACATACATTGTGGCTATTGTGGGTACGATGGTGGACACAGATACATACATTGTGGCTATTGTGGGTACGATGGTGGACACAGATACATACATTGTGGCTATTGTGGGTACGATGGTGGACACAGATACATACATTGTGGCTATTGTGGGTACGATGGTGGACACAGATACATACATTGTGGCTATTGTGGGTACGATGGTGGACACAGATACATACATTGTGGCTATTGTGGGTACGATGGTGGACACAGATACATACATTGTGGCTATTGTGGGTACGATGGTGGATACAGATACATACATTGTGGCTATTGTGGGTACGATGGTGGATACAGATACATACATTGTGGCTATTGTGGGTACGATGGTGGATACAGATACATACATTGTGGCTATTGTGGGTACGATGGTGGATACAGATACATACATTGTGGCTATTGTGGGTACGATGGTGGATACAGATACATACATTGTGGCTATTGTGGGTACGATGGTGGATACAGATACATGCATTGTGGCTAGTGTGGGTGTCATGGTGGACACAGATACATACATTGTGGCTATTGTGGGTACGATGGTGGATACAGATACATACATTGTGGCTAGTGTGGGTGTCATGGTGGACACAGATACATACATTGTGGCTATTGTGGGTACGATGGTGGACACAGATACATACATTGTGGCTATTGTGGGTATGATGGTGGATACAGATACATACATTGTGGCTAGTGTGGGTACGATGGTGGACACAGATACATACATTGTCGCTAGTGTGGGTGTCATGGTCATAAAAATATACACGGCATGCGTTTTCTGTGCTCCGTCGGCTGGCACAACAGCTGTTTTCTAAGCTCCGTCAGCTGGCACAACGGTTTTCTGGACAGTGTGCTGGTGTACCAGATTTAAATCTATATTTCTATATATAAGTGCAGAATATTTGCACATTCTGTACACCTGTACCACTGTAGAATATCTGCACATTCTGTACACCTGTATCACTGCAACATATCTGCACGTTCTGTACACTATATGGGAGTAGAATATCTTCACATCCTGTACACCAATATCGGTGCAGAATACCTGCACATTCATTCAATGGGTGGAGACCATAACAGAGTTATATGCACAACGGCTGTTTTAAGATTAACAAAAGACTAGTGGTTCAAGCGCTAACTTGTTATACTGCAACCCCGGGTTTGATTCCCCCATGGGTACAATGTGCAAGCCCATTTCTGGTGTCTGGTGTCACTCAAGTGATATTGCTTGAGTATTGCTAAAAGCGGTATGAAACTAAACTCATTCACTCAATGAACTCATAGATTACGAACGCGTATTAGTGTGTACGGGGCAAAACCTCTGTGTGCATGCAGTATGTGTACGGGGAAGAACCTCTCTGTGCATGCAGTATGTGTACGGGGCAGACCCTCTGTATGCATGCAGTATCTGCATAGCGCAGAACCTCTGTGTGCATGCAGTTTGTGTACGGGGCAGAACCTCTATGCATGGAATATGTGTACGGGGCAGAACCTTTGTATGCATGCAGTATGTGTACGGGACAGAACCTCTGTGTCCATGCAGTATGTGTACGGGGCAGAACCTCTGTATGCATGCAGTGTGTGTACGGGGCAAACCTCTGTATGCATGGAATATGTGTACGGGGCAGAACCTCTGTATGCATGGAATATGTGTACGGGGCAGAACCTTTGTATGCATGCAGTATGTGTACGGGACAGAACCTCTGTGTCCATGCAGTATGTGTACGGGGCAGAACCTCTGTGTGCATGCAGTGTGTGTACGGGGAAACCTCTGTATGCATGGAATATGTGTACGGAGTAGAACCTCTGTATGCATGAAATATGTGTACGGGGCAGAACCTCTGTATGCATGCAGTATGTGTACGGGACAGAACCTCTGTATGCATGCAGTATGTGTACGGGACAGAACCTCTGTGTCCATGCAGTATGTGTACGGGGCAGAACCTCTGTATGCATGCAGTATGTGTAGGGAGCAGAACCTCTCTGTGCATGCAGTATGTGTACGGAGCAGAACCTCCGTGCGCATGCAGTATGTGTACGGAGCAGAAACTGTGTGCATGCAGTATGTGTACGGGGAAGAACCTCCGTGTGCATGCAGTATGTGTATGGGACAGAGTCTCTCGTCTAGCTATGTCCTGTCCACGTGATATGACACCTAAATGTAAATTCAAAGTTTAAGGTGAGTTACATAGATGGTTTGGAGAAGATGGTTTAGAGAACTTCCTATTCAGTCGTGTTGTAATCATGGCAACCAGTTTAATAGATTTCTGTATAACTTCTTTTTCGTAAGTACCTCAGTGACATACATGTAACTTAAATTCCGATAATGAATTTAATTCTGTACTATCATGTCAAATGTTTAAACCAGTGGAAAGAAGGTTTGTCCTGAAAAGATGTGCATTGAAAAGGTAGATCTGGACAACACGAAAATGTTTTGAAATTACCTCTTTTGAGAAACATTCAGTAAATGTTGTTTGTACATTGTTGTGTTACACTGACTATGTGTTCATGCTCCAAAAGAAATTCACATGGTGGAGTTACCATACAAAACCTCTAATACGAAGTGAAAAATAGTAATCACGTAAAGTCACGTGATCTTTGCAACTTAGGGTGCTAGAGTTAGTCTTGCTACAAAAGCGCCAAAGCAGGCAGATGTAGTCAGTTATCAACCACCGGCGTTATTGTCAGCTGACGTTTGGTTGTTTTGAAAGCAACATTGTAGCACATCATATCAATGATATTTCCCAACGTAGATTTGTACATTTATCCCTGTGTGTATGCGTGGCGTGGCGTGGCGTGGCGTGGCGTGGCGTGGCGTGGCGTGGCGTGGCGTGGCGTGGCGTGGCGTGGCATATAAATGAATCGTGCTTTATGTGGGGTCGGGGCTCTATTAACATAAACGTGTCAAGTCTTGTGGCATTAGATTTCACTCTCAGCGCAGCGTTTTCATACCAAACTCTCCATGAAATCTAGTATCTCACTTCACATTACAGCGGGGTAGAACTGGGGTCAAAACTCACTCTCACACTCACTGACTCATTTACTCACTCACTCACTGACTCATAAACGCACTCACTCGCACACTCTCACTGTCGCACACTGACTCACTCGCACACTCTCACTCTCGCACACTGACTCAGTCGCACACTGACTCACTCGCACACTCTCACTCATTCGCTCAGTCACTCGCCGGGTAGCTCAAAGAGAAATTTTAAAAGAGTTGTGTTACTACCAATAACTAACTAACTGAATGAATAAATATAAGTAAATAAATGAGTATGAAGGGAAATTTGGATGGGAGGCAGAATTAGAGTGTGTTTTTTCCAGGGTAAGTGCTGGTATACCACATTAGACTTAGACAATTTACTGTATCTGATTCCGGTACGTTTTGTTTGATAACATAAAGATGTACGTTTTGTTTTCCTCGACGTTGTGTTTTGAATGCTACAGTTGTTGTTTTCGGTGGAAGAGAGTTGGAACTCAAATGGGTTGGTCCGACAAGTGCGAGGTCCTCACGAACGCCTTGAAAAAGACACCGTCAATACAAGCACTGTTCCATATTTGGTTGCAGCCCTGCCCCGCCCTTCTCTGTACGACTTACCTTGTAATGAAGAGCAGGGTTCATCCACAGAGTGTAGGATCTGTGCTTGATTGGATGTGCACCAGTCCACTAATGACCACGCTACGTAGCATGCCATCATCGTTCCCACGTCGGCTGATGGTCGGCACCGTCGGCTACGCTGAGCCGATATCGGGCCGATGTAAACTAACTTTTTCAAACTGGTGAATCAAACATATTGTCGTCAAAACATAGTCACAATGGTATCGCTCAACTATTTAGAAGCATTAACGATTCAAATGCTTTTGAACAAGTTCATGAAGGTAGAAATGTTACCGCGGGACGTCGGAATGAAGTCACATGCTCACATCATAGTTTTCGCATCTGCCATGTCTTAGTTGAATTTTATTCAGGACGGTACAATGTCATTCTGCAAGAGGACATGGATGTGGATCATAGATCTAACCTCGGTCAGTTACCTTTACAGTCATTATCACCCAGTTAACCGTTATTGTTATGTTTATTTACGTTTTGATATTCACTCGATTAATGTGTCTTGGTACTCAGAATTCGCGAGGTTGTGAAAAACTTTGCAGCCGTACACGATCTCTTAGATTCGGTGGTGTTAGGCTTTCAACAAAGAACCTTTTGTATATTGTTGTGAATCAGTTGTTGTGGGAGTTTGCAACATATTAATGTTATTTTTTATACAAAAGTTAATTTAGCTATCACTGACAAGCAGTAAGCTCATAACCACAGTTCAAATCAGGCGGCTATTTCGTTCGGTTTTCGATCTACTGTACTGTAGAAAGGGCATGCACACGCGCGCAGCACAGCTCAGACGCCTTGGTACTTATCGTCTTTTAATTTGTTTGCTTTCTTCTGAAATATATATATGTTTTTAGTTTAAACATTACAACTTACTATCAGATTTTAAGCTATGGAATGTTCGTTCACATCAGTCGGTGGGAAAGGTTGCATCAACCTCTCGCACGAAAATGGAAAATCAAAAGTATGCAAATAACTTCGGGTCGACCTGGCTAAAGGCTGTTAGTTACTGGTAGAGTGTAGGTATGTTATTTAAGATGACTGTTCTGGCAGAAATGACCGAAGCATGCTTAATCACCGATTTTTGTAAACGTTGACAAAACTATAAATGTTGATCAAGTGCATGGGTGTTTGGGTCAAGGTTGTGAAACATCCCGACGCTATTTTCAGTGAAAGTCTGGATCTATATAATTAAAGTAAAGTGTTTACATTGTGTAAACTTTAATACTGAGGGTAGCATGAAATAATCCCGGATCTGTGAATCAGTCAACGTAAATACATCTGTTAAGTATCATTGTCTGTAGGCATGCTGATGGGATTTTGGCTTTTTATTGCCAAAACTGAATTTCCCTGCACTCAGCTTCTGACCAACGAGGGTGATGAGTTTGTCGATGCCATTAAACGTAATTGGGTACTATCACCAAATTAGGCATCCAGTTATTTCCATTGTTTTCTAATGAGTTCTCGTATCCATCAAACACTTGCATAGACATAGGTGCTCCAAGACTTCATCAACTTATTAGTGTCTCTGGTTTGACTTAATACACTTACTATATTTTTTCTGTATGGGTGGATCAAGGCATGGATCAAGGCAAAACCAAAGAAGAAGATGCTGAAATAATCTCTGAAAGTGTACACGTTTTCAGAAAAAAAAACAAATAAAAAGTGTTGATTAGGTGTGTGTCATTCTTTATGTTTTTTGTTTGTTTGTTATGTTTCCTTGTTGAGAGTAACACTGTCTATTGTCCATACACAGACGATCCTATAAATAGTGTTTCACTGAAAGGTTAAAACCACATCTTGATTAAAACTGTTGTGTCGCAACGTTTCCAGAACCATAAACATTCACATGAATAAAACGCTTTTAGGGACCTTTTTGATGGTTACTCATTTTTGGAACCAAACTATCCTGGAACTGTTTCTGGAACCATACGGATTCATGTGAATTTAACGTTTCAAAAACAAGAAATGTTTAAGGGATGTTTGTTTATTTCACGTGTTTTTATTATTCTGATATACATATGAACTATTCATTGATACATCGTGGTACATGCTATCAAATAAAACAAATAGGAATTCACCATGGAGAAGTGAAACGAAAAACTAAACTAAAGGGCAAAAGAAACAATACCAAGTCGATATCACTGGTAATACAAAACAAGCCACCATATGTAAAGGAAAGTAAAGTGCATGGGCATGTGTACGCACACACGTGCATGTTACCCATACACCTGTTATCAAAATTCTTTTTGTTTTACACAATGGGGGCTTGTCGTTTTGTAAGTTGAGCCGATGTAGAGCCAATACAGGGCTGATACAGGTCTACTGAAGTTTGCCCATGTTTATGTTTTAATTACTAGGGTTTAGTATCTTCCTTTTTCACTGTTTATTATTTAATGCCGCATTTAGCGATATTCGAGCCGTATGGCTATAGTCTGTAAATAATCAGACCAGACAATGCAGTGATCAAGAGCAATTAAAACATAAATATAGCAATTAGAAACCCTTATTTACAGATGGATCCAAGGACGGTGGCGCAGTGGCTTGTGCCACTGTCATTGGATCCAGAACAATATCTTCTAGATCACCAGATAATAGTTCTATTTTTACAGCAGAAGCGAACGCCATATTAACAGCTCTCAAATATATTCAAAGACACCCTAAACGTAAACAATATATAATCTATTCCGATTCTCTTTGTTGCCTTCAGGCTATTAAAAATACTGTTTGCAAACATCCACTTTTAATAGAAATTATTGAATTGTATAATGATCTTGCTACTGGCCAATACGACATCGTCTTCTGTTGGTTACCCAGCATAGAATTTCTGGTAACACATTGGCTGATCTTGCTGCTAAAGCAGCACTCAACAAATCTGTGACACCACTTCTTATTCCTTACAGTGATTACACAGCCACCATTAGATCTTATATCCGTAATCTGATGCAAAAGAAGTGGGACACCCAAGTGTGTATCAATAAATTACATGAGATAAAACCTTACATTGGTTATACCCACTGGGGTTGTCAGTCGAGATTTGAAGAGATTATTTTACGACGATGTCGTATTGGCCACACTAGATGTACTCATGCGTACCTGTTAAAAGGCGAGTATCCTCCATTTTGTATCCCTTGTGATGAGAGATTCACGGTCAAGCATATTCTGCTTGACTGTGTTGAATTATCCATCACAAGAGATAAGTATTTTACAGTTAAAACAATTAAGGATCTTTTTAGCAGCGTGAATTCTCATTTAATAATAGGTTTTCTTACAAGAAATTGATTTTTTGGTTGAATTTTGAATACATCTATTTACAGAAACATATTATTTTAATGACTAGTAGTTTGAATTAGTAACTTGAATTGTTGGTGGCTGTACCCTCAAAGGGGGTTGAAGTATTGTAAAATTATTGTCCTCCTGAGAGGGTACGTAAGTCCACAAACATTCAAAGTAAATTCTAGATTTCCAGGTTTTTAATCGTAGTATAAGTGTTTTTTTTCATTGAATGGCTAGATTTCCGAAATTGCTGACGGCTGAGGGGATGACGTAAATCCAGCTAGGGTCCATGCAGGTAGCAAAGGTACTGTAAGTCCCCATGGTCCCTAGTATGGTGATCTACCTTCAGTTGTTGGCAATCTATAGCCCAGTTTTATATTGTATTGTCCTCTATAGATAAATTGTTTTAGGCATAGCTACAAGTTTTACATTCTTTTCTGTGATGTTCTAGTTGTTTGACTGTCCTTCGTCGACAGATTTTTATAATACTCATATATTCCATTTTAATGTTACGTTCCCGTCACGATATGGCTGAAATATTGCCGATGTGACGTTACATTTTAACTCACTCACTCACATAATACACCCAACCTGCTACTTACCTTGACCGCTTTACGTAATGTTTCTTTTTCTTGGTGTTTTTCAAAACCCTGTAGCCATGTGCTTCTGCACACAGGAAGGGGTGGAAGACAGGAAGTGCCTCATTGACTTAGTGGGGAGGTCTCAATATTTTCATCAAATAGATGATGGTAACGGCTTTGACATATATCACAGGGAATGGGGTTTTAAAACAAAAGTAACCAAATACATCAAAATTTTGTACAGGACACAGATTTCGACTCTTCAGCAGTTTGACTCATTAATAAATGATCACTGAACCCGGAACAATACAACGTTTGGTTAATGGGAGTATGTCTGCTGGTTAGTGGTATCACACAAATCTTGTGTCCAGCCCCCCTCTCAAAACCACCGAACACCCACTAGCCTTTGACCACCTGACGTGTTTTCACTTACCGAACCTTTCCCAACAATGATACCTGGCTCTCCTATCCTGTCCATAGGAGTGGCTCCACAAAGATTGTACCTGTCATAAGTTGTTTAAAACCAAGTTGAGAAACCATACTCAGTCTGACGGACGATTCCGACTGATAAATCATTTTCAGTTTCAAGCACCATTGCCATTAGCAAACCAACTTCCACCTCGCAAGTATCACCTTAAATTTTGAACTTTTTCTTATCAAGGTCTGTGTAGCTCAATAGGCAGAGAGCAGGACTCTGAGTTACAGGGTCACGAGTTCGAAATCCTGCTGGAGGGGCACTTGTGAAAATAATATGTGATGTCAAATCATGTTGAAGTTTTTTTCCGTCCAAAGCATAAAAATTAAATTATATTCAAAACTGTACATCAATACATATGCAAATCTGAACGATTCCAGTAGTCTTTTCTCTATACACCCTTGGTCTTCTAACATTTCCCTCTGTTATCCTTCAAGCTTGCTCTGTTTGTAATAATTTCTTGTAATAAGTGATTGTAAATATCTTTGGAGAGGGGATTTATTAGTAGAAAGTATTTATCTCCATTCCTTTTCACATTGTGAAAAAAATATGTTTAAAGATATATTCCTGATCATTTGACATGGTGGGTACTAGTATTTGTGACTATCACTGTACTTTGGGTTTAGCCCTTACTCTGTTTCAATTTTGTATGTCTACATTCATTAAGCCATGCCACATTTAGTGAGTATGGTTTTACGCCGCTTTTAGCAATATTCCAGCAAAAGATAGAAGAGGAGAACATCAGAAATTGATTTCACCTTTTGTACTCATGTCCAGAATCAAATCTGGATCCTCGTCGTGACGGGCGACCGTTTTAGCAGTTAAGCTACTCCATCGGCCCCAATGTCAGTTTGAGGCTCGGGAGATGGACAGACAGACAGACAGACATGGGGATTGTGGCATGTCTTGACCGGTGCCGAGATGCATTGGGTGATAAGTATTGCTGAAGAGGCGTTCTGTTGGTCAAAATTGTTTCCCTCCAAATAGGATTTTACAGTGGCCGAGTAACTTACTGTACAATTTTCATGATTAAGCAGATTCATTCTATCACTAGTAGTTAGTTGTTTCATCAATGATAATACATCCCGCAGCTTCAATATGTTGACGTCAAAACCTGGAATCTTTTAGAAGAGCCATAGTCTTCAATTAACTTGATTCTCACATATTTTGGAAAACTGGTTCATAGGAAGTTATGATAGCTAAGAATTAATGATACGAGATATAAATTGGCAAGAGGTCGCTAGCAGCGGCCACCATTGTGGTAAGTGGAGTTGTGTCACAGTATGGTGGCTGTGTGGAAATCGGCTTAGGGGGTTTGAACCTGGTACAGTCACACCATTATCCAGTGGTGTAAAGTTTCCCTGATTCTATGCTACAGTCCAGATTATTGAAATGTACTAAGGTATCAGCTGACAATATAAGTATTGAGATAGATGGCCACTTACAAACCCGTTTTAGAACAAACATTCATATTGTGCTGCAGTCTATGTTATGAATAACCCTTTTAATTTCTTTGTAACATAAAACCTCTCCCAGTGTCTGAGGGATTAAAAAATTATCTTTTCGATCACCAGTCTCTGCCCTGTATCAAGCAAACAAGACGAAATACTCAGTGGGAATGAAACTTCGATATATTCCGGCTGTCAAATCTATTTATAGACTCTCCCACAGATACACCTGCCAGCCGAGTGGACGTCAGGTAGACACGTGCATGTCGATTTCAGGGCCATCAACTGTCAGAAAATCAGAGCGAGTAGCAACAATGTTAGCCAAGTCCCTGGTCTTCTGTGAAAACATATCTGACGGCCAGACTATCGGATTTTCTTTTCTTCAAATATCATATATTTTAGTCCTGTTGCAGAAACTGATGAGGCACCCGTTCGAGTGCCTAGCCTCATATACCGAGAAATGCACTAACAAATAAACTATTTTGAAACAATATCAGACAGACTACGGAAATGAGTACATTCATTAAGGTTTAGTGCTGTTTCCCAGAAATTTACTGATACGTGTTAGGAAGGAATCCGATTAGAAAGCCGATTTTGTATTGGTTAACGTTGTTTAACTCTGCACTCGTCAATATTCCAACGAAATCACCGCCGTCTTTAAATAATCTAGAGTGGGCCAGACAATCCAATGATCAATTGTCCGCAATAATGTAGTGAACCATCTATTTTCTATATAACCTGACATGTTCGCTTTTACTGTGCACAATATAATCTTCTCCATTACATAACTACAGGTAAGTGTGAAAAGTGAATGAAGCTAAGGGTTTTAGTGAACACTACATTCATAAGAAAAATGTCCCTATTGGCCGACGGAAGTAGAAAGCGTCACACACACGAACACACACACACACACACACACTCTCTCTCTCTCTCTCTCTCTCTCTCTCTTTTTCTCTCTCTCAGCACTAAGATGGTCGTAAGTGCCATACATTAACTGCCATGCAGAGAGCCTATAGTCTAGACTCAGGAGCCAAATTAGATGATTGCTGGTAATGGTGCCCAGTGACGTTTCCGCGTGGATTGGAAATATGCCTGTCTACCTCCCTCAGACAGGGGACGGGGTACCCACATGGATCCCTTCCCCTCCCTCACAGCTATATTCCATGGCGGCGATCAGTAAATAAAAAAGTGGACTAGGCAATCAGGTGATCATCAGCTATAGGGATACGATAACAACACTATTATCGTTATTGATAATGGACTTATATATTTATTCATCTAGGTGTGGATATTGCAGCACGTCAACTTACAGGTGAGCGTAACTAATAAGTGTGACGGTGAAAGAGACTGATGCATGAGCAAATGTTCTTTCTATGTCATCAATAAATTGGTTGTTTTATTGTCTGCAAAAGTAATAATTGCAAAGCTGATTATGCTGTCTCGTCTCATTCTAAAATCATGTGACCTATCCTTTCATTGTGTGCTCAATCTTTTGTGAATATTAATTTACAAATAAAAATTATCTTTAGAGTGACAAGACAATGTCTTCATGTGGATTGGTTCTAAGAGCAGAAAACTCTTTTATATTACGAATTTTGTAGGCTTGAGCTGAGTTTTACCGTACATATGCATTGTTCAAGCAGTTTAACTACACAGCCAAGTCGTCATTCACAAACATTTTAAGTAGAAATGAGTTTCTTGAAAAATATATATTTTCATTGCAATATTGTTTACAGACATAATACGTCATAAACACCCTGATTGCAATGTAAACAAAAAATATAACACATTTATCGATTGGTTCAAACGGTGACTCGCGCTTGGGTGTTTAGCACTGAAATGGACCTTGTGATGATCGCTACCCCGCCCACTTTCATACCAGTCGATAAAATCTAATGACGTGACAGTGCCGAGTGTAAGCAAGAAGAGAAAGATAAGTGTCTTGCCGCAAGCTCTCTTCCATGCAAAGTGTTCGATGTAATAGAGGATCACGATCAATTCCATCTTTCAAGAGATAAAGTTTATTGCTTAATGGTTTCATTGTACTTTTTATTGTTCCTGACTTTCAACAGTGTTAAAGTAACATGAATGTTTTACCCATACTGGATATTTTTTGCAGACCCCCCCCCCCCCCCCTCCCCGTTCGACCGTCTTAAATTAATTCTTTCCAAAGAAATTCAGTATAGTTTAAAGAAAATATGTGAAATTTCCAGAATTAGAATCATAATTAATATAAATTATCTCTTAAATCAACTAAACAGTTACTTCTTGTAACAACTTTTTTGTTTCACATGGTTTTCTGTGAGCAGATTTTGTGTTATGGAAAAGGTTATCCAGTTACGTATTAATTGTTCCAATATACTAGTATTATTCTTTACTGCAGCTTGTTACATTGGTAGAACCCTAAACAAAGGCAATTTACAATGAGAGAGAATTTCAAAGGACACTATAAACATTTTATGTGATAAACATTTCTACCTCCAGCAGATAACATTTTGTTTGTTTGCTTTTGTTTTGAATTTTTTCTCCTCTTTCACGAGTTAACCTGTGTCACTCAGTGTATGAACTATGTGATGAAGATAATAATTTGACGTCTCAAACAGAAGCAGATTCTGTTTTATGAATTGGTAATCGTCGAGCAATGCCTGTTGTGAGGCATGAGTTTCCCAGCAGTACAGCTGTACCATATGGTCTATGAAGAATCGAGTCTGGACCAGGCAATCCAGTGATTCTCACCATGCGAGGTCAAATCGTGTTTATGAATCACTATTCAAAGAGAGACTAATAATGGATTTTATGTGGTGCTTGGCACGCTTAGGTACTGTGAAACAAACGTGATCTGAACATGGTAGGGACATGAAATATCTTCACATTTTCGAAATTGGTTTTGCCACATATTTTAGTAATTTTGACTTGTGTACTTTTATGGTTTTGTACGGAGAATGGAATCAAACCGCAATTTAACCTAAATCGGCATCTATCTTAGCTGCAAAGACGTGTGGGTAGTTGACGATGGGTAAATTGAACTCAAGGAAGGGTTTTTAGCCTTTGTTTAACATGTTCATGCCTAAGTCTTAATAAGATCTATAGTTCTAAAGTTTTGTGTTTAAATGTGCACTGAGAGGGAGCCGTTCATGCTGTGTTTTGTGGTACAGGGAAATTTCGTCCAATGAAATATTGTAATACAGTTGTGCTAAATTCAAGGGCACTGGTATTCATGCATCGATATGGCAAAGCTACTTCCTGTCTTTCCGTCAGCTTGGGACCAGTCATCGAAACACTTATGATCTTACAAATTATTCATCAACGACAGCTAGAGTCTCTACCATGCACGAAGCAAAGAGATAATTGACATCAATATAAGGGAGATAATCTGTAATGTATGGGATGTTACTTGTCGTTTCACACTGTTTGATCCACTCCCACGAATCGCATTTTCTCACTTCATTAAAAGAACCAAGCTCAAGAGTTGGTTCTTTTCAATACGACATCAAAACAATGTGTTGAAATGCTGTAATAATGCTAAACATGACATTCTGAATGTCTTAATATCTGTTAGCAAAGTAATGCCTACTGTCACTTATAGGTTGCAAAAAGAGAAAGTGGAATTTCATTTGTAACACCTTTTAAATTTTATACTTAAGTTGATAAATAAAGTGTCACATTCTGCTACATACTAACCAAAGGGGTGTTAAAGTTTGTGCATGTTTTGAATGTTTACATAAGAGGGAATTAATTATTTTTCTTTTTTGACTTTTCATATTTTTTTTATTATTTCATTAATCAGTGATTATTCTGAAACGTCACAGGTAATCGCGGAGTCACTAAGAATGTGGTCAAATGCTTCCAAAGATACGCCAAATGGATATATGGCCATACTGTTGTCTGGCAGCTTCTTTTTATTTGATCACCAATTTTTTAATACTGTTTTTAATCATTAGCGACTTATATAGGCTTGAAAAGTGTTCTGAAACATGCTTATTATTTTATCTGTGTCAGAAACACTTTGAATTTTTCTTGTGTCTACACCAAGCTGTGCAGCAAAGACAGAGAGAGTGAGCTTTAACTGAGTTGCTGTTTCACTGATTGTGCCCAAAGTGAATTCCGTTTGAAGAATGAATTGCTTTTTCAGTGACGGTATTGTTAGATTTGTACAAACGTTTCAGGGTAGGTGAAAAATATTGAGGAATAAAACAGACGTTGATCCAAGGTTTCTTTGCAGATGCTGGGCCAACGTTGACCGGCAGCTACCTGGACCTGCAGACCTTAAAAGCCGCTAGCCCTGACTAAACTCTCCCAGAACTCATTCAAATGAGTCACCATGTCATCAAAAGTATTTAAACGTTGCAGAAATGTTATGCAAGAATGTGTTTCATGGAATATTGTCAGTTTTAAAGAGATTGTTACACAATTATGCTGAAAATGTTTTTCAAATGTTTTCAAAATGTTATTCGAAAACGTCATGGTTTGATATGTTTTAAACCATTTCACAACATATTAGTAAATGTTTTGAAACGCTGAAATGTTATGCAAGAGCATGTATAATGAAATATTGTCATTTTGAAAAACACTATGGACACGGTTATGCTAAATCATACAGTGTCTGAAGTAGCCACTGGTCCGGTAACCCACGTGACTAGTAAAAATCCATTCGGGCCAGTGAATCTGTACAGTCATTGGCCCGACTGGCAAGTCAATGTTCGTGGGATTATTTTGTGAATATATCCCTCTCTAGCTCCTTCATGTTACTTTATAATACATGCACATTTAAACCATGCAAGATAATGGCCTTATGAAAATGTTCATCATTTAAGCAGATATGTTAATGACGACACGCGTGCTACTTTCAAATGTCGGAGTATTCTGTGGTCTACTAATTTCCAGGCATAGCTATCCCGACTGGTTTGCAATATCTGGAAACTATTTCGCACTCTGCATACAAAAATTGTGCAAACATCTAAAAAATACTGATAATGTTTTGTAAATGCTTTTAAAATGTTATTAAAAAAAGTCATGCTTTAACATAAGTAAAATGTGTTTTTTTAACGTTGCAGAAATATTATTCAAGAATATGTTCCATGAAATATAGTCATCACGTTGCAAAAACATTGTGGATACATTTATGCAGAAAATCTTTTTGAAACATTTACAAAACGTTATTTAAAAACATCATGGTATAACATGTTTTAAACTATTTCACAACACATTAGAAATGTTATGCAGGATCATGTCAATGAAATATTGTCATCACGCTTCGAAAACATTGTGGGTACATTTATCTCAAGTCATACAAGTAATGGGTAAATGTCTAAAAAAATGACTGAAAATGTTTTGGGAATGTTTTCCAAATGGTAATCAAAAACTTCATGCTACGACAGCCCTGAAACTATTTCAATGTGTTTTTTTACGTTGCAGGAATGTTGTGCAAGAACAGGTTTAAAGAACGTTATCAGACTGTTTTGATAAAAAAAAGTCCGTGCCAAATCCATTAACCGGACCTACTCATGAAATCTGGGACACAATTATCCATCTATCATCAATAAAAACAAACTGTATTCCATATAGGAGATATTATACAGTATCTCCTAGGAGATATCGTTTTCACAGTAGAATTTGCACAATGCTATGACGTCATAATTTGATGACGGTCTATGGTTGTAAATTGTTCAGAGATGTAAAATATTCTTTGAAAACTAACAAAGAGTCATTACTGAAGATAGTATACTCATGACAAAACCTTCGGTTACATGTTACTTTTTCAACTCGTGTTGATATAACTGACATGAGTAGATATACTAGTGGGGTTCCCTACATAACACAAATGCTGTCTAAATCTCAGAAAAAAAATACAGAAAATGTGTTGAAATGTTTTAAACTATTTCACATGATATTAGTGAAATGTTATGCAAGAATATTTTAATTAAACATTGTGATCACATCTTAAAAACTTGTTATGTCCCAACAGTGCTATTAGTTTCAACTTTCCAGGCAAGTTTAAATGATTCTAACTGTCATAATCTGGTGGTTCTACTGTCCTTCATCGACGGATTTTGATAATGTACATGTATTACTATCCTATCTCAACAATGTTCTCGTCACGATATGGCTGCACTATTGGCGATGTACGTGACTTTAAATATCAACTTACTCACTCATTTAACGTGAAAAAAGAACATTGTTTTCATATCTCACTTTTCCCGCACGCTTTGGAAATTTCAGTCCTGATACGGTACATTGAAATAGCCTTATAGCTCTGTACACTCCGTCCGTTTCAGGTCAGCTTAACTTTCATTCAAAAGGAGTTTCCAAAAAGTAAATACATGTATATTTTTTTAAAAATCCAGAACATTCATCTACCTGCTAAAGTAAGTTTAGACAAGGAACAGATTATTTGAATACTGTTTTTAAGGTCACATGTATAATGGTAATACTTTATTACCCATGTGAGAATTCATCTTACATCTGTACACTTTATCCTAATGCCATTTGGTTACCGATGCAAAGGCTGTTACGTCATTATTATAATTAGGGGTATCAGTGTATTACAGAAAGGACCCCGTGCATACTTATGGATTCTGCCTGAAAAAAAACATAAACAAAACAAAACCGGCATTTGTTTCCAGTTGCATAAGCACAATAGAACGACAGCAGGATGAACTATAACGACATCAAGAGGAATTCTGCAGCAGCATATACATAGTGTTTCTTTCCTCGTTATCTCCCAAAGTAGAACGCACGTGTGGCGCCAATACTGGCAAATCTACGCCACTTTCGCCATCGCCTTTTTTTTGGACGATAGCCCAGCAAAGGGGCGATACCAGTCGGCCGATAGTTTTCAAACTCTACAGCTAGCAACACACACATATATCTTCTCAGTCATCCAAATAATGATCATATCAATTTGCATGTATTCAGCCCGTGGACTTCCCGCGCTCCTAATCTCTCTAAAAGAGCACTGACGAGGAGCAATTTCCGTGGACTGGTTTAAACTTTTGTTATTGTTTTTCTCCCGTGAGTAACCGGATGATATCCCAGATTTCGCGACTGGTTCGTGACCTTTGCTGCGCAGTCCGCATGCGAAATTGAGAGTTTAATTATAGACAGATCATTTAAGGTGAAGACAGTTTTACTTCATTACAAATGTATTATGAAAACAAATGAAACACTTTGAAGGTTAATCATGTGCCAGTGGTAGAAATGGTAAAAAACTATTTGGACGGGAAAATAACGAAGCCACTGTACGTCTCTATATTTTGTCTCACAACAGGCAGTCTTGCAGAGTAGATTAGAAACGATTCAGTCATAACCACCTGAACCTTTGATATGCCACAGTTTCCCCGACTTTCCACTCCATCTGAAACACACTTAATACTTCTTTTCAATACTCTAGAAATGAAATTAGTTATTGAAAAGTAGGCTGAAAGAAGTTATTCAAATAATGTGTCAAATTTGAACAAAAAAAATTAGTCTAGACCGATCTACTTTTCTGTTTTAGTAAGGGTAAGAAATGGTTAAACATGCTGCTACTGTGAGACACACTATTGCTAGCACAGGCTGCGCCTGGTTCATGTCAGCTCGGGGTTTCTGCAGATGAACTCGTAGCATATTGCTTTTTTATATAGTGTTGCCTCTGCTAAACAGGAGAGAAACACTGGTGAGATTAAAGATAAATATTAGACCTCACTAGCCAAGATACACAATCTTGTGAGCACAAAATTATCCTTGTCCAGTGAAACTCAATGTAATGAAAGCATAATTGAAACATTACTTGAAAAAGAGTAATTAAACAGCACTTTTTAAAATGCTAAGGTTATTATGTCATATTATAATGTTCTGTTGTGAAATGATATAGCTTATTGTCATATATATTTGCATATATATTTGCTAGATCAGGCCCCGATTTCTCGAAAGAAACTGAATTTTTTACTCAAATTTCAAACTAAGTTTGACAATTTGAAACTGCTTTGTTTGTAACTCAAATTCATTTTTAAAATACATAATGCCCAAACACCTGAAGCTATAGAGTCACAAAAATCAAACTGACTACTATTTTCGAGGTTAATATCAATTTCAGTGAATTCAGGGAAATGTATTTAATCAAATTCTTGTGAAAACTGGAACTTAAGTCACAATTCAGACTTCATTTTGTTTCGAGAATTTGGGGCCAGTTCAATGGAAATGCAATGCAATGCAGTAATGCAAGTTTCATGTAGCAAGCTGGGATTGTTATCAGACCTCATAATCACATGGGTGTAGGCCATACATGCCCATGGGACAATGCTATGCCTGCAGGTCAAGTCTCCTGACTGGACTGGATCGTAACCATGTTAACTGGAACAGAAGTCCAAAAGTTTTGTTGTATTTTTTACTTTCTCATGACAGTGCATCGAAAATGATTTGTACTTTTTATGGAGATGCCATAAAAGCATAAACATGAAATCACGAAACATGTCTTAAGCATCACAATATCAAGTGAGCGAAATGTTTTGATATTTTCAGAATATATTACTACAATATATTATGTAAGTTTATGAAACATGTCTTAAGCATCACAATATCAAGTGAGCGAAATGTCTTGATATTTTCAGAATATATTACTACAATATATTATGTAAGGTTATGAAACATGTCTTAAGCATTACAATATCAAGTGAGCGAAATGTTTTGATATTTTCAGAATATATTGCTACAATATATTATGTAAGTTTATGAAACATGTCTTAAGCATCACAATATCAAGTGAGCGAAATGTCTTGATATTTTCAGAATATATTACTACAATATATTATGTAAGTTTATGAAACATGTCTTAAGCATCACAATATCAAGTGAGCGAAATGTCTTGATATTTTCAGAATATATTACTACAATATATTATGTAAGGTTATGAAACATGTCTTAAGCATCACAATATCAAGTGAGCGAAATGTCTTGATATTTTCAGAATATATTGCAACAATATTTACAACATAGATTCAAAATAGATTATGTCAGTGTTACGAAATGGTTTTGGGTATGTTTCTAAAACTTTTCTGGAACCATACAAAATCACGTGAATGAAACATTTTTACAACCATTTCAAAAACATTTCAGGAAAACGTTTTAAAAAACTTGTGGTTAAACGTTCTTGAAAATATTTCTAAAACATTTCTGGAACCACTCAAAATGACATAAACTAAACATTTTTTTAAACATTTAAAAAAATTGTGGTTGAACGTTTTTTAAAATCTTTCTAAAACAGTTCTGGAACCATACAAAATCACGTGAATTAAACATTTTTTGAAAGATTTTAAAAACATGTCAGTAAAACGTTTTACAAACCTTATGGTCAAACGTTTGTGAAAATGTTTCTAAAACCATTCAAAATCACGTGAATAAAACATCTTACAAAACGTTTTTGCTACATTTCATGAAATGTTTTCGGGATGTTTTTAAAACATTCTTGTGTTAACTGGATACTAATGGATAACAATATCACCACAACTGTAACAGGTTCTAGCAAAGATCTCAACAAAGCTGTTACTCCAAATGACCTACTAGCAAATTAATTCACTGAATGCACGGTCTACCCTTCAATACATACATATACATCTTCCAGAATAATGGATGCTTTGTTTGGTGTTAATATATAAAGGCGCATATTATATACGAGTGGAAGGTTTACTGGGCACCAAGTTATGTACTGTAGATACTGGTGCAACGTTTCCGAATGATGGACAGTACAATATATATTAGCAAAACAGTCATATTAACAGCTTCCTTAACTCCTGTCATCCATGGTGCTGTGCCATTTCGTCCCCTTCCACGAATCAATCTTGACAAGTATTTCAGGTTTGGCACCATGTGAGGCATGTTGTAGTAGTTTACAGCTTGTACGAAATCCAGGAACGGGAGATTATTTTTGATAAACCTGGTGATATTAGAGGATTGCTGGTAATGGTATCCAGAGACTTTTTAGCGTGGAGGAAGCATGAGCCTGTTCATTGTGTCCTCCCTCAGACAGAAGCGACAAGAGTACCCGCATCCCTTCACCCCACAAATAGAGGTAAAAGTGCATTGCGATCCCCTCCAATCCCTCACAGCTATATCCCATGTATATATGACGGCGATCTGCAATTAGTCGAGACAATCTAGTGATCAACAGCATGAGCTTCGATCTAAACAATTGCGATACGATACCAATACTATATTATTTTCATTATTATGTTTTACAGGTTAAGATAGATATGCAGCAGCTAGGATTTGGGTGATCTTGGCACAGACAGGCTGGTAAAGCTCATCATCAGCTCAGGGCCCTCGTCCCCTCTACACGCAGCCCAGACAGCGAATGGGACTCCACCCAGGAAACACTGCCTAGTCGAACCCACCAAGAACTTTCTGGAGGATCCCCAACTCTGCAGCTTTCTGCATTTCCCAGACTGTCAGAAGGGCTGTGCTCCCGGTGGAGAACCTGGGCACTCTCCTGATCTGCGCCAAGAGATCAGGAGGTACCAAACCAAGGGCACCGAGAACAATGGGGATAGTGTACTTGGGATGCAAGCGAGACATTTCAAAGGCGAGGTCCGCATATTTATCATGCTTTTCCTGAATCTTGACAATCACATTGCGGTCTTAAGGGACAATTAAATGATATAAATAAATTAATTAATTGGCTTTATCAAGGACAAGATCAGGTTTGATGGCTGGAATTCGTCTCAGGCTGTATATTGGCCTATTCCAGAGAAGTTTGAAATCATCATTTTCCAGGATGCCCTGGACATGTTCAGGGTCGTACCATGGATGGACCTCAGAGTCAAAGCCACAGGCATGGCGGAGACGATAGTAACATCAGCGAGCTATGCCATCATGTCTTTAAAGATATGCTGTTTGTGCCAAGGAAGGGCATCCACTGACAAGGTGTTGGACAGTCTCCGCAAATTCATTGCAAAGACATTTCATATTGATAATTTCTTTAAGAATAACATTCAGGACGATTGCGATTGGGAAGTGACTGTCCTGAGCTGAAAAAAGGAAGCCCTCAGTTTCACATTTGAGACCAGCCGACGGAATCGGTTGGATTGCTGTTCTATTCCACACACTGCATATACACACGGTGCAGTGGCTTCTCAGACAGCTTCATGAAGGAACGACTCTGGGCTGACTTGGTGAAGGACTTCACCTGGTTTACTACCATCATCACCTTACCGTCCAGCAGTACATTGCCATCAACAAAATCTATTTCAACTTTCAGATTGTGTCCAACAACCTTGGCACGCTTAAAATTAGCTGTGGAATTCCTCGCTTTCGTCATGTGTCTTGACATGCATCACCAGATGAACATCCGATATATAAATATGTGCACATTAAAATTCTATCATGAAGAGCCTCCACAGTAATCAAACCCCGACCTCCATAACTGATTGGCATATATAAACGATTAAGAGAGGAATGAGGGTGGTGTGCTCTGTTATCTGACATCATCCTTCTGGTCATGCGGTCAAGACTCTGGATGTCTTGTTTTGTCCAATCAACTACTCCAAAGGAATAGGAGAGGACTGGCACAGCAAAAGTAGGGGTGGCTTTGACCTTGTTTTGAGCATTTAGCTCTAAACTTCAGATTTTCGTTAAACAAGATTTTTACTCGGCCCGAAGTTTATCTTGACCCTGGGCTTTCTGGAGCTTGTCTCGAACTTGCATTCCAAGATAGGTGTAGGCCTGATCTTCCACAAGATGCTCAATAACTCCTCCCCCTTGTAACTTGACCGATCCATCATTGGTTACCTTGCCACGTTTCAAATGAAGAGTATTACATTTGTTGAGTCCAAATGTCATGCCAGTATCACTAGAAAAGGACTCGACAAGAAGAACCTGGTCTTTCAAATTTGTCTCTCCTTTGGCAAGGAGCTCGATGTCATTCATGTAGAGGAGATGAGTAAGAGGTGTTGGGGATCTGTGCTGAGGAGGTCCGGAATGGTACCTATCCTCCCCATTGAGCAGGAAACTCAAAGGACTTAGAGACAAAACAAAAAAAAGCAAAGGACTAAAGGAGTCCCCCTGGGAAATTCCCCTTCTGATTGTAATAGATTCCGAAGTCTGCACCTGCCATTGACAGTTCATCTCAAGTTGAGTCGAGCAGCAACTCATTAAAGACTTGAGTAAATCAAGTAGTCGCCCAGGGAGGTCAAATACATTGAAGAGACTTCAGAATCCATTCCTGAGGGACAGAGTCATGTGCTTTCTTGAAGTCAATCCAGCATATGGAGAGGTTGCGGTGATACATTTAGCCTCTTCCAAAATAATTTTTTTTGTACAAGAAGTTGATCCTTGCACCCCCAACATCCCTTTCTCGCCCCCTTCTGCACTCTGTAAATTGTCTCATGAGATGAGCAATAAGATGACACGAGGTTCGTCTAACACCCTGTGAATAATTTATATTGCGTCTTCAGACACCTGATAGGGTGGAAGTTTTCGGGATCAGTCAAGTCTCCTCTCTTGTATTGTGCGACCTTTGCAGAACCATGGAGGAACATCACCTGTGTCCACAAGAGAGTTGAAACAATGGAGTAATAGTGTTTGGACACAGGGAAACAGTTTCCAATACCAGTTTCAAATGCCTTCAGGCCCTGGAACTGTATTAGATTTGGACTTTTTGGTAACACTTTTCAGGCAATCTGGTGAGATGTAACAGACAAACGACCTAGTTACTTTCTCCTGCATTGCATGGACATAATCACGGACCCATGGTGCCCCCAGGCTACAGTTGCCAGGTATAGACCACAACTGTTTCCAGAACCTTTCATTGGCATCCATGGGAGGCTGTTTATCATGCTCATCAACTCCACCTGTCTTGAGTTGCCTGTAAAATCGCTTTTCATTATTTCTAAAGAGTGAATTTTGTTTGATGAATTTGTTTTTCTTTTCCCATTTTTTCTTTCTTTCAGTGCAAACCTTTATTTTTGCCTTAAGGGAATCATGGCTCTGGAAAAGTAACTTTTCTTTCGTTGTGTTGTATTGTAGTTTGAATTTTCTCCATATTGCCTTTTGACATTGGACTAACTGATGATCTTATTTAAAGGCACAGCTGTATCCATGAAGTTATTCCTCTAGTTTCAATAAGTTTTACAAGAAACCGGTTTTTCTAGTTGTTACTAATAGAGGGTTTGTTTTTAGAAACTGAGCAAAGTTCCTCCAAAGGTAGCGGCAGCATAGACACCGCAATTCACTTCCTGTAACGAACAGTCCGCTGAAAGTTTCAGAGAGATAATTTCATTAAGTAAACCAATTTCCTTTTTGGAAATAGACACGTTTAGTTGTTTAATTGACCTCCGTTTCTCTGAAGGTAAGTCACAAATTTCCTCCTAAATAGAATTGAACAAAATGTAAACAGGATTTTCGGAAAGGTCTGCAACTGATGAAGAGGAAGAGTGAGGGTCTAAAATTTCGGGGCCAATTGGCTCTTTCTCGGAAGAGTTTCCGTCAGCAAGATGAAAGAGGTTTACGCGGACGTCCATCAGAATTGTTGGGTTTGCTGCCACTTGAGCATTTTGCTCTTGCAAAGGTTCCTGACGGGGACCAGTTGTGGGTTGAACTGGCTCACGGGGCATTAGATGTTTTAGCCGACGGAGTTGGTCTCGGAGATTTTTGCTCCGCCAGGTAAGCATACATGGGCATGGCATTGTCCCAATGCAGCTTAAGCGACTTGCCATGAATACGTGGATTATCAGGCCATCCAGTCGCTATCGCACACTCAAGTAGTGTGGATTTGAGATGTTTTGACTAAAATATTCTTGGCCAGCTTCTGTGCCTTCCCCTGGGGCAAGTCCTATCTCCAGTAAGGTTGGTTTGACTACCGGAGGAAGGCTGACAGGGCTGCGGAGTTGAAAGATTAAAGTCTTCTTGGCTCTTTAGTAACCCAGAGAAAAACCAGCTTCGGGGGGTCAGCCCTACCTGGGTGATGTACGTTCAGTTAAGGGATTAAAATTCCCCTATCTAGGCCCACCACGGAGAGACGTACATCATCAGGCCTTTTTCATTATTATATGGCGGTGATCTGTAAATAGTCGAGAGTGGTCCAGACAATCTAGTGATCAACAGCATGAGCTACGATCTAAACAATTGCGATACGATATCAATACTATTATTTTCATTATTATTACTGATATTGATATTATTGTTATTCCCTTAGGTATGGATATTGCAACTCCGAGTTACAGATGGGCACTAAAATGTTTGACGTTGATAGAGACTGATTGCACATGCAAATCCTCTTTCTACACCCTGTCCAAAGGGAAAAAAATGATAGTCTGTAAAGGTAACAATTGCATAGCTGATTGCACTGTCCCATCTCATCCTAAAGTTACGTGATCTATCATTTACACTGTATGATTAAGCTTAAACAATTAACTGTAAACCTGCAGACTGCACCAACGTCCCGTCTCCCTTATCAGGCCTTTGTCCACAAGAAATGCTGCCTGCACATAGCGAAAAATGGGAGACAAGTGCATTTTCATGTTTTTGATCATACCACTGAAGGTTCCATTTGGACGATGCTGTAATCAGGATACTGGGCAATCTCGCATTTACCAAACTAAAATAAATATTAGACGATCTTGATTTTTCTTCTCTATTGAAGATTACTTCAAATCTCCACATCAGCCAAAAATTGATTGGTTTTATTATAACATTCCCAATATAAACATTACAAATACCTTTATTCATTGACAATTACCTTTATTTAATTACGACAGAAGCTTCACGTGTCACTGTTTAGTAAATTTACTGTCATGGCAAAACAATTCCATGCAAACACCTGTAGACAATGTCATAAGGTCTGTTGACATTTATGGTCAGACAGCCATATGACTACTTTCTTACTGTATTTTCCAGTATTCAGGTAAGATGTACACAAATGTGTTTCTCTTATTCCTTTTTAAACTTACAATGATTGAAAAGTCATAGAACCATTTTCATCAAACACAGTGACAGAGGTATATTGTTACAATGTACAGGAAAAGAAAGAGCTCGCGTGTAAACATCAAAACACAGCTCGGCAAACCACAACATCCGGTTTTAATAAACAATTGCGCAGTGGGAAAAGGCTATAAATAGAAAAGCACGTGGTGTGTGTGTTTGTAAACAATCCCTGTTTGCGTGGATACAGAAATCGTCAGTTCTCGTTAACACTGGATGTTTTGCACTTTTGACTCAACCATGGCATGTCCATTAATGAACAAGTCCCATGACCATTAGTAGACCTTTTGCAATCTCAATAATAACTGATGTGAAGAAATATATATAAACAAACTTTAAATAACACCAAGTTGATCAACACCAGACATGCCATGATCTGTGCTCCTGCTTACACACGGGCGTTTTCTTCTTACCAGAGGCGAGTCCTGGGGTAATCAACGATGGTAACTTGTTGGCTTTGTCCTTCCCATATCCATTAGAAATCTCTACTGAAGGCAGAATCGAAACTTTAATTATGACAATAGTGTGAGTACGTGCTTCACCAACAGTACCATTGTAGAGTGTTATTTGTAAACAATAGAGTTTGGATCAGACAACCCAGTGATTTTCGCCATGCAGTATGATGGCATAATATGTGCATAAGAATCAATATTAAACAGTGGTGATATAAGATAAAGGTGAGCGTATCTTGCACCACCACGGTTGCACTCATGATTGAAATACGTAAAGTCTAGTCAAATAAGACGAGATTTTTATTGATGTCAGCACTCGTTGGAATGGAACAATATGTATTTCCTCCTTCATCAGGTGAATGAATACTAGGAGACGGCACGTGTACATGTAACTAAAGAAGTAAGACAACAAAGGTGACATATTACAAGTCAAAACAGGGTACTGCAACGGACATCAGATCATCAGATATGTATTTATTGCAGTAGAAGAGACATATTAACAGAAGACAATGCGCAGCTTATTATATTTAAAACCACTATTTATTCAAACACTTTCTATACGTGGGATGACAATGGCTTGAATACATACTATCTGGTCGTGATATAAACACCACCTGGCAGAACAGTTATAATTGTAACCCTATCTGAAAAATGTATTCAGTGCAACCTCCCTGAAAGGGACAAAGGGAGACAAGCCTCGCCGAGATGGGACAAGGAGACAAGAGGAGCTTGGGGTGGACAGAAGTTCTTAAGGCCAGTTGCCTGTTCCATATGTATTCTGGCATGTGCTACTCACCTGGTCCTCTGAAAACCTGCCATGCAGAACTGCTTAGCATATGCAAATGGAGGCATGTTTAGTATATCTTCTTAATGCGAAGAGATCCCTACTAAAACATTCCTGTCAGTCCTTATGTCGTCACCATACTTGTATTAATCAAGGAATACTAAGCAATGTGCCTATCTGACACTGAACAAGACTACACTGGTGAGATGTAAGGAAACGCACCTGCAGGAAATAGGAACAGACATTTGAAGGTATTGTGATATTTGTACTGTGACCAGGTCACTAGACAACCCCTGAAGGTCCGGGGTAGAATAGGCCTTCAGCAACCCACGCTTGCCTTAAAAGACTACTGAGCTTAAAAATGTGGTAAGAGACAACTGACGGGATCGGGTGGTAAGGCTCGCTGACTTGGTTGACACGACTTCGGTTCCCAGTTGTGCAGATCGATGCTCATGTTGTTGGTCACTGGGTTGTCTGGTGCAGACTCGATTATTTATAGACTGCCGCCATATGGCTAGGATATTGCCGAGTGTGGCGTAAAACTTAACTCACTCACTCACTCACTCTGACTAGACGGCTATGCGGGTTTTGTTGTCGTTTGTAAATAAAAATTTATCAACAGAATGTAAACACATCTTGGCAAAATTTCTTCTCTACCCCACCCTACTATTCCAGGTGATTATCTTCAGTAATTAGATGTGTGTGTGTGTGTGCATGCGTGCCACGTGACCATTACTGTGTAGATATGAAATTTCATAAGTGATGAGAATTGAATGAAAATATTCCTATGTTGTGAAACTAATCTAAATTTCCGTTTCTGTTTTATGGACTCAACGGATACCTACGAGAGGATACTGGAAAAGTATAACTAGGGGTTGACATGTCAGTTTTCAAACAAATTCCAGTTATGAAATTTCTTCAAATATGTTAAAGTTTGAAACACAACAGTTTTCTTACACAATCTTTTCACATTTGGTAAATAGCATGGAAGAATCAGAAATGGTGATAACTGGTCTTGCTAGTTGTTAGGAAAGCACAATAAACACTACAGCGTGAACGCTCAGACATGGGTTCAACTACTACTTGCATACACTTGGTCATTAGGGTTAGAATGTGAAATATGAATAGATGTCAAAGACTGATACAGCACAGTCGATCATAGATATCTGTGAAGACTTAAGCCATTGTTAGATACTTCATATCGACATGTTCATGATGGGTACTACCTGTGAGACAGGATGCAGTCACCTCTCCATGAACAACTGGTATCGTCACTATTTCATAGTGATTCATAAACGCTTGCTCCATCATTGTATCGCATTTTGATAATCACTGGATTGTCTGGTTGTTATACAGAGAAGTAAATTATTCCAAAAAGTTTTGACAAACACAGATTTAAAGTTTCTGCGCTACAGAATCTGCACAGTCGACTCTTTCTTGTTTGGAACTGGGTGAGTGTCACACTGGTAGTATTTCAGCCATATTCTGACATTCATAAAAAAAAAAAATCTTAAGTTATAAATAACCTGTCCACGGGACGGTAACAACTAGAATATCACCAATATCAACATAAAACGAGTATGTAAATATAAAAACTTTTAAATAGTCAATATCATAAACCAGACGTGGGAGTTGGATCACCAAAAAAGGACCATGGTGACATAATAGTACTTTTGATGCCTACATGGACCCCAGCTAGATTTACACCATCCCTTCAGATGTTAGCGACCTGTGAAGATCCAGTATAGAATAGATTTTCAGCAACCCATGTTTGCCATAAAAGTCATGGCTGACACATGTCCTCGGCTCCAGTTGCGCAGATCGGAGCTCATGCAGTTCATCACTGGATTGTCTGGTCTACACTTGGTTGTTTACAAAAAAGCGATATATATTAAATTAAACTCACCAAGTCAGATGTTAACAGCTACAGTCAGATCTAGCCAAAGTCATCCCTCTACAATAATGTATAAAGTAGACATTTCTTGGTATTATTTCATAGCGAAACCACGGTAACTGTCATTATGGATAGATAAATTCCTATGGCAATGGATTCGATGTTTCAGTAATAGTCATGGAGCCAGCTAACCTTGAAAGGTGTATGTAATATTTATATAAAACGTATCTGAAAAAACTTACTAACATGGCAACTACAGCCCTGTTACAAAAGATCACAAAATGATCGGGTGAAATATTGTGAAGTTTATTTACTATGCTATTTTGCAATCGAATGTTTCACCCCAACAAGTTATGGGTTATGAACACTACATGGACAGCATGTGTCTTAAGTTCATCAAACCTGAACAAGCCAGCACAGGAAATAAGGCCTAAGACATATTGCATGCACGTACGTTTGTTTGTTTCTTTGTTGTTTAACACCGCCATTACCAATAGTCAAGCTATGGCAGCGTCTGTACATAATGGACTGTGGACCAGACAATCCGGTGGTCACCAGCACAATCTACACCATCGGCGCGCCTGGCCGCCCAGCCCCTTAATTTAAGTTGCCTCTTACATGCATGGGTTTCGCAAGACCAATTCCACCCATGATGTTCACAGGTATGTTATCAACCCACTACAAACAAACGTGTCTGGGACTGCCATGTCTCTCCTCAAAATCAACTCCATGTAAGTTCTGCTGCAATCCCGACAAGAACAGTTGTCACAGTTATACTGCTCACTTTGTGTGTGCAATTGCAACTCATGTTGCTTCTGTCCTGAGATAAGGATTGAGCCTGTAGACATTCTTCACTTTCATAGCATGAAGAATATATGTCTAATAAAATGAAGTGTTGCTTTCACAGAAACATCTCCATGTGGCACTTCTTCCAGCAAACGACGGAATATATGTTAAGTTGTTCAGCAACAGTAAAAGTAGACAGTCGGGCTGTGGTCAAAGCATCCAAAATAGTTCTGTCGGATGGAGAGGTGATGAAAGCTATGTTGATGCAATTTGGTGTTTCTGTATTTCGTCCTGTCGCCATTCTCGGAGTTTATTCGAAATGGACCCATTTCTGCAGGGAAAGTGCTCTGACCACCCTCACTGCAATGTAAACGCGAAAAGATATCACATTTATCGATTGGTCCAAAACTTGACTCGCACTTGGGTGTATAACATAGAAACGGACCTTGTGATGATCGTTACCCCGCACAGTTTCATACCAGTCGATAAATTTACGCAATACACAAGAATGAGGAAGGCGTGCAAGATACGTATCTTGCTGCATAAGTCTCTCATTCATGCTAAATGTTGATTTAATATCAGGGATCATAATGAATTTCATCTTGCAACAGACAACGTTTAATGGTATCAATGTACTTTTTTGAGGTTTTCACTTTGTCAAGTGTTAAAGTAACGTAACTATTTTCCACATATTGAATAATGTTCGTAGCCTTCCTAGATTTCGACTGCTTTAAAGTAAATTCATTCCAAAATTTAAAAAAAAATAGTTTAGACTAAAGAAAATATGTAAATTAGCTGTTTTCACTTCTTTCCCAAGATTGGAAAGATAAAGAAATAAGAAATACTCCTTATATCAACTGACCAGCTTTCTTTCAGTTACAGATATTTGTTCACCTGTTTCAATAGGCAGATTGTGTATATGGAGGAAAGGTTATGTTTGAATCTTTCCAAATACTGGTATTGCCCTTTGGTGTAGCTTGGTGTATTGGTACAACCTTTAAAAAAGCAGTTGACAACAAGCGATAAATAAAACACTGTAAACATTTCTTGATTTCGGGATTTCTACCTTCAGCAGTATACATTTCCTACCTCGGTGTACTCTGTTGTTCTTGGTAGGCATAATCAGTCAGTTTTTAAGTTGTTTTTTTTTTAATTTTGCAACATAATTTCGTCTTTTACTAGAATGAACTTTCAATAACAACAAAACACTTTGATTTTCATATTAAAGATAATTATTGAAAAGTTCTTACATTTACTGAAAAGTTCTTACATTTACAAGACACCCACCTCGAGAAAAAAAATAAAACTTTTTTTCAGCCATTGGGTTTTGGTTAGGAACGTTTTATAAATATTTCTGCTCTTTAAAAAAATATGTTTTAGTGTTCTAGTTTTGTAATGGTATCCTGACTATCCATTTTGGTGATGGCAGTCACACATTGACATGATACAGTATGGAAATCTGACCTTGTAAGAGTAGCCCCACGTCAGTGATTTTAAAGTTGTTTTTATATTTCTTTTTGTTTTTCAATTAAAAACATTATTTTTTTGCTTTCTTGTACAAAGATTTCATGATTAATGCCTAAAGGTGAGTAAACCATCAAAATGTAGGCATACATATTCATTGTCATGGTATCCCAAAAGGGTGACCATAAAATTTTAAGAAAAGAATATTTTACAGCTTTCATAGAAATACGTTCGACCTTAAAATTTGAAGGTGATGTGATACAAATATATGTATATGTACTTAGAAGTGTTGTATCTGTGAAACTTTACATGAAATTTTACGTGGAGCTAGGTATAATTTATCAAAACACACTTTTTTGTGACAATAAAAAATATTCAACAAATTACCAGCATTTAAACACCCCTTCCATCAGAAAGTTACCTCATTTCTTTCCAGACATATACTTGCTAGGGTAATTATTTAAAATATTTCTACACTTCTGAAAAATATTGGTATGCATTGTACTTGTTTATTGGCACCAAGTGTGTATTTTTTGCAACAAAAGTAAAATATCTAACACCTGCGAAATATTTAGCTGACGGAGTAGTACCCAACTCAGCTGTTTCAACAGCATCATAAACATATGACATGTAGTAATGACTAGAAAGAGACAATATAATAACTGTATATAAGGCAAGTTTGATGTTAAGAAATAAATAAGTAACAACCAAATAAAACATAAGGACTTCTTGCTCCTTTCTTAAGACAGGAGCAACCACATAAACTTTATACAGACAACATAGCGCCACAACAAATTGAATAAATAAAGTTTTTCTCCTACAACATATATATCTGAAAACTAAATTTGGCCCCAGTAACAAACAAATCTCAGCTAAGCCCTTTTATATCATTTACAATATCTCATACATGATGGATTGACACCATATCTGATATTTAGAGGTGAGGGATGAGGTTTGTTTTGGATGTGATCATAAATACTTAGACAAGTACATTCCAGCAAATACAGCTGGAATTATCCGGGGGGCTTATGTATCCATTTTGGCAAAGTTTAATGTACAACATACGAAGAAATATTGTTATTCCTTGAAAGAGTACCAAGTCTTGTTCTTTCAACTCTATCACAAATTATCAATGCATAGCAGGTATGAATGCCTTAAAGAAATCCTAACGACAGCATACAGGTCAAGTTGCATGTTTTTCATGCGAATCTGATATAACACTAGCCACCAATCTGTTTCTTTTCTGCAAAACATAAGTAGCCTGGCATTTCCTCTTTCTTCTCTTCATTTGGTCAGCCCAGGAGATGATAAATTTACAACATGAAATGTCGTCATGCTCAACTGTCAAATGCTACTAACTCGTGTATAAAAACAGTCAATCACATTTTAATTCACTCACTGTTAGTAGTATTTCATTTTTGATAACCATGTCAGTCTCATAAAAAAGTACGTCTTCTCCATCAGTGTGCACACTATTTACTTATACCAAATATGCCTTAAAATTGGATTGATCGGCGGTAATAAATGGCTTATATTCGTTCATTAGTTCAAGATGTATCATATGGCAAGTATATCGCATCAAAGATGACATATCCAAGTTTGTTGACAAATACGATCTCAGCTGGCAGGCTCTTGTTCAGGGGCCTCTCAACATTAATGGGTGGCCCGGGAACCAGGATGGTTGCTTCATCGCAAACGAAAGTTACTTCCGTTATAGACGGTGGGATCGTTTCCATTTTGATTTAGACATCAACACGTTGTTAAAAAAAAGAATGTATGAGAATTTTCACACACATGTGGGCTTTGCATAAATCTTTGTTTACACTTCGGAAGTTTTTTACCTTCACAAAGTCAACATTTCTCAAATTATGAAAAAAGGTGTGTCTAGGTTTGTTGTTATCCTTCTTTCCATTGGTTCATTTGTATTCTTTGTGCAATCGGAAACAACGTTACAAATGCGCGTAGACGCACCCCACTGTTTTCACCCCATTTTCTGACCATGTTTTTGTGCTTACGAGCTGTTTTGGTTATCTCCCCTGGCTATTCTTGGCTTTTTAGCATTCTAACTGACCAATATTGTTCCCATATGCCTCGTGTTTCATGCCACATGTGATTTTTGACGATTTGTGGTGACTAGGTGGTGAAGAGAATAATTCGAAGCATCAAACACAAGCAGTTTCTGTTTCACGAATTTGTAATCATGAGGCAATGCCTGTTGTGGAGCATGCATGTTTGATAGACTGTCTGTGTTCTTCATCAACATCCTTCTTCCTTGTCGTTTTATGGCAGCATAATACAAGCATCAAACTAATTCTATATCCATCAGCAATCTGAAGTTTCCAGCAGTATTACAGCTGCACCATGTGGTTCGTGAAGAATCACGTCCGACCAGACAATCCAGTGATTCTCACGATTCCATACCAGGGTAGAGCATTTCTTTATGAATTGTTCGAAGGACGGTGACTGAAAGAGTGTAGTTTTACGCCGCACTCAGCAATATTCCAGCTATATGGCGGCACTCTGTAAATAACCGAGTCTGGACCAGACAATCCAGTGATCAACAGCAGGAGGATCCATCTATGCAATCGGGAACCAATGACATGTGTCAACCAAGTCAGCGAGCCTGACCACCTGATCCTGTTAGTCGCCTCTTACGACAAGTATATGTTGCTGAAGGCCTATGCTACCCCGGACCTTCACAGGCTTCACAGTAACAAACTTGTTGACTTTCCAAGTAATCCTATCACAAACACACTGTAATGGACCATTCAGATGGTGTATTTTCTTAACAGTATAAGAAAAGATGGCCACGGGGACTGTCCGGGAAGTCGAAGACCACCAGTATTGCCCATGAGCCAATTATCATCATTATCATAATCATTTGTCCCTCGCCGTCAATATTCCTCTGTGTGTATTTCTGATTGTTGCTTAGTTGCAAACTGAGGGAAGAAGGTGAGGTGCGAGGGTTGGGGTGATGCTCTCAATCAGGAATACAAGATTGTCTTGCTGTGTCTGAACAATTGAGGGGTGGGACATCGTCGAAAATCCAGGTTCAAATCCCCATCTCTGGTGTCCCCTAGTTCGAATATCCCTACGGCGTTGAAAACCAGCGACTGACTGAGGAACTCTGCAGGAGATGAATTTACATAATACAGTAAGGAATATATTGGGATATGTATAAGCCTACACATGTAGTGTGAAACCCACCACAAAATATGCGATTAAACTGCACTGAAATATGAAGAAAACTGAAAGACCTCTTTTTCCCCCTTCCAGTTACATGGGCTTCCATACAATACTGTCATCAGTTGCTAAGAACTTTCTTCACAATGATTAAACTTCATGAAAAAATAGCTGCTCACTCTTTCAAGAAATGTTTTTGCTTATGTCATTATTGATGCAAGAGGAACACTAAAAATTCCAAATATTTAAAACGCAATATAGTCTATAATATTTCAACACTTTCAGAAGTTGTGAGACATCCACATTATATTTGTAGACATGGCACGTGTCCAGAATGTTATTTTCAAACAGGACCAAATTTAATTAGATGTGTTCCCACCTGACATTTCTTGAACGTTTTAATAACATTTTTAATCACATTTTGAACGTTTGTGACATAGAAAATTCTGCGAAAACCTTTTCCTTAATATTAAACACAGACTATTTTACACCCTTACGAAAATATTTAGAAAATGGGATCTTTATCACAATAATTCGGAGGGGTACTTTAGAAAGTGATCAGGTTTAACTAAAACAGTGATTAATTGTAAATGAATATGTTGAATTTATAACAAATAGCGATATCTGGGACGCTGCGAGAGACTAAACTTACAATATTAGACATAGGCACGGTCTCATCACTGCACCAGAATGATCAACATGAACCCTCAGCCGATCAGAACCCCGTGACGTCAGAACAGGCGATGCTGACGTCATGACATTTGTACTTGAACTCTGACCATGGTGCGGTGGCCGGTTAGTGTCACTTGATGTGACCACATTTCAGAGGACTTCTGCCAGAAAACTTGTACATTTTAGACGGCGTTTTCTACCCAGTGTGGCTGTGTATGCTATACAATTTGAAGTGGAACAACTGCCATAATTTTTCTCCTATTTTTCGAGTTTTAATGTAGACACGGGGTGATCTTTAAAAGGAGCTAGATACTTAAAAAGAGTTATATAACGCTGAACGTTCGATCTACTAAGTCACGTGACCAGCGCCATACTTGAGAACCAGCAAAGGGTGCCACAGTCAGGTGATAACAAGTGTGACAATTCATTTCACATTTCTAACACTGGTGAATGAGTTTTGTTTTATGCCACACTCCGCAACATTCCAGCTATATGGCAACAGTCGGTAAATACTTGACCGAGTCTGGACCAGAGAAATCCAGAGATCAACAGCAGGAGCATCGATCTGCACAATTGTGAACCAATAACGTGTCAGCGAGCCGAACCAACCGATCCCGTTAATCGCCTATTATGACCAGCAGGGGTTACTCAAGATCAATATTCCAACCTGGACCTTCACGGGTCTCAACCTATATACTACTAGATACATATTGTTTTTGTTTTTGTTTCAGTGAGCAATGTGCAAACAGCATCTTTTGATACTCGTGTTCCTGTGTAATTTCAGTGCTACGATATTTTTTGTTTACAGACAAAAGAGCCTGTAACTGCTGGGAAGTGAAAAAATACATTAACACATTTAAAGTTTCTGTGCTACAGAAACTGCACATTCGACTGTTAAATGTCACATGGGTAGTATTTCAGCTTGTGGCTAAACAAGCTCAACATTCATAACACATAACGTTAAATTATGAAAAACGAAGGACAGCAACAACAAGAAGTATATCACCGATATTAATACATAACAAGTATGTAAATACAAACATTTTAAGTATTGTATACCATGAAAACATACTCCAACAACTTAACTTGGATCACCATAAAGGGACCATGGTGACTTGAAGTACGTTTGATGTCTACATGGACCCCACCTGGACGTACACCATTAGAAATTGCAGTCAAAGTTATATATCTACAAAATATGTTACTCAAAAATTTCATTTTTCATTCCTTCAAAAAAATAAATAATCTTATTAAAAAATGTGAAAAAGCATACATTTGTTCATAATATTTTAAGTGCCATCAGTAGTCTTGAAAGAGCAGGAACAAATGTTTATGGATAGATATTATTCCTCGACAAACCGGCATAGGAAACAAGCCATAAGTGTAAAAAATGAAACAATTGCAGTGACTCCGTATTAATGTCATGCACATCATAAAACTATCACCCTAGCTCAGTGGAAAGAAGGGGAAACAATTGGGCTTACTCTGAAGATCACAGGCATTTCTGCGCTTTGATTTTAACTTTATGTTGCATTGTACGCACGTGTTTGTTTGTTTCTTAACAACACCATTACCAATATTCCATATGGCGGCATCTGTACATAATGGAGTCTGGACCAGACAATTCACTGATCAACAGCAAAATGTTGCCTCTTACATGCATGGGTTTACAAAGACCAATTCTAACCCAGATCTTCCAGGCATGTAAACAACGCACTTCTAATAAATAAGTCTACAATTATACTGTCTCTCCTCTAAGTCAATTTCATGTAAATTCAGCTGAAATTCTGGTTAAAAATATTGTTACAGCTACATGGCTCCATCTGTGTGGGTAATGGCAAATTATTTTGACTCTCTCCTTTTCCTTCACAGCATGAAGTGTATATGTCATGAAAGGTTTATAATAAAATCAAGTATTGTCGACTTGCTTTCCCAGAAACGTCTACATTTGTCATTTCTTCCAGCAACGGAATATTTATTGTTTTGTTCAGCAACAGGTAACTTTAAACAGTCTTACTGTAGCTGAGAAGGGTGGTGAAAAGAGCATCCGTAACAGTTATGTCGGGTGGATAATTAAAGAAAGCTAGCAGACTTGGGCCACTTGACGTTACATGTTAATTTAGTGTAGCATAAATAATTTTCACGAGTTTAATTCTCGTAAGATCCATGTCAAGTTGTGCATATTTGTGAAGAAAGATCTTGCCTAAAATCACATAATTTCTGTTTAATTTTCCGTTGCGAAATGGCAACAGTCAATCAACAATTGTTCAGTGCCGAGAACCCCTTTTCACATGGCGGCCATTGTTTGTACATTGTGAAACCATTCGTAAATTGATAAATGTGGTGTCGGAATAAAATTGAACTGAAATTATGTGCGCAGAACAGAAATGAGTTCACATTTGCCTGTCAAATGTTACAAACACCGATCCTAAACTCATTTCATGACAATTATTGATGCTACACTGAAATAGCATGTAGGTCCATGGAAGGTCCGTCAAGCGACTCAGTGTAACTGGCACGGGTCTGTGTGTTGGTGCTAGTAGAGCTATGTTGATGTTGTCTGGTGTTCCTGTATTTCTGTCTTCTTCAGCGTGCCAGTTTGGAGTTACTTGAAATGGACTCAGTTCTACGGGTTAAGTGTTCTGACCACCCTGATTGCAGTGTAAACCCAAAAATATCAAATTTATCGATTGGTTCAAAAGGTGACTCGCGCTTGGGTGTTTAGCACTGAAATGGACCTTGTGATGATCGCTTCCCCGCACACTTTCATACCAGTCGATAAATTCTAATGACGTGACAGTGCTTAACCAATACTTGAGAGTGAGCAAGAAGTGAAAGATATGTATCTTGCCCCACAGCTCTCATTCATGCAAATGTTCAGGGTAATGAGGGATCACAGTGAATTCCATCTTGCAAGAGATAGCGTTTATTGTTTATTGGTATCAATATACGTTTTTAGATTTTGACATTGTACAGTGTTAAAGTAACAAAACTATTTTACACATACTGGATAATTTTCATAGCCTTCCAAGTTTTCGACTTTTTAAAAGTAAATCTTTCCACAGAAATTCTGATTAATGTAAAAAAACATGCAACTTAGCTGGTGTTTTATTTAAAACGTGGAAAGTTAACAAGTAAAACATTTATTCACAAATCAGCTGAACTGTTTCTTTCAGTTAGTTATCTTTTCAACCTGTTTCAATAGGCAGAATATGTGTTGGAGGAAAGGTTATCCAGTTGTGTTTGACTCTGTGCAATACACAACTGCCCTTCACTGCAGTGGAATCAGGCAACAAGCTAGAAATTATAAAAGACCCAAAACAACAACATTTTAAACAGTTCATGTGGTAAATACGACTTCTCCCACCAGTAGTATATACTTGTGGTTCATGAAACCGGCGACTTATGAGGAGAATGCAGATTCTATTTCAGGTGCAGATTCTATTTCATGAGTTCTTAATCATCAGACAAAGCCTGTTGTGGAGCATGCACGTGTTTCATAGGCTGGTTGAGTCCTTCATCAACATCCCACCCTGAAGATCCAAGGTTGAATAGGTCTTCAGCAACCCCACAAAAGGCGACTGTGCTAGTCTTAAGAGGCAACTAACGGGATCGGGTGGTCAGTCTTGCTGACTTAGTTGTCATGCTGTCGATCACTGGAGTATCTGGTCCAGATGTTGCTGAGTACGGCAAATAACTAAAATCACCAACTCACACACTCATCAACAGCTGTCATCGATGTCGTTGCCTGACATCACAATAGATAGGGAACGCTCTTTTAACCATTAGCAATCTCTGTTTAAAGCAGGGTCGATTTACGGTTTTGGTTATATACTCTGCATTACTGTACTTTCAATGTACGATTGTCGAAACTGGGAGATATATGGGATTGAATCAATGTTGATACAATAGTAATGGTCGCTGACTTGGCTGACACGTGTCTTCGGTTCCCCAATTGCGCAGATCAATGATGATGCTGTTAATCAGTGGATTGTGTGGTTCATACTCGATAATTGCAGATCTCCACCATATAGCTGGGATATTGCCGAGTGCGGCGTAAAACTAAAACACTCACTCATTCACAGAGGCCTTGCATTTAACAGAAGCCAGACTATTACTGTGCGTCAGTGAGTAGTGAGTATGATATTGCGCCGCTTTGAGCAATGTGTACGCTACATCACAGCAGAAGACACCTGAAAATTTGCACAAGTAATTCACTTCTTGAAAACACCAGACCACACACTACTGGACTCCAGAGTCTGGTATGAGTAAACCTGCTGTTGTTTCTGTTCGCGGTATCATGTCTGGTGTCCGCCACGTGTATGTTTGTCCAGGACAGGCACAACATGCTAGACACCCGATGTTAATGTCCGGCGGTTGATGTTTGTCTGTGTGTTTCCTGTTTATTGACCTACTCAGCAACATTCCAGCTATACGGGGGCGGTCTGTAAATAATTAGGTGTGAACCAGACAATCCAGTGATCAACATTATGAACATTGATACGAGGACAAGGGCCCGTTAGGTGTAAGAATTGAGAAGCACGTTTATATTCATTAAGCAATTTTGAGACAGAGATGAAATTGTTGTTTAGTTCTGGAAGCTCTAAAAAATTTACTGCTGAACATACTGACTCGATTTGGTACCCAAATGGAAATGGTGTCACTAAATGTTGTTATCAAAGCAGTTTTAAGACGCGACCTTTTAACTGCATATACACTGACTGACTAATAATTCATGCACAGAGTAAAACTGTGAAATACTGTGACCTAGAGGAATACCGGATGTGAAAAATAAAAAAAGCCCATCGCTGTGAATAACCCAATAATCTTGTGACTGTTGAGTCCAAATCATAATCAGTTTTAATGAAATTGTTCTGGAAATGATATCATGCACAATCTGACCACGTGATACACAGCATGATGGGATTTTAGTATATCGTCATCGTACGCTATATATCGTTAGATATCATAATTCACCCCTTCAGCTTATGGCCGATTCTTTTAATAACTATTGGGCAAGCTTTCTACGACTATTGCTAAATAGATTTTGTAGTGATTCTGTCACCTGTAGTTTAGTGTGGCGTGGTGGAAGACTGTTCTTCGTCGAACACACGGCACTAACATTCCTCACACTCACCACTGACACCTGTCTGAGATAAGTAGTTAACACTGGGTACTGATGTAGCTTGTACTTCGGGGATTCAATGTACTGGTATTTTCATAACAATAAATAGAGTCTTCTCGATACTAGTCTTTGTTCAATGTTCTTTTTGGTTACTTATTATTTGTATCTGAGAATGTGCGACCATTGGTGTGAAATGTGAATAAATTGCTGTAGAGTAGTGTTGTGTGAGTGCGTGCGTGTTATGCCTGCATTCAATGCGTTGCCTAGTGTGTAAAGCTTTCGCTCGTTACGTCTCAAATCCGGTTCTATTTAGAACTCGTGCAATGTGTGTAGTCAATTTCTGACGTACCATCAGTGATATTGCTGGAATTTATTGTTAAAGAACAGTTAAACCCTACTCACTCACTCACTCACTCATTGAGACGGATACATTCCATACGGACACTGGTTACTTTTACACATTCGAGTTATATATATATGTGTGGTCACGTGTATTTACTCGCAGCTCTAAATTAAATGAGTTTTCGTGATTAATTTATTATTTTACACCAACCACAGCGAATGTGGAACCATACTGAGGTAACAAATTTATTAATCTCGTATTCTGTGGAACCATGCTGAGGTAACATGAATTTATTAATCTCGTATTCTAAGTTGCTAGTTGCTATGTGTGTAGTGATATAATATAGCCGGCCATATTTACTCATGTGTTATTCATCTCTAACCTGAAACATGAACATGATAATAATGAACACAAGAGACAAATGACTTCAGTATTTGTTGAATTCATTTTGTCATTCAGCAGTTCAGAAGCTCCGTAAGTTCAGTTTTTCACCATTAGGTGGCCGACGCTGAGAGAGCTGGATTCTAAGCTTGATGTATAACAGTATGTACACGCTTGGTGCCTTGGGATCATTGTCCGAGTACAGCAACCCTTCGGACGTACTTTGAGTTGGTCCTCAGCAACCCATGCTTGTTGGAATGTAATCAGGTCTGGGCTGGACAATCCTGTGACTCACATCATGAAGATTGATCAAAGCAGCTGACATGTCCAAGTGTGACCGCTATCCCCTCCTACAACAGAAAGGGGAGCTACACACTACCAGTCAAGAACACAGACACAGGATAATTGTTTATGATGTCATGTTATGTGTTACACTACTGTTTACATATCCGTGCCTTTATTAAGACACACTCATCGTTGTACCATATTTCTTTGTTGTTTGTGTTTCTCTCTGAGGAGATATGTCATGTAGATCCGGCTGTCTTCCTTCATACATGCGGTGCACAATGACGTAATTACATGGCAGATGAATCGTGTTTTATGCCGCAATCAGGTGAATATTACCGCAACCTGGGTTCAACAATCACGTTTGCACCATTAGTCCAGGAAACCTGGCCACGATAGCTGCAATGTAGCTGTACACTCCCGGTACAGTGTAGCTAACTGGACATGTTCGGTTTTATGCCGCTGTAAGCTATAGTCTAGCAATATCACGTGTCATGGGCGTAGCCAGCGAAGGTTTATGCTGCCCCACTGACACGCTTGAAATAGCCGAGACTGAGTGTGCCTCTACACCATTGTCTACGTCAAACCTACTGTTCACTGTTGTTCTTCAATTCAGAGAAGAGTTCACTGTGGCTGTGGATCCTGCAGTATGAAGTCGGCAATAGCATGTAGATACAAAAATAGTGAGAGTGAGTGCACGAGCATCGATATGCTGAACTGGGAACGGATGACTGGGAGCGGACACAACCTGGGTCAGTAATCTGCTAAGAAAGTATGGTGCTCCTTTTTTCATCTCACGGGTAACAATTAAAGGTATGTGTTAGCACACTGATGTAACAAATGATAGTCTGCCGGTTGAACTCGCATGGAAGAGATGGAAGCAAAGCTGTTAAGGTACGAACTGTATTCCAGTAAACAAAACCTGTTAGTGTAGGGTATTCCTGATGTGAGAACCCAAATCAACATGTAAAAAACTGTTAAACGATATGGGCCTGCCAACGTCATTGGATGTTGTCAACATACACCGCTTACCGCCACACATCACAAATGAGCGCACCAAGAATTCCCCCAAACCTACAGTGATACATTTGTACACGTCAGATGGACAACGTGCTGCAAGCGAGCGTTACTGCACTGTTAAAACGGAGGGAAAAAAAACAATCGGTACTGATCTACCAGTCCTTCTAAAGAAATACCGAACAGCAAAACCGGTTGTTTGTAAATACAAAAAACACGTGACTCCAAAACCGGATGTTTTTATGTTAAGGTCAAGGCCACCAGTTACACGTACCTGATTTTGTTTCTAGTGTGTAAGTGACGCTTGAGGCAGCTATAGGTTACTTTTTATGAGGAGACGAAACACCTAGTAAACATTACGGCAACGCCTGAACAAGATGGAGTCCCGGGATGCGCTGGCCGTAGAGACACATGGCACCGTGTGTTTTCTTTATGTAGATACGTTCATTATGTAGGATTTCCTCAATGGCAATACTGACGGTGTTCACACTTCCCTCATACACCCACCGTGGTTATCTTCACTTGAACAGTTTCTTTGACCGCTAGCTGGACCATCCATTACAGAGATTTTAGACATTTATTTGGAACTGATTCAACACTGCTGACACAAACACAAAATTCGCAATTTGCAGAAAAATAAGCTGGAAGGGACAATCAAATATACAGACTGGCATTTCTAGAGTGCTAAATATCTTGACTGTAGACCTAAGGACAACGGAGTTACGGCCTGTTTCCTTGGCCATTAGAAAACCAGAAGTAGTAGTAATGCTAGATTTTCCAAATTAGGCAGGTTGATGTTCATGCCGTTGATCACTGGATTGTCTTGTCCAGATTCGATCATTTAGCTGCTAACCCAGTGACACGCAGGTACGACCTGTACTGATTTTTACATAACCATAATGTGAAGCGAAGATGTTCCCCATGCAATTGTCCACAGTTTGGTACCTTCAACCATCGTGTTTTCGCTGAGTTAGGACATTTTTATGAACTTTATGAAACGCGTCTTCGAACATTTGATCAACTTTCAAACTATTTAAGATATCAAAATGCCTTCAACAAATTGAGCATTCCAGGGTACGGGCTTTCTAATGGTGTATCAAACTCAACTGTGTTATATGCCGTTCTGGACAAGAATATTTTCAAAGACAGGCACCGTCAAAATGCAGAAATTGCCGAAAATTTCAGTTTATTCGTAATAGCGGAAAATCTATCATGGCGGCCAACATCCGTGGTCTATATTGGGTGAAAATTTGGTTAAATTATCTCTTACAGTTTTGGAGATATTCGGGGTGGGAGAAAATCACATTTTAGGTTATCTGCCCTTACCGAAAGACGGAAGTCAGGATTTTTTATTCATTGTATACCTTTCAGCATAGAGGCTATCATCCCAGTGGTTAGGTCAGTAGAGCGGGCACAAAACGCGTACAAATAATAATAGCAGACCCCAAACTTCTGATGGACGTCCGTGTCAACCTCTTTCCTCTTCCTGATGGAAACTCTTCCGAGAAAGGGCCAATTGGCCCCGAAATTTTGGACCCTCACTCTTCCTCAGTTGCAGACCTTACCGAAAATCCTGTATATGTTCTGTTTATTTCTATTTATGAGGAAATTTGTAATTTACCTTTAGAGAAACGGAGGCCAATTGAACAACGAAAGGTGTCTTCTCCCAAAAAAAATGATTTACTTAATGAGATTATCTCTCTAAAACTCCCTTCGGACTGATCATTACATGAAATACATTGTTGTGTCTATGCTGCCGCTCGAACTTTGGAGGAACTTCACACAGTTTCCAAAGAAAAATCTCCCAGTACTAAGAACAATAAACCAAAGGATAACCGGTTTCAAGTAAATCTAACAGAAACTAGAAAACAAATTTCCTGGATAGAGCTGATCCTGGAATTAAGATTACATCAGGGAATCCCATGTCCAAACGACAAAAGGCAATGTGCAGAAAATTAAAAATTACAGTGCAAGACAACAAAAGAAAAGATACTGCTCCAAATAATAGAATCCCTTAAGGTGAAAATGAAAATTTGGACAGAAAAGAAGAAAAAATGGGAAAAGAAAAATAAATTTATCAAGAATCTCTTCTAGACTTTCAGTCCTAATGATGGTGGTTTCGGTTTGAAACAAAGAGAGTTCAGCCCGTACCCCCACTGCCCACAAAACCCCCAAAATTTCAGACGAACATAAATATGTGTTCAGTAAACTATAACAGGTATAAAACAATCAATCGATTCAATGAACTTTTTTCAGTGTTGGCATATTCCCCTTGAGCAATTTTACCATGTGAAAAGAGCGGGGTACGGGCGGAAATCTTTCCCAGGGGGAAAAATCAGAATATTATCATTAAACTATAGAGGTTTAAAAAAAACCTTGAAAGGATACAAGTGTTCAGATTCTTGAGAAAGAAAAAGTCTCAGATCTATTGTCTTCAAGATCGTGATGTTGCAGCTGTCCAGGAACATCTAATAACACAACAATGGGGATACAGTGGGGATGTATAGTGAATACTACCGTACATAAGCCCATTTAACAATAAGGGAAGGAGAACAGCAATTTTATTTAGCAATAAATTTCAGTTTAAGGTTATGCAAACAAGAATAGACAAAGACGATGGCAACTGTGTAGCAGTGGACAAGATATATACTTGGATTAACTTAGATCAGAGACCATTTAAAGGATAAAGAATTCATAAAACTGTTAGAGAAATATCGAAAGAATTAATGCTTTCAAGTGTCACTCACAATTACAGTTTCAGATGTACAATGAGGGAAGGGCGAATGAGAGAATGTAACAACAGTAAGAAAACCAACAAACTACAAAACAAAGTGAAATAATGTAAATAGTAAGAAAGTATATTAAATTATATGAAAACCGAAAATTGTACACTGACTGAGAATTTATTTTTTGATGCTTTAGTGCCAAGGCCAGATTATCAAGCATATCACTCGCTTTGGAAGGTGAACATACTTATGAAGAGGTGCTTGATGCATGAAAAGAAAAATGATAAAAGCCGTGGCCCAGATAGCTTCAGAGTTGAATAATTAAAAGTTTTTTGGATGGATCTCCATAAGTATTTGATTAATACCCTAAACATGCATATGAAACAGGATCCTTATCCATATGAAAAAAAGCAAGGATTGATTACGTGTATACTAAAAGAAAATAAATGAGTTAGCAGCGGCTTTAATGGCTGATAGGTTAAAACCATCTCTGCCATTTATCATTCATGAAGATCAGAAAGGATTTGTGAAAGGTAGAGATATAGGTGATGTAACCAGAAAGAGGAGTTATACCAGTATACTGAAAAGGAATTTGATTCTGTCAAAAAGAAGTTTAAGCAAAATGTAAAAGATTCAACATTTTTAAGATTGCGCCAAGTATTCAACATTGGATAAAACTCTTATCTGCAGATATTGAGTCGAGTGTTTCAGAAAATGGCTTTGCAGCAATAGACCGATCCATCTGTCAATCAAAATTGGCCCGTGCGTCAATTTCGGCCAATCAGCAGGCAGGGCGTGCAGTGTGGATTTGTGAGACTTATTTCCGGGTCAAAAGATGCCTCCAAAGCGATGTGCTAGGAGTTATGCCTTTCACCCTCGCTATATCTATTATACATTGTTGTGATTTGATACATTGGTGGATCAAGGAATGCGATCGACGTCACGATCAGTTAATTGTCGGCACCATCGTTCTCGAAAAATACGTCTGCTCGAAGTTGAGAATTTGCATGGATTTCCACACTTTCTCACTCATGTAAATCATGTACGACAACTACCAGCAGTTAAAAACTTCGCAAGGGTTGTTAACACGGAGATTATTTTGTAACTGCAAAACGTTTTTGTTTATGGTGTTTAGTCAATACTGGACATTGAGTTGGTAGACCATAAAGTTGAAACCTGACAGGCGAAAATTTTCGGCCGTGACACAGTGAAAACAAATCTAACAGCGACCTCATTTCGGTTAGGGACGACCAAAACAGCAAAACTTCTTACAATAAAGAACAATGTGGTGAATTTTTTTGCCTTCGATCTTACGTATTCTTAAATTTGTCACACATTTTAGGAAGTTGTCCAGTTTCAAACGCATAATCTGAGTGACTACTGTGCAGTACAGTATCTGTAAATAGTACAAAATATTTGAGAAATAATATTTTTTTATTCAAAGGGACAGTGTCAGCAGACGTCTATCACGCAATATGGAGTGTTTATAAAACCATATCTTAAATATTTTGGAATTTCTTTAAATAGATGTGGAGCGAGAAGAATAGTGGCTTTGTGGGATACTGGACGGAATAAAAAAAAATGTATTTCTTAACTAAGAGAACATTATTTCATGCTCATATTAAATTTATTTCAACATCCAGGTTGGTTTTGGCCAACCCTGGTCAGGCATTATTCAATCTTGGAACGGAATAACTTACAAAATCTCAGATGACTATTCGCGTAAATGGAGGAATGAATATTGAAACATAACCAGATTTGATGTAATACTTCCTATAAACACAGGCTTTTGCGGAGGGCACTAATGTTGCATGATCAAGTCAAAGTGGTGTTTATTAAGATGTTGGTTTGAACAAATTGTTCTAGGTTTGTTGATGGTTATGTGGCAAATTAGCTTCATATTTAATTGCACACTGGTTTGCAGGATGTGAAAGCTTTAGGACATTTTCATCTGTGTTTCCTAAACTTTTGTTAGGACTTTTCCCACATTTTGAAACAACTTTAAATATATTTTGTGACACTAGTAAGTATCTCCGAAAAGGATATATACACGAATTAGTGTTTTGTCCACTAAGATATGGTCTCAGATATTATAAAACAAAGATTACTAGCATCACTGCTTAAGAAGACAAAGTGCCTTGAACGTAGGATATATTCTTTGGCCCTTATGTACATTAGTAATTATCTTTGAAGAAACCTAGTTAGTTGTTTTGATAAATGGGGATCCTCTGTTCAGAGATTTTGCTGTGTCTGGAAGATGGGTCAGTGTACAGGTGCAGACTGTATCTTGGATCTTCTTTGTGTTATGGTGGTGTTACATACCTGAACACAACCGCTAGCACTTCATGAAGTCCAGTATTGTGGATGTTTGTAAATTAGGATTCCACAACACAGTACACACAGAAAAATAAACTGGAAACGATGATTGGAGAAAATATATTTCCATTTATTCAGGGTCATTTTAGGATGGTGTACAGATTTGAAGAGGGACATTTTACTGAGATTTGCTGAAGAATACCTGCTGAAGATTTGTTTCTAGGTACATATACTGGTATTGAAACATACTGCACTGTACAAACTCTGTCAACTCTTCTAGATTCCCCAAATAAGATCAAATAGGTCATGCTGGGTTTACATTTAACACGTACAGAAAAATAATGTGCATGATGCAGTAGAGGGGAAATATTTTTCTGCATCGTTCATCAAAGTTAGAAACCCTTGATTTCACATAAAGGATTGAACTAATTTTAAACATCGGAAAAAGATACTAAAGAGCTAAAGCTGACTCGCACAGGGGTGACATTCTATTCATAGATACCCAAACACTCTGGCTCTTGAACATATTGTTGCGTTCATGTTTTTTTTAAAAATTACAATGGAGTAAAAAGCAAACAACACACTTCTTTTACACTTCCATGCTAGTATCTAAGACGGACGTCAATTGCTAGATAGATTAATTATTTCGAGGGAAAATAGATGCACGCTTTCTACACGCTGAGACGATTTTTCATTGGCATGTAACTCATTTTCACTCGCTAATTTCCCCTGTCAACTAATATATATCAAAAATAAAATACGTATGATCCCATTCCTCTTTAAATGTCATTCACGAACGACGGATGCCAAAGCACCATAAGCAGAATTCATCAATATCGTTCTCAATCACGTGCGTTTCGCCGGTGGTGACGCCATTGTTATTTAGTCAGAGGTTGTGCCCCCTAACGTCAAAAGCGAAGTGCGCGGGGCTTATCGGTCCGGACTGGATCGGTCTATTGGGAACAGATGACGTGTCAACCAAGTCAGTGTGTATAACCACCTGATCCCGTTATCAGCTCTTACGCCAAGCACAGTCGCCTTTTATGGCAAGCATGGGTTGCTGAAAGCCTATTCTACCCTGGACCTTCACGGGTAATAGGCAAAGAGAACATTAACACCAACTGGCAGAAATGTAGTTTTAAAAATCTTTGCTTCTACCTAAAACTCTTTGCTTCTACCTATGCTTAATCATTTTTTCAGCAGTATACCTAACCCACCAAAGCATATAATAGAAAATTTTCAGAAAAAAATGTTTTCAGTTTATCGGGAAGTTTAAATCAGACAGGGGAGATACTGTCACTACTGCCAGGAAATGGTGGCATTAGTGCACCTGTTGTTGAAAATTGCAGCTCAGAAATTAGGAGGGGTTAATAGAAAATTTACCAGTTAATCTAAGTGGTCAAATATATTTCTTAAACCTGTAGTGAATGTAAATGTCTGGACTTTGGCATGTATTTATGAAAATATTGCTCCAAACATGCATGGATGTAGATATTGCTATAATGGAGCACACACTGACCTGTTTTGACTCTACAGAAACAACTGCTGAAGAAGCGAGTTGCAAGCAATAGAACGCGTTCCATTGTCACCTGACGTTTCCCCCGGGGTTTTGCGAAATGGCAACAATGGCAATGGCGGTTCGGTGGAAAGAGGATTCACTTGACAAGGGCAGACACAGAAAGTTCTATTTCCTGCTACCAATCTCAGGATTGCCTGTGGAATGTGGGTAGTCCATTTTACTGAAGGCGGGAACACCGTCAGACAGCTTCCACGTCAATAGCACAGTTGATAGGTGACTGTTTCCGTAGACTTCATTTCTGAGCGTTTCCTTCTCCGTATACATATCAGAATGTTATCCAACTGTCATGTGATGTTAATGTAGTTGACGAGTGAATACTCTTATAATTCACATACTAGTATTTGCTGCATTACGTAATACATCACCCAAAGAGGGTCACATTTAAGGTTTGACTGTAGACTGAACGGTTGAAAGGCGTGTGCTCTTGTGGACCCAACTTAAGTCACGGCCGTCTGAAGCTTGCAAGGCCAATCGCTTATCCATTTACAATGTCTAACATTCCGATAACGCATCATATATGAAATAGGGAGCAAAGAATTGAATCTCTGTATGGTTTTGTATATATTTTCACTTTACACAGCAGCAAGAGCACGTGCGTTTGTTGACATGCTGTCAAATTGTGACCTACATTTCAATGAGGGTCCCAATGTGTGGTGAAAACCAATTATTGTAATCACAATGTGAATACCGTTACCAAAGCTGGCATTTTAACATTTGGTAATTGATACTTGTCACCAGTCATGTTAATAATTGATCATGTTCACAATATACATGCTTACCAATTTCTACAATTTGTGACCAAATTACAATACCGTGTTGGAGTAGGTATTGAGATATTTTGTGAAATACCCCATGTTATTTAAACCATTAACAAAATATCATCTGCAAATGTATCACAAATGTATTGTTTAGCGGAAATACATAATGTACTTAAATTAGATGGTATTTTCATATTGAATAACATGTGTAAATATTATCACTGTATTGACACTTTTTTTAATAATACGCCACAGGCTTAAATACATTTACAGATATATATTTTGCTTGGAACTGTATGTGCCCTACGTAAAAAACCTACCACACATTTGATGCAAGAATGTTATAGAATATACCACTAGTACTTTCCAGACTTTGACAGAGAGCACAATTAAATTGTTCTTGACACATATGAATATTATAATAATGAAACATGTCACAGTCAATCTTGCACAACAATTGTCTTTGTGCTGAAGCTGACCAAGTTCCTTTCAAGATATCAGCCGTGATAACATATTATTCAAAGGAGCTCAGGAAAGAGGTGACATTAAGGAAAAGTGGGGCAGGGAGAGATGAGGTGTACAAATCATCTTGGGAGTGGTTCTCTATGCTGGACCCATTCCTGCGAAGTCACGTCACCCCAAAAGCCAGTATCAATAACATGGTAAACTATCCATTTATTACTGTCTCTATCGTGTTAATGTTTTAAATTTGTTTAAAAGTGAAATTTACGTCACATAATACTTATATCATCAATTTAAAAAACAAATGTGAAAAATAGGATCTTCTCCTACATGTTTCAATGTGTATCTATCTTCAGGGAGAAGTGATGAAGTGATTACAGAGGACTGTTATCACTTCTCCCTTGAGACACAGACACTGTATTTTAAATAGTGCCACTGGACTACTCTGGGTGGTGCAACATGTTTTTACCTCGGGTTGCACTTTGAACAAGTAGGTAAAAATCCTTTACATTCAGTCCAAAAGCAAACACCATATACTGACCAATGTATCTGGCATGGTTTCGCCTTGCACATTAAGACGGCTACATCAGTAATGGACAAGTGTATTGACTACAGCAGATGATCCCATTGCCAATCAACTTACATCCCACTAACACCTCGTTACCAGGGGCAACCATTCATGAAAGTGTCCTGTTAATTATCGATATCAGTGTTCTTGAAAAGTGTCCTGATATCAGATACAAGGATACTTTTGAAAATCTTCAATAAGCCATATCGTGACCTCATCACGATATTGATACAACTGTTCTATTTTCACATTGCCAAATGTACCTGTACAAACTGAATTGGAAACATCTTGAATCAGTCAACGACCATAACGACCAACAAAAAGTCAAGACGATTTTTTTATTTATTCAGTGCTATTTAGAATACGATTTCAAGGGATGTCCCGTCTGGTTTTTCACATTTGATAACATTTTTTTAATCTGTCTTCTGGTTGCCGTGGTTGGCATCAGCATCGTCGACAGGGACATCAGCTTGTTTTTCTTCTGGCTTCTTAGGTGGAGGTGGTTGGAGTTGGTTGGAGTTGGTCAGGTATTTCCTTGTTGATTTCCTCAGAGCCGCGCTTGTAAACCCTCACAGCATTGCTTCTGTGGCCTGTTCTCGCTATGATGAGTTGCTCGTCTACCTTGGCGTTGAAAAGGGTTGTCGTTAATGTGACCTGACGAAAGAAATTACCATTACTTTACAAAACACACGTTTTATTGGCACACCAAAAACACTTTCAGTTTGCGGAGTTAGCTGAATGGTTTCATGTTTGTATACTACGAAAACGAAAAGACGATTAATGACCATCCCAGTTTTCAATATGAAAAATTTTAAATGCATATTATGATCTACTTAACACTTCAGAACTGGATTTTGGGATGTTTCTTAACTTTTTTAGTCGAGTACAAGACAAATAAATAATCATGAAATCTAATGAATTATACCTTTCCCGAATGGCCAGTAAATCTTCCATGTAGGCCTGCCTCCTCGCACATGGTCTTGAACATTTTCTGCAATGTGTGAATCCCAACTTTCTGTTGTGAATAACGCAGTTTTCCGTCCTTAGCTGCCAGGGGTCGCCTGTTGAACGGACCGTCGGCCGGTATTGCTGCCAAGTAGGTCTTGAGCAGTCCCACAAAACATCGCTTCATATCCCTGAAACAAACACTTGATATATTCACTCCTGGCGATTAAAATCGTATGAAAATACTGAAATTCAAACTCCGGATGTGATTTATACAATTAATGTCGAAACGAAAATGTTTTCACCTCTTAAATATTTTAAATGACTTTTGCACGCAAACTACCTTTTGTCGTCTTGCTTTTTGGCCTAAATGTGCCCATTTCTAGGGTTTATACGTCGGAACACTTTTGAAGGTTAGAAATAATAACTAAGAGACATATTTAAGACAGAACATCTGTTCCTGTCTCAGTATACATGTATCTTTCCGCAGTGCTTCACCCCGCCCTGATTTTTCGTTTCGTTTCCGTGACACGCCCAATGAATCGCACGTATTTTCCAACGGAATACCGGTTAAAATCAAATTGACTCGCTTCCAGATTGGCATGTTCATCGGCCGCTCATAATACAAAAACTTTGCAGTTGTGGAAGTAAACTGCATGTAGCAAACCACTAGAAGTCTCAGAAGAAAATGTGCCCTTGGCCCACATCTCTTCCTCTAAAGGCGTGATAGGCTCTGCTTTGCGTGAAGACAATCCAATACCCGTTTGGTTGATTAGTTTCATCACACCATCAAGACTGGCACGAAAGTTACAGAATTCGTGGTTATTCACATCCATGAAGTTTAGATCTGGTCTCTTGCACACGTCACGCAAGTAGCGCCATATACCAATACAATTTTTTTTTAACCCACAGTGCGGGATACACGGTTTCATCTTGTCGTTTAATTTCACAAATAAATCGACATTTCCAGAAGTCGAGGGCGTCTGCGGGAATTTCTGCAGAGAGAGGAGGTACAAATACATACTGCTCACTTCCAGCTGTCCCTGGTTGAGCTATTCGTGTGTTTCTTATTGTTGCCCATGAGTCGTATATGTTGACACACCATTTAGTATTCTGCTGTGTATATTGAGGAATCCGATTTTGATGCAAAGCTTCGATAAATTCACCGATCACTGGTTCACCAAAGCGTCGTTGCTCTTGACTACATCTAAGTTTAAAGTCTTCTCTATCCTCAAAGTCAATTTGAGACAACTCGTCTCCTTCCTTATCTAACTCCATGGCTCAATAAAAGTTATAACACGTGTTTTGCATTTATACCTGAATATTGCACGTGCAGGAACGCACACATCGTAGTACAACAGATTTCATTTACTAAAGCTGGAGGGGCCCAAATAAGGTTGTGGAAATTCACAACGTTTTAAGAATTAATAAAGATATATATTGTTTTCACTCGGTTTTAATCAGATGTAAGTCACTTATTACCACAGCTTCGCCTCGGATGGGCCCCAGGGACGAAACCGTCCTGATGACTGCCGATACAACTCGGAAACCATGGTAATGTGATGAAGTAAACTGCCAATTCATCCCTGATGTCCCTTGCAGACTGGGTGCTTCTATTCGCACCCTGTTGACCAAAAGGTGCATGTCTGTTTGGCTTCAAATCTGAGTCAAGACATTCTGTATGTGTACTAATGTACTTTGCATCACATTGCGTGCGAAGGAAGTTCCACACTTTAAAAAACAATCAGTTAGCCTGTGTTGTTGTCAACAGCAAGACTTCTCTGAAAGACACCAAAATCTACTTGTCAGAATGCCAAAAGCATTTTCAGAGACCCTTCGTGCTCGTGATAGCCTGTAATAGAATACTTTCTTGTCATCACTCGTATCCCTGGAAGGGTAAGGCTTCATGAGATATTGTTTCAGTGGAAATGCATCATCGCCAACAATGACATAGGGAACTGACTCGTATCTTCCCTCCAAGGGGCATGGAACAGGAATCATGTAAAGTGTTTGATTCAATAGTATTGTGTAAGGTAGAATTTGCCAATATTCCTACATCATTAACTCGCCCATTTGAGCTAAGATCTACATACGTAAATTTGTAGTTTACATCTACTAGAGGGAGCAAAACAATGCTAAAATAGTTCTTGTAATTGAAGAAAGTGGATCCAGATTTTAGGAGCCCTGATAGATATGTGCTTCCCATCCATAGCTCTGTAACAGTGGGGAAACTGCCACTTTTCCTCGAACTCATCACTGATGACCTTCCATTAGGTTTCTGTCTGCAGAATCTGAAAAAAGTAACAGAAATATTTCTTTACAGGAAGCTGAAACTGAAGAGGATGCAGCACTGACAAATGCTGTGACCGCCACTGAAGCTGTTGCCACGGAAGACGTAGAAGGGGCCTCCCCAGTCAGCCCCAGTCATACACCCCAAAGAAAGAAAAGTGTGTCATCTTCTTTGCAGGAGAAATTACTTAACACAATCAAAAGTATAGAGCAAAGGAGAGAACAGAGAGTCATGCAGTGAGTTACTCTTCGGGAAGTACATTGGCAGCGAAGTTTCCACTATCAGTGATGTCCGCAAAAGGCGTGAATTGAAATTCAAAATTCAACAATTGATATATGAATATCAAGATGAAGAATAATTATGAATTCTCATTGTCATTTATTGAATTCCAAGCAAATGTGACCTCAAAGTGGTAGATGGTGAAAATTGTTACCAAAAAATATTTGTTTCTCATATTTGATGCAGTGACAATGATGTCATATATATTTTCGTTAATATAATGGATTAGATAAACATTCTTCATTCTACCATAATTATAATATCAAGATTTAAAAACAAAACAGACGGTATATAATATGAGTATATACATAATTTGAGTATTGACTGAAATCATGTTAGAATACAGTTTGTTTTTTGTATTATTCTGTCTTGCATAGCAATTGTCAGAACATCTCACCTCTCATATGATTCTCAACTCCATGGCATAACCATATTGGTACGGTATATAATTATAACATACTTGCATTCTCACAAAGAAATGAGGCAAGGTCACTACTCTTTATGTGTTATCATGGATTATATAGGTGCTGCAATACTTATATAGGTAATTTATATACCTGTAACATTTTTTAATCGTCTTCGTGAATGGTTTGTCTTACAGTGGTGTTCTTAATACCTCAGGATAGGATTTTAACTAGAACATCTGTGAAATTGTGTGGTAAAAACTCAGTAGAATGTCTGTTGTCTTTCTTTACGCTATTAATTGTACATGAAGAAACTAAGAGTATTAATATTTTCCTAATATCTGAATGCTATTGTATTGCTTGTACTGGTTACAATTAATAATGAATTTTGGAATGAATTATTATTCTATACTAGTTCCCCTACTAAACTGTCCATTCTGCACCGTCCAGTTTCCTTGTACATGTATATATGACTATAGTACTATAGCACTGTATTAATGGGTAATGAATATATTGCAGTAATTACATTGCTGTAAATATTTCATGTACATATTATAATGATCTTATGACTACAGTCTGAAGGAATGAAGAGATTCATTCATTCATTCATGCACTCATTCATTCATTCATTCACTCAGTGAGGTAAGGACACTACTCTTTATGCCTTATTATGTTTCCTTATAATTATTGTTCATAGTAATTGAGTTATGTTTTCTGTACCTACCTGTATGTTTAAGAAATAAATACTTTATTATCCAGTTTCTTTTTTCTCCATCATCATGTTATATGTTAAAGTTGACAAATTGCCACACATGAAGAAAACTAATTGCAGCATTCCATTTTAGGTAATCAACATACTTTCATGTAATCTTCCTTTAATGTGCTGTATATTACCATGCAAACTTCAGGAGCTAACTTGCTGATGGTGTTCTTTTTTAACTCTATAGAGAAATTCCACAGACTTGTTACTGTCTCCTGGTTTGATGGGAATGAAACAAAACACAGATGCATGTAAATATTACATACTGGTAAATATTCCCGTGACATGCAACAACTAAGCGTACCGTCAAGCACGTAAACCTTGATTTAACTTAGCATAATGAATTAATTATATTTTAACCATTTTACGTGCGCTTCAACATTCTCAATTTTTGCTTCTTTTTCTTGTTGATAAGTTCATGCATACCCTTCCTTTCTGCCCCCAAACCACCATAGTTTTCTCCGGTTGTAAAGTGGCAAGCATGCCGACTACCGCTAATTCAAGAGCGTCATCTTCGCTATCACTCTCCCAAAAGGACGCCATTGTTGCCGAAGAACAATTGGTTGCATTGCAACGACATAAGCGCATACGAAGGCAGTGTCGCGAGATTAAAAATTTTATGCATCTGTTGCAACGTGTGAACGACTACATCAATCCTGTATATTGTGGCATGCAACGTGCTGTATGCCACAAATTGCAACGTGGGAACGCGCCTTTAGGCAGTCAGTGGGACCGCGCTGCCATGCTGTTCTGAAAAGGAGTGGGTTGGGGGTGTGGGGGTCACAGAACAAGCTCTAATACAGATGATGGATCACGGTGATATCAAAGTATGATACCACCTGAATGCATGATACTTTGTCAGTGTGGGCTAATTACTTGCATAATCCAGGTATAACCACTAGCATCAAACTTTGTTCTATATGGGCGCGTTTGTGACATAAAGTAGCACATGTGAAGTTCTATTTTTGTTTGGTATACTTGTCCATATGAAAGATGGCACTTTTGTTTCAGATTTTGCAATACGCTTTTTCCATAAGTGTTTTTATGTGTTTTTTTCACTAATTGTGTTTAGTAAAATTACAAAGCAAGCAGCAACAACTTCTATTACATGACTGGATCCCTTTCCCTTGAATGTCCTTGATGATGTGGAAGTGAACTACAATGCTGTATCAATTATCTTTATGTACACAAATGTCGCACTTACATTTTTCTGCATTACAGAGCTGCCAGGGGACCTCCTGCATATGGGGGAAAAGGATGCTATCTATATTATTCTGATGAATGGAATGAAAGAGAACTGTTGAAGAAGTTAAACCAGGAGTACAAATCGATGTGGTGTGTATGTTTGCTGCCTTGTCCACGAATTAATATAGCCGGGTATGTGCGAGAAATATCCACATCAATGGGACACATTTGTATTGTGCATGAAAGATGGTGTCCATGGTGTTTTTGTTGTGGATTATTTCAGTGCAAGTTCTTGAGTGTTTGTTCTGTATTTGTTTGAATGAGCACAGGAAGACATGATAGAATGATACATTGTTGATAGTTGAGTTTTTCTGTTTGTTATAATGCTGATAATATTGCTATTAATTCTGCTGAATCAGTGTGGGTGAACTTGATGTAATATATTTTGGTTATGTTTGTGGTTGTGTGAGATGGGGACCACTGGGGGGAAAATGTAGCCCCAAAGAATATTTTTATCACCATGGCATATCAATGCCTTGTCTGTCCGTCATTTTGTTTCCAGAGTATAACTCAAAAACTGTACAATACTTTTCAGTATTGGTAGATACAACAAACAAAACCTAAGGTGGTTTGGTTCCTTTTATTTTTCTCAGTTTACATGGAAATGATTCGGACTCAAAAGGGGAGGTGTGGGCTCCGTTTCTAGAACACAACTCAAAAACATTTCAACATCTTTCAACAGAACTTGGCAAATATATGCGACATATCTTGAAGTGATGCCTTCTGCGGTTTACAGAAGTCCCAAGATTTCAAGTCAGTCAGACCGGTAACTTGAAAATATTACCAGTCTGGATACAAACTTGCCTGTCCAGTTTTCAACAATGAAAAACGAAAACAATCAGGTTTCTGACTACTGTCTTTGCTGCATGTAAGCTACATGGCCTGGTTATATATCTGTTCCATTTTCTGCCTCACAGTTACAATCAAGATCGGAGAAATCAGAGTCATCGTCTGAGTCGGCAGTGCAAACTTAGACCATCCAAGATGAAAATAGACCATTCCGGATGGTCGGGTAGGCGAGAATTTTAAACACAGCCTTTGGAGTTGCATTTTGAATGGGAAATTTGTCTCAGAGTGTCTGTTAAGAGAGAGAGTATGAAATTTAAAAGTCTCCTATTATGTCTTCTTTTGTAGCTTTACTAGAGGGTCATTATGTCAGACCATATAGAAATGTATGAAGATGGCCATTGTGTCGTGTTTGGTGCTTGTGCTTCCCTGACATCTTGTTCTAAATGTAAAATGTCATCCAAATTTTCACCATTTGGTGTGGAGCCACACTGTTTCAGTTTGATGAGCAGGATAGTTCTGACATGTCTTAAACATTTACATAATCTGGTGACTCACCTAAAGACATTTGTAAGGCTTTCATTAGCCAAACCTATACCAAAGATACCGAATCTACAATGTATGCAGTATAAGCACACCTACATTCCTAATTTATTCATGAAGAACATGATACATATCACACATTAGATGATACATATGCATATATTATACACTGGTCCTTTGTTACGACTAAAGTGGCTAAGGGGAAAATGTGAATAAAAAAGTGAATATAAATGCTTCATGTTACATTTCCTAGCCAGTGGTGTAAGCATCTGCACTGAAATGTCACATCATAACAGAATAAAGACATCTATGAAGTATATAAGTTCGTTGTGTTTTCTTCCTTATGTTGAAATCAATATTGTTGTGTGATGGTTACTCACTTTGTGCAGTTTTTGTTCCTGAAATGGTTTTATTTACATATAAGATGCTTTTAAATGGAAAGAAGGTTTTTCCCTTCAAGCAAAGTGCCATCATATTGCAGTAAACAAAAAGCTGATATTTTTACCTCAAGTTGTCCGATGGTATAGGCACATGTGCATAAAGTGTGAATGTTCTAAACGAAGTGCCATGTACCATGCCACCAATGTGGATAGGGCTTATCTGACCAATTTGTTGTCGTGTATAGTGTTTCGCATGGAGAAGAAAAGGGTCTTCCTGTTGCTGTTGCTGTATCATTTTTCATACTGCAAATGCAAAGGTGATATTTGCACCTCAAGTTCTCAGACGGTATAGGCACATGTGCATCAAGTGGGAATATTCTAAATGAAATGTAGTGCACCAATCAACCGATGTGTTTAGGGCCTATTTTGGCCCATTTTGCAGTCGTGTATTGGATTCTGCGTGGTCAATGAAAGGGGTCTTCTTGTACTTGTTGCTCTCTCGTTTTTCATACAGCAAATAACAAGCTGATATTTGTACTACTTGTTGTTAGATGGTATAGGCACATGTGGATCAGGTGGGAATATTCTAAATGAAATGTAGTGCACCAATCAACCGATGTGTTTAGGGCCTATTTTGGCCCATTTTGCAGTCGTGTATTGGATTCTGCGTGGTCAATGAAAGGGGTCTTCTTGTACTTGTTGCTCTCTCGTTTTTCATACAGCAAATAACAAGCTGATATTTGTACTACTTGTTGTCAGATGGTATAGGCACATGTGCATCAAGTGGGAATATTCTAAATGAAATGTAGTGCACCAATCAACCGATGTGTTTAGGGCCTATTTTGGCCCATTTTGCAGTCGTGTATTGGATTGTGCGTGGTCAATGAAAGGGGTCTTCTTGTACTTGTTGCTCTCTCGTTTTTCATACAGCAAATAACAAACTGATATTTGTACTACTTGTTGTTAGATGGTATAGGCACATGTGCATCAGGTGGGAATATTCTAAATGAAATGTAGTGCACCAATCAACCGATGTGTTTAGGGCCTATTTTGGCCCATTTTGCAGTCGTGTATTGGGTTCTGCGTGGTCAATGAAAGGGGTCTTCTTGTACTTGTTGCTCTCTCGTTTTTCATACAGCAAATAACAAGCTGATATTTGTACTACTTGTTGTTAGATGGTATAGGCACATGTGCATCAGGTGGGAATATTGTAAATGAAATGTAGTGCACCAATCAACCGATGTGTTTAGGGCCTATTTTGGCCCATTTTGCAGTCGTGTATTGGGTTCTGCGTGGTCAATGAAAGGGGTCTTCTTGTACTTGTTGCTCTCTCGTTTTTCATACAGCAAATAACAAGCTGATATTTGTACTACTTGTTGTTAGATGGTATAGGCACATGTGCATCAAGTGGGAATATTCTAAATGAAATGTAGTGCACCAATCAACCGATGTGTTTAGGGCCTATTTTGGCCCATTTTGCAGTCGTGTATTGGGTTCTGCGTGGTCAATGAAAGGGGTCTTCTTGTACTTGTTGCTCTCTCGTTTTTCATACAGCAAATAACAAGCTGATATTTGTACTACTTGTTGTCAGATGGTATAGGCACATGTGCATCAGGTGGGAATATTCTGAATGAAATGTAGTGCACCAATCAACCGATGTGTTTAGGGCCTATTTTGGCCCATTTTGCAGTCGTGTATTGGATTGTGCGTGGTCAATGAAAGGGGTCTTCTTGTACTTGTTGCTCTCTCGTTTTTCATACAGCAAATAACAAGCTGATATTTGTACTACTTGTTGTCAGATGGTATAGGCACATGTGCATCAGGTGGGAATATTCTAAATGAAATGTAGTGCACCAATCAACCGATGTGTTTAGGGCCTATTTTGGCCCATTTTGCAGTCGTGTATTGGATTCTGCGTGGTCAACGAAAGGGGTCTTCTTGTACTTGTTGCTCTCTCGTTTTTCATACAGCAAATAACAAGCTGATATTTGTACTACTTGTTGTCAGATGGTATAGGCACATGTGCATCAAGTGGGAATATTCTAAATGAAATGTAGTGCACCAATCAACCGATGTGTTTAGGGCCTATTTTGGCCCATTTTGCAGTCGTGTATTGGATTCTGCGTGGTCAATGAAAGGGGTCTTCTTGTACTTGTTGCTCTCTCGTTTTTCATACAGCAAATAACAAGCTGATATTTGTACTACTTGCTGTCAGATGGTATAGGCACATGTGCATCAAGTGGGAATATTCTAAATGAAATGTAGTGCACCAATCAACCGATGTGTTTAGGGCCTATTTTGGCCCATTTTGCAGTCGTGTATTGGATTCTGCGTGGTCAATGAAAGGGGTCTTCTTGTACTTGTTGCTCTCTCGTTTTTCATACAGCAAATAACAAGCTGATATTTGTACTACTTGTTGTTAGATGGTATAGGCACATGTGCATCAAGTGGGAATATTCTATATGAAATGTAGTGCACCAATCAACCGATGTGTTGAGGGCCTATTTTGGCCCATTTTGCAGTCGTGTATTGGGTTCTGCGTGGTCAATGAAAGGGGTCTTCTTGTACTTGTTGCTCTCTCGTTTTTCATACAGCAAATAACAAGCTGATATTTGTACTACTTGTTGTCAGATGGTATAGGCACGTGTGCATCAAGTGGGAATATTCTAAATGAAATGTAGTGCACCAATCAACCGATGTGTTTAGGGCCTATTTTGGCCCATTTTCCTGTCGTGTATTGGGTTCTGCGTGGTCAATGAAAGGGGTCTTCTTGTACTTGTTGCTCTCTCGTTTTTCATACAGCAAATAACAAGCTGATATTTGTACTACTTGTTGTCAGATGGTATAGGCACATGTGCATCAAGTGGGAATATTCTAAATGAAATGTAGTGCACCAAGCAACCGATGTGTTTAGGGCTCGTTTTGGGATCTTAATCATGCATAGAGTTGTGTAGTAGCAACTTGTAGAATGCCACTCAAACAAATCACTGGCTTAACTTCATCAGTGTTTATGACTTCTCACTGAAGATGGGTATTCTTATGCTCATGAATAATATCAAATTGTAAACCAAAAGTTACTGTGTTCTGTAATCTCATTGGTTGAAAAACATGATTAAATGGTATTAGATTCCCGGAAACTGAAAGACTATTTACCGGGTATTGACACGTAAACAATTGTTTTGTTGTGTTATCAACAGTGGTGACGTCATTCAAATCATATTGTGACGTAAAGTTAGAATGACGTGACAAATGAGCAGCTCCAGATGGTACCATGGGAACCAGCTAAAACGGCCAGTTGATGACACTTCACTGCTGTATCCGTATTCGATGTAAACGAGTGCAGACACTAAAACCCTTTGTTTACTTTTGTGTTTACAATGTCGATAAACATCATGTGTTGGCCATTTTCCGGGTGTTATTGAGTATTTGAAGCACGAGAATATTTCATTTGAAACCCCCGGCTGACGCCGTCGGTTGCAAATGCATTCCCGTGCTTCAAATACTCAATAACACCCGGAAAATGGCCAACACATGATGTTTATCTCCTAATTAACCATTTCATATTTGACGTCTATGCAGACCATTTGCTTTGAGTGGCAAGCTAAAACGTTATCTGTATTTAACTTTGTTAAGCTGTCAATCACACTAAGTATAGCTACATGTGTATCTCATATAATCAATATGTGAACGTGGTTTCACTTGATTTTAATTTTTGTTACAGGCAATGTCTTCAGAAAATACACAGCTGAAAACGGATCAAACACAAATGAAATCTTGTTCTCAGACCCACTCACCTTGTCCCCCTAAAAAGTCATTCATGGGTACTAACTGACTGAATTTGATTTTTCAGTGAAATATCTTTCACTTTTGAAAAATATGTTTTGTTAGGATTGTTGTTCTTTACTTTACATGTGGAGATGCAAATCGTATCCAATATAAGAATCTTATCCAATAATGTTCACATCTGTCGCTTTTCATATTAAGTTTCTTGATCATGAATTTTGTGACGATATTTTTGTTATTCCATAAACATTTGCGAATTTTATCCTGCAATTGAATGCCAAATACAGGTGACTTCTCCACTGTTGACTAATGCGGCTGTACAAACATATGGAGGTAAATATCATGAACATCCTCCTACTAATCAGGATGACAACTGTATGTAGTGTGTGAAATGAAACAGAACTGGGATTCTGTTTTGTCAAACCAATTGATTTGTTAAGGTTATACGCTACTATCCAATATAGCAAACGTAAGGGGGAAACTCCATTCCTTGATCCATGTGGCATTTGTAAGTAAACTGGTGTGCAATGATATACCAACATATCTACTGTCAGAGATTCAGTATAATTTGTCACAATTGAAAGTAAATGCCTTTGAAGTTTGAGGTGTAGTGAAATGTTGACATACCTTTACCAAACTATTCAGAACTGAAGGCCACAAGCTGATAGAAAAAAGTATATATAATGTTGAACAGTTTATGTACGTTCATATCATGACGAACAAATATGCAATATTTTCATTTGATATACCTTCAGCAGCTGACAATAGATGGATAAATATAGGTTTTAGTGGTTGTTTAGCAAAATACCTGGGGATATATTTTGATGATAATGTTACTGTAATGTAATTGGCAGAAAGGGTCTTTGTTCTCAAGGGCATTTAACAGTAGGTACGATATTTGCACACAGTAGGCCCGTTATTTGCACACAGTAGGGTTGTTGTGATATGTTCCCTTATAACACCTTAAACCAGGGGATACTGAAAGAAGCAGCAGGGATAAGACATTATTATTCCTTTCTTGATCTTGATACAGCGCATGTTTGGCTCACTCATGAAATGTTCTTTAAACAGGGAATAAATAAACATATAAACAGGGAATAAATAAACATATAAACAGGGAATAAATAAACATAGAGACAGTTTTGGATATTAACATGCCACTCTGGTATAAAGCAATCGTTGCTTCTTTTAACAAGTAAATTTTAAGATATGTTGGTTTTGGGCTCCCTACATTATCCATGCACTGCCAAGTCCAAATCTAAAGAGAACTGTTTTCACATGTGAAGCCTAATTAAACTTATTACTCCCAAGAAATTCAAGTAAGGCAACATAAGCTTTAGTATCTATGATAAAACGCCTTTGTAGCTTAAAGGATTTGCCATGTGATGTTTACTATAAAATATCCGTCTGTAAGACCAACACCTATATTATTATACACGTAAGAACTAGGGGGCTTTCATAAACAGGGCTGCTTGGAAGGGTATTTATTACATGGACGTAAACGTTTCCCTGGTTTGCGAATGGCTACTCCAAGTACATTTGTGCTTCGAGAAACTGATAGATATCCTATTCATGAGTGTGCACTTACATGCTGTATAGCTTACTGGTTAATTTCCTCTCCAAGCACTCTTAACGCTACCAATCATTCAAACGCAAGCAAGCCCTACAAAAGTAAACGTGCCATGCGAAGGCAGGAAAGAAATGTGCCCTGTGTCGAGATGTTTGAATAGGAATGTACCTTTACCGTACGAATACTTTGATTCGTTTGAAAAAAAAATCAGTTACCCTCACTGAGGTCATATTAAGATTCATGACTGAAGAGGGGATTCCCAATTCAGACGCTGTATCACTGTTCACTTCACGGTTAAAATCCAGGGGCGATTTTATAAGACTTTAAGTGACAGTAGACGTTATTTTGCTGAAAGATATTTTTAAGACATTCATGGCAAGCGTGATGGCCTGTTCTACCCCAGATGCTCAAGGGTCACTCAGGTCTCATGAAACACAAGGTAGATGAGAACAACCCAGATTTAACACGACGTCATCGGTCCGTCACTGGCTACAGTCGGCAAGCCGACAGTTGCTTGTAGCTGGCGGCCCGCTCGCCAGCTTGTATGCTGTAACGATGTTGCTATAAAGGTATGCAACGTTGTTACATACATTTTCGTAATGAAACACGTTGTTTACGGTAAAACGAAGTTGTGGATAGGCGAGAATATAATTAGCGATCCTAACACATTCATTTACAAGAAATTTAAGAGATAAACAATTCGATTGCCGAAAAATTGAAGGTGATGAATCGTTAACAGTTCTGCCTCATGACCTCTGTTTTTGAAAGAACTGGATCGACCGATCCATGCCAGTGATATTTGCATACTTGTAATTTTTGAAAGCTTACGTGTTAATTTGGTGGAGCAATAATATTTTTTTTAATAATTTGATTAATAATTTAAAGATCCAATTAAGTCAAATTTTGCACATTTGTGAGGAATCATCTCCACTTCAGTCACAAAATTCTATTTAATTTTCCGTTGTTTATTTATCGAGAGTCAACAATTTAACAAACATATGCACAGTAGGGTGAACTAATTAACATGACTGCCTTTGTGATTGACCTTTGTGGAACAATACATACGTTTGGTAAACTGAAATTGTATGCGCAGAGCATACCATCAAAATTTCCCGTCAAATTGTAGAAACATCCATCCCAAACTCAATTCATGAAAAGTATGCATACAACACTGACATAACATGTAAGTCAACGGGCATGACATCAAGTGTCCGAATATAACTGGTACGTCTCCGTGGCATTCAATGTTCCAACGTTGGAATTATATGTAGCAGCAAGGAGGTCTGATTTATTTATTTAAAACAGCGTAGTTGTTGTTGTAGTTGTGATGTTTTCCTCCCGTATATGTGAGGAAGTGTTCTAGTAGTGTTTTCAATTCGTTGAACTCAGTTCGAAAATGTCACCCAGACAAAAATTCATTGTTCATTGAGAACATTAAAAAATTTAATTAAGTGATAACACATTCCTTTTAGCTGTTAATAAAAGATGGTATAAACCCTCGGACTCCCGAACATGTAATGTAAATATGATTTCCTATTGTTTCAGGTGCAGTACTTTAAAATACGGATTTGCGTTTTAATTGGACAGACAAGGCGGTCGCAGTGTACACAGGAACCCACACAAAATTGGAAATTGATGTCTATGATGTTTCTGTATAAAATATAATTAAATATATCAGAATAAACAATCAGTGTCCATACATTATTTCCGTTTTCTGTTGTTTAATGAACGAATGAGTTTGGTTTTGGGTTTAGCAACATTCCAGGGTTTAACAACATTCCAGCAATATCACGACGGGAAACACCAGAACTTGTAACATGTAGGAAATCGAACCCGAGTCTTCGGCGTGATGAGTGAACAGTTTACAGCTATGACACCCCCACCTCGCGACCTCCTTGAGACTGGGATGAGTGCTAATTACACATACTCACAGTTTACCATGGGTTAATTATTATCCAAATTCATGAATGATTGTTATCACGAATATATTTTAATGAAGGCCAGTTGGAGTTTTGAACATAATTAAAGTAAGAGAGAAAAACCACTGATATCAATATCTTTAACTTGACAAAATATATGTGATCTATACTTCAAGTTGTATGCAAATAAATTTATGATAAATTTAGATCATGACATTGAATATCTTGTGACACCTAAAACTGCAGTATGTTATACAATCTATACAGCAATAAGTTACTTTTATAGATAATTCATGTATTAGTAAGTTAGTAAATCTAAGTTAAATACAAATATCCTTAATTAATCATTACACTTTGTTAACCATCTCTTTCATTATCATGATATTTAAATTAATCAGAAATGTATAAGAAACTTTGTAAAATTAAATTACGGGCAGACCTACAGAAATACATTGTGTCAAGAACAGAAATTACTGCAAATTTTATGCTTAATCCATAACCAAAATGATTATGTAAATTGGTGGCCACTTTTATATATGTCGTAAGAACCGGTCCTGAAGTGACAGTATCACTGCAAAGACTTCAGTAATTACTCATTGAATGTGATAATCTCCTAAAATCTATCCATTTAATTACAGATACATGTATACCGAAATTTCCTTCAGCGAGTGAGTCAGTGAGTTTTCAGCCCCAATAAAAGACTTTCACATATTTCGCAAAAAAATGAAAATTATTTTCATCATAGATGTGAAAACTGCATGTCACGAAATTCAGTACATGATGTCCCAAAAAATGTATTTGTATTTAAAGGTTTGCACCTGATATAATAATGTTATCATGTCCTTAATACGGATACAAAACACACATACTCTCCGTTAATGTAGCGGCTTGCCACCAGTGGGCCACTGATTTGCCATCGGTGCCACCGTTGGGCCATCGGAGATCAGCTAGACACACCATACGTGACCCACCGTGGCCACCAGTACAGTATATGGTGGGCCATGAGTGGCCCACCACCGATGTGTTATCTGGGAATGTCCGTTATCAACTGTCTTTGTAAGGGTTGTACCAATACAACAAGCTTGCAGTAAAGGGTAATACTAGTATTAGGAGAATGTAAACGTAACCTTTCCTCTAATACACAATCCGCCCATTGAAACAGGGGAAACAAATACCTGTAACTGAAAGAAGCTGGTCAGTTGATATAAGGGATGTTTTTTCATTTGTTTATTTTTCCAGTTTTGGACAGGAAAAAAACCCAGCTAATTGACATGTGTTCTCTACATTCAACTGAATTTCTTTGGAATGCATTTACTTTTGAACAGTCAAAAGCTAGGAGGACTTCGAAAACTATCCAATATGTGGGAAACAGTTATGTTACTTTTTAACACTGTACAATGTCAAAAACTAAACAAAAAACACATTGATACTATAAAACGTTATCTCTTGCAAGATGGAATTCGTAGTGATCCATGATTAAATCGAAAATTTCGCATGAATGAGAGCAGTGCGGCAAGATACATATCTTTTTCTTCCTGCACACTCTCGTGTATATCGCTTTAGCACCATCACTTCAACATAATTTATCGACTAGTATGAAAGTGTGCGGGGTAGCGCTCATCACAAGGTCCATTTCTATGTTAAACAGCCAAGTGCGAGTCACCTTTGGAACCAATCGATAAACCTTTGATATTTTTTGTTTACATTTCAAGCAGGGTGATCAAAACACTGCAGAACTGGGCCAAGTTACTCACAGACTGGCGGAAACAAAAAGACGGAAATACAGAAACACCAGACTATATCAGCATAGCTTTCAATAATTGTCCACTCTGACAGAACTGTTATGGATGCTCTTTTGACCAGCTACATCACGACTGCACATATATAAAATATTTTCTGTTGCTGAACATATAAATAGATATTGATGGAAGAAATGCCATATGGAGATGTTTCTGTGAAAGCAACACTTGATGATATTATTTGACTTTCTCGACATGTATATTTCATGCTATGAAAGTGAAGAATATGTACAGGATCAATCCATAGCTAAGGGTAGAATCAACATAATTTGCAATCACACAAGCAAATGGTGCAATATAACCGTGATTTGTTTAGCCGGGATTTCAACTGAATTTACATGGAGTCGATTTAGATGAGAGACTTGGCAGTATAATTGTGGACTCATTTATTTGCTTACATGCCTGTGAACTTTGGTGATAGAAACCAGTGAAGGTAAGAGTTTGGCAACACGGGGAGTGGACAACAAGGCGCGCCGATTTGGTTGACACGGCTTAATGAATCCCAATAGTGTAGAATGTGATGGTGATCACCGGATTGTCTGGTCCACAGTCCAGTACGTACAGACACTGCCATATAGCTGGAATATTAGTAATGGCGGTGTTTATCACCAAAGAAACAAACAAATGTTCTTGCATGCAATGCAATATAAAGTTTTAACATCTAAACACACGTGCGCATGACTTTTTCAGAGTAGGTCCGATTTTTTCAACCTTATCCAATTGAGCTGGAGTGACAGGTTTGCCTTATTTCCTGTGCCGGTTTGTTCAGGTGCCGGTTTGTTCAGGGTTAATTAAGTTAAGAAAACATACTGTCCATGTAGGTTCTACAAACTGTTCATATCCCAAAACACGTTGATGTGAAACATTCGTTTGTCAAACAGTATAGTAAAAAAACTTCACAATATTTCATGCTTTAAGTTTGTGATCTTTTGTAACAGGACTGTAGCTGGTTGTAGGACAATTCCCACCCGGACAATTCCCACCCAGACAAATGCCACCCGGACAATTCCCAATTTTGATTGTAATACTTTGGGCTGCCCTGTAAAGTAAGTTTTCGAGATACGTTTTATATAAATATTACATACACCTGTCAAGGCCAGCTGGCTCCATAACTATTCCTGAAACATCGAATCCATTGCCATAAGAATTTATCTAACGATAAAAATTATCCTGCCCCACTGAAGGTTACCATGGTTTTGCTCTAAAATAATACCAAGAAATGTATACTTTTCACATTATTGTAGAGGGATGACTTTGGCTAGATCTGACAGCAGCTGCTAGCATCTGAGTAAGTATGTGAATGAGTTTAGTTTAGCGCCGCACACGGGCAAGATTCAAGCTTTATGGCGCTTGTCTGTGAACAATCAAGTGTGGACCAGACAATCCAGTGATGAACTGCCTGAGCTCCGATTTGCGCAAGTGCGAACCGACGACATAGGTCAACCCACTTTCATGGCAAACATGGGTTGCTGAAAATCTTTTTTACCTCGGAGTATAGCATTCATTTTCACGTAGCGCTGTAAATTATATTGTGCTTTCCTAACAACTAACATGTCATTGAGCAAATGTGAATAAATTTCGCTATAAAACTGTTGTGATTCAAACCTTGACATATGGAAGAAATTTCTTTATTGGAATTTGTTTTGTTTTTGTTTTTTCTGTCTTTTTTTGTTTTTTTCTTGTTTCTTTGTTTTGTTTGTTTTTTGGGTTTTTTGGTTTGGTTTGGTTTTGGGGTGGGTTTTTTTTCACTTTCAGTATGACTGTTGACAGATGCTGATTTTAGCTGACAGGAGTATGGAGATGTCGACGGGGGGTGGAACTATCAAAGTTGATTTTTTCAGTAGCTTGTCTCGGGGAAAACAGGTGTAGAAAAAGGTGACAACTGACATGTCAAGTGCTAGTTCCACACTGTCAGTATCCTCTGCTTGCTATCTGTTGAGCCGATAAAACGGAGGCGGAAATTTAGATCAATACGATGGGTATGTTTGAGGCAAATTAACATCTGCACTTTTTATGGACTGAACTGTGATGTCATAGATTCACAACGTAGCCAGGTATATTTTCATTCAATTCTCATCACTTATGTGTACACGCTATTGATCTAGGTCCAAGCTCTGGGTGTGCATATTAAATGATAGCTTGAAATAAAACAAACCAGTTGTAAGTGTTGAAATAGTGTTTTATTTATATTTGGAGGACAGGCTACATTTTGGCAAGACTGGTAAAAAGCTGACCAGCCAGTCCTGTAGACAGGTTAGATTTTCTACATCTTTCCTACACTGCCATGTCCCATCTTCGGGAGGTTAGTCTTGTTTGTCAACAGCTGTACAACTGCCATAGGGGCAACTTACAAACTGGGGGAACATTTTCCGATAAAAATTGTTTGGTGTTGCCATAATTTATTTATTTATTTATTTATTTATTTATGTTTAAGTGTTTTTAATGTAAGTTCAGAATCAACATTAAGTACACACGCAGTTAATATACGCAGTTATTAGAATTACCAAAGAATATTTCTGTAAAGGTTGGCAAGGTAATTTGGCCATAAAGTTTAACTTAACCTTCTGTTACATTATTGATTTAAAATGGTTTAGTAACCATCAACTAGCATTTCCCTTGCCCTAATTTACCACTCTGAACTTGTAATGAAGGAAACAAGTGAGCCCACTCCAAACGGTTTCATGTTTAGAACTATAGAGAGTGACAAAACAACACTGCCCAAGTGGAAGATGGCAACTTTACCTTCATGTCGAGCAATATACCAGCAGCTCCAGCCGTTGGTGTTTACATTTCACAACTTTTGACTTACAATCGAGCATGCTCTTCTCACCATCATTTCAAACAGCGTCCTTCCTCCTTTGTTCAGTAGTTTTTCGATCCCAGGCCCCGATACAGCTTTCCTAAAGGGTTATAGCAGACATGTGGAGCAAATGTCCAAATTTGTTGCAACAATGAAGAAGGTGTGTCCACTGCCATTCCCCATTTGGCCTTGACAATGTCACCTTTGTTGTCTTATTTCTTTTGTCATATGTACATGTGCTCTCTGTCTCAAAGCATTCATTCACCTGATGAAGGAGGAGGCCCATATTACATATCGGTGCATTCCGATGTGTGTTGACATACATAACACTCTCTTCTTATAAGACTAGCCTTTTGCTAGTGGTTGTCACTATAGGCGAAGGATACGCTCACCTTTCCATGATCATGTGACATCATGACTATCTGATCGTGATTCATAAAAACATGCTATGCCATCACACAACAGGGCGAAAATCAGTGGATTATCTGGTCCAAACGCGATCGTTTACATACAACACTGTAGAATGGTACCACTGATGAAACTAATACATACTCACAATATAGTCAAAATTGCTGCTTCTATTCAACAAAGATTTCTTTTGTTGATTACACCAGGACCCAACACCGGTATGGAGGAAAACACCCTCGTGTAATCAGGAAGATAGACAATGAAACATCTGGCGTTGAGTAACTGTGTGTTCTTTAAAGTGTGTTTACATATATTTCTTCACATCAGTTATTATTGAGACTGCAAATTGTTTATTAATGACCATGGGATTTGTTTATTGATGGACATGCCATGGCTGAGCGTTAACAAGAATTGATGATTTCTGTATCCACGCAAAAGGCGATTGTTTACAAACATACACCACGTGCTTTTTTATTTATAGCCTTTTCCCACTGCGCACCTCTATTTATTAAAACCGGATGTTGTGGTTTGCCTGCTGTGTTTGATGTTAAAGGGAGTTCTTTTTGTGTACAGACACGGTCACGTTGCTGGAATTTTAATGTTCATGGTGTTAAACAACAAAACAGCACAAAAAATAGTGTATACCAACAAAATGAACAGCATGGCATACAGCCTAAACTTGGCAAACACCAATCAGTCGGCACCTGTACGAGAACTGCATTGTATGTCCCGTATGTACGGAGCAAGTTTCTTTTCAGTCAATGCACATTACACCGTTTATGTCTGTCTTTATTGTGTCAGGGATGAGAAATTTCCGCGGATCCGCGGAAATCCGCGTTTTTTTACATCCCCAGGGTCATTTTTCTGAAACGTCTAAATATATATACAGTGTTAATATTGATTTTAGAAGCCATATTTAGTGTGTAAAATGCCAAAATCCCCAGACCCCCGACTCGTTTTCAGCTGTAAATGAAAATTTCCATTCTCATCCCTGTTGTGTAAACAAATATAACAGCTTTTATTATCTCTGAGAACAGTGACAGTTTATACCTGCAAATCAAAATATAATAATTTACGTGTGTGCATTTAGGTGTAACTGAAAAGGTATAGCTGCATAATCATGAGTGACTTAAACGCCAAGAACCCCTATGGGTGCTTACTAAAACAAAGGGAGAGGTCATTGAAGAATTTTCTCTCAAATAATGATCTATGCATCTGCAACTATGGTGTAAACATTTATCTTCACCCTGCAACTGGTCAAAAGTCTGCTCTCGCTCTGTCACTAACAGATTCAAATATTTTAAGAGTGTGAATGGTCGTGTGAATGACCTCTAAGGAAGTGACCACTTTCTAGCAATTCTCACACCGGTTTTCCCACATCACCTGGCGTCCCATTTTGAACCACTACGGATCGTTTGGTTTTGAATGTTATGACACATTATGTTTGTAAATAATTATATTTAATGAATATATATGCTTGCAAGAAACTCATTTGTACTTAAAATGTGTGAATGCAGACTTGTAATGGCGACTTAACATAAAACTCAGCTCAAGCTAACACCAGTTGTAATACAAAAGATTTTATCTAATTTTCAAATTTTCATACAGTCTTTAAAAATTAAAAGGATTGTGTGAAGACTTTCGTTACAATTTTACACTGACTGACCCTGCTCTTTTTCACTTAGTCCAATCATTTCCATAACAACCAAGAAAAATATAAATGAAAAAAATCTGCAAATAGCAAAAGGCACCACTATAGACTCTGATCCATATTTATTCCAATTTATGCTGAAAAGTAACAACCGGTTTCAGAGCTATGTACATGTACAATTTCATATACTTATCATTGTTAAAGTTCTCAATATAAGTCAATAAAATTTGCACCTTGAAAAGCATACTTTTCTGAACTAATACTTCGTTGATAATTTGGAAATCCTGCTATTTTTGCTGTCAAAGAGGAAGAGGTACTGTCATGTTGCAAATGGAGTTTCTCCAACTGAGACTTCATTGAAGTATATAAGTGACTTAAAAACTAAAACCTTTTTCATCAATAATGTATGAACAAGAGTTTAAATATGATATTTGCCTTTGTGTTGTAATTTCATTAATCCTTGCCAATTTAAAAATTGCTTATTAGTTGTATCCCCATATTTTGGTATTTGTTTATAACTGAAACATAACAAACACTGTTTTGCTACTTGTTTGCTAATATGGAAAAGAAGAGATGTGCGGCAAGGATTGAAGCTGGGTGCTTGGAACCTCACACAACATGGAAATATTAAAAGGGATATTCAAGGCAGTAGAAATGTGAACTGGGGAATGTTAACGTTTTTTTGTTTTTTTTAAAAAAAATTTAAAGCCTAAATGGAATTTAGAGATAATTATTTCGATAACTCATTAATTATTTAGTTTCTACATTCAGTATGTCTTATTAGTAAACTATGTTTTGTAGTCAAACTTTTAGGAGTAGTACAGAAACACCAATGCACTGTCAAGGTGGCAGCAATGATCCAATATAATGAATATTGTAGAAAGCATTGAAAACTCCTTTCAAAACAGTTGCTGAAAGGACTGGGTGGTCAGTCAGTCTTGATTGGGAAAGAAAGTCTTCACACAATCCTTTTAATTATCTAAAAATGTATGAAAATTTGTTATAAACAAGCACCAAGGTCTGGAACAGGTGTGTTACGATTTTAGGGAGGGAATCCCTTCGCGTCACGTGATTTAAAATGGCGCCGCTCATATGCGATCGATCGACTGAGATGTTTGATGGCTTGCAAATATTTATTTTTTCATATTTTGATAACGAAACTAGGGCGCACATGTAGGTATAAGTACAAAGAAGCCATTCGTATAAGTTTTTCATGCGCAATAGTCGTAACGAGTGCGCGAAAGTGCGACAAAGGATTTCCACCATTGCGGCCTATGGAGGTGCGGCATAGCGTTCAGTCGTGAACGCTATGTATCTCAGCTAGGTGATTAGGAGCAATTCCTTTGTGAGGTCTTTACTTGAAACTGCTACAGCTGTGATAATGTTGTTATGTCTACTTTGATAACTGAGAGGCCTTATTGGCATTAGTATTTCCACTTGTAAATTTTTCCCGAAAAATGGACATGACACCACAAACATAGCAGGAGCAGTGTTATGGTGCCTCCTGGGCACGTTCATTCTTGGAATATGTGGCGAGCTGTTACTGGTTAAGAACAAAATGGATCCAGTGAGAGGCATATCCCCGCAATGTGACAAAAGTAGGCAGTGAGATGTTCCTTTAAAATTGATATTATTTTGACAGTAAAATATCAATTGTGAACACTGCTAATCCACAGCACCAGAGTTCTGAACTGAGGTAAACTCGCGCAAGGTGAGGCGTGACTCCACGCAACACAGCGAGTGACAGCTGCTGACAGTCTGTCTCGCTCCGTGAACTTGCACTGAATGACCCGGCGATCAATGAGTGACCATATGTCACTGCAATGAAAATTATTTCTTTTTTAAACTCCTTCCAATTTGAAGTATATCACAAAGTCTACCTGACATTTGTGTTAATGTTATGATTTATTGGTCTGTTTTTATGAATAGTCACTGACATTACCTTGGATGAAAAAAAATCCTATTCTAAAAATGCATCAACTTGGAAAATTTTGTGCTTCACCTCTTTCCTTCAATCAGGAAAAGCATGAATATTGGTGTGACACCATACTTGCCTTTGATGAGTGTTCACATAAAATAAAATCTGAAACCTGTTTATTACAGTGTATAAACTTTCTGTTCCAAACGGTATGAGGTAGGTGTTTCCTTAATACGTGACTTTGTTCATACAGATGGAAACAAGCCAACTGCATGGATCAGTTCCTAACACTGTTGAACGTATTTTTGTCCATTACTTTGTGAGTGAGGGTATATGACTTTAGCCTGCTTTTATCACGGCAATACCTTGACCAGGAAAAAAACGTTTCAAACATAGGTTTTCAACAGGACGAGCAAACGCTATAACCATCATTAGTTTATCCCACTGCCTTCCGTTGTTTGGGGTTTATCAAAGATACAGAGAGCTATCGAACAAAGTTGAACTTTACTACACTGACAGTTTTTGTACAACTTGATCACAATTCTCTTGTTTGAGGTTGTTTGTTTGTTTGTTTATTTATTTATTTATTTATTTGTTTGTTTATTTATTTTTGAAGTGAGGGAAAAATAAGTCTGTGCCAACTTAAATGGGAAAAGACTGTTTGTATGACCACTAGGACTATGGTTTAATACTATATTGAGATGGTTTTAGTCCTGGGTTCAAAATAAAAAAATATTTTCTATCGAAGATGAAATTAACAGAAAGCAATATGTTCACATTCTGTCAGCATCTCGGATTAAAGCATATTCAGCCCTTACATCAATATTTTAAGAGTGTATCTAACAGCAATTTCAGGCACATTCCCAGCTAACAGGAAGGGTTGTTTTCTGTTACATTCGTTTGGCTTCCAGAGGATACAAATAGAACGTTTTTCAATATACTTTTGCCATTAGCTGCTTTTTTATGTGACGTAAAGATATATCACTCTTACACATATGCATCACTGCAACGAAAACGCAGACCAGGCAAACTACAACAACTACCAGTATCAAATGTGGTTGGGGTCAGTGCGCGCCGCTGGCTGGTTGCATTTTGCCCTGTGGCAAGTGGATTTTTCTTTTTGGAAAAAAATAGCTTGGATACCAAATCGTGCATAAAAAACACTGAAGTCCTTTTTCTTTGAGCCTTTTTCCACAATCGGGCCGAATGGGCGATCTTTTTGTTGCGAGGGGCGATAACTCTCCTTTAACTTCTCGTTTCCGGTCTGGTTCCCGAGTCAATGTGCGCAGCGACAACTTGCTACATGTAAAGACAGAACCCAGCTTACGCGTTGCCGTATTCACATAAACTGAAAAAACATCGTTTACGACGAAGAGCCATTAACTGACGCATGTTTTGCTTTGAGTTATAGTTTAGAAAGGCATCCGTTGTTTAATTTCCAAATGCAGTACGAATTGATACGATAGAAGATAACAGGGAAAACGCCATGAAAAGTATATTGTCATGGCATTTCCTACGACAGAACACGAAACAGAGCAAGTTTCGGGTGTCGTAGCATCGGTGAAGTAATGAAAATTCTTTTTTTTATATGTTTTCAGCCCTTATGTTGTTCCCAACGGTAATTCTTTAACTATTGCCACATTAAAATCTTACAAAGAGTTCCTATACAACCATCGACACAATGTAAAAAAATCGGGGCTACACCTCCAGCGAACGAGCATCCCCTGGAAGTTCTTCATCGAGATTTATGATTATTAGACATCCCTGATAATTGAAAACATGCTGTATAGAATGTAACAGATTCTTACGTTTTAAGCAGCAGTTCCTCACTCATCTGAATCCATTTTGTTTTTAAATTCTGACACTACGTACTGTATATTTTTGTGTTTACATATACAAGTGCCATACACCTTTTATCCAAGCAATTAGTCAGTTGCATCAGAAACACCAGTCATCATAGCTTGAAATAAAATATTTCCTCCTTGAAAAATATGTCCACCAGTCAGTATTGTGAGTTATGTTATATATGTGAATTTATTGGTTCATTTCTTACAAAAGTTTAACACAACTTAAAGCTCTTAATATAAATAGTGACTTACAGAGATTTCTCTCGACGAACAACATATAATTCTGAGCGACCAAACGGATGTGTATGATAGAGATATATTTCATATGTTTCTTGTTTTGGTAACATTAAGTTGACAGAATATTTCCCATGACAGACTATTTACCATCTAACTTTATCTAACTTTCTGATTTTCACTCAACAGTTCTTAAAGAAAATTTTAGGCTATGTCTGTTTGTTAGGGATTAACACAGAAAATGTGTTTATTATGAAATATATGTTTTAGATGATATAAAATCGAATTTAACCCCACAGTTATTACATGAAGACATGTTTATGGATTTATATATATTATTATTACAAATTAACAGTATACTGTAAAATGTCTGAATAAAGTCATGCATGTGAAATGTAATATGAAGTACACACGCACCAGCATACAAAGAATCAGATGGAATTACAACATTGTACAGTGCAGGTACAATGTAAAGTGGGAAAAGATATTGACTTTATTGATATATTTGTGTTAGAATTTGAAAAATCAATTTAATGCAACAAAAAATATGAGCTTTTTCATGACTATTATAATAATCTGATCATTGTGAAGACAACATGTATGTAGACACTGCAGGAAAATGTAAACCTTTTGATGCTGACAACACTTAACAGTACCATTTATTATGTTAGATATTGAAATTTAGTATCAGTATGAATGTATGTATTGTTTAGTCGTGTAATGAAAATAGATTTTGCAAAGTGCCGTTGAATATGTACTTATTAATCTAATGGTATTTTTGCTTCTTCTGTGTCTAAAATAGTATATTTATTAAATCAATATTTTAATATTTCCTTTTATTAAAACTTAAGAAAATCAAAACATGTTAATTGATACCCTTAATTGATGATAATTAAAATGCAGTCATTGTAGAAATTTGCAATATCTTTAGGTATTATTTGCCTATACAGTGAAATTATATTACATGCATCACAAACCGTTACAGACATAAAAAAGTAGATTTTAGTTATGCCCATGTTTATCGCTATCGAAAGTTGGCTACTTGTAGGCGATGATTGACATAATTCGTCCCGATGAAATTTACATGAAAAGACTTTCAGTGTTTCACATTTCGCGCACCGCATCAGCTCCCCGCCGTTGTAAATTGCATGAATGCAGCCATATCGGCCGTAATAAATTTACTAAAATTATTTGAGTACATATACACTGAAACTACACTGCAGTTTTAAATGTGTGACACTGAGACATCTACTGCCAAACTTATATAACCGATTGCAAAACGTCGACAAAACATGACCTGAAAACGATCAGCTGATTGCACCGCCTCGCTTCGAACTGCCATTTCGCGATTCATACTTGCTGAGTTAGCAGTCATGCCTATCCCAGTTGTATCATAGAAACATGGAATAAATATCTTAGGACATAACACTTGATATATCATCGTAAAATGGAAAAGATATGCTGTCTATGCACCGGCGTGAACGTTACCGGTGAAGGTGAAGACTATACTGGTTAACTGTCTCTAAGTGTAATGGTAACACGTACGGATGACATCGCGCATATGACATGCGCTGTCAGTATAAGGTTTAGACTAGTTCCCCTGCCCTATTCCGCGCTCCGCTATCGCTGCTCTACTTTGCGTAGCCAGCTTGCTGAGCGTAACATAGGCAGAGTACCAGTCTATATAAGGTTGGACTGTCCGGATCAGCGCACCTAGCGGATTAGTGAAGGGAAGATAAATTCAAAAAGATCGCCCATTTACATATTTACATCGCCCTATTCCGCGCTCCGCTATCGCAACACTACTTTGTGTAGCCAGCTTGCTGAGCGTAGCATAGGCAGAGTACCAGTCTACCCCTTTATACTACTGAGTGCAGACGTGTTTTCGGGTACAGAGCCAATGACGTCAGCATCACCAGATATGACGTCACGCCGGCAAGCCGACCAGTGTGGTCCATTCGTAACTACTCGTCTCTTTCCGTATCCGGCTTTCCGGAATGACCCGCGTAGTTACGAATGCAGTGTGGTCGTGAGGGGTGACGTTTCGTCTCACTGTCCTGCCCAAAGTTCCATGCGGCAAGCCAGCATAGTACGTTGTGCTAAGTCATGTGGTTTCTTCTGGAGTCCTGCATGGGGGGTTAGACGTGGTATTGCACGTATCTGTGTATCTTGATCTTCAGGCATTAAGTCAATGTAGTCATCATGTTTTATGGTCATGGCGGTTTGAAAATCTTTTGTTTATATAAAAAATACTAGTTAGTTCTTTTAGAAAGCATATATTTGTAAGGCAAACATTTATGAAATGATGCAATTCATGGTTAAATTTTGTAAAAATCTCTCTGGAACCATACGAAATGAAGTGAATGTGTTCAGCAGAAAGTTACGTTTTTTCAAATGTTTAGCGCATGTTTTACAACATTTCAGTCTGGTAGGGCTGGAGTCGAGCGGTCTTGTAACAGAGGCGTAGATGGTAATGTACCACACTTCACTTCAACCATTCTGTTCTGTTAGAATGCAATTGGGATACAAGTGTCATTTGTGACCCTGACGACACAAGTCAGTTAGTTGTCTCTTAAGACAGTTTCTGGACACAGGTTCTAACCTGAATTTCCATGGACTTAGCACTGGTTCCCACGTGTTTTCTGAAATACACTAATGGAATTAATACTGGAACATGCAGCATGCGTGCTCTATGGCATTGCCGACATTAGTAACTAGACTGACTAAAGGTGATGAAAGGATATTTTACCAATAATATCAGCCTTGTGTAGACCAGCATGATGTCTGGTGATTATATTATATCAGAAGGCTATCCTCTGATAATACCACTCTTCATTTATGGCGGTTTTAATATTACAAATCTTCTCAGCGTTAATTGATACGGGTATTGTTCTAAATATATTAATAAATGTAGGTAAATATATAAATGTATACTGATTATGAAAAATACAGTTAAGCCTAAGAAGTGAATGCTACCATGTGCCCTCTGTCATTCTGCTCCAAAAGATAGGACATGTGGTGTATCTTACTGTTATAATTATATGACCAAAACAAAATAACATTTAACCCTACGACAAACCATTGGACACCAAAGCAAAGAAGTGACAGACATTATGAGGGAGGTACTGCTGAAAATCTAATCTATGCCTAAAAATTATTTACTTCTATTCATTCTTTTCATAAATATGTCATTGCCAGAGACTAATGTGTAAGCATTTTGATATTTATGCAGTCTTATTGACAAACATCTCCCATAGCATAGATAACTCTGTAGACATCATACAGAAATAAGCCATTGCTTCATTATCTTTATTCATACTGGAAAAGGAGTAGCTACAGTATGCAAGGTAACACGTTCAAGAATAAAATTACCAATATAATTAGCATTAGATATATATGTATACATCCCTTCGATTTGCGATAGTGACACAATCTGTCATCTCTTCCATTCCAGTATATCTGACTGCCAGTATATCTGACGCCGCAGTGAGCAATATTACGCCTCTCCGTAAATAATCACGTCTGGACCAGATAATCCAGTTATTGAGGATATGGGTCTCGATCTACACATACTGGGATACGATGACATGTGTCAGTCAAGTCAGCGTGTCTGACCACCCGATCCGTTGGTAGCCTCTTAGACTAGCAGCAGTCTCCATTTCTGACCCCCCTGGACCCGGTTATATCAAACTTGAATAAGCTTTAATCGTCACTTATACTATAATTAGTTAATAATTGGCTATCTTCAGTTGCATGAAACCCTTTGTAAATGAATCCCTTTATTAATCTATCATTAAGCTAAGGAAGGTTTGAGAGTATCATTAACTCGTCTTTAGCCGTGCCGACATGGCAGACAACATAACTTTCTATCAACTGCCTATCCGAACACGGTTTTCTTCCGTATTTTGAAACATATTGTCCCATTTTGTCTCGATTTCTTTGGACCTACTGTTGTTTACCCTTAGGACCACACGCCACATGTAATTATGTGGTACTGCAGAATGAACTACCCCATCCCCTCAAGCCCCCAAACCATATAAATGTTTGTATAGTTAGACCTCGCATAAAATCACACTTCACTTCAACCATTCTGTTTTAAGTGTAGGTGAATTTCCAATCTTACTTGTCGGTCCTACATTTTGATCATGCATGTATTCCAGCAGAAGTTCTGCTGATCATGAAGAGAGTACCTCATTATGAGTCTTGATTAACTGTATCTGTTCCGTTGTCAAAATTCATCTTAGTTGTATATTTATACATAAACAAAAGTTGCTGTACTGGAGACGATACGTCAGAAGGGGATAGTCGTGGTAGATTAGTGTTTATGGTGCTGGCTGGATCAGCTGGTTAGCCCAGATTGATCCTGACAAATACTGTGTGAAACCAGAGCTGTTTTCCCTTCCATCATATTTTGTGGAGGAGAAGAAATATTTCATAATCTGCCTATTCGATTACAATTCCATTATTCATAAAACATGGTAAAGCGCTCGCCTGTTGCAGATGGACATGTTTTATCTTATATACTTGGCGAAAACAGCACGCATGCATTCATTTCAAAGTTCATTACCCAAGTACGCAGATCGATGCTCATGATGTTGATCACAGGAATGTCTGGTCCAGATTCGATTACTAAGACAACACTGCCGTAAAGCTGGACCATTGCTGAGTGCATCGTGAAAATAAACTCACTCACTCAGAAACAATGTGTACAGAGGCCAGATACATGCTAGCTTGGGTAGATCTATATTACCGGGTGTCTTCAGTGTGGATTGTGTAGCTTCAGGTTAACGGTAATCTCTGTAAATTTATAAGTTGACAGATAAACATGAGTGTTACATTTTACAACATATATCTTCACAATACTGCGTCAGCAATGTCTGTTTATTCATAGCTTCAGTAATTCTTTCATTCAGAATCTCCAGTATTAATATTCATTCCTTTACTGTTTATAGTAGGAATGGGCCCGTAAATTGTTTTGCCTCATCCATGGATCAAAATGTCATTTCCAATGACCCGTGAAGACTCTGGTTAGAGGTGGTCCTTAGCAACCCACGCCTGAAGAGGCGACTAACGGCTGACTAGACTGATGCACGTTATCGTATCCCAATACTTCCTACAGATCGATGCTTATTAGGCTCATCACTGGATTGTCTGGTATGGCTGAACTAGAGAGTGTGTCAGTTTAGTTATTGCACTCAGCAATGTTCCAGCTATATGGGTGGTCTGTAAATAATCGAGTCTGGACCAGACAATCCAGTGATCAACAGCACGAGTATCGATTTGCGTAACTGGGAACCGGTGACATGTGTTAACCTAGCCAGAGAGTCGGAACACCCGATGCCGTTAGTCGCCTCTATCTCAGTTAGCTGCTATCTTGGGTTACTGAAGATCAGTTGCTGTCTGTTTTGTTTTGATTTGGCTCACATAAGGACAGTAGTGCATTATAAAGGAATCAGCTTACTGTGTGAGGTAACATATTAACGCACTCACTCGATCAGCTTATTGCTCTCTCCCATCAGTCAGTTGTTAGTTGTTGGATACTGAATGCAACATGTCACTTGACTTCTTTGAGTGGCATTTAGAAGTTGGTGTTTTCAACAACGAGGAGCGTTCTGTGGATATACAAATTTATTATCAATAATAAAACGGTTTTTTATTTATAGATTTCTCCTCGTTCACTGTAAATTCAGTAACGTCAGACTGTTATTAAATGGACGTTCACACGACAATGAAGTCCGTTTGTATTATCAGTTCAGTTGTACAAGGTCATTGTAATGATTAGTAATAATAAGACTATTCCATAATGTAACATAAAGTTCCCACTTTCCAATGTATGTTTTTCTAAACGTTTGTTCCCTGCAGGGTCTCATAACTGATCACATATATGGCTGCGTTTGAACGCCTTGCTCGGTGTTACCAGAGTATGTTCCCAAGTCATCTCTTAACATATGTTCCTGCTGGCATGTCAGAAACTTATTCTCCTCGTCTACATTTGCAAGTAAAAAAGGTATCATAACTTCTCATGTAAACCAGTTTTATATTCATACATTATACATCCCTGGAAGTTCATAGAAGTGTAATGCCGTTCCCGAACCATGATAACAGTGTCCCAAACACAGTTTGCAAAGTGACCGGTGCGCGGTTAGGCCTAAAACGAAGAAATCCTGTTTTCGGTTATCTGCTCTGTTTCATTATTTCCTACAAATCACTTTTTCCAGAATTATTAAAGACTGAGTGATTCTCTTACTCAGAACAGACGCCTAGTATCCTACAAGATTAGCCTTCTGGGCGGCATAAAGGGGTGGGGGTTATAGCACATGTATGGGGCTGCCAGGGGCGACTCACTTAATGGGATAGTGGGGCTGGGAAACCCATGTAGTGTGCCCCCAAGGATATGGGTGTGCCGTTTCCGTGGGGCTGCTGAGTGTGTGAGACGGAGGGGCTGCGCAGTGTGCAGTAGTTGGTGAGCTACCCACTTGGGTGGGGAATACTTCATTACACTATGGTCACTTTGGTATGCGGGACCTAGGGGCAGTGTATTTACTTGCAGTTGGAGGTCAGTGTGGTTGTTTGTGTGGCCCACACCTTCTGACATTTACTGTTTAAATCGACAGATTAAACCATCACAAATTAGATGCCAAGCTGAGTCACTTGTGGTACTGTAGGGGGCTGTATATAGAGAGTCCCAACAGTAAACCCCAAGTTGTTATACATGTACATGGGCACCGCTAAGCAACGCCTAGGCCACCCTTTTCATCTAAATTTATGTATTTCTTATTTCTAAAGATTTAGTTTTTAAGACCGAAAAACAAATAATATTTTCTTCATGAAACAAATGAGCGCCAACTTCTTGTGTAAAGTCGGGTGAATTCAGCTGGCCAATCAGTGATGACCAATATATTTCTATCACGTGTGCCTAACAATCGGTGCAGTTTTTAGCGGGACTAATAAAGAAAGCGCCTGTGTAAACAATCTCCGGGATCTCGCCAACAGACGCCAAGCCTTTACTGGTCAGTTCCGAGTAATCGCCATCAACTTTTACGATTACGTGACGTATCCTCACTTTAGGGTATAGGATTAGACGGGTAAGGGTAGGTCGAAATTTGGAGGGAGCGGAGGGGAATCGGAAAGTTGTGGGCGATTCTTTACGGTATTCTCTGAGGGATTACAATTCTCGTAGATCTGTGCAGGTGAGGAAGAGGAGTAGGGATGTGTTTTCGACACCGATTCTTGCACCTGTCGACATGGAAACGGAGAAGGGTCTTTTTGCCTCCTAGAATTATAAAAAGGGAGAGAGGTTGAGTGTGTACTTGGGCCAACTTGAGGTTGGAGGAATACGACAGGCTGAATTCAACTTATAGGTTTATGCACGTAGCTGGGGCTCATAGTCTTGAGGCACCTGTTTTGGATGGCGATCTGATGACCCTAACTCAAATTTGAGGGCTACTCTTGGGATAACGCCAACTGTAAGTTAACCCGGGTAGTGGCAGGAGGGGTGAGGAATGGCCGAGATTCTGGGTGGTGACCAAGACGGGGTAAGTGCTGGTGCGGAGATGCATTGAGAGAAGGGGGACTTCAGGCGAGGAGTGGAGTGCTTCATCAATCACTGGGAATTTGGCCGCCGTTAGCACTACAAGTCAGGAACCTAGCTACCTCGATGGCCTTTCTCAAGACCGCAAATCACCCAAAAGAAAACATGAAAATGAAAACTTCAACATCAAAAACAGCTTGATCAAGAATGCGTAATTTGATGAAAGGAATGGCCCGAAATCTGTTAAAATCTATTTTGTAACAAAACAACTCGCAGAAAGATAACAAAACAAGAACACATTTTCCCTTAAAATGGTCGTAAATTGAATGAAGGGTTTCATGACAGTAAATTTATAGCATGAAACATAAATGTAAACATTGATGAAATATCAAAACCAAAGGTCACTCAAAGAATAACTGAACCTGATGACCTGTCCAAAGTACACATTTGGAATCTTTATTGATGATATCCGAGATTGCAGTCAGTACTGAGAAGTGGAACAAATATTACTGAGACTAAGTTTACTTACTCTGCCCGAGACCTGGTGTTTATGATTTTAATTTCTATGTAATTATGTGCAAAATACCAATTTTCTGAGAAATTAGAAAAAAAATTACAGTTCCAGTCGGGATGGAGCATCATACTTTTATTCAGAAGAAATGCACATCGCTGGACATGTTTGGTTTTACAAAGGAAAACTTGGTACATGTCTAACAAAGATACCACGAAATTGTCGTTGTGATTGTAAAGGCAGTAGGACAAATCTCTTTTCCCATCCATAGCAAATGTAAAATTATTTTGGCTCCTTTTAAAAGTGGACATACCCGCTAAACCCCGCTTTAGAAATTAAACATGACAGCAATCCTCAAAATTAAAATTGAAAATATAAAAAGAATCGCTTTAATTCCGTAATGTAAACAACACTGCACTGAAGTCTTACACAACCATAACGATATGAGACAAGCACGACCTCTGTCGCTGTTGGAACACAGCCGAGGGAGTCGGTGTAATGCACATTGTACAACAATATGAGACAAGCACGACCTCTGTCGCTGTTGGAACACAGCCGAGGGAGTCGGTGTAATGCACATTGTACAACAATATGAGACAAGCACGACCTCTGTCGCTGTTGGAACACAGCCGAGGGAGTCGGTGTAATGCACATTGTACAACAATATGAGACAAGCACGACCTCTGTCGCTGTTGGAACACAGCCGAGGGAGTCGGTGTAATGCACATTGTACAACAATATGAGACAAGCACGACCTCTGTCGCTGTTGGAACACAGCCGAGGGAGTCGGTGTAATGCACATTGTACAACAATATGAGACAAGCACGACCTCTGTCGCTGTTGGAACACAGCCGAGGGAGTCGGTGTAATGCACATTGTACAACAATATGAGACAAGCACGACATCTGTCGCTGTTGGAACACAGCCGAGGGAGTCGGTGTAATGCACATTGTACAACAATATGAGACAAGCACGACCTCTGTCGCTGCTGGAACACAGCCGAGGGAGTCGGTGTAATGCACATTGTACAACAATATGAGACAAGCACGACCTCTGTCGCTGCTGGAACACAGCCGAGGGAGTCGGTGTAATGCACATTGTACAACAATATGAGACAAGCACGACCTCTGTCGCTGTTGGAACACAGCCGAGGGAGTCGGTGTAATGCACATTGTACAACAATATGAGACAAGCACGACCTCTGTCGCTGCTGGAACACAGCCGAGGGAGTCGGTGTAATGCACATTGTACAACAATATGAGACAAGCACGACATCTGTCGCTGTTGGAACACAGCCGAGGGAGTCGGTGTAATGCACATTGTACAACAATATGAGACAAGCACGACCTCTGTCGCTGCTGGAACACAGCCGAGGGAGTCGGTGTAATGCACATTGTACAACAATATGAGACAAGCACGACCTCTGTCGCTGTTGGAACACAGCCGAGGGAGTCGGTGTAATGCACATTGTACAACAATATGAGACAAGCACGACCTCTGTCGCTGCTGGAACACAGCCGAGGGAGTCGGTGTAATGCACATTGTACAACAATATGCAACGTCATAGTTAAGCATGTGGACGGGACGTGAAGTCAGGAACTTGTAACAAAAAGAGACCGTGTGCATATTTTGTGAGGGACTCTAAAGGCAGCTGGTATAAAAACATCATACAGACGTATTTTACTTCAAGTGATTCTGAAGTGTACACGTTTAGTACTTCTGTACTCTCTTAACACTTGATTCCTTGCAACATTTCAGTGTTTTCCATATATCAATTATTGCACAGTTGATATAATTCTTGATGTAAGTTTATTTTATATACTATTTGTGTAAATTAGTAAATAAATTCCACAGGGGGCTATAACAAGACGCAAATAAATATCCCGCCATAGTCCAAGCTTAGGGGACTTTTGAGCCATCGAGACGTCTCCATGGAGATGACCTAGAAAGAGTCTTCCGGTCGACAGCAACGCAAACCAGCCAGGACCTTGGAAAGAGATAACATGTGTCCACAAGGTATGGAATTTCTTTAGTTTGATAGTCTTGTGATTTTTTGCTATATATGTACAGTCAATCAGCAATTCTAATTTGCTGGCTTCTCATGATGGCATTTCTGTCTGGTCCATACTTGATTATCTACAAACCACCATCATATGTAGCTTGAATGTAGCTGGGTGCGGCGCAGAACAAGTCAAAGTGAGTGAGTATGGTTTTACGCCGTTTTTGGCAATATTCCAGCAATATTACGGAAATGGGCTTCAGACATTGTACCCATGTGAGGAATGGAACCCGGGCCTTCAGTGTGAGGAACCATTGGGTCACCCCACCGCCCCCAACAGTGGAAGAATCGTGAGAGCAAATAATCGTGACAAAATCTCTAAAGCAACTTGTTCTGACACCTGCCATCATCACTCTCACTTTATACTGAACAATTTTACAAACTTAATTTAAACAGAATATTTAGACAGTAGAAAATCTTTTTAAAAAATCTGCAGTCAATGCAGCCGAAATGTTTCATGAAAATGTCCACACGTTACCGTGCACGAAGGGCATTTGATATTTTTTCTTGTGCATCAAATAATGCTTTTCTAAAGTTTTAAGCAAAATATTTGACCAAATTTTGAATATTTGAATTGTATTAAATTTTGTGTGATGTCACTGAGATTACTGATGGTATTTCCACTCGGGGGGTTAAGGTAAAAGCATTGTACCCCTGAGTCCAACTTAGACCTACATGATGCATGTAACTTGAACTAGCTTTCTTATTACTCGATAACAGCTTTTTAAAAACAATGTTCCAAACAATGGGGTCAAAGTAATGAAGTTAATCCTTATTAGGAATCATGCTTCAATAAGCAGTATTCCAGCGGCGGTCTGTAAATAATCGTGTCTGGACCAGGCAATCCGGTGATCAACATCACGAGCATCGATCTGCGCAAGTGGGTAATGAACTTTGACATGAATATATGCATACGTGCGAGCGTGCGAGCGTGCGTGCGTGCCGCATGTGTTAACCAAGTCCGCGAACTTGACCACCCGTTAGTCACCTCTTACCACAAGCATAGTCGCCTTTTATGGCAAGCATGGGTTGCTGAAGACCTACTCCACCCCGGACCTTGACGGGTTGAATCATGCACGAAGCAGCATGAGTGAGTGAGTTGGGTTTGACCGCTTTTGATAATATTCCACCACGGCGGGTGGCACTGGAGATTGGCTTCGTACAACGTACCCATGTGGGAATCGAACCTTCCGCGTGATGAGCGAACGCTTTGACCACTTTGACACTTTCAACGCCACTGAACCTTGAAGGAAGTGGAACTATTGGGGGCAGAAGAATGGGGCTAAGTTTGTATAACAAAACATACGATTCTATTTAAATTGAAGCTCAAGCGAGATGAGAGGAAATAATAAATTGCTTCGTTTAAGTCACTAGTATTGCAGGAATAGGAAAGGGCGCGATTCAAGGACTGCGAGTCAAAGCTTGCTGGCAGCATGTTGACCAATGGACACGCCTTCACTCTACGTACATGGGGCGTGGTTCACGGTGGTCGGAATTGATTGAACATGATTCACTGTCATGTACAACCCTGTGCCTATTTCAAATGACCTTGAAATTCATCATTGCAATTGTTTTTTGCAAAATTAAACCTTTCGATTGATAGAGTATTTAGCTACATACATCGAAACTTATCAGTTAATATTGTTTCCTTTCAAAACTTCTTGCGCACATCGATGCTTATGTTGTTGATCACTGGATTGTCTGGTCCAGACATATGCATATGACGAAGCGGCCTTAGCCAGGCAGTAACACTTGGAAAGACTGTAGATACACGCCTCAAGGTGTTTGGTTCTGATCCCAATATTGTACGGAAACTTTGAGAAGTTATACGTTAATTTACTCGTTAGGGCTGGGATCAAACGTAGCCAAGAAATCCCATGCAATTATATAATGTGTGGCAATTCTAGATTACTGCCTTTTCTGTAAACGAATAGAGTCTCTTGCCTCTTTTTTATTAAGTGCATTATTGAAATTTTAGATACCACGTTTGTCTGTGCCATTGGCAACGCCCTGTTCCCAGTTTCTTTAAGGGAGTGAGTGAGTGCGTTTATTTCTACGCTGCTTTTAGCAATATTCCAGGAATATCACGGCGGGGGACACTAGAATCGGCTTCACACATTGATCCACAATGGAATCGAACCCGGGTGTGACGAGCGAACGCTTTAACCACAAGGCTACTTCTCTCTTCTGATAACTCAATTTACAGATGTCTGGAGAGCGAGTGAGTAAACAGTGTAAATGGGCACATTTGGAAACGATTGTAATCAAATCTGTTTGACTCAGGTTTATTCATATAAGTGGATATGGTAATCACTGTATATGACATGAATGAATCTTTGGCTAAATGGTGGAAAACTGAAAATATTTTACCAAAGTGTGTTTACAATGGGTAATCTGTGAGGGTTCCAGTTTCGAATTTAGGTGCCTGTAGATATGGCTGTTATAAGTGGCGCAAGGATGGGTAAGGCGATGGATGTAGATCATTGTATCCTTGTTGAATAACTGGTTAGATCGATGGTCAAGATGCCCATCACTGGGTTGTCTGATCCTTTCTAGAACACTTGCGCACGACAAGAATGTTGCATAGATAAGTTGTTAAATCACTGTGAGATGTTGGGTGAGTGGGTGTGACTGTATTTTTTGACTACCATGTGGGAACTGTAGCCATGCGCCCGTGATCTGTAGGGCTTCTGGCAGAAGTAAAGATCCCTGCCCACAAGCACTTGCCTTCTCTCACGCATTAACTTTGAGACTCTGGCTTTTGTTACTAACGTCACGCTCTCGCGATCTCCATTAAAATCACACAGTTTGGTGAAACGTGAATTTGCAAACATGCGTTGGCTTCAGGGGGCTTCAAGACCCGATCGGGGAGGGTGGAACTGGGTCCCCGGCTTTTCAAGCTGTTTTCTGCTTTGGGGCTGGAAGCTCGATGTGAGAGGCTGCTAAATGAATCGCGAGGCTGAGTGACTTGATCGTGGTGTCGATCACTGGGTTGTCTGGTCCATACTCAAGGCCGCTGGATGGAGCCTAAAATTCAGCATATTAGTTTGATTTGAAAGTTAAAATTATACAAATAAGTGGACGTTGAATTTTGTGTGGCTGGACATGTTTTCGATCTATAGGTACAGATGGGTAGCGCTATAATGTAACCACCTCAAATGGACTCCTAAACTCTGTTTGACAACCACGTGTGTGAACTATAGGGCCTCACCCCTGGAGATCTGTGTTAAGATGAAAGGTGATTAGGGGATGGTGTGGTCAGGTCCGTTGCTCATTATCACTGGTGTGTCTGGTCTAGAGTCGATTATTTTACAGATCGCGATATGTAGCTGGAATAGTGCTGGGTGCGGCCTTAAACAATAACCTGGTAACAAAATCGAAGGTCACAGCTTCATGTTGTGTTGAGACAGCCAGTTTCCCTTTACTGGAGACATATATTGCCTTGTGCAGATTTACTGACCCGTCAAGACTTGGATTAGAACAGATGTTGAACATCTCAATTCAGGGCTCGAAAATTCCACTCGTCCGCTCGTATTGACGAGTAACATTTGCTTGGGCAAGTGGAAAATATAATTTGCTCGACCTACAGGACGAGTACGTCTTCTGACGGTTTCTATTTTTCAAAGTAATAAGCCAAAGTTTTGACATCGTCAATCTCAATAAGCAATATTTTAACATTCCCCGAAAACTAAACGCAAATTGGGTTTAAGTCTTGATGGATGTTTGGTATCCATATTTTTAACACATATTGTGCACCGTGGCTTTTCTACCGTAAAGGCTTCGAATGTCGTGATTGGCTGCTGTAAATAAACTGACCAATGAGAAAAATTACTACAACGTGAATGTTGCTGCTGTCCAATCAGAATAAGCTTTACTGTAAGGAATTCCCTCTCGTGGTTACCGATCGTTTTCCATCAACTTTTCCTCTTGGGTGATTTCTTTTTGTTATTATACATACGTAATTTCCAGGTTAGATGAAATACTTCATATACTTGATCACGTATGCCAAACTGAAAATTGGATTAAACTGACTAGGCGGAACCTTGCTTTTAATTAATGTTTTAACAATCGTGACATTGAGTACACGCATTTAGCTGCCAGGTGACATTGATATTTTCAAGGAGGTAAGTTCACTAACTCGTACTTTGTTGGGTTTGCAATTTCATTACGGTGATTTGTAATCTGCTTGTTTTCTCAAATATTTCAAATCTTAACTGCGTATTGTCTTGCAAACCATGGGAAGTAACTAGGGCTAGTGTTGATGTTGTAATTGACTTGTTGCTATTCACGCTGAACTGTTACTGATAACGAATCGTTGACGACGGTGATGTCGGATATTAGGACATTTCTTCTTGTCGCAGGTGATGTTGAAAGGAAAAAGTAGTCTATTCTTTTCAAAACAAGTGGGAAAAAAGAAACTTAGTCAAAAGAAATATGACACTGGAAATCGAAGGCGCTCTGTTCAAAAAGCATGGCTGACTGAGTTTGACTGGGTGGAGTTCAATGAAGATGATGGTGGATGCGAGGTTTTTTGGTCTGTGTCGCATATATCCAAAGTTATCAGGTCCAAAATCGAGTCTTGTAGTGGGATTGAAAGACATTTTTAGGAAAGAGAGGTGAAGATTTCACCATAAAACCAAAAAACATCTTCTGTGTTGTGAACATGATAGAATTTTGGAAAAACCCGAAGTGCACAATATGCACAAGAAATACTTAGTGCCTTATGAAAAAACTTTTCATAGCTGCATACTATGTAGCATTGGAAGGAAAGCCATATTCCAAATGTGAACGATTTTGTCAGCTGCTGTCTGCAAATGTTATTAATCTTGGTGGCAATTTTGTTCATATATTGTAGTTTTCATCCAAGCAAACATGTTGAAATGAGAAAAAACAAGAAAAACTTACATTCATTGTGTTGCATGATTTATGGGGCAAGTACCAGTTTAGAAGGACGAGTGGAAACTTCATTCTACTCGCCCAGTAGGGCGAGTGCACATGTAAAATTGTTCGAGCCCTCACTCATACTTGCAGTAACCATAACCCATGTTGAAATGTCAATCACTGGCTTGTCTGGTCCAGACTCGGTAATAATAACATCAGTGCTATTACACTAGATTATTGCCGAGAACTGTACTAAAGAAATAACAACAGATCAATAAAGGACGCGGTGAAACTTTGTAGTGCTGAGTTAGAGAGTGAGTGAGTTAAAGTTTTGTTCTATTGCTCCCGTCACATTACTTCCTAACAGTAACAGCTTGCTCACACAGTGTCCACATCGGCATTATTGGTCATGTCTTGCCTATTCCATCTTGGGTTCAAAGTGGATAAAGTGCGGGATGGTAAATGTTGAACATACCTTAGCCAAGCCCAATGAACCTGCATGTAGAATATGACGTAATTATGTCAGTATCGGTGGTTGCAAGCAAGTTTTAATGTGTCTGAAGTGATATTCTAGTTTTTTTACTGTCCTTTATTGACAGGTTTTCATATCTTTGAAGAGTTTCTTATTAGTCCATAGGTTTCATATTCTGAAATATTGCCCATATGGCTTTAAATGTTCACTTACTTGTTCAAAACATAGTCTCTAAATGTACAGGTGTCAAAGATTAAAATGTTTTTAGATTTTATAAACAATCTTCAGGTGGTCAGGCTCGCTGGTTTCATTGACACGTTGTCGTATCCCAATTGCGTAGATCGATTCTTATGCTGTTGAACACTGGATTGTCTTGTCGATTATTTACTGACAGTTAGACTATAGCTTACCGCGGCTTGTATAGTTTTATTAGATTACTTAGCACCAAAGCTTGGCAGGATTTGATAAGATTTTGTTGAGGCCATGGTTAAATATTTCTTTCTGCCTTACTTATTTAAAGCTCAACAACAATATATATGGGCGCTTTGCAGGGATATAAAACAGTGAGGATCATCTTTCAAATGATTGCCAGAGTATACACTGGGGAAGAGTACAATGTATGCAACTGTACCCCTTCCGTTTCTGCGGCTGGATGCACTGACCATAGACCACACCAGCATACAATTTAAGGCTTTATCTCTCCAGTGTTGTCTGTCCCGGTGTGTCGCGACAATTTCAGTCACGTGAATTTCGTGCAACACAGTCGCACCTACTCAAAGCGGACGAGAACTCCTCTGTTGAGGCGGCCTTAGCCAGGTTATAGAACTTGTACAGACTGTAGACAAGCGCCTAAAGCTGTTTGGTTTCTGAACTGATGTTGAGGCGGCCTCAGCCAGGTTATAGAACTTGGGCAGTCAGTAGCAATTGGTGAATATAAGTGACACGTCCTCAAACAAGTCTATCCACGAAAACCCATGCAAGTCTTTAATATATAACTAGGCATAACCAGTCATTTTTTATTTATGGGAATTTTTCAGCAAAATTAGATGTGTTACTAGAATGAAATTTCAATAACAACAAAACACATTGATATTCTTAGTTAAAAAATAATGTAACAGTTCTTAGATTTACAAGACACCCACCCCGAGAAAAAAAAAGAACTTTTTTGCAGCCATTTTTGGGGGGTTAATCTAGGAACATTTTAATAATATTTCTGCACTTAAAAAGAAATATGTTTTAGTATTCTAGTTTTGTAATGGTATCCTGAGTGTCCATTTTGGTGGTGAAAGTCACATATTTACAACATACAGTATGGAAATCTGGCCTTGTAAGCGTAGCCCCCTACTAATAATTTTCAAGCTTTTTTGCTTTTTTTATACAAAGTTTTTATGATTAATGTGTAAAGGTGAGTAAAACATCATCAAAATAAGCATACATATTCATCGTCATGGTACAACAGGCCTTTCTATCCCAAAAGGGTGACAGTAAATTTTTAAAAAAGAATAATTTACAGCTTTTATAAAAATATACGTTCGACCTTGTAATTTGAAGGTCTTGTGATACAAAATTATGTAAATATATTTAGAAGAATATCTAGTGTTCTACCTGTAAAAGTTTACATGAAATTTTACGTGGAGCTGGGGCAAGGGATAATTTATCAAAATACACTTTGTTTTCGACAAAAAAAAAAAAAAAAAAAAAAAAATATTTTAAAACTTTTTAGCATTCAAACACTCGTTCCATTAAAAAGTTACCTCATTTCTTTCCAACCATATAAGTACTTGCTAGGGTAATTTTCAAAAATGTTTCTACACCTCTGAAAAATATTGGTATGCATTGTACTTGTTTATTGGCACCAAGTCTGTATTTCTTAAAACAAAAGTAATATGTCTAACACATACAACTGCGAAATTTGAAACTGACGGAGTAGTACCCAACTCAGCTGTTTCAACACCATCATAAATATATGACATGTAGTAATGTAGTAATGACTAGAAAAAGACAATAACTGTATACAAGGCAAATACGATCTCAGCTGGCAGGCTCTGTATGCATCCTTGTTCAGGGGTCTCTCAACGTTAATGGGTGGCCCGGGAACCAGGATGGTTACTTCATCGCAAGCGAAAGTTACTTCCGGTGTAGACGGTGGGGTCGTTTCCATTTTTATTTCGACATAAACACGTTGTTAAAAAAATACAGTTACTGGTGGAATTTGAAGCTGGATGATTCTTCTAAATATGAAATTTTTTACAAACATGTGCGCTTTGCATAAATATGTTTTTTACACTTCGGAATTTCTTACCTTCACGAAGTCAACATTTGACGTCACATTTGTCAAACTATGAAAAAAAGGTGTGCCAAGCTTTGTTATCATTCTTTTCATTGGTTCATTTGTATTCTTTGTGCAATCAGAAACAACTTTACAAATGCGCGTAGACGCACCCCCTGTTTTCCCCTCGTTTTCTGACCATGTGTTTCTGTGCTTACGAGATGAGCTGTTTTGGTTATCTGCCCTGGCTGGATATCGCTAATATAACAAGTCTAGATTGCGTACAGTTTCTGAAAATGAACTAAGTCACTTTATTAGCTAGTTTTAGTCCATATTATTTAGTATGTTTAATTACCCATAAATTCACAGACTCGCTGAAACTGTACATTTAACCGAAGTTGACTAGATATAGTAGTATTACTATCGGTCCATAAAGACAAGGGAAAGAATTGATCTTTGGCAGCAAATGTTCGTCATGGAGGTGGCAAACAGGTCGTATGTTCTCGCTCGCTGACTTGGGTACGGTGCTGACCAACGAGATAAAGGCTGCATCCCACTGCAGCAAACACAGAGTTTACAGATCACATTGAATCAGTCTAGGACGAGGCTCATAATGTTGATCACTGGATTGCCTGATCCAGACTCGTTTACAGAGCACCACCATAAAGCTGGATAACTGATGACTGCCGAGTAAACAACAGACAAACTTTGATGGCATAGAAGAGATGTTACATATAAGGGATTTCCCAACGCGAGGGGACAGCAAACAGCAAACAATCACTCTTATTTGAATTTTTGGCTTTTGGGTTTTGCCTCGGAGGACTACTTTAAAAAATATTAGTCGGGCCGAACTTTTTTTTAATACTACATCGCTGCGCTGCTTCTGTGTGGCTCCACTTTCTTGTGGTTCTGCAGTAGAGCCTTGCGGGATTTGTGTTTAAGATGTAGCACATCAGATTGTACATGTTTGAAAGACCCACGAAATTATAAGTCATTATGTACTTGTAAGCTAAACTTAGCCGTCAACTCTAGTGGTCACAGCACAGATGACTGTAACTGATAAGGTTGGTAAACCACTTCCCCGGGTTAAAGTAATGATGCCTGGTCATTCAAGCATTGCTCTTATTACGAATGTTCTGGTGCAAGCTGAACACAAGAGTTTCAGAAGGGGCGTGTCACTGAGTGAGTGTGTGAGTGAGTGAGTTTAGTATTACCCCGCACTCAGTAATATTCCAGCTTTTTAGGGGGCAGCCTGTAAGTAATCGAGTCTGGGCCAGGCAATCCAGTGATTGATCTAAGCATCGATCTTCGCAACTGGGACACGGTGACACCTGGCAACCAAGTCAGCGAGTCTGACCACCCGATCCCGTTAGTGCGTGTCACTGAAGTGTGTAAACTGAAATTCATGATGAAGAATGAGGACTACAGAACAAAATTTTATAACTTGCACAATTTGTGTGATTGTGCTCAATCTTGATAGTTATTTTTTTACACTTGACATGATAAACGTTCTCAAGATTTAGGCATCGTAAGAGAAAAATAAAATCTCCTGACTAAAGTCTTGACTGAAACATTGCCACCCCACCACCACCTCCTTTCACACCCTGTCCTGTCCAAAGCAAAGACCTCCAGTCCAATACTTGATTACAGTCTTTCACATCTGTAAATCTTTAGGCTGACAACATTGTGTTTTCATCAGGTGCACATGTAAGTCACTTGACCCATATCGTGTCCAGCCCCATGAGATATACTGTAAATAAAAAGTTAAGCGCCACCCAGTATATTTTGCAAAAACATAGGTTGGTACACAGGAAATCTTTCAGAAGAAAACGAGCCACCATAATTTGCTTTAGTACTTTTAGTGTAAGAACAAAGCCATAACGGAAATTATCTTTTACTTTCAACAGGATGCATGTTTTTTTGTTTTCTTCAAAAAGGTTACCTTCTTTTGAAAAGTGAAAATCTGAAACGGCTGTTATATGGTCATATGATTGCCACTTTTAATAATGATAGTCTTGTATAAGCACAACAGGAATAGTAATAATATGATTTAAAAAGCAGTGCCATCATATATTTAACAATATTTCCTTTAATTGTACATACAAATGATTATGACATCCCTAAAACAGTTTCCAGATGAACCTTATCTAAATATGGATCGGTTTTCTCAATTAGTTTAGCCTAACATTTCAACAGCTTCACATCTTAGTTTTGAAATAGGATGGCGCGTAACTTTTTATTCACGGTATATTACTTCGTTGATAAAACACCATACTGCAGAAACGCCAACACGAAATTCGAATTTACTGAAAAAGTCACATCAGGGATCCTCAGTATATCGGGAATTATATTTTAGTTCTATTTTTCATCGTTCTTTTTTAATAGTCAATATCCAAACTCTATTTTTAACATGTGAAACAATTTTGGTCCACAAAGACACTGTGTGTATATTTCTGAGGAAAGTTTACTCCGAACCAGACAATCCAGTGATAGTGTCAATAACAGGTAGGTCTATCTTGCTTCAACAATTATCTAACCATGAACGTTAAAGTTAAAAAGTTGCGATACACTTAACAAAAGCTGTATGATTTCGTGTACATGATATGTTTAAATGTGTTAGCGCATTTACATATACATGGATGTTTAATCGCTCAGTTGTTGCAAACATAAGGTTTCATTCTAAGTTTAGGGTAAATAAATTTTCAGTTGACATTCTGATGCCTGTTCATCCTTCTCTTCGTCTACAGTCGGTCGCAAATATAAAGTTTGGTGACATCGCATATATTTCGTTTTCTACATAGACCACTGCAGAATCCAGTTGTGTTAAAGTCAAATTTGCAAACATAAAAAATCGTAGATTTCACCAAAAGAAATCGATGGCATTACTGCAAAGACAAAACCAGTCATTGAAACAGTCACCCTTTAGAAAGCAAGTTTTCTAAAATGCCCCGGTTTTCAGTCCAGACTGTGAGATTTCACGTCTGCCACTGCTAGCTGAGTCGCTGCCAAGTTTTCAAGATGAGAGGACAAAGGTAATGACGTCATGTTTACATATCTGACGTCACTGGCTTCAGGCCGCCTGTCGAAGGTTAGCTATGCCACAGACAGATTTTTATGTCTTGTCCAACTGGCCAGAATATACTGAGATTTACTTAGACTGATACCATGGTTAGACTAACATCAAATCTCTGACATTACTGCACTCAGCAAATATTCCAGCTATGATTATGTCGGCGGTCTGTAAATAATCGAGTCTGCACCAGACAATCCAGTGATCACCAGAATGAGCATCGATCTGCTCAAATGGGAACCAAGTTAGCGAGCCTGACCACTCGGTCCCGTTAGTCGCCTCCTACCACAAGTAGTCTCCTTTTATGGCAAGCATGGGTTGCTAAAGGCCTATCCTAACCTGGATCTTCACGGGTCGGGAGGATGGTCACCTTATGGGGATCTGCCGTCTGGGGGTGGGTGTGTCACCTGGGTGTATCTACATGGGTCACCTTATGGAGTTCTGTCGTCTGGGGAGGCTGTGTCACCTGGGGTTCTGCCATCTGTGTGAGGGTGTTTCTCCTATGGGTACCTACATGGCCTATTCTACCCCGAGCCTCATATGTGTATGAGAGTGCCAACATTTTATTCATTCAATATAATGAGAGCCCAATGACTTTCCTTATCTAGACTTGCTACAGCACATATTCCAAACCTGCATGGACTGCACTAGTTCAGGGTCTTTACGCACACCAGACTATACCGGGGAAGTAATTTTCATAAACATTGCCGATATAATAACATATTATTGAATCTATTACGTGAATATCATTCCATAAGTTATATATTTAAATGATGAACACCTTATATATTTTACAATATTATGTTAATGGGCGATCTTTTTGTTGCGAGGGGTGATAACTGTCATTTTAAAATGATATCAAACTTCTCGCATCCGGTCTGGTTCCCGAGTCAATGTGCGCTGCGACAACTTGCTAGATGAAAAGACAGAACGCAGCCTCCGCGTTGCCGTGTTCACCTTAGCTGAAAACATTATCGTTTACGACGAAAAGCCATTAAATGACGCATGTTTTGGTTTCATTTTTAGTTTAGAAAGGCATCCGTTGTTTAATTTCTAAATGCAGTACGAACTGACACGATAGAAGATAACGGGGAAAACGCCATGAAAAGTCGGTATATTGTCACGGCATTTGCATTTATCACGGCATTTGCAACACGAGACAAAGCAAGTCTCGGATGTCGTAGCATCGGTGAAGTAATGAAAATTCTTCTTTACATGTTATCAGCCCTTATGTTGTTCCCAACGGTAGTTTAACTGTTGAGACAATAACATCTCACAAATAGTTCCTACACAACCACCGATTCAATGTAAAAAAAATCGGGGCGACACCTCAGGCGAACGAGCCTCCCCTAGAAGTTCTTTATCAAGAATTTATGATTAATACACATCCCTGACAATTGAAGAAATTCTGTATAGAATGAAACAGTTACTTAGAAACATATATATTGCGTTCTGAGCACCAATTTGCTAACACCTGAACCCATTTGTTTTCAAATTCTGACACTACTGTATATTTGTATGTTTACATATACAAGTGTTATACACCTGTTATCCAAGTCGGTTGCATCAGAAACACCAGTCATCATGGCTTGAAATAAAATATTTCCACCTTGAAAAATATCTCCACCAGTACTTTGCGTCATGTTATATATGTGAATTTGTTGGTTCATTTCTTACAAAAGTTTAACACCATTTAAAGCTCTTAATATTAATAGTGACTTACAGAGATTTTTCTCAACGAACAACATAAAATTCTGACCGCCCAAGCGGATGTGTATGATAGAGATATATTTCATATGTTTCTTGTTTTGGAAACATTAAGTTGACAAAATATTTCCCATGACAGACAGTTTTATTATCTAACTTTAACTATCTAACTTTCTGATTTTCATTCAACAGTTCTTAAAGAAAATTTTAGGTTTTGTCTGTTGGTTGGGGATTAACACAGAAATGTGTTTACTATCAAATATGTTTTAGATGATATAAAATCGAATTTAACCCCACAATTATTATATGAAGGTATGTTTATGCATTTATATAAATTATTACAAATTTAACAGTGCAAAGTACAATGACTGAATAAAGTCATGAACGTGTAATGTAATATAAACGTACACACGCACCAGCATACAAAGAATCAGATATTGACTTTATTGATATATTTGTGTTAGAATTTGAAAAATCAAGTTAATGCAACAAAACATACGAGCAAGCTCTAAGAATAAAATATGAGCTTTTTCATGACTATTATAATAATCTGATCATTGTGAAGACAAGATGTATGTAGACACTGGGGGAAAATATAAACATTTGATGCTGACAACACTTAAGAGTACCATTTATTATGAGATATGTATTGTTTAGTTGTGTAATGAAAATAGAATTTGGAAAGTGCCCTCGAATATGTACTTAACCTAATGATAGTTTTGCTTTTTCTGTGTCTGAAGTAGTATATTTAATAAATTAATATTTTAATATCATTTCCTTTAGTAACGCGTAAGAAAAACAAAACATGTTAATTTATACCCTTAATGGATGATAATTAAAATGGAGTCATTGTAGAAATCTGCAATATCTTTATGCATTATTTGCCTGCATAGTGAATTTATATTTCATGGATCAGAAACCGTTACAGAGATAAAAAAAAGTAGATTTTAGTTATTTTAGTTATGCGCATGTTTATGGCGTTTGAAAGGCGTTTGTAGGCGATACTTGACATAATTCGTCCGCTACTGTTATTGTACAATCACTTGACCATTGTTTCTCACTTTCCTCTGTACCTGCTAAATATCTGTGTTGTCCAAAATCTTAATCCCATCATGAACAACTCGATGAAATTTACATGAAAAGACTTTCAGTGTTTCACATTTCGCGCACCGCATCAGCTCCCCGCCATTGTAAATTCCATGAATGCAGCCATATCGGCGGCAATACTAAAACGATTTGAGCACATATACATTGAAATTACACTGCAGTTTTAAATGTGTGATACTGAGACATCTTGTGCCATACTTAAATAGCCGACTGCAAAACGTCAACGAAACGACAAAACGTGACCTGAAAACGATCAGCTGATTCCACCGCCTAGCTTCGAACTGCCATTTCGCGATTCATACTCGCAAAGTAAGCAGTCATGCGTATCCCAGGTGTATCACAGAATCATGGAATAAATATTTTAGGACATTACACTTGATATATCATCGTAAAAGGGAAAAGATATTCTGTCCATGCACCGGCGTGAACCATTTGTAACTACTCGGGTCATTCCTTCTTGCAGGTTACGGAAAGAGGCGAGTAGTTACGAATGCGGCGTGAACGTTACCGATGAAGGTGAAGGCTATACTGGTTAGCGGTCTCTACGTTTAATGGTAACACGTGCGCTCACATCGCGCATACGACATGCGCTGTCAGTTTAAAGTTGGACCGTCCAGATCAGCGCACCTAGCGGATTAGTGGAGGGAAGATAAATTCAAAAAGATCGCTCATTGTACTGTGTAACTCTGACAGGCACTAAAAGTAAATAGATCTAAGCTTGAAATTAATGCATTTTTTCATGCTGATAAACATTTTTTGAAAAAACATATATATTCTAACCAAAATAAACGATAAGTGACTGTCACACCGATTCGTCCAATTAGAATATATGTTAATGGAAACACAGAGACAGAAACGAAAAATAATATTTTTTTGTCTGTGGTACTGTTTCCGTCTATCACGACCTTGACCTTTCTTGAAAAAGAAAATGGCGGCAAGGAAGAGCGTGCTGGAAATGATCGCGTCGAGTTTTGAAGTTCATGAACAAAATGCGATTTGTCATGAGATATCCTAGTAAGATGTGGATGCGTAAGGTAGTGTTTAAACTGTTTATACCTTTCAGTTATATTTTTTTATGTTTTGATTACGTTGTAGAAAGATATGGCACAGCAGGCATGCGACTGCACCATCATCCACTGTTGCCAGTGTTGAGCGAGGCAGGGACAAACGTCAACGGGCGATTGATCTCAACTCCTCTCGCGAAAAAGGCCGTGTTTGTTATTAATATGACAGCTAAATCTGAACTATCAAAAGTGTTTCATACATACATCGTAAGTGTACCCGATGTGAATTTTGTTATTTGTTTATATTTGAACTTGAACAATATCGCGGGAAGAAATTCCAAAAAGCTTGAAACTCACATGATCGCGCAGACCAAAATGTGTGCGCTTTTACATATGGTTGGTTTCCGAGGTATCTTTTGTTTTACATGGCGAGCATGCAACAGTGATGCATCGCCCACCATTTAAGATAATTTGACTTAGTTGGTAGATATCATATTTTTGACAGCAATCATTGTTGCAGTACAATTTACAAAAAATGACATTCTTTGATTAAATGCTCATTTGGATGGGAATGGTTATAAATTATACTCTCCAGGCCTGTTGGCTAACCTTATGTTATATCTTTTAAGGAACCACATGTTGATAATCGTCCAATGTTTTATTTTTTTTAATTTTCTTTTGTAAATGCTGTGAAAATTGGGAATTTCTTCTGCAATTTGTTGCAGACTTGGGTCTGAATATTGGCCTCTGAACAGGTCTGAACATCAGCATTGTTATGATTGTTGACAATGTAAGAATGTTAAGCAGTGTTTGAAAATAAGGGGACACTGGATTCCTTGGGTTATGGGTTAAATGACGACTACCAAGGTTGTTATTTCACGTATGCCACAAGTTCTAAAGCATACCTGTCTTAATTGAATTATTGTATATTGTTATAACCATGATTATATATATTATTCTATGATGATGTTACACTCAGTAACTCAAAACCAACAGCTGAACTCTGTGTTAATAGTGTACAGCAACAAGAATTTTCAATATCTACAACATACAACACAATAAACAAAAAATATGCCTTTGGCGTATTTTGTTCCAAATTTCTTATTTTGTGCCCAGAATTTGACATACACTATAGACAATGACAAGTGAACACTATCTGTTAAACAGGCAATAATAAAGAATAACTGTTTCCTACATGCAATGCAATATATGGAAAATATCCTGTTGGTTAAATTTGTAATGAAATGTTCATTTTGTATTGTTGAGTACAGATATGTTTACATGTTGATTATTTTTCTAAACCTAACAGATGAGAGATGACAGACCCCCAGGTGACTACCATTCACTCAGATGACAGACCCTCCAGGTGAACACAGTCCCTGCAGATGACTGACCCCACAGGTAAACATTGTCCCCTCAGATGACAGACCCCACAGGTAACCACTGTCCCTTCAGGTAAACATTCTGCCCCCAGGTGACAGACCCCCATAAAGTGACCCATGTAGATACCCCCAGGTGACATACTCTTTCCCAGGTGAGAGACCCCCATAAGGTGATACACTCTGCTCAAGGTGACTCCCCCTCCACCAGGTGACAGTCCCCCATAAGGTGATACACTCTGCTTCAGGTGACTCGCCCTCCCCGGACAACAGACCCCATAAGTTGATACACTCTGCTCCAGCTCACTCCCCATCCCCCAGGTGACAGATCCCTATAAGGTGACCCATGTAGATACCTCTGGGTGGCAGATGCCAGAGATATCACACCCAAAGATAATAGATTCTCATTTAAACATAGTTCCCTAAGTCGACAGACTGCCATGAGGTGACCCATAGAGAAACACCAGATGACACACCCTCCCCCCGATGACAGACCGTCAGAAGGGTACCCATGTTGATACGCCAGGTGACACTGACCTCCCATAATGTGACCCATGTAGATCCCCCAGGTGGAACACCCTTCCCCAGGTAACAGACCCCCATAAGGTGATCCATGTAGATCCCCCATGTGACTGACCCCATAAGGTGATCCATGTAGATCCCCCAGGTGACAGATCCCATAAGGTGATCCAGGTGACAGACCCTGCCACAAATGACAGATCCACCAGTGATACACCCTCCCCCAGGTGATAGACCCCTTGAGGTGACCCATGTAGATCCCCAAGTTAAAACACCCTTCCCTAGGTGACAAACCCTACCCCTAATGACAGAGTGAGTGAGTGAGTTTATTTTTACGCCGCACACAGCAGTATTCCAGCTATATGGCGGCGGTCGGTACATCAACCCAGTGACCAACAACATGAGCATCAATCTGCACAATTTTTGAACCAATGACGTGTCAGCGAAGTCAGCGTACCTGACCATCCAATCCTGTTAGTAGCCTCTTGCGACAAGCATAGTCACCTTTTATGGCAAGCACGGGTTTCTGAAGACCATGGGTCCCCTGATTATAAACTGTCCCGAAGGACACACCCTTCCCCAGACGGCAGACCCTAACAAGGTGGCTCATATAAATACCCAGGTGACACACCAGATGACAGAACCCGCTAAGATGAAACTTGTATATAACCCAGGTGACACACCCTCCCCAGGTAACAAACCCCATCATGTGACCCATGTAGATTCCCTCAGGTGACAAACCCTCCCCCTGGTAGATACCCATAGGTGACACACTCTTCCCCAGATTGCAGACCCCCATTTAGGTGACCAATGTAGATACCACCAGATGACAGACCTCCATGAGGTGACCCATGCTGATACTGCCATTTGACACACCGTCCTAACGGCAGACCCCTATAAAATGACCAGTGTAGATACCCCTAGCTTACACACCCTCCCCCAGACGGCAGACCCCCATTTAGGTGACCAATGTAGATACCACCAGATGGCAGACCTCCATGAGGTGACCCATGCTGATACTGCCATTTGACACACCGTCCTAACGTCAGACCCCTATAAAATGACCAGTGTAGATACCCCAAGCTTACACACCCTCCCCCAGATGGCAGACCCCCATGAGATGACCAGTGTAGATAATCCAAGGTGACAGCCTCCCATAAGGTGACCATGTAGATACCCCTAGGTGACACACCCTCCCCTAGGTGACCCATGTAGATACCCGTAGGTGACACACCCTCAACCAGGTAACAGATCCCCATGAGGTGACCCATGTAGACAATCCCAGATGACACACTCTTCCCCAGATGACAGCCCCCATAAGGTGACCCATGAAGATACCCCCAGGTGACACACCCCCAGGTGACAGCCCCCCCCCATAAAGTGATCCATTTAGATACCCCCAGATGACAGCCCCCCCATTAGGTGACCTGTGTAGATAACCCCAGGTGACCCACCCTCCTTCAGACAACAAACGGCTATGGCGTGACCCATGTAGATAACCCCAGATGACACACCCTTTCCCCAATGACAGACCCCCAGAAGGGTACCTGTGTGGGTCGGTTGCACACGTTTCCTAGGTGATAGACCTCCCATAAGGTGACCCATGTAGATAACCCTGGATGACAGATCCCAAGAAGGTAACCCATGTACATACCTCCAGGTGACACATCCTCAGCTGTTTATGGTGTATAGCCTCATATGTGTAGACTCTGACAGAGACTGCTTGTTATGCTTAACATATTTTTCTGTGCTTCCATAGACATGTATTAAAACATTTCATTTTTCAAGCTGAGCAATCTTTAGGGACTGTTCATTATTTATGTCTAGGCGATGATGATGATGATGATGATGATGATGATGATGATGGAGTTGCATGTACAACATGAATGACTAGCCTCCAAACCCCCCACCGAAAAAATAATGCACAAAGTAAGTGATCTCCCTGCTTGTCATGTTCAATGAACTCCCTCCAGAACATGTGTACAAAATTGATGACCCTACCTCCTTTGAATAATAGAAGTGACCCCTCCCCACAACCACCCTCCTTAGCCATAAAATATGAACAGTCCCTGTGTAATGAAATTAGTATTTCCAGTGCTACACTTTCTGGAAAACTTGGTTTGCAACTGAGTATGGGACCAGTGTGTTTTTATTACTGCAGAACCAAATTGCTTGTAATCACAAGAAATATCCCTGCATGCTTCACTTGCTGTGGTTTTACGAGTCACCTTCCCAGTTCCAGCTGCGTGAACCTAATCCCTGCACATGCTCTACATGTGCACCAAAACCACTTTTCATGCCAGTGCTGTGGTGAAATAAGGGGATAATCAATTATGTTAAACTGCTTTTGGTTTCTAGAAAATCATATCCTCGGTTATGCCGAAACCCAAACCCGTGTTTTGAAACTTCGAAACCATCTCCCATGAAGGTATTGCAGTTTAGGTTTCGCATTCTCTCACAACAAACATGGTTGAAACGAAATGAAAGGAAAGTTAAACAAACATTCATTGTTCAGATAACTAGAAAAATAAAAAAAGTATGTAAAACCCTGTTTTATTGAACATGACTATTTTTGTGCAATTTGTATACATATAATTACTTTTAACAGTATGATTCTATATTTACAAATTTACAAATATTTACATCCAAAAGCATCAACATTTTTTAGTTGAACTTTAATTTTTGTTATTTTGTTACTGTAAATCCCAACCAAAAGGTGTCGGAATCTGCAAAGATGTGATTTGAGATGCTGATAACTTTCACTTACCGAAACAACTCATCAAACATGCCAGTTCAACCATGAAATTTGAAAAATTGCGATGAAAAAACCCCTACAGAATCAGAGTTATAACAATTCACTCTGGGGGAAAAAGTGGTTTCAACAGCTATGCTGCACTGAGCTCATAACGCATGCGCACTGAATAGGTTCGTAGAGCTTAAAACAGTATGCCTGCCCGGAGTATGAGGTTGTTAGCAGTAGTCTAATCTTGGTTGTGTACATAAACAAGTAAATAATCTACTCATTACATGAAAAAAAACATGTTGATTGTGACAAGCAGACTCTGTCCAAGAGAAAACTCATTGTCTGGTTTATTGACACCCATATGTCTACCTGGAGTGGTATGGTAGCCTAGTGGTTAAAGCGTTTGCTTGTCACGCCGATGACCTGGGTATGATTCCGCACATGGATACAATGTGTGAAGCCCGTTTTCTGCTGTCGGCCGCCATGATATTGCTGGAATATTGCTAAAAGCAGCATAAAACTAAACTCACTCGCTCACTATATGTCTACCTTTCTGCTAATGACAATATGGTCTACACAACTTCAGTTACTGAAATTAACACCTCTCGGGCTTATAAGTGTATCAGCAAATGAACCAGTGGCCAATGACAAGGCCTCGTTACACATGACTGCACATCCACCAGCCCTGACTGGGTTTGCTATCGCAACTGCTTTGTTTCGAGGAGGTAAACCCAAGTACAAAATATTGCACTTTTGATATGCAATTATACGCTTATAATTTTGTTTATTTGTCTTTTTCACAATCACTAATGCATTTTATATCTCGTGAACATGTGATAACTGTGTTTTAATTATGTTTGATTTTGGGGTTGCAGGTGACCTTAAAAATAATTAAATATGAATATATTCATTCCCAGCATTGTGTTTTGCGACATTTAAATGCACTTGATCCATGCATGTTTGTCTTTTTGCGGACCAGGGACCTTATTCTTGAAACGTTCATAGCCTCAAGAATTCTTAACTATGATCGTAGCCAGTGTAATATGAATAGGTATGAGAAGTTTGTTGGGCTATGAATGTTTTGAGAATAGCTAACCTGATCTTTAGAACTGTTCAATATTTCCTTACCAAACTTGGCAAATAGATAGGTCAGGTGGTGTACTGGTGCATTTTGGTAGTTTGGGCATTGATGATTCTGAATTGAATATTTTGGGTGTTTCCATGTCAACAAATTTACCTTTGACTCAAATTGGTGGAATTACTCTTTTCTGGAGTGTAACCTGTAAACCATTCACTGTTTCTTCACTGAATTTCGTACATACACATATCTAATGGTGAACTGGTACCCTTTGGTACTTTTGGAATTCTGATTAAAATAAAGTTTATGTTTTTACCGTAACAATTTTGGCTTCAACTGAAGTTGGTGATATTGCTTCCTTATGGAGCAGAACTAAAAGACCTTCACTGATCACCGTCCACTTTCCTATAAACATGCCAAAACAGTTGACTTAGTTATAGCTTGTAGACATATTCATGAAGTGTACATGGCGATTGAGTTGGGATATTGATGACTTTATCCTCTTCTTTGAAAATGTATGGATATTCATAGAGTATGTCCCACCAATGGCAGAGGCATACAGTTAATAGTCTGAAACGATTAATTTGTGAAATGAATACTCTAATTATTCTCGTATGTGCCGTTTTATTGTGTAAAAATTATCATGAATTATTCAGGCATGTATGAAGGGCCAGTGACATTCTTGGGTCACTAGCCCAGCCCCCATAAGGTAAGTCATGTAGATATACCCAGGTAACACACCCTCCCCCAGATGGCAGGCCCCCTTGATGACAAACCCCGTAAGGTGTCCCATGTACATAGCCAGGTGACACACCCTCCCCCATAGGGTGGACCCTCCAGATGACACACCCTCCCACAGATGACAGACCCCCATAAGGTGACACACCCTCCCCCAGATGGCAGGCCCCCCAGATGACAAACCCCATAAGATGACCCATGTACATAGCCAGGTGATACACCCTCCCCCAGACAGCAGACCTCCCATGTGACACACCCTTACCCAGATGACAGACCCCTATTCAGTGTAGAGGGTCTTCTAGAAATGGTCAAATGGTGGTTAAATCGACTGCGTACAGACACCAGATGGATACTAACATGGGTAGATTACAGGGTGTCTTCAGGGTGTTTTGTGCATCTTCAGTATAGAGGCTGTTCTAGAAATGGTCAAGTGGTGGTTAAATACTGTGTACAATCACCAGATGGATACTAACATGGGTAGATTACTGGGTGTCTTCAGGTAACCCATGTAGGTAACCCCCGGTGACACACTCTGTCCCAGTCAGCAGACCTCCCATGTGACACACCCTCCCCCCGACAGCAGACCCCCTGGGTGACACACCCTCCCTCACATGGCTCCATAAGGTGAGCCGTGGACATAAAGCCAGGTGACACACCCTTCCCCAGACCGCAAACATCCCAGGTGACAGACCCTCCCCCAGATGGCAGACCTCCCATGTGACACAGCCTCACCCAGATGAGAGACCCCCATAAGGTGACCCATGGAGATATAGCCAGGTGACACACCCTCCCTCAAATGGCAGACGTCCCAGGTGACACTCCCTCCCCCAGACGGCAAACGTCCCAGGTGACACACCCTCCCCCAGACGGCAAACGTCCCAGGTGACACACCCTCTGCCAGACAGCAGACCTCCCAGGTGACACCTCCTCCCCCATACGGCAGTCCTCCCAGGTGACACACCATCCCCCAGACATCACACATCCTAGGTGACATGCCCTCCCCCAGACAGCAGACCTCCCATGTGACACACCCTCACCCAGATGACAGACCCCCATAAGGTGACCCATGGAGATATAGCCAAGTGACACACCCACCCTCAGATGGCAGACCTCCCAGGTGACACTCCCTCCCCCAAGACTGGAGACCTCCCAGGTGACACACCCTCCCCCAAGACTGGAGACCTCCCAGGTGACACCCCCTCCTCCAGACAGCTTACCTCCCATGTGACACACCCTCACCCAGATGACAGACCCCCATTCAGTGTAGAGGGTCTTCTATAAGTGGTCAAATGGTGGTTAAATCGACTGCGTACAGACACCAGATGGATAGTAACATTAAAGTCATTAAGTAGACTGAGTGCAGAGGCCAGATACATGTATGCTTGGGTAGATTTAGAATACAGGGTGTATTCAGAGTGGTTTTTGTAGCTGCAGGTTAAAGGTTTTCTGTGGCAGTCATTAAGTAGACTAAGCCTAGGGGCCAGATACATGTACGCTTAGGTAGATTTAGAATACAGTGTGTATTCAGGGTGGTTTGTGTAGCTTCAGGTTAAGGGTATTCTGTGAAAGTCATTAACTATAGTCACCATTGTCGTTATTGCTGCTAGAATATCAACACGAGACACCGTGTTTGTGGACGTTAGTTTACATACATTGGAAATACCAGAGTTCAAATTGTCATTGGGGGGGCGGTGGGGTAGCCTAGTGGTTAAAGCGTTCGCTCGTCACGCCGAAGACCCGGGTTCGATTCCCCACATGGGTACAATGTGTGAGGCCCATTTTCTGGTGTCCCCCGCCGTGATATCGCTGGAATATTGCTAAAAGCGGCGTAAAACCAAACTCACTCACTCACTCACTCAAATTGTCATTGGCAGCGCAGTCCCACGACTATTTTCAGTAACCTTGTGTTTTTTCGGAGTGAGGATTCACGTTCATGAATACATGTTACTATTACACCTACGTGAGATGTATTAGCTGAATTTATTTTCGTCACGATATGGCTGAGATGTTCCCAGTGTGACCTTAAATATTAACTCGCTCACACATTGTTGAGGCGTGTCATTTTCAACTGTCCAACATAGTCACTGGCTTCAAGTCTCTTGCACATTTTATACCAGTGTCGTGAATGTAGTTAATTACTTTTGAGACAAAATGTAAAAGTTCAGCTGTCTGTTGATAAGAGTCACCTTTTAGTGTGAATAATTTTGACAGATGTCTTTGATTTATTGTGATTCTTGATTGAAGTTTCTGGAGATGTTCACACATGGAAGTCATAAGTAGTCACATAAAGTGTGTAGAGAGGCAACATACATGCTATTTTAGGCAGAGTTTTATTACAGGGTGCCTTCAGGATGGTTTGTGTAGCTTGAGGTGAACAATGTTCCCTGGACATCATCAAGTAGTCACATAGACTGTGTATTGTGGTCAGATACTTGCAAGGTTGGATAGATTTAGATTCCAGGGTGCAAGCATGATGTCATGAAGTAGTCACATAGACTGTGTATAGAGGCCAGATACATGGAAATTAGGTAGATTTAGATAGTAGTCCAGGTGAGATACAGAGTGGGTGGTGTAAGATTACAAGGCTGATTGTGGAACCTCTTAAGTCATAATCTAGAAATAGTCAGCTGCGTGATTATGTCTTGAGAACATTGTATCTTGCTGATGGTTCAGGTAACTTCAGGTTACATATATATCTCTGGAAGCATTCACTGGGCCTAGATACTGTTTGGTCACATGATCCAAGTAGTAGATGTGGCTGAAGATGTTCACACATGTGGATGTAGCACATATGAGCCCAGGTTCAGGTTTAACATGGATGGTCTAGAAATATTCTTGTGGTAAAAATGTTATTTTGGAGTGTGTCATATATGGTTTGTTTTGCTTCAGGTTAAATGTAATTCACTATAAAACGTCAAGTGATAAGGAAAGTAACTCAGATTGGATTTACAGGGTGTCTTTTGGGTAGTTTGCATAGCACCTGTATACAGTTTACCTCTGGACATGATAAAATGGTATCAGATAGATTGTATGTTGAGGCCAGGTACATGCTAACATAGGTCTACAGGGTGTCTGACAGGTCATTTCTATAGGTTCAGGGCCTAGATTTTTTAAGCTCTCTTAGTGCAAAGATAGCCGTAAGTGCCATCCATTAAGATTAACTTATGACTTTCTTAGCGCTGAGAGAGCTTCGAAAGTCCATGCCCTGGTTGGTAACACTCATCGAGTCATTAAGTAGCTACACGGACTGTCTTCAGGGTGGTTTGTGTAGCTTAAGGATTAAGGCATACTCTGGAAGTCATCAAGTAGTCGCATAGAAAATGTCTTCAGGGTGGTTTGTATAGCTTCATGTTAAAGGTATTCTCTAGGAGTCATCAAGTAGTCGACCCATGAAGGTTCCAGGGTAGAATAGGCCTTCAACAACCCATGCTTGCCATACAAGGTGACTCTGCTTGTAGTAAGAGGCTACTAACGGGATCGGGTGGTCAGACTAGCTGACTTCGTTGACACATGTCATCGGTTCCCAATCGGGCAGATTGATGCTCATGTTGTTGGTCACTGGATTGTCTCATCCAGGTTCAATTATTTACAGACCACCGCCACATGGCTGGAATATTGCTGAGTGTGGCTTAAAACTCACTCATTAAGTAGTTAAATGAACTGTGTCTTCAGGGTGGTTTGTATAGCTTCAGATTTAAGGTATTCTCTGGTAGTCATCAAGTAGTCACATAGACTGTGTCTTCAGGGTGGGTTGTATAGCTTCAGATTTCAGGTATTCTTTGAAAGTCATCAAGTAGTCACATAGACTGGGTCTTCAGGGTGGGTTGTATAGTTTCAGGGGATTGTGAGGTAACCCACTGGTTAAAGCGTTTGCTATTTACACTTAGCTAGGGTTTGATTCCCAAATTTTATTAGAATGGTTTGCCCAGCTTCATGTTAAAAGTATTCCCTGCATGTATTGGTCAAATAGACTTACACAGGCCAGACAGGTTATAACATGGGTAGATGTGGAATCTTTTACAGGGTGTTGTGAGGGTGAGTTGCACAGCTACAGGTTAAATGTATTCCCCGGAAGTGTTGGTCACAGACAGGTTGTAACATGGGTAGATGTAGATAACCAGATGTTGTGAAGGTTGGTTGCATAGCTTCAGGTTAAAGGCTTTGTCTGCGAAAGGTCAAGTAGTCATCATACATCATAGCATGGGTTGATTTAGAGAGAGCGTCTTGTAAAGTTTCAGGGTAAATGTTTTCTCTGGAAGTGATCAAGTGCCAGAACAGAACACAACAATAAGATTTTTTGTATTGCAGGGTAGATGGATGTTGAGTAAAAGGTGTCTTAAGGGTAGTTTGTATATCTTGGGCTCAAGGCTATATCTTAGAGTAGTGACATGGATTGGTATAGGAAGGGTGCTTGGATCGTAGGGTGTCTTCATGCCTGTTTGTGTAGATACAAGTCAAAATCTTTCTCTTGAATTGGTAGAATGGTCAAAATACACTGAGTATAGTGACCATGTACGTCATGGACTGGGCAAGTGGTGAAAATATACTGAGTATAGTGACCATGTATGCCATGAACTGGTCAAGTCACAAATGCTGAATATAGTGACCATGTATGTCATAGCAAGAGAGTGTTTAGATTCTAGGGTGTCCTCAGTTTGGTGTTTTTGGCTTGTGTCGCTCTAGAACTACCCCAAACCTCCACCCCTCACCCCTGTTGTCTATATGAAGAGTGACCCAGGTGACACGCTCATACCCAAATGACACCCTTCATCTCCATTCGTCTGTATGGAGAGTGACCCAGGTGACACACCCTTCCCCAGATGTCTGACACCTCTCATCCCCAGTTGTCTATATGGAGAGTGACCCAGGTGACACACCCTTCCCCAGATGTCTGACACCCCTCTTCCCCATATGTCTATATGGAGAGTGACCCAGGTGACATACCCTTCCCCAGATGACTGATCCCAGAGTTTGAAATTAACTTTTGTTGCTTGTAGCAAGTACGTGCTACCTGGTTTAAAAAATAGGGAGCAAAACCCCTTATCCGGTAGTAGCATTATTATCCCCACCCCACCCACCCCATCCCCTGGTGTGTAATGCAGGGGATATAGTTGACGTGCTGTCTGTCTCTCTGTCCATAATCATTTTGTTTCCGGAGCATAACTCAGAAACCGTTCAATATTTTTAGACCAAACTTAATAGATATGATAATCTGAACCTATGGTTGTGCCTTTTGCTATTTACAGATTTTGGGCATTTTTATTTTTTCATGTTTTTCCATGGAACAAGTCTTCTTTCCGGGTGGGCTTCTTTCCAGATCAGAGCCAAAAAACTTTCAAACTTTTTCTACAAAACTTGTTAGATATATCAAGCTGAACCTAGAATGGTACCTTTTGCTATGTACAGGTTTTTGTGATTTATTATTTCTCAATTTCCATGGAAAATTTTCAGATTTTGTTGCAAAAGTGAGAGGTGTGTTTCATTTCCAGAGCATAACTCAAAAACTTCTTAATATCTGTCAGCAAAACCTGGGAGATATGTGTGGCAGATACCAAAGTGGTGCCTTTTGCTCTTTACAAGATTTTGTAATTTATTATTTTCTCGGTTTCCATGGAAATGTTTCAGACTTTGTCTCAAAATGGAGGGATAGCCTTTGTTTCTGGAGCATAACTAAAGAAAAATTCAATATTTTTCTGTAAAACTTGGTAGATATATGAATCAGAGCCTAAAGTGGTGCCTTTTGCCATTTACAGGTTTTTGTGAATTTTTTTTCTAAGATTCCATGGAAGCGTTCCGGACTTTGTCTCAAAATGGAGGGATGGGCTTCATTTCCTGAGCAACTCGAAAACCATTTCATATCTTTCAGCAGATCTTGGCAGGTATATGAGATAGATGTTGAAGTAGTGCCTTTGCTGTTTCCAGATATATGGCATTTATATTTTTCATGACGTCCATGGAAACGATTCAAACTTAATCTAAGAAAACATCAAATAACCCTCATATGATTTGTCCTTTTAGATATGTGTGGGTTGGGGGGATCTGTCATCTTCTGATGACTCAAAATAAGATTTTACTACCTCAAAGCATTAATTTCGAACCCTGGATACCCTTCATCTCCTGTTGAGTGACTCAGGTACCACACCCTCCCGCAGATGACCGACACCCCTCATCCCCATTTGTCTATCTGGAAAGTGACCCAGGTGCCACACCTTGCCCTGGATGTCTGATATTCCTCACCCCCAGTTGTCTATATGGAAAGTAACCTAGGTGACACACCCTCCCCTAGATGACAGATCTCACTCACCCCCAGTTGTCTGTATGGAGAGTTACCCAGGTGCCACACCCTCCCCCCGATGTCTGATATCCCTCATCCCCATTTGTCTATATGGAGAGTGACCAAGGTACCACATCCTACCCCAGATAACTGATGTCTACCCAGAGTTGTCTATGTGGAGAGAGACATAGGTGACACACCCTCCCCTAGATGACAGATCTCACTCACCCCCAGTTGTCTGTATGGAGAGTTACTCAGGTGACACACCCTCCCCCAGATGACTGACACCCCTCGTCCCCATTTGTCTATCTGGAAAGTGACCCAGGTGCCACACCTTGCCCCGGATGTCTGATATTCCTCACCCCCAGTTGTCTATATGGAGAGTGACCCAGGTACCACATCCTACCCCAGATAACTGATGTCTACCCTCACTTGTCTATGTGGAGATAGACATAGGTGACACACCCTCCCCTAGATGACTGACACCCCTCATCCCCCTGTTGTCTGTGTGAAGAGTGACCTAGGTGACACACCCTTCCCCAGATGACTGACACCCTTCATCAACAGTTGTCTATATGGTGAGTGATGCAGGTGACATACCCTCCCATACTGACACTCCTCGGCCTGAGTTTGTCTATATGGAGAGTGACAGAAGTGACACACCCTCCTGCAGATGTCTGATGTCCCTCACCCCAGTTTTTTATATGGAGAATGACACAGGTGACACATCCTCCCCCAGATGACTGACACCCCTCTTCCCCGGTTGTCTTTATGGAGAGTGACAGAAGCAACAAACCCTCCCCCAGATGTCTGATCTCCCTCACCCCTAGTTGTTTATATGGTGAGTGACCTAGTTGCCACACCCTGCCTCAGATGACTGACCTGTCTCACCTCCAGTTGTCTTGTCTATGTGGTGAGTGACACACCATTCCCACAGAAGAAAGTCAACTCTCATCCCCATTTGTCTATATGGAAATTGACCCAGAGGACACCCCCTCCCCAAGTTGTCCATATAGAGATTGAGCCAGCTGATACACCATCTCCCATTTCTCCCTATGGAGTTCGACCCAGATGACACATCGTCTCCCACTTGCCCATATGGAGATTGACCCAGATGACACACCATCTTCCACTTGTCAATATGGAGGTTGACCCAGGTGACACACCATCTCCCAGTTGTCAACTTTGGAGAATCAACCAGACTCACAAATATAAAAGTCATGGGAAAACTCAGAGATAGAATGTCAGGTTAGTCTCTGTCTTATTGTAAGAGAATATAATTATGCACTTTGTAAAATTACTTAGATATTTGTAATTCTTTAAATAGTCTCTTGTATTATTACTTCATCTCCTATTATGTGACATAATTATGATAGAATACCTCTTCTGGTGTCCTCTATTGTGATATTGCTGGAATATTGGAAGCATAAAACCGTAGTCACCCACTCATGTTCAGGGTACTATCTGTAAATGGCCAAGTGATTAAAACTAAGAAGAGTATAGTGACCAGTAGCATCACAGCCAAGTTTGAATGTAGGGTACATGAAACTTTGCCAGTGGTGGTCAAACATAACGTCAGATATCAACTGTATGTGATGAACCCTCTGAGCATGGGTAGATGTTGTCAACAGGTTGTCTTCAGGGTACTTTGTAGAGTTTCTGTAGAAATGGTCAAGTGGTGAACCATGAGCTACCTCATAGCTTTGGTAGTTTTTGATTCAATGTCCTGGGGGTGGTCAGATGAACTGTGTTCCAGACTCGGTAATTTACAGACCGCTGCCATATAGCTGGAATATTGCTCAGTGTGGCATACGACTAAACTCACTCACTCACTCACTCACTCACTCACTCACTCACTCACTCACCCACCCACGCACCCATGCACCCACCTACTCAGATAAACTGTGCACAGAAGCCAAATACATGCTAGCAGGGGGACATTTAATATAACTTTCATTTAAAGCAGTAGAAATGGTCAAGTGGTCAAAAGGGCTGTATGGTGTCCAGATACATGCTAGTATGTGTAGATTTTGCATAACTTCCAGTTACTGCAGTAGAAGTGGTCAAGTAGACTGTACGGTGTCCAGATACATGCTAGTATGTGTAGATTTTGCATAACTTCCAGTTAATGTAGTAGAAGTAGTCAAGTAGACTGTACGGTGTCCTTATATAGGCTAGAATGGGTAGATTTTATGTAGCGTCCAGTTAATGCTGTAGAAATGGTTTAGTGGTAAAACAGATTGTACAGTGTCCAGATGTATACTAGCATGGGTAGATTTTTGCATAACTACAAGTTAATGCTGTAGAAATGGTCAAGTGGTCAAAGAGAGTGTACTGTGTTCAGATACAGGGTAGTATGGGTAGATTTTAGATAGTGACCAGTTAATGCTGTGGAAATGGTCAAGTAATCAAAGAGACTGTACTGTGTTCAGATACAAGCTAGGATGGAGAGATTTTGTATAGCTTCCAGTTAATATGATACAACTTGTCAAGTGGTCATATAGACTGTACAGTGTCCAGATACATACTGGCATGGGTATATTTTGTATAGTTTCCAGTTAATGCTGTCAAAGAGACTGTACGGTGTCCAAATGCATGCCGGGATGGGCAAATTTCAATAACATCCAGTTAATCCTGTAGGAATGGTCAAGTGCACATGTTCAAATAGACTGTACTGTGTCCAGATAGATGCTAGCATGGGCAAATCAGACAGTACAGACTCAGATGCATTCTAGTATGTGTAGATTTTGTACAGTTTCCAGTTAATGCTGAAGACGTGGTCAAAGAGACTGTACAGTGTCCAAATACATACTGATATGGGTAAATTTGCATAAGTTCCAGAAATGGTTGAGTGGTAAAAGAAACTGTACAGTGTCCATGTGCATGCTAGCATGGTTAGATTTTGTACGGTTCCTAGTTATTGCTGTAGAGATGGTCAATTGGTCAAATGGACCAGATGCATGCTGGGATGGGTAGATTTTACCTTACTTCCAGTTAATGCTGTAGGATGAGTGAATGAGTCTAGCTTTAAGCCGTACTCAGCAATACTCCACAAATATGGCGGCAGTCTGTAAATAATCGTATCAGGACCAGACAATCCAGTGATCATGTCCATCGGTCATGGGTATACTTTCTTTTGATTGAACAGTATAATGAGACAAATTAAACATGAGCAGCACTACTGAATATTAAGATTGAAGCCCACGTTTATGTAGCAAAACTCGTGAAACATTATTGCTACTACTAGTCATACACCATTTAAAACTTTATGTCTGAACCAGTGGTTGATAAATACCAAAGATGTTTTATCTCGTTATTCAAATAATACTACTTCAACTTAAATAAGTATTTCTAACAGAAATACAAGTTTGCACCTTTATAATGCCAAGGTAAACCATGAAGGAGCTGAAAACTCCTGCCATTTTAATCCATTTGTAAGATGCCATAACATCTTCTTACCCATTTCTGTTATGTTTTCAGTTTTATGTAAATAGAATATAATTATTTGAAGATTAATCAAATAATAATATCTATGGTCGCCTATTTCCTAGTAGTCATGTCTGACTTTTACACTTCTACAGGCTGGTTTGTGTAGCATCAGGTGAAAGGTATCCTCTGGAAGTCATGAAGTAGTTACATAGTGTATAGAGGCCAGATATGTACTCACTTGGGTGGATATAGAGTACAGGGTGTGTTCAGGGTGGTTTGTGTAGCTTCAGGTTAAAGGTTTCTCTGGAAGTTACGAGGTGGTCACATAGTGTATAGAGGCCAGATATGTACTCACTTGGGTGGATTTAGATTACAGGGTGTGTTCAGGATGGTTTGTGTAGCTTCAGGTTAAAGGTATTCTCTGGAAGTCATGAAGTAGACTGTGTTTACCTTGTCATCAAGTAGTCACATAGACTGTCTACAGAGTCGAAATACGTGTTAGCTTGGGTCGATTTAGATTACTGGGTGCCTTCAGTGTGGTTTGTGTTGCTTCAGGTGAAAGGTATTTTCTGAAAGGCGTGAAGTAGACGATGGATGGAGGCAAGATGCATGAAAGCTAGGGTAGATTTAGGCTACAGGGTGTGTCCAGGGTGCTGTATCTATCTTCTCTGGAAATCAGTATGTATTGTCACACAGACTGTGTACAGAGGCCAGATTCATGTTAGGTTGGGTAGATTTGGATTCCAGATACATGTACACTTGGGTAGGTTTAGATAACTGGGTGTCTTTAGTGTGGATTGTATAGCTTCAGGTTAAGGGTAGTCTCTGGAGGTCATTACGTCACATAGACTCTGTACAGAGGCCAAATACATCTTAGCTTGTGTAGACATCTTAGCTTAGGTTTAGATTGCAGGGTGTGTTCAGGGTGGATCTGTAGCCTGAGACTAAAGGTATTCTCTGGAAGTCATCAAGTAGTCACAGAGACTGTGTTCTGAGTCAAAATACATGATAGCTTGGATACATTTGGATCCCAAGGTGTCTGTAGGGTGGTTTGTGTTTCGCCATTGTATTGTCACATAGACTGTGAATGGATACGTTAGCTTCTGTAGGTTTAGATGACAGGGTGTGTTCCAGGTGGTTTGTGTATCTTAAAGTTAAAGATATTCTCTGAAAGTTGTTATGTATTGTCATATAGAGTGTATAGAGGCCAGATATATGCACGCTTAGATTAGAGGTTCAGGGTGGGTTGTGTAGCTTCAGCTTAAAGATACTCTCTGGAAGTCATCAGATAGTCACATAGGGTGTGTACGGATTCGAAATACATGTTAGGTTGGGCAGATTTAGATTCCAGGGTGGCTTCAGGGTGTTTTGTGTATCTTCAGATTAAAAGTGTTCTCTTTGTCAGTAGTGAATATATGTGTTTTGATGATCTATCTTCTGGGTGGTTTGTGTGTCTTGATTTTAGAGGTATTCTCTGGAAGTTATTACACATAGTCACATAGACTGTATCGAGACCAGATACATGCACGTTTGGGAAATTTAGATCCCAGAGTGTGTTCAGGGGGGGTTGTGCATCTTCAAGTTAAAGATATTGTCTGGAAGTCATTATATATATGGAGTGGAATGCCACTGATATCAGGAAATACACGGCCATATTATTTGAGAAATCTTTTTGTAATAATTTTCCAATTTTCCAGTGAAAATTTAAAGAAAAAGAGAAGGGGATATCATGACATGTTACGAATGTGAACAAAAAAAATGAGAGGTGTTTTCGTTTCTGGAGCACTACTTGAAAACCATTTCATATCTTTCAAAAGATTTTGGCACATATATGAGACAGATCTTGAAATAGTGACTTTTTCTGATTACAGATATATGGCATTTATATTTTTCATGAATTCCATGGAAACAGTTCAGGCTTGGTCTACAAACACAGTAAGTAACTGTCAGATGATTTGTCCTTTCAAATATGTGGGGCCTGGGGGGATATGTCATCTTTTGATCACTCTTATTAAAACGGACTGTCCAGTCGCAAAACAGACCGTCTCAGATGGTCGGACAGGCATGAATTTGCAACGCTGGCATAGAGTCATTTTCTTGATGATAGAGATAATTTTTTTTATTCTTGGTAAGAATTAGCCCTAGTTACTAGTTACTAGTTGCACAAGATAGTCAGGTTTTCAAATGATTGCCAAGATCATTGCTCTTGATATCATTCACTGGAACACCTTTGGAATTTCAACAAAATAAAATCAATTTAGGAAATCATTATTTCATGACAGCTTACAGTCACCATGTTTGAAAATCACATGATGTAAGGTCAAGGTTAAATTTAGGATGCAATGTCAGGTTAGTTTTTTTGTAATTAAGAGAGATTATAATTGTGAAAGTTGTAATCTTATATGATACGGTCTGAGTATTTCATCTTGTATGAGTGATTATATATTTTCTGGATGATGTTTGACAGGTCCAAGATTCTGGCAGCTATTCAAGATTCATTCCAACAGACCATAACAAGACCAAAATGGTTCCAGGGTCCTGATTTCAATGAATAGTGGTAATAAAGCTTTTCGGTGTCTGGATGTTTGTGGCTGTTGTCAGATTGTCATCATGATCTAGTTGACTGATGTTTTTTTCTGACTGGATTGCTGTTTCTATTGAGCCATTCAGACAGTGAGGATTGTGTTCCAATGCTTTAGGGGTTCACGTAGATGTTGGGGTAGGGCAGTGGGGTAGCCTAGTGGTTAACGTGTTTGCTTGTTATGCAAAAGACCCGGGTTCAAGTCCCCACATAGGTACAGTTTCTGGTATACCCAGCTGTGATATTTGCTGGAGTATTGCTGAAAGCAGCGTAAAACTGAACTCACTCACTCATGTAAAGCTGCGGGTATATTTGTATGCTTTCACCAGTATTTGGCTTGGTCCTGACTTCCATCACAAAGTGAAAACTTAGCATTCAGCAGGAATCCAGGTTTAAGACAGCATTGAATAAATAATGGAATTTGGACCACACGATGCAGTGATTGACTTCTATATGTTTGGGTACAGCTATGTCAGTGGACAAAAATGTTAATTAAGGAAGTGAGCAGTTGTGACCACATGGTCCAAGTAGGAATTTCTTTTTTCTAAAGGCAGTTGTTGCTGAAGATGTCCACACAGCTGTCGGTTTAGCACAAATAAGCCCCAGGTTCCCTGTATCTGCAAACTTATGTTCAGGTTTAATTTGGATGGTCTAGAAATATTCTAGTGGTCAAAACATAGTGATCAGATATTACTGGGTGCCTTTTTTTAAAATTTGCTGCAGGCTAAATGTAATTCACTCTGAAATGTCAAGTGATCAAAATAGTAGCTGAGAAAGATTGGGTTTAAAGGGTGTCTTTTGGGTAGATTGCATAGCACCTATATAAAGTTTATCTCTGGACATGGCAAAGTGTGTTACATGAGGTGAGGCCAGGTATATATTAGTGCATGGGTCTACAGGGTGTCTGACTGGTGATTTCTATAGGTTCTGGTTGGTAACACTGATTTCAAATTGGTGACGGCAAACAGACTGTGTAGTGTGGCTTTGTGTATTTGAATGTGACTTTGAGCAAGTGGTGTGTAGAACTTCATCTTGAAAAACATCAAGTAATTGAAGTGTTTCCTTGTTGTTGCTTAAGTCCTGGGTTTGATTTCCCACAAACTATGTAGAGAGGCCAGGTACATGCTGGCATGTGTAGATTCAGTCCACAGTGTTTGTTATGAATGTTTGTGTGGCTTCAGTATGAAGGTTTTCTATGGAAAATGTCAGTGGTGGTCCAGGAAACTATGTAGAGAGACCAGATACATGCTAGTATCATGGAATAATAATTCATACCAAAATTCATTTATTACCACTACAAGCATTATACACTAGGATTCAGATATTAAGAAAATATACACATAGCATATTAATTTCATCATGATCAGTAGTAGCTTACAGGAAGACACCAGCTTAAAGCAAGAACTAATTTCATAGATCTACAACTCCACAAGGGTTTAAAATTACAAGTGCATTGTTTAAAGATGTTTGTACTTAAATCTTAGCCTGAGATATTCAAAATGCCACGGTTAGGCAAACAGTTCATTAAGACAAAAGCTGAATCGAGACAGTTTAATGAGCTTCTTTGAAGAAAACATATCATTAGTACAACAGTGTCAAAACATTTTTAATTAGGGTCATTAAGCCATGGCCCAGTGAAGCACATCTATTGTAATCCAAGCTATTATAATTGACACATCAAAACAGGCTTGGATAGAACTAGCTCAAGCATACTGTAAATGTGCCAGCAGGATTAATGCCACTCAAGACAGCATTAATAGGATTAAGAGCACTCCCCTCTGCCTGGTTATTCCAGTAGGTCACACCCCACTCTGTATATTCAGTATTTCATTGGCTATTATAGGGCACACCCATTTTGTATCTTTTAACGAGCCACATCCTTTTTCTTGTTTCAAGTTTAGTTAAATAGTCTCAAACTCCATTTGTCGCTCAGAAGGGTTTAGACTTCCAACTTAGACCAACTCTTGCAATCAGCCCAGAGGGTTGTACCGACTCTCTGTGGCCACCCTTGTTATTCTATTTCTTGTTAATAAAACTGTAATTAGCTTCTTGTGACTTCGGACTCTTTGCTGAGTTAATTCCCCCAAGCAGACCAGCACGCCAGTTAGATAAGGGATTTCACTGGTACGCTCATTTGGACCCGAGACCCTTATCATAATACTAGCATGGGTATGTTTCACGATCAGATTAACTCCCACGACCAGATCCACCCTCATGGTCACATCCACCCAAATGACCAGTGATTAAATTGTTTGTTATTTGCATACACCACCTCAGTGTATGACTCCCACATAAAGCACAATGTGTAAAGGCCATTTCTGGTGCCACCTGCTCAATTGTTGCTTGGGTGGATTTGGATAACTGGGTGTTGTGAGGATGGGTTTCACAGCTTCAGGTTAAAGGTATTGTCTGGAAGTGTTGGTCAGATAGACAGTGTACAGGCCAGATAGATTGTAGTCTGGGTAGATTTGAATAAGTGGGTGTTGTGAGGCTGGGTTGCACAACTTCAGGTTAAAGGTATTCTTTTGAAGTGTTGGATACAGGCCAGATAGACTAGTCTGGGTAGATTTGAATAGCTGGGTGTTATGAGAGTGGGTTGCACAGCTTCAGGTTAAAGGTATTCTCTGGAAGTGTTGGTCAGATAGACAGTGTACAGGCCAGATAGATTGTAGTCTGGGTAGATTTGAAAAACTGGCTGTTATGAGGGTAGGTTGCACAACTTAAGGTTAAAGGTATGCTCTTGAAGTGTGGCTCAGATAGTATACAGGCCAGATAGATTGTAGTCTATGTAGATTTGAATAACTGGGTGTTGTGAGTGTAGGTTGCACAACTTCACTTTAAAGGTATTCTCTGGAAGTGTTGGTCAGATAGACAGTGTACAGACCAGATAGATTGTAGTTGGGGTAGATTTGAGTAACTGGGTGTTGTGAGGCTGGGTTGCACAGCTTCAGGTTAAAGGTATTCTCTGGAAGCATTGGTCAGATAGACAGTGTACAGACCAGATAGATTGTAGTCTGGGTAGATTTGAGTAACTGGGTGTCGTGAGGCTGGGTTGCACAGCTTCAGGTTAAAGGTATTCTCTAGAAGCGTTGGTCAGATAGACAGTGTACAGACCAGATAGATTGTAGTTGGGGTAGATTTGAGTAACTGGGTGTTGTGAGGCTGGGTTGCACAGCTTCAGGTTAAAGGTATTCTCTGGAAGTGTTGGTCAGATAGAAAGTGTACAGGCCAGATAGATTGTAGTCTGGGTAGATTTGAAAAACTGGGTGTGGTGAGGGTGGGTTGCACAACTTCGGGATAATGGTAAATTAAGATTACAGGTTTCTCTAGAGGTCATGAAGTAGACTGTTCAGAGGCCAGATACATGCTAGCTTGGATAGATTTACATTGCAGGGTGTCTTCAGGGTGGCTTGTGTGTCTTCATGTTCCAGGTATTCTCTGGAAGTCATCCAGTGTTCACACTGACTTTGTACGGAGTTGAAAAACATGCAAACTTGGGTAGGTTTAGATTACAGGGGGTGTTCAGGGGGGTTTGTGCTTTTTCAGGGTCAAGGTGTTCTCTGGAAGTCATAAGGTAATGACACAGACTGTATAGAGGTCAGATATATGCTAGCTTGGGTAGATTTCAATTCTAGGGTGTCTTTACCGTGGTTTTCAGACTAAAGATATTCTCTGGAGGTCATCAAGTAGTCACATGCTCAGTACAGAGGCCAGATACTTGTTGGCTTGGGTAGATTCAAATGCGAAAGGTGTACTCAGGGTGGTTTGTGTATCTTCAGGTTAAAGGTATTTTTTTTGGAAGTCATCAAGTAGTCACATATCCTGTTTGTAGAGGCCAGAGGTAGATTTAGACAGCTGACTATCCATCTCAGCTTGGGTTGGTGGCCGTCTGTTTGCATGGTCAAGTCATCAGATAGACTGGATCAGTTCATTAACTGGATTTTTGCTTGCATGAGTTAGATGACAGATTTTCATATTTTTTAGCTTCATGTTAAATTTTAGAAATGATCATCAGTAACTCATGGTTCACGGTATCGGATGGCCAGGTTCGCTGACTTGGTTGACACACGTCATCGAATCCCTGTTGCAGATTGCTCATGCAGTTGATCACTGAATTGTCTCATCCAGAGTCAGTTATTTACAGACCACCAGCATATAGCTGGAATATTGCTGAGTGCGGCATAAAACTCACCTCACTCTGTCACTCACGCTTTCAGTATCAGGCTGCACTGTGCCTTTATACACTGACTCGCCACCTACTTTGTTCCATTTTAGGTGTACAAGTATTGCTGAAGAACATGTGGGTTGAAGTGAAATCTGTAGCATTGAGAAAGACGTCCTTGAGCCAATTAGATGGCATCAGCATGCCCTTGCACCTTCCTCATAGTGTTCAAGTCTTTCAGAGCTTTGTGTGTTCCTTCTTATAGAGTTCCCAGCCTGTAGTAATATGCTTGATGAACACACCCTGTACTGTGAGCTGATTTCCAATATTATCCCCCATTTTGAACTCAAGAGAATGGTGAGAAGGTCCACCTGTTCGTTGTGTAGTCTGGTTGCCCCTTGGACTTTTCACATCTACACCTTTACATTTTAACCAGTGGGGCAGTAAGGTAGCCTTGATTTAAGTGTTTGCTTGTCATGGCAAAGACCTTGATTCGATTCCCTACATGGGTACTATGTGTGAAGCCCATTTTTGTCTCCCACCATGATGTTGCGAGTGCTAAAAGCGACATAAAAACTAAACTGACTGACTGACTGACTCACTTTCAGCCAGGCACCAGCCCAGCAGAGCTTATTCTGGAATTCCACTGTGGTGATGAACATGTTGTCAGGTACTGTTGTGCAGGTGATGCTGATTGCTTGTGACACATTCTCCTTACTGGTTGGATTTATGTTGTCTCGGCTGTCAGTGTTCATCTTGCATTGCTCCATACCCGTTTCTATTAACAAATTCAATATTTCCTGTGTATGAGTGGAATGGCGGTGTTAGGCCTTCTGTAACCTCTCTCTTGTATTCTTATAGGTGTGCCTTGTAAACAGGTCCATGGCAGTCTGCAGTGTTTCACATTTCAGCTACCTTTTCATTGTCGACTAGTCATATACCCTTCAAGTTGTCTTGTTTCAGGTTGTGCTTCTTGAGGTAGAGATGCCATCACAGCCAGGAGTTCACAGTCCTCAGAACTAGACGTAGACAGTCTGTGGTATCCTGGGTTAAACAAGTGAGAAGTCTTCAACACTTGTCCTTTTCATTTCAAGGTATCTAAGGTTTAACAAGTGAAAATTCTTCAGCACTTGTCCTGATCAGTTCAGGGTATCTAGGGTGGCACAACAGAGAAGTCTTCAGCACTTGTCATGATCAGTCCAGGGTATATGGAGTTGCACTTTTGATTCTTCAGATTCAGAGGGAGTGGTCTTGGTGCAGTGTAACTTGATTCACTTGCGACCTCCTGTTATTGTGATTTTATCTCAGAGAACCAGTGAGGTCTCATTGAAAATGCCTCTTCTCTTTTCTTTCCTTCTTTCTCTCTATTTCCTACCTTCCATCTCTTTCTCTCTCACTGACTCACTTGCTTACTTGTTTGGCTGAATACAGCTACCTGAACAACCCATCAGTTTACTCAGAAAAGTTAGTTGTTACGCAGTCACATGCAGGTGTCCTAGTATATTGGCCAGGGTGACACACCCTCCCCAGAGGACTGACACCCCTCACACCCAGGTGTCTATGAAGTTTGACCCAGGTGTGACGCTCTGCGAAGATAACAGACACCCCTCACCCCAGATGTCCATGTAGATTGACCCGGGTGACACACCCTACCCCAGATGACTGACAACACCCCAGATGTCCATACAGATTAAACTTCCTAGAGGGTAGACACCCCTCACCTCTAGGTGTCCATGTAGATTGACCCAGTTGTGACACTCAACTTAGATGACAGATAACCCTCACCCCGAAGTGTCCATGTAGATTGATATGGTAACACCCCTCGTCCCCATCTGTTCATGTAGTTTGACACAGGTGTGACACCCTGCCTGGATGACAGACACCCTCACCCCCAGCTGTCCATATAGATTGACCCATGGTGAGACACTTTACCCAGCTGACAGATAACCCTCACCCGCATGTGTTCATTTAGATTGACCCAGGGTCACACCCTTCCCAGATGACTGATACCACCCCCAGATGTTCCTGTAGATTGACCCAGGCAATACACCCTATCCCAGGTGACGGACACCCCTCAGCCCCAGGTGTTTATGTGTAGGAGAAAACACGCCTCTGAGGTTTTGGTAGACAATGTAAAACCATCGGGGTTGGGAAATCTGTGGGGCTCTGTTGGTATGAAGTTAAGAAAAGTAAAACCTAGGAAGCAGTCTTACTAACGAAAGTAAAACCTGGGAAGTGGTCTTACTAATGAAAAGCAAAACCTAGGAAGAGGTCTTACTAATGAAAAGTAAAACCTGTAGATTGACCCAGGTGACACACCCTATCCCAGATGACTGACGACACCCACACCAACCCCCACACCTGCAGGTTTCCATGTAGTCTGGTCCAAGTAATACTTCCTGCCCCCAGATGACAGCTGCAGTCCCCCACTGCCATTTTAGATGTCCAGATACATATCACAATGGGTAGATTCTGGAAAACCTCCAGTTAATGCTGTAGAAATTATATCAAGCTGTCAAATAGACTGTACAGTGTCCAGATACATGGTCAATGCGAGACCTGCGTTTTTCACACAAAAATTGATAAAAACACATAAAAAATAGTTTGCCTGCTTCTTTTGGATGCATAGATTCTGATCTAATTAATTTCAAAAGGTACCTTAAAACAACACATATAAAGAACCAATATGTGTGGAAATGATTCGCAGTTTTAGTGAAAGTATTACTTGCAAAAGATTTGGATGACACATTTACAATTTTATTTCTGCACGCACTCATACAAAACTTACCGGGAACACTGCATGCTAGCATGGGTAGATTTTCCCAGGCTTTCATTTAATGCTGTAGAAATGGTCAAGTGGTCAAAGATACTATACATAGTCCTAGTCCACAAGCTTTGGTAGATTTCGATTACATGGTGTCTTCAGGGTGGTTTGTATTGCTTCAGGTTAAAGGGTTTCTCTGGAAGTCATCAAGTAGTCACATAGACTGTGTACAGAGGCCAGATACATAGATACATACAGTGGTAGAGTTTTTTTTCAGGGAGTCTTTGTTGTGGCCTTGACTTACACATTTTTAGAGGCTTGCCCTGAAATTTTTAAGGGTTGACATTGTCAAGAGCTAGTGCATCACAGCTTGAGTCCATTACAGGGTGTTTTCAGGGTGGTTTGTGTAGCTTCAGGTTCAAGGCTTATCTGAAATGTTCATGGAGTCACTTTTGACAGATTTGGTGCACCATGGCCTGTGTTGAGTTTTTGTACAGGACGACTGAATGTTGATTGCAGGTACAACATACACAGCAATGGTAGATTTTGATAATATTTTGTCTTCATTTTGTGTAGCTTCACACACCATACCCCAGATGACTGACACCCCTCACTCCCCAGCTGTCCATGTAGCTTGACCCCTACCCCAGATGACAGACACCACCCCATCTGCTCATATAGCTTGACAAGGCGACACACCCTACCCCAGATGGCTGACACCCCACACCCCCAGGTGCCCATGTAGCTTGACCCAGGCCACACACCCTACCCTAGATGACTGATACTCCTCACCCCCAGGTATTCATGTAGCTTGACCCAGGCCACACACCCTACCCTAGATGACTGACACTCCTCACCCCCAGGTGTTCATTTAGCTTGACCCAGGCGACACACCCTACCTGAGATGACTGCAAGGTCTTCCGTGGAATTTTCAAGTGATCATGGAGACTCTGTGTACAGTTCGTAGCAAAGGTAGGTTGAAATTACAAGATGCCATTGGGGTGGCATGTTTAGCTTGAGGTTGAAGGTGTTATTGCTGAATTGGTCAGATTATAATAGACTTCACAACCACCAGATTCCTTTAGGTTTAGATGGAAGGGTGTGTTGAAGGAGGTTTGGACTGGTAAATGTTTCACATCCTCTAGGCAACATGCTATGAAGTGTTTCCATTATAGTAATGATAATGATAATAATGTGCACTGAACCCAAGCTGCCTGTGAGGTGCTAGAACAGTCATGGCCATCTCATCCCACAGGGTATCCCTGTCACTTGCATTATCCCCCCTCATGGGTGCCTCCATTGACATGTTATATCCATGCCTTTTCCTTTTAGTCAGGCCACAGTACTGCAGAGCTTATTCTGGGATGATGCACTGATGATGAACCTCTTGTCAGTAATGGTTTCTCAGGAGATGCTAACAGCTTATGACACATTCTGCTCAGGCTTCATAAAGTTGTCAAATACACTGTCCACTGTCCAGATACATGCTAGCAGCGACAGGTTTTGTATCGGTTCCATTTACTGCTGTAGAAATGGCCCAGTGGTCAAGTAGTCTGTCCACTGTCCAGATAGTTGTCACATAGGCTGTACAGTGTCCAGATACATGCTAGCCATGGGGGACTTTGTGTGGCTTCCAGTTAATGGTGTAAAAAATGGTCAAGTGGTGAAATAAACTGTACATTTTCTAGATATAAGCTAACAGGGATAGCTTTTGTATAGCTTCCTGGTAATGCTGTAGAAATGGTCAAGTGGTCAAGTAGATTTTACAGTGTCCATGCAGATACATGCTTGCAGAGGGAGATTTTGTACAGCATCCAGTTAATGCTGTAGAAATGGTCAAGTGGTTGAAAAGACTGTACAGTGTCCATATAGATTTTGTACACCTTCCTGTTATTGTGTGGCAATGGTCAAGTGTCCAGATACATGCTAGCAGGGATAGATTTTGTATTGGTTCCTGTTAATGCTGTAGAAATGGTGAAGTTGACAAACAGACTATACACTGTCCAGATAAATGCTAGCAGGGATACATTTTGCCAAGCTTCCAGTTAATACTGTAGAAATGGTCAAGTGGTGAGAGAGACGGTACATTGTCCAGACACAGGAGAGCTTGATACAGGCTAGCATATTTACATTCAGATTACGGGGTGTGTTCAGAGTGGTTTGTGGAGCTGCAAGTTAAAGGTATTCTCTGGAAGTCCTGAAGCAGAGTGTGTATAGAGGCCAGATACATGCTACCTTGGTAGATTCAGATTACAGGGTATCTTCAGGTTAGTTTTTGTAGCTTCAGGTTTAAGGAAGTTTCTGGAAGTCATAGAGGACAGATATATGCTAGCTGGGGTAGATTTAGATTACAGGATGTGTTCTCTGGAAGTCATTAAGTAGACTGTGCATAGAGGCCAGATACATGCTAGCGCAGGTAGATATAGATTACAGGGTGTGTTCAAGGTGGTTTGTCGAGCTAAGTTTAAACTTATTCTCTGGAAGTCATGAAGTAAACTGTGTATAGAGGTCAGATATATGCTAGCTTCGGTAGATTCAGATTATAGGGTGCTTTTAGTTTGGTTTGCGTAGATCCATGTTAAAGGTATTACCTGGAAATCATGAAGTGAACAATTTATATAGGCTGGATACGTTATGACTGGTAGAATTAGATTACAGGGTGTGTTCGGGGTGGTTTGTGTAGCTCCAGGTTAAAGGTATTCTCTGGAAATTATTTCGGAGACTGTATACAGATCTTGGCTAGATTTAGGTTACAGGGTGTCTTGAGGATGTTGTGTCATAGCTCCAGGTGAAAGGTATTCTTTGTAAATGAAAAAGTAGACTCTGTAGATTCCAGATGCTTACTAGGAGGGGCAGATTTAGATTTCAGGGTGTCTTCATGGTGGTTTGTCTAGCTTGAGGTTAAAGGTACTCTCTGGACATCATTAAGGAGACTGTGCATAGAGTCAAGAGATATGCGAGGGAGTTTAGTTTTAGATTACAGGGTTTGTTGAAGGTGATTTGTGGAGCTGCAGGTTAAATTTTTTGTCTGGAAGTCACCAAGTAGACTATGCATAGAAGCCAGATAAATGCTTGCTGGGGTAGATTTAGATTACAGGGTGTGTTCAGGGTGGTTTGTCCAGCTGAGTTTAAACTTCCTCCCTGGAAGTCATGAAGTAGACTATGTATAGAGGCCAGATACATGTTAAGAGTGGTATATTAAGATTTGCAGGGTGTCTTTAGGGTGATTAGTGTAGCTTCATGTAAATTTTATTCTCTAGAAGTCACCTTGTATGTATAGAAGCCAGATACATCCTAGGTGGGGTAGACTCAGATAACACCATGTCTTCAGGGTTGTTTGTGTAGCTTGGATTAAAGGTGTTCTCTTGAAATCATGACACAGGCTGTGTATAAATGCAGGACAAATACTAGCTTGGGTAGATTCAGATTACAGTGTGTCTTCAGGGGGGTTTGTCTAGCTCAGTTTGTAATTATTCTCTGGAAGTCCTGAAGTAGACTGTGCATAGAGGCCAAATGCATGCTACCTTGGGTAGATTGAGGTTCCAGGGTGTGTTGAAGGTGGTTTGTGTAGCTCCATGTTAAAGGTATTCTCTGGAAGTCATGAAGTAAACGATGTCTAGAGGCCAGATACATGCTAGCTTTGGTAAATTCAGGTGACACCGTGTGTTCAGTGTTGTGTTTGTAGCTTCAGGTTAAAGGTATTGTTCGGAAGTCACCAAGTAGACTCTGTATAGATGCCAGATGTATGCTAGCTTCCGTAGATTTAGATTACCAGGTGTATCAGGGTGGTTTGTGTAGCTTAGTTTAAACTTATTATCTGGAAGTCATGAAGTAGACTACGCATAGAGGCCAGATACAGCTAACTGGGGCAGATTCAGATTTGCAACTTGTCTTTAGGGTGATTAGTGTAGCTTCAGGTTAATTTTATTTTCTGGAAATGGAGAACATTAAGTAGAGTCTGGAGATCATTAAGTGGAGTAAGTGTAGAGGCAAGAAATATGCTAGGGTGTTTAGTTTTAGATGGCAGGGTGTGTTTAGGGTGGTTTGTCTACCTCAGGTTAAAGGTATTCTCTGCAAGAAGTATCTGGGGTAAAAGCAGATGACAGAGTTTGTTCAGGGTGTTTTTTCTGGCTCAGTTTCAACTGATTCTCTGGACGTCATGAAGTAAAGTATGTATAGAGGCTAGAGCCATGCTAGCTGGGGTAGATTCAGATTACAGGGTGTCTTCAAGGTGGTTTGTGTAGCTCATTCTAAACATTATCTGAAAGTCATGAAGGAGAGTATATATATAGAGGCCTGATACATGCTAACTGGGGTAGAATCAGATGTGCAGGGTGTCTTTAGGGTGGTTTTTGTAGCTTCAGTTAAATGGTATTCTCTAGAAGTCATCAAGTAGAGTGTGTACAGAGGCCAGATACATGCAAGATGGGATAGATTCAGATTACAGGGTGTCTTCAGGGTGGTACGTGTAGCTTCAGGTTAATTTTATTGTCTGGAAGTCACCAAGTAGACAGTGGATAAAGACATGATACAGGGTAGCTTGGGTTGATTCAGATTGCAGGATGTCTTCACCATGGTTTGTGTAGCTTCAGGTTAAAGGTATTCTCAGGTAGTCATGAACTAGACCTTGTATAGAGGCCCGATGCAGGTTAGCGTTTTTATCCCCCTGGCATGTAATCATCCGTAATCATTTTGTTTCCGGAGCATAACTCAGAAACCGTTGAATATTTTTAGACCAAACTTATGGATGTCCAGATCCATTCAAAAGACTGATTGAGCTGGATCACAGATCCACCAAGGTGTCCCTACCCACCCACATAACAGATCCTCCAGCCGACTGGATCTACCAGATAACCAAATCCACCGAGGTTACCAGATCCAATCAGATGGCTGATGCACCCAAATGTCCAGATGCACCCAGGTGACAGATCCATCCATATGACCAGATGACCACCCTTAGAGCAAGTAGCATGAAGATGAGGGAGTACAGGTGATGTAACAAATATGGTGTTCTTGTAATGATAAACAGTGATGGTTTCCACTTTACCCTTAACTAGATTAGAACAAACATATTTGTTTGTTTAAACTGCCCTCACCAATACTCTGGCTGCAGTTCATAAATAGTCAGGTCTGCACCAGATCATGTAGTATGTGCCTCGGTTCACACATCTGAGATTCAGTGACATGGTTCATGGCCACCCAGTCCATTTAGTGCAACAACAATAGGTTGCAGGGATTCTTAATTCTTTGAAGTAAGTTGCCTTATATCTTTAATATTTCCATTATTTGATAGAACATTTCTGCTAGTATCCCAGGCTTGACTGATTGTGTGTTCTTTAGACTACTACTCAATCCTGTTATTTACAACTGAAGTAAATGTTCTGATGAGAGAGACATGAATCTCAAAATAATCTTTAATTCCTGGTTTAGCCTGTGTGATTTGGTAAAGATTACCTTAGATATGCAGCTTGGGGTTAGTTTCTTCCTAATTGTATGAGATTTTAAGTGTATAATCAGTAAGTTTACTTAAATGTTCTAAATGCTTGGTCTGCTTTCCAAGAAATTTATCTTGTAGTAGTGATTACTTAACATGGTATCTGGATGATGTTTGATAGGTCCATGGTTCCAGCAGCCGATTGAGATTCATTCTGAGTACTAGATCAAGATGTTGAAGGATACCTGATACTAAGTCCAGGTTTGTATTAGAAATTAGGTTTTTATCCCCCTGTCATGAAATGCGTCCATAATCATTTTGTTTCCGGAGCATAACTCAGAAACCGTTGTGCCTTTTGCTATTTACAGATTTTTGGCATTTATATTTTTTTTTTGTTTTTCCATGAAACATTTTGGTGTTAGACTTATGATGGGGTAGGCATCGTTTCGGGGCAGACCTAAAAAAACGTTCAATATTGTTTTGTAAAATGTGGCAGATACATCAGTCAGAACCTGGAGTTGTGCCTTTTGCTATGTACAGGTTTTTGTGATGTATTATTTTCTCAGTTTCCATGGAAACATTTCGGACTTAGTCTCAAAATGGAGCAGAACTCAAAAACCGTTCCATATTTTTCTGCAAAACATAATAGATGTATCAATCAGAAACTAACATGGTGCCTCTTGCTATGTACAGGGTTCTGTGATTTTTTTATTTTCTCGGTTTCTCTTGACACGTTTCAGACTTAGTTTCAAAACAGAGGGATGGGCTTTGTTTCCTGAGCATAACTCAAAACTTCTTAACATCTTTCAGCAGCACTTGGTAGATACGTAGGGCAGACCCCAAACTCGAACACCATTTCATATCTTTCAACAGATCATGGTAGATGTATGAGACAGATCTTGAAATGGTGACTTTTGCTGATTACAGATATATAGCATTTATATTTTTCATGAATTCCATGGAAATGATTCAAACATCAAGTAACCTTCAGATGATTTGCCCTTTCAAATATGTGGGGGCCAGGGGGATATGTCATCTTGTGATGACTCTTCTTCATGATTTCCATGGAAACAATTCAAACTTAGTCCAAAAAAAGACAATGAGTAACTGTGAGATGATTTGTCCTTTCAAACATGTGGGGACCAGGGGGATATGTCATCTTCTGATGACTCTTGTTTCCATCCAATGTGGAACCCTTTCCACAATGTGGAACAAAATATGGGTTTTATGCAGTTTACTGTCCGTACTTAGTTTTGGGATTAGCTATGTTTTTTTGCATTGATTTATAATATATTGATCTGTTGATAAACTGTTTAAATGTTTGTGATATATTTTCATTAACCTTGTCCCCAAGCTGTGTTACGAGGTTTTGGTCACAAATTTCTGGTTCATGTTGAAAATTTTGTTCAGTATGTTGGTGTGGCTTTGTACCATGATATTTAATAAAGAAGGTTAGACTTATGACTTAAGGAATCTTGGAGCTGGTTAGTAAAACTTCAGATTTGTAGGCATTCTCTTGAAGTGGTCTTCTGGATTTTGTACACTGACCTTGAGCTGGATCAAGACCTCTGTGCTGTGTACATGACGACACTTGGGCCGCATCCAGCAATATTTAAGCTGCATGACAGCAGTGTATGAATGCTGGAATGTGCACCAGATAAGCAAGTGATTGATGTCATGAACATATATCTCCAGGTATATGTATGGAGACATGCATGCAGTAATATTCTAGCTGTATGACAGACACTTTGAATACTGGAATCTGCTCCAGAAAATCAAGTGATTGATGTCATGAACATATATCTCCAGGTTTATATATAGAGACATGCATTCAGTAATATTCTAGCTGTATGACAGACATTTTGAATACTGGAATCTGCTCCAGAAAATCAAGTGATTGATGTCATGAACATAGATCTCCATGTTCGGATATAGAGACATACATATGAGTGTGCACAGCTTCAGATCAAAGATTTTTGTTGGAAATGGTAAAGTAGACAGCTACACTGTTAAGTCAAGATACATGACATCCTCGATAATCTTCAGGGTATATGCTCTGATAACTCTTCAATATACATTGGATGCATCTATGGGTTCTGACAAGAGCCAATCAGCTAAGCCACCATTACAGCTGAGCTTGCCAGTGCCAACAAAGAGCGGTTGCAGCCGCAAAGGTTTGATAATTTAAGAAGTGAACATGCTCTTCTTCTTCGCAGAGCAGACACCACATAGGATTCCCTGGATGGCTCTTTATCCTATCTCATGTTTTGATATGTTAAGAAGCAAAAGTGAGTTGTGGTTGGCATCATGATTTGCACTTGTCTGTCTTGCTTTGATGTGGAGTGGAATGAATGAGGACTTTCCCTGTAGGCCTCTCTTGTCCATACACCCATGTTCCCCAGGATGCTCTCCTTCTAGGACAGGTCCCTAGTCCCTATTCTCTTCTTGTAGCCACCACTGTAATCGGATTTGGCATACATCGATTAGGTAGGATAAGTATATAAATATACATTTTATAGTTAATAATTCCAAATTTTTAAACTTATTCTATCTCACGATTTGCACTGAGCCCATGATTGGATAATGGGTCACAGATTACCCTAGGTCAAAAAGCACTGACAGTATACGTTGTATAGGTTAATACCAACCATAGATAGCTACGAACAAGGGTGGCAGGGCTCAACTAGCATAGTACCTATGATAGTGATAGTTTCTCCTGAACCCCGTGGCTTACTAGGCACAATCGCTCACAAGGAGTTATACACGGGTGTATGGACAAGAGAGGCCGACAGGAAAAGTTTGTTCCAATCAGCGACAAAGCAAGAGAGAGAAGTTGAAATCATAGGATAAGTATGTAAATGTACAATTTGAAGTTAAACTTTCCAACACCATTGGAGCCATAGATGCATCCAGGGTAAAGTGGAGAGTTATCGGAACGTATACCCAGGAGATTATCAAGGATGGCTTCATGATAATTCAGGCAGGTTGTAATTGATCGGTGTATCAAGGGTTTTAGGTGTGGCTGTGGTGTAGTGCTAAGACAGTGTATCAAATATTACAGAGTAAAGGTATTTTGTAGTAATGGTGAAGTGGTCCAATAGAATGGGATGGAAATCAGATTCACGATAGCTTGGGTAGATATGGTCAACATAATATATAAAGGGTAGGTTTGGTTAACACAGTATGTGAAGAGGGATTTGTAGAACTTCATATTTGACAAAATACTGGAGTCATCAAACAGACTTTGTTGTGAGCAATTCATGTTTAGGTCGGTTTTGTGAATGTCTGAAGGGTTAAATGTAAAACTTGAATGTGAGAATGTCCAGAAATGGCAAAGTGGTCCAGTGGAGGACAGATACATCATAGCATGGGTGAAAGCCGTATCTTAAGGGTGGTTTGTATAGCTTCAGGTTAGTGAGTTTAGTTCAGGTGAGTGGTATTCTCTGAAAATTGTCAGATTAACAAACAGATACAGATCATTGTTTTGGTGGAACTGTGGTCCAAATAGCTTCAGGTTTGGGTATTTGCACATGAAATGGTCCAGTCAACAAGAACAGATATATGCTAGGTTTGAGTGTTGTGTACTACTGGGTGTCTACAGGGTGTCTATAGGGTGGTTTTACAGCTACATGTTTGTCGTTATCTCTAGGAATTGTCAGGTGGTTGTTAAATACACGGGATTTTGAAATCAGTTAAATCGATAAATAGGGGCAGATTTTGATTACAGGGTGTCTTCAAGTGTGGTTGTGGTAGTCTTAGGGTAAACATTGTTGAGTGTTACTGTCTCGAAATGTGGTTGAATCAACTGTTTCTACATAGCATGAGAAGATTTGTGTCACAGTGTGTCTTCAGTATCATAGCTTCAGCTGAAGAATTACCTGAAGAAATCGTGAAGTAGCTTAAATAATTATGTGAAAATATTCATGTGGTCAAAAATAACTGTTCGAAGGACCCCCTCAAGGGTTTAACACAATGTGTAAATGTGCGACCAATTAAATGTCCAATACGCACACATGTAGAGAATGGACACAGAAAATCAATTCACTGCATCCAGTGGGCCTCAATATATATTATTCGTTTTGTCCACAACACGTCTAGGACTTTGTAATATGTTTGGTTGATTTCATGTAGAGCAATTCCATGCATCCTTTCACCCATCAGTCCGTGTGATCAATGATTCATTTGAGGCTCTGAAGTATGGTGACTGATCTGGGCCATTGCTTTATTGTCCTGAAAAATCTAGGCGACATAGCAACAAAGCGATAGTACAACACAACATTGCGATATGGCGACACAATACAGCAATACAGTCAAAACGAAATAACGATATCACCATACAAGATGGCGATAACAAGACACGAAATGGCGATAACACGACATGCAATGGCGATAAGACAGCTCGACATTGCAATATGGTAACTGCACAAAAAGGTGACATTGCAATATAGAGACACGATATGGCAATATAGCAACACTGTGATATGGTGATATTGCACCATTTCCATTTGTGAAATGTGGAGAAGTGGATAAGTTGATTCAGTTTTAGAATCTAGTATGTGAGATAAACTCATTTGTAAACCCTTCCATTCTACTGAAATAGCTCATCCCAAGGCATGTGAACTCTGTAGACAATAAGATTTCATCAGAATAGTGTTTGAAGCCCATTTTCTGGTGTCCCCCGCAGTGATATTGCTGGAATATTGCTAAAAGCGGCGTAAAAATAAACTAACTCACTCATCAGAATAGATTTGGAACCATACAGTGCCTGATCGATCTGCCGGATGTAATGTGAATATTTTTTTTATAAGAATGGCAGTTTGCTTATCAAGAAATGAAAATATGATCATAAACGAAAAATAGTAGAAGACTTACTATTCTTGTATCTACAAATAAGAGTGAGTGAGTGAGTTTAGTTTTATGCCACACTCAGCAATATTCCAGCTATATGGTGGTGGTCTGTACATAATCAAGTCCGGACCAGACAATCCAGTGGTCAACAACATAAGCATTGATCTTCGCAATTGGGAACCAATGACGTGTCAATCAAGTCAGCAATCCTGACCACCCAATCCCATTAGTCGCCTCTTACGACAAGCACAGTCACCTTTTATGGCAAGCATGGGGTGCATGGGTCTATAAATAAGAAATTAATAAATCTATACACTAAATTAATTTCAGTAGGTATAGTAAATCAGTCTCAGAATTTTTTACCATTATTGTTGGCAATTTGGTGGCGTATACACTTTAAGGGTGTGTATAGATACATTTGTAGATTCCTGAGTTATGTTCAAGTAGTGTATCAAAGTCTTTACTTTGCGGTTTGACCATTATTATCATGGCCACCAGTGAAGCCAAACGTAGGTCAGCTTAATCTTGAAGCCTGAAAGTGAGAATATACATATAGAATTCTGTTTTTCAATGGGACTAGGCCCAGTCATACAACTTCAGGTCATGTGGACTGATGATCCCCTTCAAGATACAATCTGGCCGTTGCTGCACTGCCATGTAGAGCAATAGAATTTTACTGGAAAGGTACATGTTCAAGGACGGGGGTGTTTAAATATTTTGGGGATGAAACATCTAGTTAATTAAACATAATTTATATGATTAATGTACAAGGGTTTCAATCTATCTCTGCAGATATTTATAGATTATGAAAGTCAGGGTATTGTAATTGTTTGAGCATGATGCCTCTGGAAAACTATTTGGGAAGAAACAGTTATAAACATGTGGATATGGAAATGTTCATAAAAGGATTACTGAAGCACAACCCACATTTTATTTAAATACGTACCTAAACACTATACGTTGAAACAACATAATTCTGTGCGTTAAAATGGTAACAAAAATATTTTACTCTGACAAAAACAACCATAAAACTTAACTTGAAAGTTTGGAAACAATTGACAAACAATTTGAGGGGAATACACAAAACGTTAATGTCAATGCCCGAAAGTATGGTCACCATGACACCATCAGTCTATTGTCATACCGTTTTCAAATCATGTAATTGTCATTGTATGAACCATTACTGATGACTGCATCAGTATTTGATTTTCTGTTTTCTGAAAGTCTGCGTCTTGTCGTGTCAAGTTAATGTTTAGTGGTAATGTCATCTTTTACATCAGTTCAGAATTTAATACACAAAGTGCTGTTTTGAAATATACTAGTATACCTCAATGTGCTAGACGTGTTCACAGCACAACATCCAGCCACCTACTTGTATATGCTGTATAGAGTGTGCTTTACATGTGCATTCTAGTAATGTCACATGTTTGAATGAAAAGTTTTAACAATGCACCCCAGTTTCAGTTACAACATGTGTACACACTACTGATGTTAATAAACCGTTTGTTATGGGCCTTAAAAGACATGCACAATGTACATCCCAAAATGGCATGACAGTTAACCCAGTTCTAAAAAAGGCTGAAGTGCATTTTTTTTTTTTTTTTTTTTAAAAAAAAAAGCAGAACCTTATCTTTTACTTGGCAAGTTCTTTCTCATTTTGGTTGTGGCTTACATGATCTTTTGAAAGAACAACAATGAAAATTTGTGGGCATGGGCGATAATAATGCGTAACCAGTATGTTGCAATTCAAATTTCACAGTACTATATATTTCGGTACACTTTTCATGAACTGGTTCACCCGATATGACCAGTCATTTTTGTGATGTAGCCAAAACGACTAATAACATTTGTATTTCCTTTAAATTATTACATATTAATAGACTCAGGTAACCCCAGCAATGCAACAAGAATATTGAACAATGCGCTTCCTAATTTATCTGAATGAGAAAAAGAATGGCAGGTATCGTTTAGTGCGAAAAAAGAGTGGTTCTGTTATTCACTAAAAGGTAATACCTAGTGCAAAAACAGATAAAATGATGGATGACATAACATGAAAGAAGTTGACTATCACAAACATCTAAGGCTATGACTTCAAAGCAATGGTAAATGCAAATCAAATATCTAGTAAAAATAAGTAGTCCTATAATATATTGCTTTTGGAGTCTTAAATATAAACTAAACAGAAAAGGCTTAGAAAGACTGTATATATCATTCATCCTTCCTATCTTTGACTACTGCGACTTCATTAGGGATTAGTGAACTCAAGAACAAGGATAAGTACTAGAAAGATTACTAGTAAACCATCTCTCTTTCAAAAAAGAAAGAATCATGAATTATGTTTTTTTTATAAGATGGTACATGGCTTAACACCAGAGTACTTAACAAGGTAAGTTCCACAAAATGTGGGCCACAAAACTCACGTCTGCCTTTGTAATGCCAGAGATAATCAAGACGGTCAAAAAAAGAACTTGACTTGTATAACACTATAAATCTCTCCTTCCATCAGGCCTACAAGGCTCAAATAATCTGGACAAATCTGTAAATGTGCAGAATCATTGTCTCAATTTGAATTATATCTTACTAATTGCACTCTCATTTCTAGAGCTGTAAATGCTTTAATTTGCCACAGACTTTTTCCAAATGATCATGTCCAAACTGAAACTAGGATGTAGTGTTTTAAATTTACACCAATTCGAAAGGCATATAAACACTTCATATATATTAGTGCAGATTTACACAGGTGACACATCCTCTCCCAGATGACATGGATTGAAACCATTCCCTGGGTGACCTTGTGGATTAATTCAGGGGACACATTCTCCCCACAGATGAGATGGACCGTCACCACACCACACCCAAATGAGAGGTTTCCCTCCTTTCAGGTTACCATGTAGAATTTACCATGTAACACACCCTCTCCCCAAATGATAGGGACCCCTCTCCAACTGACACACCCTCTCCCCAGATGACAGGGACCCTTGCCCCAGCTGATACACCCTCCCTCCAGATGACAGGGACCTCTTCTCCAGCTGATGCACGATTCTTCCAGATGACAGGTACCCCTTCCCATGCTGACACCCCCTCCCCCCAGATGACAGGGACCCCTGCCCCAGTTGATACACCCTCCCCCCAGATGATAGGGACCCTGCCCAAGATGAGACCCCCTCCCTTAAGATGACTCCCTTCCCCAGATTACCATGTAGATATAACCAGATGACACATTCTGCCTCCAGGTGACAAGTACCCCTTCCCCATCTAACACCCCCTTCCACAAGTGAGATTGGCCCCTTCCCTATGTGACACACCCTCCCTGCAGATGACAAGGACCCCTGCCCCAGCTGATACACCCTCCCTCCAGATTAAAGGAACCCCCTACCCCAGGTGACCACCACCCAGATAACAAGAGCCCCCTCCCCAGCTGACGCATTCTTCTCCCAGATGACAGGGACTCCCTAACTCAGGTGAAATATACTTCTCCTCGGATAACAGGGACCTCCTGCCCCTGGTCACCATGTGTATCCACCTAGGTGATACATTCTCGCTTATGACAGTGACCCCCTCTCTCAGTTAAACATGTAGATTCACCCAGATGTCACATTCTCTCAGGTGACACATCATCCCCAGATTACAGATCCTACCCCAGGTGACCACGTAGATTGACCCAGGTGGCAAATCCTTTGAGGTGATCATGTTGTTTCATGAGCTTAGATGATGAGTTAGAATTCTCCCAGTTTGACATGATATAGCAGAGCTCCAGATATTTTTTCAAGCATTTGGAAATATACACCCATGTCAGTAATTGCAGTTCTTAAGGAGTCATTAGCATTTTGTAAACTGCCACTAGTTTAAAGAATTGATTACTTTTACAAAGAGTGTCTTTTCCTATTTCTAAATGTGTAAACATAAATGGTTTTCCAAAGACCTAACTTTTTAGCAATTCCTATATTTCCAAGTAGTAGGCAGACATTTTTGAACAGGCAACATGGAGGTCATGTGACTATTACACTCATCTCCAGACAGTGGCTACGGCTGTAATAGCATATGAATATATAGGCATGACTTCACATTTGCTAACGCTGTTGTAGAGTTCGGCTCCACGACGATTTTTCATAGCTAGCCAGTTTAGTTGATTGAGTAAAGTACGCCAGGTATTATAGTCCTATTGAATTTTAAGTAATTCTTTCGTGTTTTCTGTACTCCCAGCTTTGTAATTAATTTAGTAAACATGATTTTTATTGAGTAAAATACACAAATACACACCTTATCTGGAGCTCTGATAGAGTTTTTCATTAACATACCATAGACATAGCATTTATCCGCCAAATGAAGTTGATCAGTTTCCTTTGTTATGCTGGATAATGCAATGAGGAGTTTATTTGTATCTTGACAGTAAGCAAGGGGCAGGTAATTGAGAACATTTGGTGGAAGAGTATGCTCCCTTTGGTGTGCGTTTGTCAGATACAGTATTGTGAATTGTCTGTGTCCAGCTGTCTACAAGGCCAGGGAACTGAGTGACAGCATATATGATTATTGTAGGGAAACCATTATTTTAAAAAGACATAAAATGTTTTCTGTAATAATTATAAAGTTCATTTTTATGAATATGTTTGTATGATTATGACCCAGCGACAGGTTTGATGTTTCAGTGGTTGTCTAGTTGTGTTCTGAGGGTGTCTCGGGTAATGACCTGCAACAGGTTGAGTGTTCCAGTGGTTGTCCAGCTGTGTTCTGAGGGTGTCACAGGTACCAGAGGTTGTATCCTAGGGTAATAATTGTACTGACAGCCAGTAGGATAGAGATGCTGTTTAAGATCTAAGATGTCATTGTTTGAACCCAAATTTAGTGACAGAGCTAAGAGAATCTTACATCGACGGTCTCAGCACTTTCGTCAATGTGGCTGACCTCAAACACCAACTGACCAAGCAATATTGTCCTGGATTAATTTCTTCATTTCAGTTTCAGTGTATAAGTCAAGGGGTTTTGTCATAGCCTGAATATTAAGAGTTTAACTTTCAGATTCCAATCCTCTGACCCAAGTACTACAGGAACAAATGTGAAGTCTCGCAGTCACTTCCTTCATTCCAAGCACTGCTGTCTATATGGGTTATGTTAGCTGAGGCACTTACTTGCTGGCATAACATAACAGTCAGGGATCACTGTGTTATGGTATTGGTGTGGCACCCCTTTAATGGATACTGTTCCCTGCTATGAGAGGGACACCACTTTCTGAGTCTTGGGGTTAGGCTGGCATGGTGTGGGTGGGACACCCCTTATAGACTCTTAGCGTTAGGCTGGCATGGTATGGGTGGGACACCCCTTATAGACTCTTAGGGTTAGGCTGGCATGGTATGGGTGAGACACCCCTTACAGACTGTGAGGGTTAGCCTGGCATGGTATGGGTGGGACACCCCTTATAGACTCTTAGGGTTAGGCTGGCATGGTATGGGAGGGACACCCCTTACAGACTCTTAGGGTTAGGCTGGCATGGTATGGGAGGGACACCCTTTACAGACTGTGAGGGTTAGACTGGCATGGTATGGGTGGGACACCCCTTATAGACTCTTAGGGTTAGACTGGCATGGTATGGGTGGGACACCCTTTACAGACTGTGAGGGTTAGGCTGGCATGGTGTGGGAGGGACCCTTTGGGTTAGAGCTTGATGGTATGGGTGGCACTCTTAGGGTTAGAGCATCTTGGTATGTGTGGGGCAGCCATTTCTGAGTCTTAGAGTTAGGGTGCCATATTATGGTGGAAGACCCCTTACAGAATCTTAGGGTTAGATCACCATGGTATGAGTGGGACACCCCTTTTAGAGTCTTGGGGTTAGGGTGGCATTCTATGGGTGGGCATCCCTTTAAAGGTCTTAGGGTAAGGGTGCCATGCTATGATAGGAACACCCCTTTAAAGGTCCTAATGTTATGATGTGATGCTGTCAGTGGGGCACCCCTTTGATGTCATTGGGTTAGGGCGCTATGTTATTTATGGAACACCCCTTTCAGAGTCTTTGGATCTGGATGCTTTGATATGGTTGGGGCACCCCTTTAGTGCATTAGGGTATGGGTGCCTTGTGGATGCTGAATTCCTTTCATTCCTAGGTACCATGGTGTGGGTGGAAGACCTCTATAGAGGTCTTAAGGGTGAAGGCACCATGGTGTGGAAGGGCCACCACTTTCGGAATCTTGGAGTTAGTGTGCCTTGCTATGGGAGATACACCCCTTTCAGAATTTTTGGGTTAGGGCACCATGGTATGGGTAGGGCACTCCCATGATGTCCAAGGGCTAGTGTGACTGGCTATGGGAGTAACATGCTTGTAACATTCTTTGTGGGTTTAGGAGCCAGTTATTGGGTGGAGGTCGACACCCCTTTCAGCGATGAAGAAGACTCAGGTTTCATTCCCTACATGGGTACTGTGTGTGAAGCTAGTCTAGTGTTCCTGCCATGATATTGCTGGGATATATCAGTGTCGATAAACCCATCCACACGTGCTGTCCCTTTACAAAATCCCCCGAGTGTGACATCTGTCAGCAGTCATATTGTCCCAGTATTTAGCAATGTAGAAAGAAGCCTCAGTTTCTGTATTGGCAGTCATAGCCACAATAAATTCATGTTAACAGTTTGCTCATCAAAGAACACATACCAGTATTTCATTTGAAATGCAGAAAGATGTCTTGATTAGTGGCTTTGATGACAACACGTACAGTGACTGAGTATTACAGTCCATGGCATGAAATTTTTTGAAGAAAAACTAAAGTGATCTCATCAGAGTAATTTTTTTCAGAATGAGTCATCAGTGCCATCACTCCAGTTTTGTGTATGATTGTATATTGAGCTGCAGGTGCAACCTGTTGTCTAGTGCCACAAGTTTGTCTTACATGAGGTCGCACCATGTGTAAGAAGGTCTAAATACATGTACTTTGAATCAAGCCCTGATATACATGTTCATATTCAAGTAGTAATGATCATGAACGTTTTGAATTTTCCCTGAGTTTTTCAAAAGAGAAAAAATCCAGTTATCCAGACAATTTACAGCAAACGAATGTATCTGTGTATCCCGGGTCTCATTGGGCATTCAAGTTGGGCAGTAAAGTATTGCTGTTAGCAGATATGTGAGGATCAATCACTGTTGAGATTGATTGTGATTTTGTTATCCACAAGAACAATGAAGTGGTGGGTTATGCAACAGGGTATTTATTTGTATCTAACAGCAGACAAGGGGGAGGTAATTAAAAACATTTGGTGGTAGAGTATGCTCCCTTTGGTGTGCTTTTGTCTGATTCAGCCGTGTGAATCATATGTGCCTTACACAAGGTTTTAAGACAGGGAAACTGAGTGACAGCATGTATAATTATTGCATGGGAACCATTATGTAGAAAAAAAGACATAAAATAGTTTTATTACATGCAGGGGGATATAGTCGACACCTCGCCTGTCTGTCTGTCTGCTTTGTCCGTCTGTAAGCATTTTGTTTCCGGAGCATAACCGTTCAGTATTTTTAGACCAAAACTTTATAGATGTAGTAAACTTAATCTATTCTTCTGCCTTTTGCTATTTACATATGTCTGGCATTTTTATTTTTCATTTTGTTTTATGTTTTTGTTTTTAATGTTAGTCTAATGGTGGGGTGAGCTCCATTTCCAGAGAAGAACTAAAAAAACTTTCAATATTTTTCTGCAAAACTTCGTAGATATATCAGACAGAACCTAAAGTGGTGCCTTTTGCTATTTACTGGTTTTTGTGACTTATTATTTTCTGGGTTTCCAGGGAAACGTTTTGGACTTAGTCTCAAAATTGGAGGGATGGGCTTCGTTTCCAGAGCACAACTTGAAAACTAATTCATATCTTTCAGCAAATCTTGGCAGATATGTGAATCAGACCCGAAAGGGGTGAGTCTTGCTATTTAAACATTTTGGTGATTTATCATTTTCCGATTTTTCATAGAATCAGTTCGGACACAATCTCAACAGGGAAGGGATGAAAACTTCTTAACATTTTTCATTGAAATTTCTGAATTAGTGATGTTAAGCCTATTGATCTTCTGAAAGGACAAGGCCTACTGCAGCAGCCAAAATTCCTTTGAGCATTTTTGAAGATAGGGTTGAGCAAACAGGTTCACTTGATTTGATACATTCTCCAGATACAGAGCATAATAAGTCTGGGTTTTCAAGCTGAAGCTGGCAGGGTATGTCAGCCATTGCATTGACAGACCAACGGCATTGTAAATGTAAATGTCACAGACTTTCTGTTGACATTACCTCTGCATTTGTTCCTGAAATTCCTGATATAGTGACGCAGTCATTGACACTGTGGTTCAGGAAATGTTTTAGTTCGTTCTTAATGTTACTGTTCACCTGCTGAACAACTCAGTCTTGGATGCCATGAGGCCTTCACAGATGCAGCGGAAGTAGCAGATGCTTTTGCCTTTGATTTTGGATGTTGTCAAGGTGCTGTCAAGACTGTTGATCTTCTGAAATAAATGTTCTTTGAAAGGATCAGGCCTAATGCAGCAGACAAATTCCTTCGAGCATCTTTGCAGATGGGTTTGAACAAACGGGTGGACTTGATTTGTTTTGTAGTAAGGTCAGTATGGTCGCTTGACTTTTGTTCATCTCTTTTTTGTTCCTTTGGATCGTCAGCTCTACTCACACTGGTTATGTCCAATTAGACAGCCAGTATTACTCAGTAATGAAAATGAAATGCACCTACAAGTACCTCTAAACGACGACAAGAGTCACACACTGAGTATGTTGTCAAACATAATTCTTTTGGTGTATAGTCTGGTCCAGAATATACCCCAGGGTATAAACTGGGCGAGCCTATAGTTTACCTCGGGGTGTAATTTAGTAGGGAGTTATTCTGGGCTGCTGCACCAGGGTTTGATTCCCTACATGGATACAGTGTGTGAAGTTCATATCTGGTGTTCCTGCCTTGATATTGCTGGGATATTGCTGAAATCACAGTAAAACTAATTATCATACAGTGGATACTGTTCTCGGTAGGATAAAGTCAACAGATATTTTTGGTATCCGTTGGGTCATGTACTGATACTGATGCAAATTTGACAGGTCATATGCAAATTCTAGGGATTACTTTCACAGTGTAAACAAACATGGCGTCAAGGGGCGGTGATCGTGTCCAGATTGACCGCTGTGATTACGGTACTGTCATTCCTTTGATACCAGAACATTTGTGCATGGTTATGTTTTGTTTTGGGAGAAGATTATGAAGTGAACATTGAAATGCATAAGCTTGCGAAGTTACCAGAGACAGTTTCCCGACCCACTGTCAGTGTTAGCGAGAGGACGGCACCCAATCCAGGTGCACAAGGCTTGCTAAATAAATTGTTTATTCCTAATGCAGGATATTACCCATCCCCAAACACACGAGCGTGATAACCAATATATCCTCCCACTTCTGTCCTTGCTCCTTTACAAATCCTCTGACCTCTGTCAGCAGGTTTCTTGATAAGGGAGGTTTTAAGTTATACATGTGAAGTAAAATGTTCAACAGTTTCCTGTCAGTGGCCATGGAGGCAATGTAAATATGAAGGCAATAGGAATAACAGGTTTCTGGATAAGGCAGGTTCCAAGTTACACGTGTCAAGTAAAATGTGCAACAGTATTCTGTCAGTAGCAGCAGGACTAACATATGTTCAGTGTCTACTGTTGATGTATAGCAGATGTTGGTGTCTCCCTTGTGTTGGTTGATGCAGCAGAAGTCAGATCATGACACTGTGATAAAAATGTTATTCTGTAGAAAATTTAAAAGACAATATCATATGTTGTGGTCATATTGAAATGCGGCACCAGGGTTTATGCATTGCAATGACATTTGGCCAAAATACTAATTGGCCTGAAATAGGGTTGGCATGCCTCCTTAAATATTCCCTTTACTGAAAATGTCATCTACGTATGTTTTAACTTCTCAGTATAACCACTGGCCACTATGTTGGTCAGTGTTGTGCACCAGTCACCCCTGTACTGCACACTGTCTGTCTTAAAGGGATGTGGGGTACACTAGTCAGTGTTGGACACCAGTCACCCTTGGGTTGTACACTGCAGGTCTCTAACTAAGTTAGAGTACAGTGGTCAGTGTTGTACACCAGCTGCACCTGTACTGTACTGTTGGTCTGTACTGGTCAATGTTGTACACCAGCTGCACCTGTACTGTACTGTCGGACTGTACTGGTCAATGTTGTACACCAGCTGCACATGTACTGTACTGTCGGTCTGTACTGGTCAGTGTTGTACACCAGCTGCACCTGTACTGTATTGTCGGTCTGTATTGGTCAGTGTTGTACACTAGCTGCGCCTGTACTGTACTGTCGGTCTTTATTGGTCAGTGTTAGATTCTACAGTACCCTGTCAGTCTTAATTGTTTGTAGTGTACATTGGTCAGTGTATGATACCAACCACCTCTGTACTGTGCACTGTCAGTCTTAATTGTTTGTAGTGTACATTGGTCAGTGTATGATACCAACCACCTCTGTACTGTGCACTGTCAGTCTTCAACTGAAGAGTACTCTGGTCATTGTTGCATACCAGCCACCCGTGTACTATACACTGTCAGTCTTAATGGTTTGTATAGCACACTGGTCTGTGTTGGACACCAGCCACCCGTGTACTGTACACTGTTAGTCTTGACTGAAGTAGAGTACAACTGGTCAATGTAGTACACCAGCCACCCCTGTACAGTACACTGTCGGTCTGTAACTAGATTACATTGGTCAGTGTTGGATACGAATCACCCTTCTACAGTACACTGTCAGTCTGTGAGTGCTGGACACCATCCTTCCCTGTACTGGACACTGTCAGTCTTAAAGCTGTCAGTCTTAAAGGGACATAGAGTACAGTGTGGTCAATGTTGGACACAAGCCGTCCCTGTACTCTACTGTTGGTCTTAAAGTATTGTATTTCTGACTGGTTAGTTTTGGACACCAGCTTCCCCTGTACTGTACACTGTCGGGCTTAATGGTTTGTAGTGTGCATTGGTCAGTGTTTGATACCAACCTCTGTACTGTACACTGTCAGTCTTCAGCTGAGGTAGAGTACTCAGGTCAGTGTTGGTACCAGCCATCCGTTTACTGTTCGCTGTCACCTTTAAAGGGATGTTGAGGACAATGGTCATTGTTGTACACCAGCTATCCCTGTGCTGTACTCTGTCGTCTTACAGGGATGTAGTGTGGATTGGTCAGTGTTGGACAGCTGCACCCCCCTGTGGCTGTATGCATATCTCAGGCATAAATTCAACTTGGGGTGTAAATGTGAACTGCACCGTAATGCGCATCCATGTTGTTAGAAAAGTTACACCTTACTTTACATACCAGAATTACGCCACCTACCTACGTGGAGTAAGCCAGGCGTAGTCTATTGACACTGCAGACGGCACTTGAACAGAAACAGGATATTCAGAGACAGAATGAACCTTTTAGAATTGTTTGACGATCTAGATCTTCATAGTCAGTTCAGGTTTCGGAGAGGCGACATATTCAGGATTGTTCATTCACTCAGAGATGACAACGCAGATCCACTCTATCTCCTGAGTTGCAAGTGCTTGTTGCCTTGCGCTTTTGCACTACGGGTTCAGAACGTTGTCGGTGATACCGTCAATGTGCACCAGTTGACCATGAGTTGAGTTGTTAGGAGGGTGTCCCTATCACTTCAGCGTAACATGAACAGTTGGGTATTTTTCCCAGATGCCAATGAATAAATACGCATGACAGTCTCTTTGCTCTGTGAAACATATCTGTATGTTTACACACCCCAGTATAATTATATGTTGACTTATTATCCCTTGTCACGTAATGCGGGGGGATATAGTCGACGCCTCGCCTGTTTGTTTGTTTGCCTGTCCATCCATCTGCACATCAGTAATCGTTTTGTTTCCCGGAGCATAACTCAGAAACCATTCAATATTTTTAGACCAAACTTTAAAGATATAATAATCTCAACCTATAGTTGTGCCGTTTGCTATTTACAGAGTTCTGGCATTTTCCCTTTTTTTTTCTCTATTTTTGTGCAAAGTTTGGTAGATATATCAATCAAAACCACAAGTGGTGCCTTTTGCTATCTACCGTTTTTTGTGATTTATTATTTTCTTGGTTTCCATGGAAATGTTTTGCACAGAGCAGAACTCAAAAACTTCTTAATGTATGTCAGTAGAACTTGGTAGATATGTGTGGCAGACCCCAAAGTGGTGCCTCTTGGGATTTACATGTTTTTCTGATTTATTATTTTCTTGGGTTCCATGGAAGCGTTTTGGACTTAGTTTCAAAATGGAGGGAGGGCCTTTGTTGCAGAGCACAACTCGAAAACCATTTCATATGTTTCAACAGATCTTGGCAAATATATGAGACAGATCTTGAAATGGTGACTTTTGCAGAATAGAGATATATGGCATTAATATTTATCATGAATTCCATGGAACCAATTCAAACTTAGTCTAAAAAAACATGAAGTAACCTCCAGATGATATGTCCTTTCATACATGTGGGGGGCCGGGGGGCATATGTCATGTTCTGATAACTCTTGTTCAAGATTTCCATGGAAACAATTCAAACTTAGTCTAACAAAAACATCAAGTAACCTTCAGATGATTTGCCTTTTCAAATATGTGGGGGCCAGGGGGATATGTCATCTTCTGATGACTCTTGTTTTATCTGACAAATAATTGAACCATATCCATGTGGTGTCTACATGTGTACTGCAGTAGATGAAATGTGTGTGTAAATGTTTCACCATTTGTCACGCATGTTTATACAAAGCAAGAGAGAGAAGAGCAAATCATGTGATAGGATAAGTATATATATATGTACAATTTACAGTTAAAATTTCCAAAATCATCAGAGCCATAGATGCATCCAGGGTAAAGTGGAGAGTTATCGGAACGTATGCCCTGGAGATTATCAAGGATGGATACATGATAATTCAGGCAGGTTGTAACTGATTGGTGTATCAAGGGTTTTAGGTGTGGCTGTGGTGTAGTGGTAAGACTGTGTATCAAATATTACAGAGTAAAGGTATTTTGTAGTAATGGTAAAGTCGTGCAATTGAATGGGATGGAAATCAGATTCACGATAGCTTGGGTAGATTTGGTTAACACAGTATGTAAAGAGTGATTTTTAGAACTCCATGTTTGAAAAAATGCTGGAGTCATCAAACAGACTTTGTTGTGAGTATTTCATGTTCGGGTCGCTTTTGTGAGTGTCTGAAGGGTTAAATGTAAAACATGATACAGTGTCCAGAAATGGCAAAGTAGTCAAATGGAAGCCAGATACATCATAGCATGGGTAAATGTTAAAACCGTACATCTTAAGGGTGGATTGCATATAGCGTCAGGTTAGTGGTATTCTCTGAAAATGGTCAAATTATCAAACAGATTTGTGCATGAGGATAGTGTGGATCATTGTTTTGGGGGAATGGTGGTTAAAATAGATTCAGGTTTAGTTGATGCTCGTGAACTGGCCACAGTACACAGACCAGATATATCCTAGGTTGGAGTTGTTTACTACTGGGTGTCTTCAGGGTGTCCTTAGAGTGGTTTGTACAGCTGTAGGTTTAGGTGTCGCCTTCAGTTAAACAGTGTTAAAGATTATTGCCTGGAAATGTGGTTGAATCAGCTGTGTCTAATGAGTAGATACTACATAGCAGGTTAGATTAGTCCAGTCTTTAGGGGTTTACAAAGCTTAGTGTTTAATGACCAAATGGAACATAGCATGTATCACAGTGTGTAATCAGTATCATAGCTTCAGGTGAAGGATTTGCTTAAGAAACGGTGAAGTAGTTAAAACAATTATCTGAAAATGTTCATGTGGTCAAATAGATCTGTTTGAGGACCCCCTCAGGGGTTTAACACAATGCGTAAATGTGCTTCGAATAAATGTGTGTACATTGAAGACCAATTCATTGTGTGCAGTGGGACTCAATATATTAGTCATTGTGTCCAGTGGGACTCAATATATCATTTATTGTGTCCAGTGGGACTCAATATATATTATTCATTGTATCCACAACACATCTAGTATTTTGTAATGTGTTTGGTTTGTTTCATGTAGAGCATTTTCATGCATCATTTCACCCATCAGTCCACATGATCAATGTCTGTTATGAGGTAACATGCTGCCCCGACCCCTTCAGGTAAAGCTCTCCCCAAGTAGACAGATCTACCCTCCCCCTTCAGGTGACACATCTACCACCCTACCCTCCCTTCAACCCCACCCACCCCACCACACCACACACACACACACACACACACTTCAGGTGACACATCTACCCCCAGATGACAGATCCCCCTCCCACTTCAGGTGACACATCTACCACCCCCATCTCCCCCAGATGAGAGATCCCCCTCCCACTTCAGGTGACACATCTATACCCCTGAGATGACAGATCTCTCTACCCTTTCAGGTGACACGTCTACCCACCTCCCCCAAGATGACTGATCCCCGTCCCCCTTCCAACGACAAATCTACCCCCAAGATGACAGATCCCCCTCCCACTTCAGGTGACACATCTACCCCCATGTAGACAGATCCCCCCTCCCCTTTCAGGTGACACGTGTACCCCAGAGATGATAGATCCCCTTCCCATTCAGGTGACACATCTACCCCCAACATGACAAATACCCCTCCCCTTTCTGGGTTGGCATCCCAATATTTGTTGGTCGAGGTAAAATGCCACCCCTCTCCTTTTCAGGTGACACATCTAACCCCTCCAAGGTAAGAAATCCCCCACTTCCGCATCTGCCACATCCTCCTCCTTTCCCCCATCCCCCCCATCCCCACCAATGACTCTCTCACCCATGTGACCATGTTGATTCACCCAGGTGACACATCCTCCTCCTTTTTCCCATCGCCTCCATCCCCACCAGTGACTGGGTCTACCTCCACCATGTGACCATGTAGATTCACCCAGGTGAGACATTTTTCCCCCCCAGAAGAAAGAGACCCCTTCCCCAGCTGAAACATCCTCCCCCAGACTACCTCCCCCATGTGATCATGTAGATTCACCCTGATAAAACATCCTTCTCCTTTCCCCCATCCCCACCAATGACCAAAATTTCTGCAGATATTTGAGGCAGACCACACAGTGGTGCCTTTTGCAATTTACTATGTTTCGGCATTTTCATTGTTCTTTTTTCCATCAAAACAATTCAGACTTCCTCAAAATGGAGGGATGGCCTCAAAATGGAGCAATGGGCTTCATTTCCAGAGCACAACTCAAGAACTATTTCATATCATTCAACAGGTCTTGGCACATATATGAGACAGATCTTGAAGTGATGCCTTTTGCTATTTACAGATATATGGCATTTATATTTTTCATGATTTCCATGGACACGATTCAAACTTAGTCTAAAAAGACATCAAGTAACTGTCAGATGATTTGTCCTTTCAAATATGTGGGGACTGGTGGAATATGTCATCTTCTGATGACTCTTGTTATGTATAGGGATGATAACTGATATTACCCAGCTGCATTGAAATACACCAGTCTCGAACACCTTGTCAAAGCACTCATTCAAAAATGGCGTTATGATAGATTGTGAACACTTCAACATTTCTGCAACAACTTTGTCCAAACCAGCTGATTTTCCATTTTAAAGTTTGTCAACGCTGCACAGATTTCCTGATCTGTAATGAGTGAATCTAATGCAAGAGCTTCTTGGTCTAAATCATTTTCAGGTGTTACACTTATTGCATCATCTTGCATGTCAGTGCTTGTGCAAAAATTTTTAGAAAACGGAATCATTCTAAAAAACCCTTTAAAACGAGCAAGCTATGATTTTTAGTAGTTGTATTGCCAAGGATTGGTCTATTCTTGAAGCTTAATATTTGTTTCCAAAATGCTGTTGGTGAACTACTTGATTTGCATAGTCTTTCTAAATTGCGTTTATGCAAGTCTTCTACACAGAGTTTTGTATCTATTTCTTCCCTTACAATAGAATCTCCCGTTTAAATCATTACCATGTTTTCTAAAATTCCTAAGTGATTCTCGCGCAACCCTTCGTGTGTTTTTACAATCGAAGTTAGCACTATCGTCTTCTTGGGTTTCAATGTACGTTTCTTCATGTATCTAGCAGACTCTACAATCATGCATGTGAAATTGTCAATTGCGTCTTCAACGCTACTGTCAAGTTTATCTAAAAAGGTCTGAATTCCATTGGCATAATTCATTTTTAGATTTTCCAAAAAAGTTTGACAAACAGCATCATTCCATTTGATTTTGTCAATAAAACCTTCTGACGATGTATTAAGATTTGACGTTTTCAAGTTAGGGAACTTACAGGTTAGTTCCAGTGGCAAATGCTCAGATCTGATCACCTATTTTCAGCTTGCTGATATACTGAAAGAAGTTAGGGTAAGAGATGAAATAGTCGTTAACACTCTCTCCTTGTTGAGCCATGAAGGTGAATTCACCTTGTTCATGTCCGAACACTACAGTTAATGATAAATAGCTGAAATGCATAAGAAAGGTCGATCAAGTCTTGTCTGAAGTTATTGATGACAGCACCATGCGACTTTTGATTATTAACTTTGATATCCTCAAAATCTTCAAATTCACCCATTTTGATATTTCCCCAGCTAACATCACATTGCTGGGCCAGTGCTGGCATCGTGCTGGCCTGTACCATTGGTACTGTTAACATACGCCAGTATAGAGCCAGTGTTGGGACCAGTGGTTGTTTTTGTTTAATGGTGCCCCTAAGAGGCAAAACTGTACTGGGCCACATATTGTAGAAATGGTATTAGACTTATAACTGGGCCAGTGTCAGTCAAATTGTAAAGGGCCAGCTAGGCAACCATTACGGCTGTGTACTGGGCCAGAGTTCTTTGCTTGTACAGGGCCTGTCTAACACCAGTGTGCAAAATAGTACAGGCCCAGTTCTGGAATGCCTTAAATGGGCCTGATACTCTGACTTCAGTACTGGCCCAATTACGTTATATTGGCTGGGTCTATCATCACTGACAAAAAGCTGTGGGTTATTAGTCTCAACTGTTCGAGTGTTCATGTCACCACACAACAATGTATGCGAATCACTTAATAGACAATAAAAAGGTTACATTTTGATGGAGACTGATTATAATAAGATGAACTCGCTGGTGGGTATGTATGTACGTAGTAAATTAATATTTCTCTCAGTTAAGAATATATCCTTTGAGAAGTTAAGACACACAAAGTTATCAATGTGTTTTTTTTTCAGCGTACCAGCTTTACTCGTGACTGATGGACACATACAGACATGCCACCAGAAAGTCTTCCATACTCGCACAACTTGACAGCAGGGCTGTAAAATGTATCGTAGTTAGCTAACCAATCAACATCAGAAACATTATCAACAAATGTTTCTACCAGATATTTACGTAGAAATCAAGTAAATAATTGATAAAGTCAGGGTCATGGATTATGTTTTGAAGTCCATTCATGTTCCCACAGAGGAAGTTAAATGTCCCATCATTACCTTCACTGACAGGCTCATCGTAGTGTATGTAGCTGTCCTCACTACCAGTGTCAATTAAGTCTACTAGTTCCATGTGAAATAAAGTCCAGGCCATGGCTGACGTCCTAAACAATGGGAGATGAAGGTTCAGTGTCGTTACGAGAAAATCTTAAAGATACACATTCCACTTTCTCATTTGGGGCATTGATGTCCTTGTACATAACATCATGGTTCTGTTTTACCTGGTTAGTGTCTGACTTGAGCTCACTAACCCTTTTATCCAGATCAATCCATTTCGAGGTGATTCCTTTAACTTCAGATTCCAAGTCGGATAGTCCTGATTTGATGTCACGTAGCTCGCTCATTAAAGTATCTCTTCACTCTTCCAGTGTAAGCGGTCTGGGGTTAGATTCGACGTCGTTTGAACATGTCAGCTGTAGTGATATCACCCACAGGTAGAGCTTGGCCTCCAAACAAGCAAGCCTGCTGTGCATGTGGGGCATGCTGCGATGTCATGGACAAAACTGGGTCACATTCAAAACTTGTGACATCAAACATTACAGTAAAGAATGTCATTTCTTTTGGCAAATATGCGTCAACATTTAAATTTCCACACCAGTTTATAACACAGAAAGATGCTGACAAATGGACCCCCTACAGTAGGATCCAGATAAATAGTCTAAAGGGAAAATCTGAGTTGGCCAAGTATTTCGAGTACTCACTGTCTGTGTCAAGTGTGACTTGTCGGGTACACGTCTGGTGGGTAAAAGATCCAATTTTGACTCTGTACACCTTGATTGCAATCATATTCTCAGGAAGAATGTGTGATCATACACTTACTGGCACACTACACCGGGGAGGTGTATGTAAAGGTTTGGTTTACCACTCACGCCAGCAAGGGCACATCTTACAGTTTTTATTAATACACCATAGACATACCATTCAGCTGCCAAATGTAGTTGATCAGTCTCCTTTGTTCTGCTGTATTATGCAAAATTGGATTTACTTATTTGTATGTGTATCCAAACAGTAGACAAGGGGGAGGTAATTTAGAACATTTGGTGGAAGAGTATGCTTTTGGTGTGCTTTTTTTCTGATACAGCATTGTGAATTGTTTGTGCCTAGCGGGATACAGGGCCATGGAAACCGAGTGTCAGCATATATGGTCATTGCAGGGAAACCAGTATTTCGAAAAAGGCATATAAATAAACTAAAATATTTTCTGTAATAAATAAATGGTTCGTGATAATGAATATGTTTGTATGATTATGAATATATTTGTTGAGGCCAAGTCTTCCAAGATGACATATGGTGCAGAGATCTCAGTGTCACTCAGGTCAGTCAGGGTGTTTCTTTGTGAGTACTTCAAAGGAGTTTTGGTATGCTGTTCCTCTGAACAGGAATTAGCATGATATGTCTGTGAGGGTAATGTGGTTGTCTAGCTGTGTTCTGAGGGTGCCTCAGGTAATGACCCAGCGACAGGTGAAGTGTTTCAGTAGCAGTCTAGCTGTGCTCTGAGGGTGTCTGAGGTAATGACCCTGCGACAGGTGAAGTGTTTCAGTAGCAGTCTAGCTGTGCTCTGAGGGTGTCTGAGGTAATGACCCAGCGACAGGTGAAGTGTTTCAGTGGTTGTCCACCTGTGGTCTGACTAACGGGATCGGGTGGTCAGACTCACTGACTTGTTTGACTCATGCCATTGGTTCCCAGTTGCACAGATCAATGCTCATGCTGGTGATCACTTGATTGTCTGGTCCAGACTCGATTATTTACAGGCCATTGCCATATACCTATAATATTATTGAATGCGTAAAACTTGACTCGCTCACTCACTCACTCACTCACTCACAGATGTTAAGATCTAAGGTGTCATTGTTTGAAACCAAATTTTGTGACAGAGCTAAGAGAGTTTTACATGAGCATTCTGACATTAATATTCTTGCAGCACCTTTGTCAATGTGGCTGACCACAAACACCAGCTGACCAAGCAGAATTATCCTGGATTAATTTCTTCGTTCCAGTTTCAGGGTATAAGTCAATATGAATAGTTAAAGGTTTTGATTCAAATCCTCTGACGCAAATACTACAGGAACAAATCTGAAGTCTCGCAGTCACTCTATTTTAGTTATATTAGTTGAGACACTTTCGTGTTGGTATGACAATCGGGGAACTACTTGTGTACTCTCCTGTGTTTCTCCATACCAGGTGCTATCTTTGTCATTTGCATAGGCTCCAGTCATTCATCATTAGTATTGTTTATCTTCCTCAGTTTGGGACACTGATAGGGTTGCATGCTAAGAGAGGAACACCCCTTTAAAGTGTTAGCGTTAGGGTAGCATGCTATGGGTGGGGATACCCCTTTAAACATCTGGGGGTTAGGGTGACATGCTATGGGTGGGATACCCCTTTCAAGGTCTTAGGGTTAGAGTGCCATGCTATTGATGGAACGCCCATTTCAGAGTCTTAGGGTTAAAGCGCAACAGTTTGGGTGGGACACCCTTACAGAGTCTTAGGATTAGGGTGTCATGGTATGGGTGGAGCACCCCTTATTGAGTCTTAGTGTTAGGGTCTGATGGTATGGGTGGAACACCCCTTACTGAGTATTAGGGTGCGATGGTATGGGTGGGACACCCCTTTGATACCTTAGGGTTACAGTGTGTTGCTATTGGAGTGACATGCTGTTCACATTCTTTGAGGAGTTAGGCGCAATGTTATGGGTGGAGGTGGACATCCCTTCCAGTATTGAAGACCTGGGTTTAATTCCCTATATGGGTACTGTATGTGAAGCTCATGTCTGCTGTTCCTGCCATGATATTGCTAGGATACTGCTAAAAGTGAGATAAAACTAATACCTCCCACTCCTGTCCCAGCCGCTCAACGCATCCACATGTGCTCTCACTTCACTAAGTTCCCTGAGTGTGACCTCTGCCAGAAGCCATATTCTCCCAGTGTTCAGAACTATCAATTCCTGTATTTGTAGGAATAGCCACAATAAATACATGTTCATAGTTTGCTCTGCAAACAACAGGTTTCAGTTGAAATACAGAATGATGAGGCACTGGCTTGATTAGTGACTTTGATGACTGCACAGACATGGACTGAATATTGTAGTTCATAGCATGAAATGTGAAGTAAAGTGAAGTTATCTTATCAGATTAATATTTTTACCATGATGTTCAAAATAATCAGGTGCAAACTGTTCTTGTCTGGTGCCAGAAGTTTATGTATTACCTTAGGTTGCACCATGTGCAAGAATGTCTTAAGACATTCATTCAATTAAGCCCTAATATACATGTGTTTATTCAAGTAGTAAACATCATGAACATTTTGAATTTTCCTTGAGGTGTACAATAATGAAAAAATCCAGCTATCTGCATTATTTCCACAAAAGCGAATGTTTCTTAGTATCCAGGGTCTCATTGTATGTTCACGTTGTCAGCATACACTTTGGAGGAAATTTCTTACTGTTAGCCGATATGTAAGGATCAATCCCTGTTGAGATTTCCTGTGATCCAGTCATCCACCTCAACATCGAAGTGGTACAGATTTTTGTCATTTTTTATTTTTCTTTGTTTACATGGAAACAATTCGTACATAGTCTTAAAAGGTAGGAATGGACTCTGTTTTTGGAGCACAGCTTGAAACCTTCTTAATATCTTTATTCAAAATAAATGCGGTAGACCTCAAGAGTGGTGCCTTTTGCTATTTACAGAGTTTTGGCATTTATATTTGTCCCGGGTTCCATGGAAACAATTCAGACTTAGTCTTGAACGGGAGGGATGAGCTTTGTGTCCAAAGCACAACTCAAAAACCATTTGATATCTTTCAACAGATCTTGGCAGATATATGAGGCAGATCTTGAAGTTGTGCCTTTTGCTGATTACAGATATATGACATTTATATTTTTCATGACTTCCATGGAAATGATTCAAACTGAGTCTAAAAACACATGAAGTAACTGTCACATCATGTGTCCTTTCAAATATGACATCTTCTGCTGACTCTTGTTTGTTTTGAAAAATATTTTATCGGGGTTTTTTTCTTCTTTTTTTCATTGAAAATTATAGTTACAACTGTCAGAGGATTTAAAATGGACATTTTTGTGCTTATATGTCCCCCAAGGAGGACTTTTTCTGTAAAAGAATTTCCCAATTTGTCATTATATGGTTTTCATTAACACATCATAAACTACCGTTTAGCAGCCAAATGTAGTTGATCAGTTTCCTTTATATTTTTGGATAATGCAACAGGGGATTTATTTGTATCTGAGCAATAGACAAGGGGGAGGTAATTTAGAACATTTGGTGGAAGAGTAAGCTCCCTTTCTGGTGCTTATATCTGATTCACCTTTGTGAATTTCTGTGCCTAAGACTGGGCCTTAGGACTGGGTATCAGAGTGACAGCATGCATAATTATTGCAGGGATGTGTAAGAAAAAGACATCAAACATTTTCTGTAGTAATTTCATGATTATGAATATGTTTGTATGATTATGAATATGTTTGTTAAAGAAAAGTCTTCTGAGATGCAGAGTGTCAAGATCACAGATGATTTCGTTTATATAATTAGTTTATGGTACTGTAAATAGATGTAGTATGGTATTGTTAGAGTGTGTTATATATTGTTGGGAGTTGTTGTTAGATTATGTTCCGTAATACTATGGGAACAGGGTTATGTTCAGGGAAGCGTGACCAGGTATGGCCAGAGAGCTGGGGTGTTAATTTGTAAACAATAGAGAGGTGTTGAGTAGCTTGGGTATGGGAGGTCAATATAAATAGTGAGGAAGGGTAGTAATCTGCACAGTCAGCCAGAATCACCACTGTGTTCACTTGTATGGGTTCAACTTTTGTATGGGATTGCATCTCACGCTGGCTGGCGTAAGTTTTTATTATCATTATTACTTTTGTATTTATTGATTGAGTAGATGTAGCAAGAAATTGTTTTACTGATGTAGTATTTCTAGATATATGTGCATATTGTAACACTATATAGCCACAAAGCCACAAAATTTGAATGTTATCGTTCCACAAAAACTGTTCCACTTTCAAATATGTAAATCGGAGTAAAGTACATGCATAAAGTATAAGACATTGACACATGTCTTACTGAGTAACTGTAGTTACTTATATTGTATTGTAGTGTCCCGGAACTGGCCGGTTATCCTTAAAGTAAGGAGAGGGGTATTATCTCCGCCTGTAAGGAGACAGACAAGAGTCTTCCCTGTTGTACAAGGAGCATGTATCTCCTAGTAATGTGAGATGTGGATGGCACAGCCATCAACCATTACACAGGCCCCTTAAACTCCGTGAGGGAAACCATCGCCTGGGTGTGAGGGATACCACACAAATACCATGACGTCACCAAGTGGAACCAAAGTGCACTGACATTCTGATTACATTGTAAAGAGAAAGTGTTCTCTCTGAGTGGCTAATTCCTTTATTGTTATTTAGTTCAATTGTTTAGTTTCTGATTGGGATTATATGTAATCATTATCTATATTAGTGAGGGTATTAGGATTTTAGTGTAGTTAGTAGTAGTAGTAGTATTATTAGAACTTTAGCAATTTAAGTGGTAGACAGAACCGTATATGTAGCTAGGTTAGGTAATTAGATTAGTTAGTTGTATTTGCACCTGTAGAATTAGTTTAGTATAGGTATTGGGGTTACTTATATCTTAAGGGGAGGAATAAAGTTTTGCAAAACAAACTATTCTTCTGTTGTGGTTACTTTGGTATGTGACATTTTGGTGGCAGCGGTGGGATAATTAGATTATTTGTCACTATCAAAGGGAACCCTAGTTGTGTTCTGTAGCGCATTTGATGTAGCGTTGTTGATTGTATATCGCTGCAGAATCTTTGTGTCCATAAAGAAGGGTTAGAACATACGGCACCACTTTTGCGTCCTTGAGTGTATGATTTGGAATTCAAGGGTGGAGGGTGTATTGTGGTTATTGGTCAGTTAAGGCCATTGGTTCGTCGTGAACATTTTGAACATTGGGATATATGGGAAATCACCTCCGGTTTTATTCTTGGTAGGATCCCTATTTATTCCAGACAGTTTGACTTTTTGTGTACCCTGCTTTGCCCTCATACAGACAATTATGGACATTGACAAACTTATCAAACTGGGTCAGAGTTTAGGGTATGAGAAAGATGATTTGAGAGTGTTTGTGAAAGAGCAAATGGAGTTGGAGAATGAGAAAGAAAAGGACAGGCTCGAACGGGAGGAAAGAGCTAGGGAGCGGGAGATTAAAAAGTTAGAACTGGAGGAAAGAAAGGAGAAAGAAAGGTTAGAATGGGAACGAGAGAGAGAACGATTAGAATTGGAGAAAGAAAAGTGTAAAATACAGTCAAATGAAAGAATAGAACTAGCCAAGTTAGAAAAGAGTGCGGCAGGAAATCAAGAAGGGCAGGTAGGAGAGAATAGATCGGCAGCCATTCCCAAGATGCCTAAAATGCCTCCATTTGACGACCACAATGACAATATTGATGCATATCTGCAAAGGTTTGAACGTGTAGCTACAGCGCAAGGCTGGGACCCGTCCCATTGGGCAGCTTACCTGTGTACTCTGCTGAAAGGTAAGGCTTTAGAAGTATACTCCCGGTTAAATGCCTTTGAGGCTGAAAATTACAATGCAGTTAAAACTGCATTACTTAAACGCTATGAAATGACTGAGGATGGATTCCATCAGAAATTTAGGACTGCTAAAACTGAAACAGGTGAGATTTTCACACAATTTGTAGTTAGAATTGAGAACTATTTCAACAGATGGATTGAACTAAGTGGTACACAAAAGACGTTCGAAGGTGTGAGAGATTTGCTGCTGCGTGAACAGATTTTGAATGTGACTGGAAGGGATCTGGGTATATTCTTGAGAGAGAGAAAGCCAAAAGACGCGATGGAAATGGCTAGACTAGCAGAGCAATTTATAGAAGCTAGAGGTACGAGTCATGGAAGATACAATAGACCAGTTATTCCAGGTCAAACTGACAAGCAGGTTTCCAAAGGGAAAATAGTCGAGGGTAGCGCATCAGGTAAACATGGTACTTGTTCCAAACAATTTGTTCCTATTAAGGAAAGGACATGTTACAACTGCAATCAAACTGGGCATTTGGCAGCACAGTGCAAGAAACCCAAGTTTAAAGTGGCAAGTATCCAGGTGAGTGAAGACAACACAAACATGTCTCTAATACATCCAGATAACACAAAAGTAGAGCCCTGCATACATGAAGTTCTAGATGGTGATGCAGCAACTTCAGAGGAGGTTACTAAAGCAGATGTAGCCTCAGGGAGTGTGCTTACCAAAGATCACCGCATGCCATTTTATCAGGGAAAGGTAAACGACACTCCAGTAGATGTGCTTAGAGACACGGGATGTAACGGTGTAATAGTGAGGAGGTCAATGGTAAAAGATGCATGTTTGACTTCAGAAACACAATCTTGTAAATTAGCAGATAGCAGGATCTTGACACTTCCGGTAGCATGGATTACTGTAAATACGCCCTTTTACACGGGTATGGTGAGAGCAGCATGTATGGACACACCAATCTGTGACTTAATATTAGGCAATATTCCCGGAGTTAGAGAGCCAGGAGATCCAGACTTGATGTGGGATAAGCAGGACATTAAAACAGTAGGTGCTGTAGAGACAAGGAGCCAGAGAAGAGTACGCCAAGTAGGCATGGAACCCTTGAAGACATTGGAACCTGTTGGGTTGACACTGAGTCGAGGTGAGTTCGTATCCCTACAACATCAGGATTCAAGTCTGAACAAAATAAGAAAATTAGTGGAAGAAGGTAAGATTAGGGAGACCCGACATAGTACTTCCTCTTACTTTGTGGAGAATGATATGCTGTATAGGAAGCATACTTCCAATAAAATGGACAATGGTAAACAAGTTGTACAGGCAGTAGTACCGGTTGGATTGCGCACACAGGTAATGAAGGTATGTCATGAAGCACTGATGGGTGGACATCTTGGAATCAAGAAGACTCTAGTTAGGGTAATCTCACAGTTTTATTGGCCAGGAGTAATTGGTGATGTCAGAAGACATGTTCAGTCTTGTGATATTTGTCAACGTACCATGCCGAAGGGAAAGGTAAGGAAAATACCACTGGGACAAATGCCATTAATTGAAGTGCCATTTGAGAGGGTAGCTGTTGATTTGATTGGTCCATTGTATCCTGTCACAGACAAGGGTAATAGGTATATACTGACGGTGGTTGATTATGCAACACGATACCCAGAAGCAGTAGCTTTACCCAGAGTAGAGACGGAATATGTTGCCGAAGCTCTGTTCGAGATATTCAGTAGGGTTGGTATCCCCAAGGAGATATTAACAGACATGGGAGCCCAGTTCACGTCAGGCGTGATGAAGGAGGTAAGTAGACTATTGTCCATACATCAGCTTACTACTTCCCCTTATCATCCAATGTGCAATGGCCTAGTGGAGAAGTTCAATGGAACCTTGAAGACGATGCTGAAACGGATGTGTGCAGAACGACCAAATGACTGGGACAGGTATGTACCTGCTTTGTTATTTGCTTACCGAGAGGTACCTCAAGAGAGTTTGGGTTTTGCCCCATTTGAACTCTTATATGGACGCACTGTGAGAGGACCAGTACAGATTCTGAGGGAAATCTGGACAAGAGATATACCAAATCCAGAGGTAAGAACCACATATGAGTATGTGCTAGATCTTCAAAACCGTCTTGAGGAGACTATTCACGTAGCACAGCAAGAACTTCAAAAGAAAGCATGTAAATACAAAAAGTTCTTTGATGTGAAGTCCAAGCCAAGAAAAATGAAGGTTGGTGATAAAGTATTAATTCTGTTGCCCACTGATTCAAACAAACTGTTGCTGCAGTGGAAAGGGCCATATGAAATACTGGATACCTTTGGCATTGGCAATTACAGAATACAGGTTGGTAACAAGATTAAAACCTATCATGCCAATCTACTGAAAAGGTACATTGAGAGAGAGGAGGTCAAGGACACAGCTGTATGTGACGTCAGCATAGCTCAACTTGTGCATGTCAGTGCTGGTCTGGTGGATGTCAAGGCTGAAGAGGTGAGTATGTTAGACATAGCTTCACCTTCTTTAGTTTCTAAGGAAACGTATCAGGATGTAGAAAAGATCCTAAATGTGGAGCGACCTCAAACCAAGAAACAAGTGAGAGCGTTGTTGGGACTGACCGGGTACTACCGGACATTTATCCCAAACTATGCAGCCATAGCAGTTCCGTTAACTGATCTCACAAAGAAAGGAAAGCCAAACAAGGTAATATGGACAGAAAGCCAGGAATTAGCTTTCACTACGTTAAGAACCCATATGTCAAGTTTTCCTATCTTGAAACTACCCGACTTGAAGAAACCATTCTTGGTAAGAACAGACGCTTCTGACGTTGGAATCGGAGCTGTACTGCTACAAGAACAGGAAGGTGAGCGATTTCCAATATTGTTTGTGAGTCGGAAGTTAGTAGATCGTGAGAGAGCGTATTCTACAATAGAAAAAGAGTGTTTGGCTATTGTGTGGGCAATACAGAAGTTAGAAAGATATCTGTATGGGAGAGAATTTATTTTGGAGACTGACCATCAGCCCTTAATATGGATGACCAAGGCAAAAATGACCAATGGACGAGTGATGAGGTGGGCCCTGACTTTGCAACCCTACAGATTTCTAATTCGTGCAATCAAAGGAAGTGAGAATGTTGGGGCTGATCTCTTGAGCCGGTGTTCACCCTAGTCATACTATGTGTATGGCAGTGTGTAAATAATGTACTCTCTGCATATCCAGATTATTTGTCAGCAGTTATTTCTTATGTATTACTGTGCTATTGTACATTTAGACAATTGTGTTTTATGATATTTATGCATTAAAACAAACTTAAATGTGATCTTGAGTGTAATATATAATTGTACTTGTGTACAATTACTTGAAGAGGGGAGTGATGTCAAGATCACAGATGATTTCGTTTATATAATTAGTTTATGGTACTGTAAATAGATGTAGTATGGTATTGTTAGAGTGTGTTATATATTGTTGGGAGTTGTTGTTAGATTATGTTCGGTAATACTATGGGAACAGGGTTATGTTCAGGGAAGCGTGACCAGGTATGGCCAGAGAGCTGGGGTGTTAATTTGTAAACAATAGAGAGGTGTTGAGTAGCTTGGGTATGGGAGGTCAATATAAATAGTGAGGAAGGGTAGTAATCTGCACAGTCAGCCAGAATCACCACTGTGTTCACTTGTATGGGTTCAACTTTTGTATGGGATTGCGTCTCACGCTGGCTGGCGTAAGTTTTTATTATCATTATTACTTTTGTATTTATTGATTGAGTAGATGTAGCAAGAAATTGTTTTACTGATGTAGTATTTCTAGATATATGTGCATATTGTAACACTATATAGCCACAAAGCCATTCAAAATTTGAATGTTATCGTTCCACAAAAACTGTTCCACTTTCAAGTATGTAAATCGGAGTAAAGTACATGCATAAAGTATAAGACATTGACACATGTCTTACTGAGTAACTGTAGTTACTTATATTGTATTGTAGTGTCCCGGAACTGGCCGGTTATCCTTAAAGTAAGGAGAGGGGTATTATCTCCGCCTGTAAGGAGACAGACAAGAGTCTTCCCTGTTGTACAAGGAGCATGTATCTCCTAGTAATGTGAGATGTGGATGGCACAGCCATCAACCATTACACAGGCCCCTTAAACTCCGTGAGGGAAACCATCGCCTGGGTGTGAGGGATACCACACAAATACCATGACGTCACCAAGTGGAACCAAAGTGCACTGACATTCTGATTACATTGTAAAGAGAAAGTGTTCTCTCTGAGTGGCTAATTCCTTTATTGTTATTTAGTTCAATTGTTTAGTTTCTGATTGGGATTATATGTAATCATTATCTATATTAGTGAGGGTATTAGGATTTTAGTGTAGTTAGTAGTAGTAGTAGTATTATTAGAACTTTAGCAATTTAAGTGGTAGACAGAACCGTATATGTAGCTAGGTTAGGTAATTAGATTAGTTAGTTGTATTTGCACCTGTAGAATTAGTTTAGTATAGGTATTGGGGTTACTTATATCTTAAGGGGAGGAATAAAGTTTTGCAAAACAAACTATTCTTCTGTTGTGGTTACTTTGGTATGTGACACAGAGAGCAGCTGCCTTGGTAGACTAGGTAGCACTACAATGTCACTTATGTCAGTAAAGATGTTTCTTTGTAAGTACTTCAAAGGATTGTTGGTGAAAGGACACTTTTCACAAGAAATTGCTGGATCTGTAACAGTTTGAGTGCTTTGTGTGATTGTCTAGCTGTGTTCTGAGGGTGTCTAAGGTAGTGACCCTGCAACAGGTTGAGTGTTCCAGTGGTTGTTCGGCTTTGTTCTGAGGGTGTCGCAGGTACGGAGATGCCAACCACTCTGATTTTGGAGGCGTTGCTCTGATTTTCGAATTCAAAATTTGCTCTCTGATTTGTCTGTAAAAAACTCAGATTTTTTAGAAAATGTGAATATGTTTATAAATTTAGAGTGTATGAAAGAATTTTAGTAATTCACCGATTGAATTATTAGTAACATCTGGTTAAGTAAGCCCCAAAATTACATATATGCAGCAGACTATATATGTTTTTGTAGGGCAGCCCCCTGTCAAAAGGGGCCGATCCCACTCTTTCGCTCACCCCCCAACTTGCACCTTCAAGGCTTGAGAATTGCTTTGGGCAAGGCGTCACTTTGTTTACACTTGATTCAGGTTTGGCATCTCTGCAGGTACCAAAATCGTGATCCCTGGCTTTTGATAGTACCGACAACCAGTATGTAGAGATGTTGTTCAAGATCTGTGGTGCTATTGTTTGAAACCAAATATAGTGACCAAATATAGAAAGTCTAGCATGGATTCTCTGAGCATTAATATTATTTTTAGCAATGTGACTCAAACATCAACTGACCAAGCAGAATTGTCCTGGATTAAATACTAAACTCAAATACTACAGGAACAAATCTGAATTCTCGCAGTCACTTCCTTCAGAGTTGTAGGCTTAGGGTGCCATGCCATGGATGGAACACCCCTTTAAAGGTGTAAGGGTTTGGGTGCTATGCTATGAGTGGAACACCTCTTTATAGGTCTGACTGTTGGGGTGCCATGCCATGCCATGCCATGAGGGGAACACCCCTTTAAAGGTCTGAGGGTTTGGGTGCCAGATTTCGGGTGGAACACCCCTTTAAAGGTCCGAGGGTTAGGGTGCCATGGTATGTGTGACACAATTTTCAGAGTCATAGGTTTAAAGTGCCATGTTATGGTACCCCGTTAATGCCATGGGGCTATTGTGCCGTGCTATTTGATGTACACCCATTTCAACCATGTACACCCGAGGAATATTCTGGACTAAGCCATAGTTTACCCCCAGCCCTGATACTTCGCCTACAGAAAATAAGTGATTAAGAATGCTGCTATGATTTTCTTGTACTTTTCACACAGTTGAACACTATTTACCACGCTAAAATGGGCTGATACATTTTCAAGATACAGAGCATAATAAGTCTGGGTTTTCAAGCTGAAAAAGGCAGGGAATGTCAGCCATGGCATTGTCAACATAATTCTTTAGGGGTATAGTCTAGGCTGGAGGGGTATACTTTGGACTGGTCCAGAATATACCCCAGGGTATAAACTGGGCTAGTCTATAGTTTACCTCAGGGTATAATCTGGTAGGGGATTATTCTGGGCTGCTACACTGCGGTTTGATTCCCTACGTGGGCACAATGTGTGAAGTTCATGTCTGGTTCCTGCCTTAATATTGCAGGGATATTGCTGAAAGGAGTGTAAAACTGAAACCTCCCACTCCTGTCCCTGCTGTTGTACCCCTCCACACGTACTGTTCCTTCACAAATCCTCTGACCTATGTCAGCAGGTTTCTGGATAAGGGAAGTTCCAAGTTACACATTTGCAGTAGAATGTGCAACAGTTTCCTGTCAGTGGCCATCCAGGCAATGTAAATATGAATGTATCAGGAATAACAGGTTTCTGGATAAGGGAGGTTCCAAGTTACACATGTGATGTAAAGTAGGCAATAGTATCCTGTCAGTAGCTGCAGGCATAACGTATGTTCAATGTCTACTGTCGATGAATAGCAGATGTTGAAGTCTCCCTGGTGTTGGTCGATGCAGCAGAAGTCAGTTATGTCATGGCACTGTGACAAAAATGTTATTCCCAATTAAATATAATTATTGTTGTCATATTGAAATGTGGCACTAGGGTTTATGCAGTGTAATGACGTTTGGTCAAAGTACTAATTGGCCTGAAATAGTGTTGGCGTGTCTCCTTAAATATTCCCTTTACTGAAAAATGTCATCAATGCATGTCATAACTTCCCAGTATTATCCTTTATCCGTAACACTGACCACTATATTGGTCAGTGTTGTACACCAGCCACCCCTGTACTGTACACTGTAAAGGGAGGTAGAGTACACTGGTCAATTCTGGACACGAGCCGCCACTTTAGTGTACACTGTTAGTGTTTGAGGCATGTAGAGCGACCTGGTCAGTGTTGTACACCAGCCACCCCTGTACTGTACACTGTCAGTCTTAAAGGGAGGTAGAGTACACTGGTCAGTGTTGGACAAGAGTCACCGCTGTACTGTACACTGTCATTCTCAAAGGGCGGTAGGGTACACTGGTCAGTGTTGTACACCAACCAGCCACCCCTGTACTGTACACTGTCAGTCTTAAAGGGAGATAGAGTACACTGGTCAGTGTTGGACAGGAGTCCCCCCTGTATTGTACAGTGTCAGTCTGAAAGGGAGGTGTAGAGTACACTGGTCAGTGTTACAAGAGTCATCCCTGTACTGTACAGTGTCAGTCTTAGAGGGAGGTAGAGTTCACTGGTCAGTGTTGGACAGGAGTCACCCCTGTACTGTACACTGTTTTAAAGTTGTGTAGAGTACATTGGTCTGTTTTGGATTACAGTCATCCGTGTACTGTGCACCGTCCGTCTTACAGGGATGTGAGGATGAGTAGGCACCATTTTACTATGCATTGTTTGAAAGGGATGTAGAGTCTGTGTTCCAGCCGCCTGTGTACTGTACATTTTCTTAAAGGTACACTGTTCAGTGTCCATAATCATTACTCTTTGATTTTGTCAGCATGAAGTTCTTTAATGTGAGACAGACAGGATGCACATAAGCCACATACATTGACTGCAGTTTCTTGCAATTCTATAATTATTTACCACTGGCAGATGTGTCTTATCATGATATTGAAGATGAAAATGTTAATGTGTTATAAAGAGGAAGAGTTTTTCCAATTAATTTCCAGTCTAAACTGTATTTCATCCCTTTTGTTCCTCCTTACACCACCAACTGCGCTTGCGGGTGGTGCTACAGAAATTGAAACCCAGCCATGACTGCTTGAATATCGTTAAGGTCCCAGTGAAGGAAAGATACACAGTCCCAACATCTGAGACTGGTGAATTTTGCAGGACTGGTAAAAAATTTGACCAGCCAGTGGAGAGGCGAGATTTTCTACATCTTTCCTACACTGCAGTAATCTATACACAGCCAAGGATTCTTAGATATAATCCAGGTATTTCAAATTTCAGGTGATAGCTAAGTTTCATTCTATTTTGACTGCTTCACTCCCTTTATTTCAGCCACCTGAAGTGAGCGTATGAAACAAGTATTAGGCTAACAACCAAGCTTGTATCCCACAACTAACTGCAATATGCTGATGCAGCTGAAACAAACTCACTCACTCACTCACTCACTCACTCACTCACTCACTCACTCACTCAGGATTATTACCAGCTGTGTGATAAACAATGTAAAACTGAGGCTCTTAAAAGTCTTGGAGTATTCTGTTTAAAGAAAATGATTACTCTCACATGATTTTAACCTTGAGTTCTTTGTTTACGTTGAGAGTGTTTGAGATGTGACCATCTCGTGTGTGAAGTGGATGAGTAACTTTGAGAACTTCCCGAATCTGGTCAATATTTGAATTAATGAGGTTCTTTTGTTTGTCTCTTGGTGACTTTCGCTAAACAATAGTGAAATTATTCAACCAGTTTTGAGTTCTGATTAAATAATAGAATTTATGGCTGAAAACCTGTACATCCATGAATTTCATGTACGTCTGGTACTTACACTTCGTACATCGTCCAGTACTGATTTCTTATAATTCCCTTGCTTATAGCCTGTTCATCTGGTACTAAAACTTGCACGTGTGGTCTGGTACCAGCCTGTACATCATTGGGTACAGCCAGTCTGTACATCGTGTAGGTACAAAATGTACATCTGCTACTTAGAGCTTGTAAATCTGCTACTTACTTCAGTACACAGGATTCTTACAGACTGTATGTCCGGTACCTACAGTCTGTAAATTTGGCACTTAGTTTCTGTACATCTGTTAGTGACTATCTGAACATCCGATACTGAAGTACTGTACATCCAGTAGTGACAGCCTCTACATCTGGTACTGACAGCCTAGCTGTACTTCCAGTACTTATATTCAGTGCACAGCATACCTATATGTTATATATATGACAGCATGTCCATCCGGTACTTACCGTCTGTTCATCCCATTCTGACAGACTGTATATCTGGCACTGAAAGCTATTGTGTCTTGTACTAACTGCCATTATATCCAATACTGACAGCCTGTACATCTGGTAGTATCAATCTGTACATCCTGTACTGGGCAAATTCTACTTCTGGCACTGAGAAGTTCTGCTTATAGTCCTATCAAGTCTACGTCCGGTTCTGACCAATTCAGCTTCCGGTATTCAATAATTCTACGTCCAGTTCTGAGGAACTGTACTTCCGGTTCTGACGAATTCTACTTCCGGTATTGAAGAATTCTACTTCCGGTTCTGACGAATTCTACTTCCGGTATTCTACTTCCTGTTCTCACGAATTCTACTTCTGGTATTGAAGAATTCTACTTCCGGTATTGAAGAATTCTACTTCCGGTAGTGGATTCTACTTCTGGTTCTGACGAATTGTACTTTCCGGTATTGAAGAATTCTACTTTCGGGTCTGACGAATTCTACTTCCTGTTCTCACGAATTCTACTTCCGGTATTGAAGAATTCTACTTCCGGTATTGAAGAATTCTACTTCCGGTTCTGAAGAATTCTACTTCCGGTTCTCACGAATTTTACTTCTGGTATTCTACTTCCGGTTCTGACGAATTCTACTTCCGGTATTGAAGAATTCTACTTCCGGTTCTGACGAATTCTACTTCCTGTTCTCACGAATTCTACTTCCGGTATTGAAGAATTCTACTTCCGGTTCTGAAGAATTCTACTTCCGGTTCCCACGAATTCTACTTCCGGTATTCTACTTCCGGTTCTGAAGAATTCTACTTCCTGTTCCCACGAATTCTACTTCCGGTATTCTACTTCCGGTTCTGACGAATTCTACTTCCGGTATTGAAGAATTCTACTTCCTGTTCTGACGAATTCTACTTCCGGTTCTGACAAATTCTACTTCCTGTTCTGACGAATTCTACTTCCTGTTCTGACGAATTCTACTTCCGGTTCTCACGAATTCTACTTTCCAGCGCTCACGAATTCTACTTTCCAGCGCTGTTTCCAGGTGTTGCATGCAGTGTTGTACTTAAAGCCTGTACATTCTGACAGGCTCAATGTATGCTGTGGATGTATGCTGTGGATATATGCTGTGGATGTATGCTGTGGATGTCCAAACAGCAATGAAATGTGCCATGAAGGTAAAGAATAGTTTGATATAAGTTTGGTGATATCAGCACATTAGTTGTTACAAGAAGACCACCTGAAAACAAGCTGCTTGTGTGTACCCGAGTATGCAGGTCTGTCAGACACTCAGCTGTCCAAGTAATTAGTATAACTAATACCGTTTTAAATGGCTACTCTGAAATGGCCTGGCCGTTAAAGCTTACGATCATCATGCAGAATACCTGAGTTTCCCGACATGGGTGCAATGTGCGAGGCCCATTTCTGGTTCCCCGTTATAATTTTGCTAAGTCGAATAAAACCATACTCATTCACTCACTCACTCACTCACTCACTCACTCACTCACTCACTCACTCACTCACTCACTCACTCACTCTACCACCCACCCACTCATCCACTCATCTGATATACAGAGACCAAGATGTAAGACATGCCCCACATCCCACTATTATTTCTCTCTCAGAAGTGAAAACAGTCTCTCAGCTGAAGGCCTGCCGCAGAATTAAAGTGTTCGCGGCGTGACGTCATCTGTGGCGACACTGACGTCATGACTGTGTCCTTACAATGGACTGTCCACCAAGTTGTTGTTGACTTGTTTGCACCATCAGCTGTGAACGAATTTTGACGTAATCAGTGGCCGTTTTCCATACCCTAATAAATCCTCAAAGTATTGCTGTAATAATTATTTTCAAATGTCCATATTCTCCCCCCTCCCAGAAAAAATACCTTGAATGTATCGACAACACATATACATCAGGTTAATTACTAGGTCACCTGACCGTCGCCCTGTCGGTCCAAGGTAAATTGATTGGCGTTAAAATTATAAAAATTACAATCTGTCGACAACAAATCAATGGATTGGTTGTATCAGTGTTTCAAAGTGATTGTTTATTTGTGTAATTGTTTTAACAAAAGAAGTCAGCAGAAATTATATATTCAGTATTTGCAGGTAATACAAACACCATACACTTGACGCAATGCTAGTTTTCAAGAAGCTCAATAACACTTTAACCATCTTCCAATCCGTCCATCTTCCATATTTCAGGTTAAATGTATTAATTATTACTTTCATCGTCACAAATATGCCCACATCAGACGATGGTTCGTAGGTGGGAATGTACAATCGACAAGTCGACAGTAGTCAATATACTTACATACGTATGTCTCCATAACGTTATGCAACGTTGTTACATAGTTGTTTTCGCAAACATGAAACGTTATTTTAAGTTAAAACCAGTTCTGGATATGAGAGTATATCTTTAGCAAACCTATGACATATCTTTGCAAGAAATAAATAAACAGTTCAGATGCTCGAAACAAATAAAGGTTTGCTGTAGTTTAGAGTTTTAACAATATGTAACCGACGGATTACATCAATTTGTATTTTGTTTTTCAGAGAGGGGTGCTGACCAAAGAGAAAATATTGCAAGAGCTCGGGTAATGCCTCTTCATTCTTGATTCTTCATCTGTGTGTGTAGTTAAAGATGAAAATATTAAAACAGTGTCTTAACTGTACAAGATTTTGTTCTTTGTGGTGAACTGTGTGTGATTCTGTGTTTGGTTTGTAAGACCACATACAGCAATGTTCCAGCAATATGACTGCGGTCTGTGGCAGTCCAGGTTATTACTCACATGTTGAACGATTGGGACAGGATGAATGACATGACTGAACCAAACCAGCGAGTCTGACCACACGATCCGGTTAGTCGCCTGTTGCCCGGATCTTCACGGATACCTATCTAGACCAGCAATGGTTTTGGTTTCGTCTGGGAACAGCAAGCTGTTAATTCTGCTGCCTTGTTTTTAACTGAATTTCTGAGTCGGCTTAAATGTATTTATGAACAGAATTGGTACAATGCACTTCAAAATGACAGCAAATCTATGTTCTATTCTTATTTCAAAATGTCACTGTCCAGGGAATTGTATTTAAATGTGATTTACAATAAAAAGTCTAGAGTAGCACTCGCGCAGTTTAGACGTTTTTCACTGTTACGTATTGAAACGAAGGTATTATAGATAGAAATGAAAGGTTACGTTTACAGTGCAATGAAGATTATGTTGAGGATGAGTACCACTTTCTCTTCATGTGTTTCAAATTCAGACAGCTTCGCTTGAACCATTCGCTACATCTACACCTACACCTACACCTTCACCTTCACCTACACCTACACCTACACCTTCACCTACACCTACACCTTCGCCTACGCCTACGCCTACGCCTACACCTTCACCTACACCTTCACCTACACCTACACCTACACCTACACCTTCACCTACACCTACACCTACACCTACGCCTTCGCCTACGCCTACACCTACACCTACACCTACACCTACACCTACACCTACACCTACACCTACATCTTCAAAATCAATCTTGAAAATCAATCTTGAAAATCAAGTTTCACATTCTTGGTTTCACCGGTCTCAGATTCTCCTTTCACGTTAGAGTTAGGAAATCAGTCATGGTGTGGAGAAAGTTGACCACCGCTCAGAGATGTCAGGTGATAGGTCATAGGTCATAGGTCATAGGCGTGAAAAATGCTGGCATGTCATGTAGGGCCATTGCAAGGCAAATGGGTCGTCATCACAGCGTCATCTCCCGTTTAGTTGGCAAACATAACCAAACCAATGATGTCATGAACAGGCATAGATCTGATAGTGATGATAGTAACCACTGAGTATCCAAAGCAGCAGATCACAGAAATAGTGGGTGGCCCCTAACTTTTGTGCATGTGTATATATTGAATTACACGTTAATATCTTCCTTTCGTCAATCTGTGTCGGTACTGTCGTATTTCGGACATGTTATTATTATAGAATTAACCATTCCAGGTAGTGTTAGGGCGTTCCCCAATAAAACCACTTCGACTATTTCTTCCAGCAATGCGTCGCATTGTCCATACTCCTTAACTAATTCGTTTTATAAAGAGATACAATCAATCCAAAAAATAAGACTGCCTTGTTTTCCATCAAGAAATACCGGTTAATGCTGGAATCGTCCCACCGTGACCTCATCCAGATGTCATAGGCAGTTAACCGCACCATTATGACGAGGGCGCTGTCCTTCCCGTGTGCACTGATGGCCGCCCTACCTTGCAGGTCATGTGTTAGAGACGATAATGTTATTTAATTACTCAAATTACGGCTATACAAATCGATGTTAGCTGATACTCAAAGTACCACAAAAGGTCAAATGTTTGTTAGTGTCTTGCAATGGTGTTTGCATCGTCCGGATGGACTATAAATATCGTATGTTTAAACTACACTAGTTCCGTTCTTATCACTCGCCTGTGAAAATAAGTAATGCTATGATGAATACACGTCTGTTGTGTAGTGTGTCAGGTACTGACGATTAACAATATGTACAGAAACATGGTCTGTATTAGAAAGTGTAGCAAATATTCCAAACCAAACACTAATACATGAATCGTGAAAACATGTTATAGCGGGATATACTCTGGAAAACAATTTAAGCAACTTCACAGTGACCCCGCAAATGCATTTTGAAATAGGTTAGATCCTGAATAAACATAATGTAGTTGCTTTTGTGTTCACTAGTTACAACATAACATGTTTGGAATCTTTTTGCATTTCTTATTGTCGTATGCATACAATCAATTGATGTTTACGAAAAATACCCAGCCACAGAGTACATTAGAATCACCAAGTGCGTGAGAGAATGGTTGATAGTTGAACAGACAGCAAAACGCCGTCAAAGGTGGACAGTGTATCTGTACAGGTTGACTGAAGTTTGTGCACATAACGCGCCCCTGTTTGAAGTCCCAGGACCAAGGCCTGCTCGTTCAGGTACAGACGTAATGACGTCAGGTTTCCACTCGTCTGCTGTCCGTCCAAGCTATCAAGATGAAGACTTCAAATGACTTAATATATTGACTTAAATATCCGCTCGGTTCTCTGGCTGAAAAGAGAACTGAATTGGTCATGGGATGGGAAAAAAATAGAGAGACACTAAAACATTTAGCACTACACTACAGTGTCCCATTTTTCATTGTATGTGGAGAAAGCAAGTCCTATGCACAGTCTATTTCTTTATTGGAATTAGTGTAGATATTCACATGAGATCACTGAATGATTGAATGATTCCCAAAAGCTTGAATTAAAAAAACCTAATAATCAAAGAATATATATGTACTATAACATTTATACAGCACAGCACAGCACAGCATGTTGCATTGCCCATGTCAGGATACAGCTGGCTTGTGAAGGTTGAGGAAAATGCCGGGTTTCCATTGTCAACATGGTTAAAGCCATTCCCAGCGTTCCCCGCCGTGAGATTTGCTGGAATAATGCTAACCACACGTGTAGCTCCTTCACAACAATGGCCCTATTTGTCATATCATTCCCTGCACATATCGGCAGCAACATTTTACCACTGGTCAGAAAGGTTTGATAAAACAAATTCTTCATATGAGGGCAGAGCCAAAATAAATCATAATACGCCACATGTTTCGCCATTCAACCCCAATTTAAACATGATTATGAATATTGTGCACTCTTTGTGAAATTGACTGACGTACATAGAAGCGCGTCCTGATTCATTGATTGATTGATTCATTGATTGAGTTTAGCTTTACGCCGCACCGTAATCTTCCAGCTATATGGCGACAATCTGTAAATATTAGAGTGTGGACCAGACAATCCAGTGACCAACAACATGAGCGTCGATCTGCACAACTGGGAACCGATGACATGTGTCAACCAAGTCAGTTATCCTGACCACCCTCACCTCTGACGACAAGCATAGTCGCCTTTTATAGCAAGCATGTGAATCCCATCCTGAACGTCTTGGGTTCGAAACGCTCAAGACATGCTTAAAAAACTGCTTTACAGATATACTATACCACAGAGGAAATACGTCTATACCTTGATGTAAACACGGTGATGAGTATAGTTTACGTAAAAGGAAATTACCACTTAATTTGGATCAGACTTGAAGGCACGGCGCCAGCATGAGTTTCAGTGAACGGCTGTTTTTTAGATATTTGTAGGCCGCTTCAGTTAGTTAACACTGGCTCTGTTAACCTAGAGGGGGTAATGTAATACTAGATCCAGTCAACCAGATTCGGATCTGCCGAACACACACGTTATTTTCATCAGAAAATATAAATACTCAACGCTCTCCTGGTAGATATGTGTATGTAGCATTCCATGTAAGAAACAACTTTTACCTTATCAATTTTAATCTCAAAATCACCACCCAAGATCTCTATTTCGATATTGTATGTCTGGCTATAACAGGTCACGGCAGTGTGTAAATGCTAAGTTTTTACACTCCATGTGGCTTGCGTCTGCCTTTATAAGCGTTACGTATTAGTATTTACAACCACGCCACGCCACGCCACGCCACGCCACGCCACGCCACGCCACGCCACGCCACGCCACGCCACGCCACGCCACGCCACGCCATATCATAACGCCATGCCATGGCCGGGTGGACATTTCCTGGTACCAGAAAGTTCCAAAGTTCCTGAGTCTATCCCGCCTTGAACATTGTTCATTTCAATATTGCTTTCACACCTTCTTTATTTGACCTTTATCCTGAGAGATAGTACGAGCTCACGTAAAATGTGAAGACACTTTCAATTCATTAATAACGCTCAAATGGCTATAATATCATGTATAACATATCCCACATTGCACACTGTACAACACCAAGTAACATTACTCGGGTCAAACAGCCCTACTGCCTTTCCGCACGTGGTGTATCAGTGCTTATTCCGCCCCACCATTAACACAGTGTAGGAAGGCCAGCGACAATGTCTCAACTTCATTAAGCATGTCCAAGGGCAGATGAAAAGAAAATGTTATTTCAGCTTCCGAAAAAAAAAACGAGAAAAAAATATCTTGTTTAGCGCATACAGTATAAAGCTGACACTGAAGCGCTGAAATGAACAAGTTAACGTTTCCGAGTCCTTACAGAATAAACATAACAGGTGAATGTACCCCCCTGCCCGCCTGATATACAATATATGCACGTGGGTCGTATATCCTTGGCCTCAGCGACAATTTGCAGGTATATTTCGTCCTCAAACTGACACCTGTTACAACATGCAAAGCAATAGTCGCCATGTATGCTTTTTCAGGACTTTGTACCTGGGTATGGTGGTACTTTTGGTCCCGCCAGCTTAAGATGGTTTCACATGCATTCGCATTCTCCCAGTCAGGAGTCGTACTTTCTCCGTCCCAGTGATTAGCCGAACAGGACTTCAATACTGCCTCCACGTTGTCACATTCACATTTAATCCAAAACACCACTCATATTACAGTAGTTTGTCTAATTTTATTAAAGTATACACTGGCATTTCTTAATTACACTGAGTTAATGCCCCTCGTGTGTTTAAAGTTTCATTTACTCTCATGAATGTTCCTTGGTTGTGGTTGATGAAAAGAACGGATTACGTCATCGTGAAGAACAAGAACAAAAAAATTATTTTCATTAGTTTTGGGGTTGGATGCATATTTAAAGAACTCTGACCCGGAAGCTATCGTGTTTACCACCGATTCCATCGTGTGATTGCGCTTTCCTGGATCATCTTAGGGTCCGAAAATTCCACAGTCCGAAGTCGTGGTCAGAATTCTTGGCCAGCGCGCCAAATCGGCATCCCCGACTAGAGCCATCGACATCGAAGCCGGAAGACATCGTAATCCGTACCCTTTGGGGATTTCTTGAAGGCACTTTTGGACACCATACCACGACCTACCTTCCCACTGCGTAACCATACCACGACCTACCTTCCCACTGCTTACGCTATTAATAGCACTGGAAACACCGTCAATTCACCAATCGCCTTCGCCTTCGTCCACAGTTTCGACAAACCCAGAACCTTGCGCCAGGACCATCTTCTTCATCTTGTTCAACAGATACAAACCAAACAACACCCAGCAAAACCTACCACAGGCTACCAACCCAACCCAACCCAACCCAACCCAACCCTCACCCTCATGTCCAGCCACACTGCCTCAACTTCATTCATCTCCCATATATGGTCACGTAGTACTATCGCCTCCACTCAGCCACATGCGCCCACCTCATTCACGCTTCTTAAATACACTCCGCCTGTAGCCAGCTCTTCACCCACCAATGGTGCATAATTTCATTTTATTTTCTCTACACAGACCAATAGTTTACAGTATAATTCTTTTTTTTTCCTCAGAGCCTTCATCCACTCGGCTCCTTCTAGTCTTGACATCAACACGCAGCTGGAGTAATCACTCTCACTGTAACCTGCACCCACCCGCAGGCATTCCCTATCCCGGAAGTGGCAAGCACCAATCAGGCGCCACATCGCACTGTTTACCTCCATCAGCTGATCATGGCTGACTAAACGTGACATGAGTCTCGAGGTAAGTCCATCGATGTTTTTCACTCCACATTTTAGAATTTTATGCACATAGCGTGTTCCTAACAGTGCCATGTTTCCGACAGCCACATGCAAGTCCCTCTTTCATGGAACACAGTGCATGTCACCTGTTTTCGTGCTATATTCTCATGTGCATAGCAATAATTGAGGCGCCTTTCAACGTGTCACCCAATGACTGCCCATCTGTGTTCTCTCATTCCAACAACGTATCTGCTGCTTTCATGATCACAGTGCCCACGTTTTCACAAGCAATTCATTTGTTTATGTTACAATGTTCGCTTTGTTTCTTAGTTTATTTATGTACGAAACGACTGACTCTTTGATCCAGCTAGTATCCACGAGGTAGTTTATGCGACAAGACATACAAGGTCATTTGTGTCGGATGAATATTGTCCATTGTGTTTATAATATGTCATGGATGTCAAAATGGGGTACACAGCTACTGGCCACTTACAAAGTTATTGAATCATAAAATAAGCAAACCCCCCACCCCCCACCCCCACCCCCCACCCCCACCCCCCCCCCAAAAAAAAAAAGAAGAAAAAAAAAAACCAAAAAAAAAAAAAAAAAAAAAAAACAACAACAAAAAATTCGTTTTTAACTTTAAATTTGGGGTGAATTAAAAATGACCGGGTTCTGCTGGTGTTCGAAGGAACCAAACCCAGACATGACTGAAACAGTATCAATCACATAAACCTTTGGTTCTGCAACACATACATAGGCTGAATTTGCCAGTGGTGCATTGAATGGTCAGACATATACATGCAAGTGTACTACGGTTTCCAACTACGGTTTACCAGAACGGTCCAAGTCCACCAGTATACGGGAATCGTAGCAGCGTGCTATCAATATACTTTTAGCACAATATGTGTATCGCCTACACTAGTCCTCCTAAGAACTACAATACTGCTACGTTACGCTGAGATTTGCCACGTTACAGTTTCCGTTGAGCAAATATTTGCGGTTTAGTATTTTTTACAATTTATTGCCTTACTGTGAAATGCTTACACATGTAGAGAATCAAACAGGGTAATGATTTAACTATGTTGATTGAAAGAGGAAGCGAGTCCTACAATTCGTCCTTGCCTGCTGTGAGGAGATTAGGAAGTGCGAGGAGTTAGGATGTCCGCGTCGTGGGGTGACTGGGTTCGGGAGCGTGCAGCGCAGTGGTATGGCCAATACCTCATATATGAGGCCTTATTATGGCATGCTTTGGAAGAGATAATTAAGCCTCAACGACCTGATCATCTCGAGGAGAATTTTATTATCTATATCAGCTTAGGGGAACCGTTTTAATGTTCGACGTTCAAATGAGTTAGGTGAAGAATTTGCCTTCGTTAAGCTCTGTTCATATTAATGAGGGGAATGAGCGTGTACTGACTTCTTGTAAGAGGATGCAAGCGCACCGTGAAATAACTTTTGAATATGATGAATATGAATATGTTTTGCATTCCATAAACAAACACTTTAAAGAAAAAACGTCTTTTGACAAATAGTTTCCTTTCACTTTGCAACCAAAGTGATACCTGGCGTTTCCATGGTGATGCAGATGTTATAGACAGCATCATATTTAGCGGTCGCGTGCAGTGAACTTGTGTTTACATTTTAATTTTAGGCAAGCTTTTTCATTCCATGATAACGTATGTCTCATAGATCAATTAAGACTATTTTACCAAATTATCTCCATCAATCTATCAAGAGATATTTAGTCCAACATACGTAGGCATGATGACTAGACCAGATGAACATGGTCCGGAAGTCGTCAAAATTAAACCAGTACCCAGCTCTTCACCTTGCACGTCTCCATTGCGTGTTTTCTGTGGCACTCCTGAGACTGAAAGCTTATGAAGTGTAAGATTGCATCAATGATCTGTGAATATCATCTGTGAAAACCAGAATGATTATTTCATTAATTCACGCCCTTTGTTTGGAGCAAAGGCCCACGTACATTTAATATATTATAAACTAACATGAATAAACACCTGCATCTCTTGGAAGACAGGGTCGTTTGCAGTGAAGTACCTCTAAAACGAACTGATATAACGAACTGTTTTGGTGTTTCTTTTTTGTTGTTGTTGTTGTTGTTGTTGTTGTCTCGGCCAATGATGTACCTATAAAGAATTATATTCAACAGTAAAAGAAACGCAACATTGTTTTGGTCAAGTTTTTAAATGGACATAAACAAGAACGCTTATTTTTATATGTCATTGATATCATTTTGTTTTCAAAACTTGCGTTTCTTCAGCTGTTCAGTATATAATGTGTCGTTTCTTTCACTTCGTTAAAACTCGTCTGCTGTAACTGCTGCTGAGTGAATTGAAGCGTTCCTCTTCACGGTGAAGACCCGTTGGATTTCCCACATGGATTCAATGTGTCAAACCCTTCTCCGGTGTGCCTTGTCGTTATACAGTTTGCATATTCCAAATCAGGACTGACTGACTGACTGACGGGACGGGACGGGACGGGACGGGACGGGACGGGACGGGACGGGACGGGACGGGACGGGACGGGACTGACCACGTATCTGTGTGGCATGACTGTAATATTTCTGACCCCAAATAGCTGATGTACTGCTGGGCGGTGTGACATAACGGTATTATTTCTCACTGTAATTACAGGTTGGCACATCTGTAATAGTTAACCATAGTACTGCTGACGACATGTCCACATGGTATAACAGTCATATTGATAACATGTTGGTATGGTTTAACTATAGTACTGCTGACGACATGTCGACATGGTATAACAGTCATATTGATAACATGTTGGTATGGTTTAACTATAGTACTGCTGACGACATGTCCACATGGTATAACAGTCATATTGATAACATGTTGGTGTGGTTTAACTATAGCACTGCTGACGACATGTCCACATGGTATAACAGTCATATTGATAACATGTTGGTGTGGTTTAACTATAGTACTGCTGACGACATGTCCACATGTGTAACAGTCATATTGATAACATGTTGGTGTGGTTTAACTATAGTACTGCTGACGACATGTCCACATGGTATAACAGTCATATTGATAACATGTTGGTATGGTTTAACTATAGTACTGCTGACGACATGTCCACATGGTATAACAGTCATATTGATAACATGTTGGTGTGGTTTAACTATAGTACTGCTGACGACATGTCCACATGGTATAACAGTCATATTGATAACATGTTGGTGTGGTTTAACTATAGTACTGCTGACGACATGTCCACATGGTATAGCAGTCATATTGATAACATGTTGGTGTGGTTTAACTATAGCACTGCTGACGACATGTCCACATGGTATAACAGTCATATTGATAACATGTTGGTGTGGTTTAACTATAGTACTTTTGACGACATGTCCACATGGTATAGCAGTCATATTGATAACATGTTGGTGTGGTTTAACTATAGTACTGCTGACGACATGTCCACATGGTATAGCAGTCATATTGATAACATGTTGGTGTGGTTTAACTATAGTACTGCTGACGACATGTCCACATGGTATAACAGTCATATTGATAACATGTTGGTGTGGTTTAACTATAGCACTGCTGACGACATGTCCACATGGTATAACAGTCATATTGATAACATGTTGGTGTGGTTTAACTATAGTACTGCTGACGACATGTCGACATGGTATAACAGTCATATTGATAACATGTTGGTGTGGTTTAACTATAGTACTGCTGACGACATGTCGACATGGTATAACAGTCATATTGATAACATGTTGGTGTGGTTTAACTATAGCACTGCTGACGACATGTCGACATGGTATAACAGTCATATTGATAACATGTTGGTGTGGTTTAACTATAGTACTGCTGACGACATGTCCACATGGTATAGCAGTCATATTGATAACATGTTGGTGTGGTTTAACTATAGCACTGCTGACGACATGTCCACATGGTATAACAGTCATATTGATAACATGTTGGTGTGGTTTAACTATAGTACTGCTGACGACATGTCCACATGGTATAGCAGTCATATTGATAACATGTTGGTGTGGTTTAACTATAGCACTGCTGACGACATGTCCACATGGTATAACAGTCATATTGATAACATGTTGGTGTGGTTTAACTATAGTACTTTTGACGACATGTCCACATGGTATAGCAGTCATATTGATAACATGTTGGTGTGGTTTAACTATAGCACTGCTGACGACATGTCCATATGGTATAACAGTCATACTGCTGATCACAGGTTGGGCTGATTTAGCAATGATACTGCTGATTATATGAAATATGAAAACAATTTTGCTGGACATTGGTCAGCTGTAACTTCAGTGACTACAGATCGGTGTGGTAACGTTTCCATCATCAAGCATTAACGTCATAATAGATCCGCCATGCCTGTATATGTACACGATATAGGGAACACGCATTCACCTAGATTCACCTAGATTCACCCACTGCGACAACAGCTACATCAACTTCCTGTGCAACACCTTCAGCTTTACAAGGACTAAAGGATGTAAGGCATGTCCATCTCATGTATGTCTATGTATATATACGCTATGTTTAGACGAAGTGCTACAGATTTCCATGCTTTTACATTTGATAGAATATCACAGAAAGTGCTCATTAACCTTGAACACTCTAGCAGCATATTCTCGTGTGCATACAAGGAGCTAGCTGGCTATTGTCTCTCATAACACATTACAACTCAAGTGACCAGGGGACCAGCATTGTGTGTGATTATTGTTGGGCTGTGCAACATAACCGCTTTACCGCTATTTGCCGTTTCAGACATCAAAACAACACACATTGAGATTTACTCACCGACAACCGGTATTTTACCTTGCGTTCGGAAAACTTCGTAACATCCGGAGATTTCCATGTTTCATTTGTGCCAAATATTATTTACAGTTTTATGATATTTTTGTCGTGATCAAAACTGATCAAGCATTGTGATTTTGCTGTGTTTTTGTCCTATAAATCAAACATTAACATGATTATAAGTAGTTTGTTGTTTAAAAATTACTTCATGCAGTTCTGCAACATATATCGCAATATAGACTTCAACATCGCAATATGTCGCATTAGGAAACTTCTCTTCAGTTTCCACCCCTAGTGATGATCATGCCCTGAGTAGCCCTAGATGCATGTTTGACTATTGTTGGTGGGTGAATAATACTCTCATTGTTTCTATTGCTCTAATGTACTGGACAAAAATAGTCAGGGATATTTGTAAATTTCGAATTTATGAATGATGATGCTTTTCTTCATTGGCATACTGATGAAATGTCAGTCATAACGATTCCAATATCCCTAACTTATTTTGTCCAGTATAATTACCCTTGCATTGTACCTCCTCAGAGGCTTACTCCCATATACCTCTGATTTTCCAACATAGTATGTTTATCTTCTTCTTGGAAGTGTGTGCATTCCGCATTCAACGACTTCACAACGGGAGACTTCATTAAATCTACAATACAACACATTCATGCCACATTACACTTCCAGTGATAGCATGGCAGGCGCAAGGGTGACCTATGAAGCTATCGACTAGTCATTTTCCCAGTACTGACTACAACTGACGTTTGGTCAAGTTCATTTTGCACAGATAGAATACGTCAGCACATTAACTTTACTACCTCTTCACTGGATTATATCAGTATTGGTTCCCCCATGGTAGTAGAGAAATTCATCTTCGATATATATAATTGCAACTTCAAACCTTATGCAGATGATCATGCGTCTAACTCATGAAAAGCATGTGCAAATATCGTGCATGTGAAAAGCTGCGTTTTGGTATAAAATTTTGTTAATTGGCCCATTTTCATCGAGTGTTATCATTTATTGACCTCATGACAATAATCTTTTCAATGTTGCAAACTTGTTTCACAATACACCAGTTCAGGTGAAAACAGACCTTGAAACAGGATGGAATATTTTGCAAAATCTAGTTTTATATCAGTTGACTTGAACACATGACACGTGTTGTGGATAACACACTTTTCATTCTTTAAACGACGTTTCAGAGGTAACTCTTGCTCCTTCATCAGGCAAATATGACAACATAATTACAATAATGTGCAAAGATAACAACATATTTACAATAATATACAAAGATAACAATATAATTACAATAATACACAAAGATGATAACAATATAATTTCAATAATATACAAAGATAACAATATAATTACAAAGTCAATAACACCGGGTTTATGTACAAAGAAAACACACTGTATCATAAGGACAAAGCCAAGAGAGGGAACGGGGTGCGTTGATGGTCAAAGTAAACACCATAATGGAAACCAATAAGATGAGATTAATGTACAATGATAACAAAATAATGTAAGACAAAGCTGACAATTATAGGACAATAGAGTGTACACTGGGAAGGTAAATGCCTTGGTCCCGGTTCATGACTGGCTTTTTTCTCTGGATTTCGATGCTTTCTTGAAGTTTCCTCTTTTGGCGGTGATTGATGTCGGTGTGTAGAATCTTGGTTTTTTGCCAGGAAATATGGTGGCGGGGATTATTCATGAGATGTTCCGAAAGAGCAGATTTCATGTCAGACTGTCTCCATAGGTCTTGTCTCCTTTTGTCTTAGTGGTTATGGGGCGTGAGGTCTCTCCTAAGTACGTGTCTGCGTTGGCTTGTTAGCTTAGCTAATCTTTGAATACAATCGTTAATTACATCACATAGTTTTATCACAGTGACATTTCAACATGCATCAGTATGCGTAAAATAATTGTTTGCGTATGTATGTGGTTATACATTATGCACAATTTAATGTTCAGCCAAATGACCCGTGCAGATCATCTCTTCAGCAAGCCATTACGGGATAGTGTCTTAAAGATCTTTACCTTGGTTGATGCTTGTCATTTGCACATATCAATACTCATGATATCAATCACTGGATTGCCTGGTGCACACTCGGTACTCGAGTAGCTGGGAATTGCAGACTATGGCGTCAAACCACAACAAACGAGTACATCTGAGATTAGAGTCTGTATTAGTCCTTTTTATGCACCATACATAGTAATTACTGATATCAACCCAGCCACTCTCCTCCCGCCCATTCCAGACACAAGTACGCTCTGTGGGAGAAAATATGACGGGACGTGAGGATGGTCAAGTTTCATACAGCTCTAAACTTGAGGTCCTGCTACTGTGTCTCTGTTTATTCGTTACTATGCATATGCATGTCTGGAGGGGAGGTGTGGTCCATCTGCAGTAGAAAGCTGAGGAAACAACACAAGCATATACAGAAATATTTGTGATAATATATCGAATGTCGATCAAAAAACAAATACGGGTTGAACCACCTCACCCTGCTTGTGTATACATACGGATCCAAAAACGAGCCACGTCAGGTTCGCACGTGCAGCATGTTTCTCGAGACTTCACAGCTATTTGTAAATCAAAAGTAGAAACGTCCTTCAGATGCAGTTCCACAACCCAGGCTTCTTTTAAGGTAGGCACTGAGCATGCACCCACCACCACCACCCCGGCCTCACCACGAAAAGCAAATTATTTCATAACAGTTACGTTTATTACACATTCCAAATATCACCTCTATACCAATATCTGGAGACATAGGCCTAGATGTGAGTGAGACGCTACACAGTGATAATATTTTCCACCAGCATCACGTCAAAATCGTCTACTCCCATTCGGTGGCCGAATCGAACACAGTGCATGGAAAACAGTAATTGACTACAAGAATTACTAACCTGTTTTCATGCAGGACAAGCTATTTCATAAATGAAAAATGATTTTTGGTACGAGAGGTGAAACGGGCCATAGCATTGTTTGTAAAATTGTATTTAGTATGTGAGCACACGTGTGTACCATGATATCGTGGGAAAATAAATACAAAATAGAGTAAATCATCACGCTCAAGACTAGGGTGTAATTCTTCATAAGGGTACAATGTAAACAGATCAGACACAAAGACCATTTCTGTCACCCCCAGTTCTAGCATTTCTGGAATATTGCTAAAAGTGTAAGACGATATTCATTGATTTACATGCTGATGAGCAGAGGTCACACATACCACTGGACGAATATCAAACCTCCGAAAACAATGTATGAGGTTACAAGAGGTTTGTAACGTGATGCAACCTCGGATTCCATGGCATGTTCTGGTATGTCATCACACAATTACAGTCTGACTGGCGGGTTGCTGTACGTTCATTAATTATTGCTATGAAGGTTTGTTTCCACAGACCACATGGCGCAAATATTTGACGGGTGATGATGCATGGAACAAATGTGCCCCAACAACAACAAGCAAACAGGCCCTTGATTGAGGAGCATACTCTTTGCAGGTATCTAGGTTATATAGAGAATGTGTCCAAATCAGAGATCGTATATATGGTCTCTGGTGTCAATGATTTTCACTCATCTGAGAGAAGAAAAGGGGAGGAAACATACATACAACTCTAGCTGTGACGTGTGGGATGTTACACAACCGGAGCTCAAGATGTGAAATGTTACCCCACTGAAGACACAGGTCTAGATGTGAGATACTACATCACTGAAGACACAGGTCTAGATGTGAGATGTTACACCAATGTCGACACAGGTCTAGCTGTGCGGTATTACACCACTGTAGACACAGGCCTAGATGTGAGATATTACATCACTGTAGACACAGGCCTAGATAGGAGACGTTACACCACTGAAGACACAGGTACAGATGTGAGAAACCAATGTAGACATAGATTCGTGACGTTTTTTCCTTAAGAAAATGTTTTTATTGGTTCCCGAGATTATAATATGACCGATATACAACGCCGTGATGCTTACGGCTTTAAGTCATACAACTACATGATGCACGGGTGAGATATCAGTATATTAGTATATTCATGAACATGCATAATTCATTGAATAGATAATGTATAGGTAATGTCAGGTACAAATCAATACAGTTTGAGTCATCTAAGTACCTGGAAGAGAAGGTTCCATTTAAGATGAAAATGATTTATTTTAATTTTTTTTGTGTGAGTGAGCGAGTTTAGTTTTACGCCGCACTATACGGCGGCGGTCTGTAAATAATCGAGTCTGGACCAGACAATCCAGTGATCAACAACATGAGCATCGATCTGCGCAACTGGGAACCAATGACATGTGTCAACCAAGTCAGCGAGTCTTATCACCCGATCCCGTTAGTCGCCTCTTACGACAAGCACAGTCACCTTTTATGGAAAGCATGGGTTGCAGAAGGCCTATTCTACCCCGGGACCTTCACGGGTCTTTTTGTGTGTGTGTGTGTGTGTGTTTATGTTATATGATTTTCCATAATCAACGTTTATTTTAGAGGTTTTATATATAACGTTACATTTGGAAGCATATTTTTATAATGCGATGTGAGACCTTACACTAATATAGATAATGTCCATGTGCCAGGCGCTACACCGCAGATACATCCCCTAGTGTTGAAGGCGGTGAAGGGGAAGGCGAACGTCGAGGACGATTCCCTACATAGGTGTAGCAGAATCACAATGAGTGAGTGAGTTTAGTTTTACGTCGCACACAGCAATATTCCCGCCATATGACGGCGGTCTGTAAAATTAATAATCAAGTCTGGACCAGACAATCCAGTGACCAACAGCATGAGCACCGATCTGCGATTGCAACCGATGACATATGTCAACCAAGTCAGCGAGCCTGACCAGCAGACGATGGACTAACGTACGGTGTACACTGGAAATAAGATAGATTATGAAAACGACCAAGACGATTGGGTGCAAACTATCCGTACAGACGTAATGCTAAGCATGGAAAAATATTTCATACACTATAAAACCTTAGATTGAGATACTTTTTGCCATTATTTGTGCAAAATAAGATAATCATACTTGGACAACATTTATATTCAAAGCATACTCACAATGCCTCGTTTTGTAGTTATTTAATGTGATATTTGTTTCAAAGGGAATATATGTATATAGATGAACTTTCCGTTTACCAGCTTACTATACATACTTGCTACCCTGACAGCATTAGTTACTAGTGACTTATTTAATATATGTTATGTGTTTTAAATTAATTATTTTATGGCTACACTAGATGTGATTAGAGACCGTTTAAGATAGTTTACTAACCTGATGAAAATTTAGTAGATGGCTAGGCTTTGTCTGTCACACAAGTTTTGCCAGTCGTGTCTGGTGACTATATGACGTGTCGGGGTGCGGGATGTTCATGCATAGAAAAAAGCATGCAGGTTTGAACGGGCCAATTGTATCGTGTTGTCATGGTTAAACACTATTGATTTTATTATTGAAACCAAGCAATTAAACTCTATGAACTCTGTGAACTGCTGATATGATCTGAAATCAAGAATGTGTTTAAAATACATAAATTATTATCTATTTTAGTTAGCCACTGTAGTAAGCTGAAATGAAAGTAATATATTAAGACATATTTGCATTTTCATGTTTCAGCGTCTGTTGGATGCTGAAATAAATATGGAGAATTAACGGTTATTTACGATTCTTCAAATTAATAAAGCTATCTAATTATACCTACAGACATACAAATGCACAGACATACAAACGCGCAGACATACAAAGTATGCCCCTGTCACACAGGTACAGTATGTGAAGCCTATTTCCATTATGATATTGCTGGAGTATTGCTACAAGCGGCATAAAACGAAACTCACTCACCCTTCCGATGAGTAATGTGTAATCACTATACATGTACATAGAAGAACGTCCCTCACAGCTATCATCATGAAAGTTTTTCCAATTGCGTGACAATATTGTTCATGGGCGTCCTCTGGCATCAAGGCAACGGGAGTGACCTCCCTTAAAGGAATAGGAGGAGGTGGAACTTTTACGGCCGCATTCGTTCGTACTGACAGACTTGAGGACGAAGCAGTGTGTGTGTGTGTGTGTGCGCGTGCGAGCGTGCGTGTCTGTCTGTGTGTCTGCTTGCACAAATAAGAACAGTAGTTCAGTCCAGAGATCCTTGAAAGAACCATTCAACATACTGCGAGAGAGGCCCTAACCAATACTTTGTCATTGGCCATCACAGCAAACGCCCAACTGAGATAGTCGGCACGATATTGTACTCGTCCAAGTGTCACTGCACGCGTGGAACCGGTGGTCAAACACACACATCTGGATATACTGTAAACGGTATCACACACCATACCGACGTGTACATTAAAACCATGCCGCAATGTAATCAGCATTGTTTCTCTCATATATCTCTCCCGCCTGTAGTCGACAATATTACATTGATATCACATCGACTTGTTGAGGACCCGTGAAGGTCCCGGGGTAGAATAGGCCTTCAGCAACCCATGCTTGCCACAAAAGGCGACTACGCTTGTCGTAAGAGGCGACTAAAGGAATCGGGTGGTCAGGCTCTATGGCGTCAGCCTGTAATTAATCGAGTCTGGGCCAGACAATCCAGTGATTAACATCATGAGGATCGGCCTGACCAACTGGGAACAGATGACATATGGCAAGCAAGTCAGTGAGCCTGACCACCCGATCCCGTTCTTACAAAGGCACTATATCGTCCCAGAAGGGAAAAAAAATAACATTTCAGCTCAGTAAGAAAGAAGACCAACCCACCAAGAAAGAACAGTATACTGATGCATCAAGAAATACAGCAACAAGCCCGCAACAACTGGGTCACCTTTTCTTTGTGTAAAACTAGTTTATTGAAATATGTTACAAAGGAATGTATAAACCAAATTACATTCATGCGTTCCACATCCCTGGCTCAGTTAAACGTATACTTAACAAAACAAGTGTGTTATTCCAAACATGAGTTTATGCCTGTATAAGCATTTTGACGCCGTGGAGAGGTTTGATCGGTTGGACATAAACAGATCTTTTACAGGTCAATTTATACCTCACAGAATATCACAATATAATCAACATCTATACGTACATCCGTCAACCAATGTCTTGTTGCATAAAGTTGTATCAGATACATATATACTCTTCAAAAAAAGAAACTTAACATTCGAACAATATGAATTTAGGAACGCGTTTTTACACAAACCAATCAATGATGAATACCATGTCTCCACATGTTGGGATTCAGCAAGGACTGGTTTGTGTAAGAATGGTATGGTAAATAAACTCAAACACACCATGAGAAGTTTCTTATCCTAAGAGTATATCTGTGATAGATCACTTCAGTAATGCATGTTAGCATTCCATTTTTTTCAGTACAGGCGAGGCATGAATCACTGCCTGAAAGAACGCTGAAAACAGCTTTGAGATCTGGCGTTACACATCAGGCGCTTCCGATAATGAGGACATCACTGATTGGCTGACGTTTGCCGGAAGTGAATCACTCGTCTATATGACTGGCTGCTACGTCCACGTGATAGTGTGGTTGCCAGTGAGGGTCATGTTCAGGTTCAGTAACGAAGTAATCTGTGGATAGACATTGTGGATCAAATTCCTGTATCATCTGAGAATGAGGTTATAGTTGCAAACTGTTTACCAATGTCTTGATTTATTTTGTATGCCATGTTATGCCAACCAGTATTAACTTTAAAATTTGTAGTGACAAAGTTGATTCCAGAAGTTAATAAAATATTGTGTATTTGTGATCAAATAAATCAAAATACCATGTCGTTTTTGGTCCGTTTCCAGCCAAAACCATCCATTAGTGTACACATTACCTTCGTGCAGTTTATATTTAGCTCCCTTTAGAGCTCCTTCCGCTCCAGATGTTGGAACCAGATTTTTTCAAAACCGTTACAGCACTAAATTTGGTGTGTGTTTTCCAGACATAAATGCCTTCATGCGTGTCGAACACGGAAACGGTGCTACAATTTGTTACAGATTTATGGCCCTTGTATGCAGTATGTATTTTCAGGTCATAAATACCTTGATGGAGTTACTTACAGAGTTAAAGCCCCTGCCATGCAGTTCTTGACAGTGCTTGTTGTCCCCAATGGAAACAGTTTTTCTCAGTAATCATTACTGATAGTGAAACCAAATGTATGTGTTTTTTGGACACGAATGTCGTGGTGACATTTAGAAAACAACAGGAACCAAATAGAAACAGAACGCTGTGGCGAGGGATATTGATGACCATGCTTTTTTGTTTATATTTGATCTGGCTTAATTAAAACTAGCAACATACTAACATTTACCCTCATAGTTTACTATATGGGTAGTATAAATAACTTGCGTGGGACTCACCGCGTAGGACTGCCGTATGTTGTCGACGGGCACCACGTGCCCGTCCAGACTGACGGACAGTGGAATGGTCTGGAGGCCGTAGATGTCCAGCTGGTCTAACGGCGGAGGCGGCGGGAACACTGACACAGACCCTGTCTGAACCACGTGTAGCTCACCGTACTGCAGAAACAAACAGGCTTGGATTGAGTCTGGACTCAAACACATACTCAAAGCTAAATAGTTCAGTCCTACTGTTGACTCGAATACAATGTGTTTTGGGTAAATCTTAATTGACAATAGTTACCGCACTTAAGATTATGCAAGACAGAAAAGAATCTGGACCAGACAGTCTGGTGAATATTATAATTAGCATCACTCTGAGAGAATCAAATGAATCAATACGAATCAAATCAACGAGACTATCAGTTACTACCCTAAAAGTACCGTTGGGAATAGGAAAAAACCTGTTTTTTGCTGCTACTCTGTATCCCTAAATTTTACACAATTGCAAATAGCATATGTCGAAATAATCCACATCGGCCTAACTGGCATCAAACTGTAGATGGCACTTAGGTCTCTCAGCCAGGTATGCCGAAGGTCTGTCGACTCAACTGGCATCAAATGCACGTGCTACCTACGGACACATGAGTCCATTGGAAAGCTTAATTTAGCCATCTTATTAAATGCCTTAAAATAAATAGATGTCCTGTGTGCCTCCTTCGCACTCTATTTTACATAAAGTCATGGTACGATCTAAATAAATCTCTTTGGAAAAAACAAACAAACAATAAAGAAAAAAAGAACCAGCATTGCTCATTTCTGCAGTACTCTCACCTCAGTAAAATCCTTTTTCTACGTTCACTCTTCCCCTACCACTCAGACTATAGTTAGGCCGAACGAACAGATAGTTCACACTTTCACATATTAACTACACCAAATGAATTCCGACAGTACTTTAAGTTGCTCGATAATCATAAGTTTCTCAAAATCAGTTCTAACCCAGAACTATTTTGTTGATGAGTCAGGCGGTGGCATAGTTCAACAAAGACTGGCCAGACGTAGGATTTACTTGATGTAGAGGTTGTTGATTGAAGTTGAACTATCACAAATGTAAGAAAATATACAGCGCCAATAGATGGTATATAGCATAAATAAAAATGTACTCTTGATGTTCAGCTATTTTAATGAGTTATCAAAGTTTTCTGCCGTGAACAATGGATTAAGCCATCAAGCAAAGACTCTTTTTGTTTTGAAAACATGCTAGAAATGTGATGCCCGTTTAATAAAAAAAATACAGATATAACAAAAATAGAATGTCTAAATTATTCAAAGTAATACTTATACAATGTTTCCAAGCGACATCATATGTTCACATTGTTCTATACTCCTAAAAAAAGTAGGGGAACTGTACTTTCAATGCACGATTGTCGAAACTGGGAGATATATGGGATTGAATCAGTGCTGATACAATAATGGGTGTTTTGAGATTGCATCACCTCATGGATTTCAGTCAAGGCAAAGCTGTTCGTTCAGTTATCCCCCTTGTTAGGTGACTGGAGTATGACATGAAAGTTTCAGGTTTACAATTTTCAGTAAGTAGTGTGTGATGTCACCCTGAAAACCCTGACCATGCACAGATGCAAGAAAATTATCGGAAAAATGGCCTGCAGTGATTTATCCACCTACCTGAAAAACGCCAAGATTCATAATGACACCCCATGCCCGTGAATGAGGCTCCCACGTTGTGCACGTGCTTCTCATGCATTGTGTTTGCGTGTGGCGATAACGTGAAATGATGAATGTCATTGTCACGTTCCTCAATGGGTTTTCTTTCTACCAGACTTCAAAGTTCAGGTTGCCCTACTTTTTCTGAATAGTATATATATATGATACCGTCACCTGATCGAGTTATGTGTGAATTACGTTCCAAGTTGTCAGCAAAGATGTCCAGCTCCGAGATTTTATTGGAGCTTCGCAAATTATGTTTCTTTGAATTGTTAATGGTCCTCGGTAGATGTATTTCCAAGCTGTTGATGTCATTGTACTGTGTTCGAAAACTCATTTGGCTCTCCATGTCACTCACAGTGCAGAGTGTTGGGGTAGTCCAGTGGTGAACACCACGCCAAACACCCGGGTTCGATTCTCACTCACTCATTCACAGTGCCCAGCTATACACTTATGACTCCGTATCCATGAGCAGAGATTTTATGTTCTATCTCAGATCCGCTGACAAATAATATTATTGTTAAATGCAGAGCTTACCTTGGGCATGCGGAACTTGATCAATAAATACTGGTCTGTTTCGTAGGTATCTGGAAAAGTAAATACATGGTCTGGTTGCATGGATCCTGATCACGAAGTGTTTCATAAAATCTTTGTTTAGACGTACTCACGTAATGTAGACAATTTATAGCATGGTCGGTACTACAAGTTAAACTTGGAGTGAGAGACCTTACAAAGTATGTCCCTGAAGTATCAGGACAATCGGTATAGCCCAGTGATTAAATCCACTTTCGACGCTACGACATTAATTAATTAACATTAACTTACGACTATCTTAGCGCCATGAGAGCTTCGAAATGTAGCCCCCAGGATTTCATTTCCCGCACGGGCAAAATGAGTACGGATTGTGGCATAATTCACTGTGCAGAGTTCTGTCTCGGTGACGCGGAATTTTCGCGTTTGAATCCTAGATTCGCACTGATGATGATATATAGTATGCTCCTACCAGCCGGATGCCTGTTATTTTTTTCGAAGTGGTATAGACAGCTTATATATACAACAATTTGGACATTTCTGACGTTCTGCGATTAACCTAAATTCATTAACCCAAAAGTCATTATGTTCTGTCATTTGATTGGCTGAGAAACATGATCAAATGGTATTAGAATCCCGGAATATTCCTAAAAGCGGCGTAAAATCAAACTCACTCACTTCCCGATCATCCCATAATGGCCTCACCTATTGCTTCCCGATCATCCCACGATGACCTCACCTATTGCTTCAGTATCAGACAACAATGACCTCACCTATTGATTCCCCATCATCCCAGAACAGCTCGCCCTCTGCTCGACCCTCTTTATCCAGGGCAACAATGGCACCCATCTTGTTCTTTCGACTACAATACAGAATGAAGTTACGAACAGCACAAATAAATTGGTAGATAAGACAGTGATGCAGGTTATCCTAAGCATTCAGTTATTCACGCCTGTCTGCCCAAATGTGCTTGTTTGCGCGCCATATGTGTACAACCTATCGACCATTTCTTCGCTTTGCGTTGCACCCTTTTTGATAGCTTGTATATTTCAGCACTGCAAAAAAGTTATCTATTTGCTGCAGATATAACGCTCTGTAATTGTCTTGTAATCTGTACCTATGTATATCTGTTACTCTCTGTTCGCTCACTTTGTTTATTTATATCTAAAACATGCATCCCGACACATTTGTTGCTATAATCCGGCGAGCTGGTCCTGAAGACCTACCTACCTTGAGTTAGTTGTGTTAGCCGGCACCTGCCATGGAATCACGTGACCACCCCTGACGTGAAGGTTGAACTTCTCCAAAGGCGTGTCAAGGTCAAGGTAATCCTTGTTTACCGCAACCGTTTCACCCTTTTACATGCAACAATAGGGATGCAGCATTAAACCCCTTTCCCGGGAGGGCATGCATACTTTAATCTTCAACCAACTTGTACCGTTACCATTATAATGAACATACTTCAACAATGGAACAGCGAACGCTCAATGAGTAAGCGACCATCCCAAGGCACATGTGTACAAGACCTACGTGTTCGAGAAGCCTGAACGTGGGATAATGGTTTCGACGGTATACCAGTTTGGGAATATTGGCATATTCCATGCTCAAAAGCTTACGGAAATGAACGAAAAGGGACGGAACGATGACGGACACACAGGGACGTTTCAGGTACCCATATGGTTGAGTGACTGCAGCTGGAGGAGATCGCGCATCAGCACACATTTTATAGAAAGTTGTCAGGAAGTTGTCAGATGACAAAAGGTCACCAGAAGATATGCTGACTCACCTGGAAGTAGTCATACCAACGGCCTTCTGGGAAATATGCTTTCACGGTTGTCTGCCCCTGGAGAAATGACAAGTCAGCTTTCTCTATTATATGCTTTGAAAACATATTGCGTTTGGGTATTTTTCTAAAATATGCTTAAACAATCGCGGGAAACAAATGTGTGTTTTAGCAGGATCATGGCTAATATTTCGTTTTTAGGTGAATATAACTGAAATGTTACCTGGTCTCTACAGAAAGTCAGAGAGCACTATTTTCAGTGTACACTGTATATGTTATTGGTTAATTGATCAGGTACAGGACAGGTTGGCGTTACATGAAGTCACCTTGTTTAGGACTGGAGACACCAGCAGTGCAGGTCCCAGCAGGAATTGTTCATCAACACTCAGACAGACAGGGTCGTTAGGGAACCTGTGGCAAATACAACACTCAGACAGACAGGGTCGTTAGGAAACCTGTGGCAAATACAACACTCAGACAGACAGGGTCGTTAGGGAACCTGTCTAAGTGAGTGAGTTTGAATGAATAAAACGTGTTACATTTATACTTACTTTGCCACACTGTGTCATTGCAGATATTCATTTTTCAATGATTCATAGATCTTTGAAGCGAAATTAGGAGCGCCTTCACCGTCCAGTTGTCTAGGCAGGCAAGTATAAAAGTATGTCAGGGACCCGCTGCTCTTTGGACATGGACAGTCGTAAGTCAATGTTAAGGCATTACCTATACGACAGCTTTCATAAGCGGACCCATGGTAGTTGAAATCCTTTCGTACTGGCGCGGGTAGTTACAATATTCATCTGTAGGCGTCCGTTTCAGCGCTACGGTTGTCGTAATTTCAAGTCTTGGCGTTACGATAGTGGCAGTGCAACAATCACATATGAGTATCTGGTTCATGATCCATAAAACGTCCATAGCGCTACGACATTCGTAAGATAATATGTTCAGTTACAAGTCATAACATTACGAACGCTTTGTGGATCGTGACCATGTCTAAAATCTGTAAACAGGAATAAACTAGGGATACCACCACTCACTCGAGAGAGTGAGTGAGTTTAGTTTTGCGCCGCGCTCAGCAATAACCACTCACTCGAAAAGGAGGGGCCTCATGACAGTGTCTCCCCGCGCATGCGCATTGTGCATGAGGGTGTACAGGTAGGGTAGCAGCTTGTAGCGGGTGATAAGTGCCTCTTTGGCAAGACGGACGAATCGGGCGTCCCAGGCAGCGGGGTCTTGTGGCTGGAGAACAGAGAACCATTCCAGTCTGTCATAATTTGTCGTTGAGCAAATCTTGACGCAAAATATTAGCTTTGTCCCGTGATGTACATAATTATGTGTGTCTCACGAGGACAGAACACCTGTGTAATCGACCGTTTTGTGTCTATCACATCATCACAAAAATGTAGAAAAACGCGACACCTACAGAATACATGTCCGATAACTATGGTCATAAGAAAGTTGATGTACTCTCCAAACATCCATTATTATCATCTCAACACCGATTGACACCAACATGACCAAATTTTTCAAAAGTAAATTAAAAATGAAGTTTTACAGACTATTTCATGTTTCTTAAACATTTTAAAAAATACACGAAATCTTGACAATGTCTCGCAATACCTATGTTCCTGAATCTTCTGGAAGGAATACAGGAAGACAGTCCCTGACCAATACCCACCTTGAAGAAGTCAGGAGCGTCCCCCAGAGCGTTGTGGTTGCGGGCGAATGGGTAGAAAGCGCCCAGCTGATGCCACCTGACGCACATCTCGTACTCCGCCTCGTACCAAAACCCGCAGATGTCGGCGCCGTTCTGTAAAATCAAGGGGAGATAACTCACGTGGAGAAAATCTGAATGGCCGGATTCCTGATACTTATTCATGTCACTTGCTGCGGTGAGTAAATAAGTTGGTATAGGCCTCTCCGGCGTCCGTGCAAAACGCCCATCCCGAAGGTCACTTCAGACGCCAGAACATCGACGTTAGTGAATGAGTGAGTATGGTTTAAAGCAATATTTCACAATATCTCGACAGGGACACCAGAAATGGACCTCACACACTGTACCAATGTGGGGAATCGAAAACGTTGACTAGGTATCTTTTACGTTGAACAGGTAAACGTGTGAACGTATGGAAGAAGACATGAAAGTTCAAACCAAAGGTACTTACCAAGGAAAACCCGAAAAGACCGAACTCTAGGATTCCTGAAAATCATAACAGGGCATCAAGTACAAGAATCCGGTACTGGTAAGGACTGGCAGAGAAAGGATGGGGAGTGTGCCCATCAATTACGTACATCTAATACTGTAAACATCGGTACGTTTCATCCTACAAGTTAGGGCTGAATCAGCTTGTGATGTACAACCAGCCTATCTAAAGTGGACCCGTGAAGATTCGGGTTAGAACTGGTATTCAGCAGCCCATGCTTGTCGTAGGAAGCGACTTTTGGTATATGGTGGTCAGACTTGTTGATTTGATTGACACATGTCAGCGCATCCCATTTGTTCAGATCGATGCTGATGCTGTTGACCACTGACCACTGGACTGTCTGGTCCAGACTCGATTATTTACAGACCGCCCCCACATAGCTGGAATATTGCTGAGTGCGGCGTAAAGCTCAACTCAATCACACACTGTCTGGTGTCAAGTTTAATAAATACATCGTTGATATTTAAATCTTTGATGCCGAGGCAACCTCTCCGATTTCACGTATAACAGATCGTTGGTGGTTATATTTGCGACGTGCGACTAGTTCATCAATGTCACGTATAACAGATCGTTGGTGGTTATATTTGCGACGTGCGACTAGTTCATCAATGTCACGTATAACAGATCGTTGGTGGTTATATTTGCGACGTGCGACTAGTTCATCAATGTCACGTATAACAGATCGTTAATGAAACAACCGATGATGTACAGCCCATACCATCCCATAACTCACGGCTACCCGCTTGAACTGGTAGCATTTGAGTTACCATTAAATACTTAAACCTCTGTCATTCGACTGGTCACGGATATGTCAACCTGTGACTTACCACCAGCGAGTTTAAATCCCCAGTACGTATGTGTATCCCGACATATTTCACAGATTGAAATATTGGGTTGCGACTTGTTGGGTTGTGACGTACCCACAATGGACCACTTCATCTGTTCCCAGCGAGACTGGTTGTCCCCCATCCACTTTGTAGCATACTTCCCTGTCCCCGCATAGGATGAACGGGTCATCGTCCAAGGCCGCTTGCCGGGGAATATGTTCTTCAGAGCACTGCAGGAAACATCACACACGTACTGGAGGACGGACGTACTTGACGGTTACGGATGTTTAGACTGTGAGCTGTTTGCATCTACATCGAATCTACATTGTACGAGTGAGCGAGCGAGTGAGTTTCGTTTTACGCCATATAGCAATGTTCGAGCTATATGGCTGCGGTCTGTAAATAATCGAGTGTGGACCAGATAACCCAGTGATCAAAAACATCAGCATCGATCTGCGCATTTGGGAACTGATGACATGTGACAACGAAGTCAGCGAGCCTGACCACCCGATCCCGTTAATCGCCTCTTACGACAAGCATAGTTATCTTTAATGGCAAGCATGCGTTGCTGAAGGCCTATTCTACCCCTGATCCTTCATGGGTTACATTGTAGGAAGACCTTACATATCCGGTCACATAAGCCTGGATGAATTATTAGTGTTTGGAACATAGTACTGACCGTCAGTCTCGTTACGTGAAGTCCATTTCTGGTTTCCCTTGCCGTGATATTGCTGGATTATAGCTAGAGGGACGTAAAACTAAACTCATTCACACTCAGTCTGATTATGTATAACGCCAGCCTCTGTGTTTATATCTCTGTATATTGGCGTGCCCTGTGAACTCATGTATATGTATGTATGTATGGATGGATGTATGTATGTATGTATGTATGTATGTATGTATGTATGTATGTATGTATGTATGTATGTATGTATGTATGTATGTATGTATGTATGTATGTATGTATGTATGTATGTATGTATGTATGTATGTATGTATGTATGTATGTATGTATGTATGTATGTATGTCCCGTGTACTCACTTGTATGTCTGTATGGCCTGTGTGTGGGCATACAAACTGTGTACGTCGTAGTGGCTGCCGAGATGTTGTATGGCATCCATACAGAGAGTCTTGTCATACATGCGTCCGTCCTCCCCTCGACCCAGGATATCTGGAATGGCACATTATTACCGTGTCACCGAGAACAAATAATACGTCATACACAATTGCTAACATCGCCATTCGCCCTAATATTTTTGGGTGCTGCTAGACGACTTCTTTCATCTATATGGGGAGTATGACGCGTTGTTCCTCTTATTTGGAATGAATGGCGGGTTGGTCCTCTTTCTTGGGATGCATTCTGGGGTTTTCCACTTACTTGAGATATATGGAGGGTTGCTCAACTTACTTGTGGTGTATGGCGGGTTGTTCTACTCAGATGTATGGCGAAATGTCCTACTTACATGGGGTGTATGGCGGGTTGTACCACTTACATGGGGTGTATGGCCGGTGGTCTATTTACCTTGCGGTATGTGGCGGGTTGTACCACTTACTTGGGGTGTATGGCCGGTGGTCTATTTACCTTGCGGTATGTGGCGGGTTGTACCACTTACTTGCGGTGTATGGCCGGTGGTCTATTTACCTTGCGGTATGTGGCGGGTTGTACCACTTACTTGCGGTGTATGGCCGGTGGTCTATTTACCTTGAGGTGTGTGGCGGGTTGTACCACTTACTTGGGGTGTATGGCGGGTAGTTCCACTTGTTGTTCTCACAGCCGTCTACAGATCCGGGGACAAAACTTGCAGGTTCGTTCATGTCCTGAAGAAGACATGGGCATATCAGTCTCCAGGGCACAATCATAATTCAAGTAACCGACTCATCTAAAGGTAGGAGATCAGATGGTGGACACACAAACACTTGCAGACTCCTCGTTCCAGACATATACTGAGTCAAAAAAGAAACTTCACAAAATGTAATTTTTAAAAATGATGAATAATGTTTCTATGATGGATGATACATCTATGTATCCGAAATGGGATACCTATCTTTCGACTCATGGAAAACGTTAACAAAACCCATTCAAACCCATCTATTCGTCGTGCAAATGACGTTAGTGCCAAATCAGGTTTTGCACGTTCGGTCGATCACGTTATTTTCGCCTCGAAGTTTTCTTCATTGGCACGTGTTTGCATTGGCCTCAAGAATTGACATAAACACTCTTAAACCACAGTTCTAATGGTACTTTAAATGTCACGATTGTCAAATGTGCAATGTGAACGCGCTGTTGGCATGTTGCAAGCGGGAAGATCAGTTATTGACATCGCAAGAGCAATGGATGCAGCCATCGTACTGTGTATTACTTGCGAGGTCGTCTACAAGAAACTGGCACCACTTCTGATCGCCTAAGGTAGGGACGTCCACGTGTGACGTCACGAGCAGAAGACCGCCAAATCGTCCCACGTCACCTACGTGACAGATTGCCGGCTACACGAACCAGGACTGAGATGTTTAGAGGTCGACTGTCCTTACATACCATTCGTAATTGGTTGCGGGCTGCCAATCTCCATTCTCGACGTCCATATCGTGGGCCAATATTGACGCCGTTTCATCAACGTCAACGTCTGCTGTGGGCCCAACGTCACCTCCGATGGACCCAGAGAGAAGAGACTGGAATCGATCTAACGTGCATTGTCACTGAACAAAGTACTGTGTCGACCCAGCTCACTCAGCAGCAAATGTGTACCTTCTAACGATGTGTCGGTGTGACAGCGGTGCTTAACATGAGTTGTATATACCCCAGGGAGCTGATTTGTTAAACTAATTCATGAAAGAAAGACATCCGTTGATGAGGGGACGCTCAAACGCATTCAGCATGCATTGCGTGGAAATGAGCTCTACATCAATGCCCTGCCCTGCCCTTATCTTATCTTATCCACCACCAACAACAACTGACGCCAAATGAAGCTTCAGGAAGCCCGAGACATACAGAGACAACACCATGATCACCATGCACGTTTAGCGTATCACTGGCCTCCTCATGTTGTCTTTTCAGCATCATTGCATTCTTTACCCCATCATTGCCATGTTATGTTAGTGCATCACTGGCCCCCTGATGTTGTCTTAGTGTATCACTGGCCTCTTCGTATAATTGTGCTATAGTCCATGAAGCCAATTACCTTACCGTTTCAGTACATTGCTGGCCTCAAGTCTGTATTATACCCTTTAGTCTTCAACGTTGGTAAACATGTTTTCTTTGCAGCGCCTCGGTATATATACCCCGCTTGGTACTCCCACTATTCACCTGATGAAGAAGCAAGCATACCAACCCACCCACCCCCCACCTTTGTTTTTTCCACAATAAAGAAGTTATAAATCTGGCTTTTCGTAGGCTACGATCGTTTAATTTGTGGAACGCTGTCCATTACCCCGTTTCTTAACGTGATCGTAAGTCCTAAGTTGTTCGTAACTCCAATACTTTAACATAGACTTACGACTATCGTAGCGCTAAGTTGTTCGTAACCCCCATACTTTAACATAGACTTACGACTGTCGTAGCGCTAAGTTGTTCGTACCCCCCATACTTTAACATAGACTTACGACTATCGTAGCGCTAAGTTGTTCGCAACTCCCATACTTTAACATAGACTTACGACTATCGTAGCGCTAAGTTGTTCGTAACCCCCATACTTTAACATAGACTTACGACTATCGTAGCGCTAAGTTGTTCGTAACCCCCATACTTTAACATAGACTTACGACTATCGTAGCGCTAAGTTGTTCGTAACCCCCATACTTTAACATAGACTTACGTCTATCGTAGAGCTACCATTGTTTTGAGGAACAGGAGTTTTCTTTGAGGATACAAGAGATTTCTTTATGATCTGTGTCAGGACGATGGCCCTACATAGTACCTACTACGTGGGCAGTATCTATGTTGATATGATCAGATCTTTGGATGGTCTCTTTGAAGTCTTTACCTTCAACGAGTCTCAACGGAAAGAAATACGACAAAACCAACACACGTGGAGTAATGGTTGACGTCTATAGTCAACCGTTTAGCAAAACCGTTTTGCGCCGCGACCAGTGCAAAACCGGCGCAAAACAATGTACTGGTCGCTTCCAACATACTTTCTTTGAGAAGATGACTTATACTCCCAGAACATATAGAGATCAAACAAATAATTACCACTTGAAGGAGTGAACGAGTGAACGAGTAACTTTGTAATTTCCTTATATGAAGCATTACAAATATCTGTATGTATCTACCTTCTTGAGCTATCATTCGGTAGGTAGGACACATCTGAAGGTCAAGTAAGGTCACTGACCCTGTTATGAACTAAATTACTCACGATCCAGAGGGAATCAAACTCGATACTCTCGTTGTCATGGAAATACCGCGCCCACTTCTCCCACCAAGCCTCTGTAGCCGGGTTTGTGAAATCGGGGTACCCGGTAGTGCCTGGCCACACCTGAAACAACCTCACACAAGTGTTCACCAGGTATTACTAAGGTCGGTAAATAATGACCAGACAGGAGAGATTTGTGGTTGCTATTGTGAACATCGTCCCTCCTCATCTCAGGTTGACGTACCAGCAACTGTCACTGGTAACATCAGTGAAAATTCGGGTTAGAATTGATTTTTCAGCGCTACATGTTTGTCGTAAGTGGCAACTAAGGGGATTGGATGCTCAAGCACGCTGACTTGGTTGACACAAGTCTCCGTATCCCAACTGCGTATATGGATGCTCATGATGTTGATCACTGGATTGTCGCACCGACGCCATGCAGCTGGAGTAGCGTCAAACAACAAACAAACACATGGCATTCTGGTCCATTATTGTCGCCTCTCACGACAAAATGTAATTTGGACCAGGGTTGCATCGCACAATGCAGCTTCGGGGCTAAGGAAATCGTTCGTAGCGTCAAAGGGGTGCAACCGGGGTGGTACGCCCAGCTGTGAAACCGTTTGCTCGTCACGACGAAGGTCACGGTTCTATGAGTCAGATGGATGCAGTATGTAAAGGCCATTTCTGTATTTTTGCAAGCAGTGGTTTTGCTGGAACATTGGTAAATGCGGCATAAAACACAACTCACCTCCCTCTAACCTGAACATTATCCTCACCTAACATGGCTGAAAGGGTGTTCGACTATCCCTGTCGAGAAAGATAGGGATCAAAATCGGGACAATTGTTGCTCTCAACCACAAGTAATTGACCTTTCCAAACACTTACTTCGGCTACGATGGGACCGGAGTTGTTCGGATTCATCACCAGCACTCCCTCTCTGGAACCATCGTCGAATACGTCGTAACCTGGACTGTTGTGTTTTATGAGGCTGCTGATGTTTGGGTCGTTGCCCAAACCTGGATCCTGTATTGCAATTGCAGGATATTAGAATAACTGTTGATACTCAGCAACCCATATTTGTCGTAAGCGGCGACCTAGTGGCCTGGCTCGCTGACTTAGTTGACGCATGTCGTATCCCAGTTGATATCCTATGACGGGTCGATCAAGTCGTCGAGCCTGACCACAAGATTCCTATAGTCGACTCACGACTAGCATGGGTGACTGAAAAACATTTCTTACCAAGATCTTCACCTGTCAACTCACAAAGACAAAACTTTCACTCAGGAAGGTCACAAGCCTACTCATTACCACACGTGTACTCACTGCGTCAACACTTGAGCTCACAATATCTACACGTATTCCCATCACAACTGCTCGTCCACTCCCAATCATGCCAAACTACACGACTACTCACCTCAACGACACGTGCACTCACATCCTCCACACGACTGCTCATCACGGTTACACGTGCACTCACAAACTAGACACAATTACCCAGTAGGACGCTACGTGCACTCATTTCTCCACATGACTATTCATCATGATGACGCGTGCACCCACAACAAGCTCAACACGACTTCTCACCTCAGAGACAAGTGCACTCACAACCTCTACACGAATACTCATAACAATGTCACGTACTCACACCCTCCACACAATTACTCACCAGGGCGGTAGGTGCACTCGCAACCTCCACACAATTACTCACCAGGACGGTAGGTGCACTTGCAACCTCCACACCATTACTCACCAGGACGATACGTGCACTCACACCCTCCACACCATTACTCACCAGGACGATACGTGCACTCACACCCTCCACACAATTACTCACCAGGACGATACGTGCACTCACATCCTCAACATGACAACTGACCACATGACTACTCACAACAATGACACGTGCCCCACATTATCAACCATATTATTCACCACGGTGACACGTGCTCTCACATCCTGCATGCAACAATTCATCACGATGACACGTCCTCTGACAACCTCCACACGACAACTCATCTGGACGACACGTGCACTCACATTCTCCTCACGACAACTCACCAGCATGATACGTGCACCCACATCCTCCACACAACTACTCACCACGATGACAACAAACTTCTGGTCGTGGTCATGAAGGTCACGCACAAGATCGGGGAGTCCCGGGAAGGTCTCGCGGTTGTAGCTGAAGACGAACTTGTTAAACATATATTCCAGGTCGGCCCACTGAGCGTCCTGTAGGAACACAGGTTGTTTAAGCAATTTGTGACATTTTCACATATGGATCGAACAGATATCAAACCATTCACGTTGATATACCTTCTAATAATAACCACTTTACACAGTAATACCCGTGAAGATCAGGGTTAGAATTGATCTTCAGTAACCCATGCTTGTCGTAAAAGGCGACTAATGATATCTGGTGGTCAGACTCGCTGATTTGGTTGACACATGTCATCACATCCCATTAACGTCAATTGATGCTCATGCTGTTGATCATTCAATTGTCTGTTCCAGACGCGACTGCCATATAGCTGGAATATTGCTGAGTGCGATGTTTAGCAGCAAACTTGCGAACACACACCAAGAGCTGTTGAGGTCACAATGTCTTCATCATCCGAATGGTAGTTTTACACCGCATTCGCCAATATTCCTTAACAACCCCATTATCAGTAGCATCACTATCACGAATCCATTAATGATGATCATTTATATAAACATTGTTTTTATCAATAGAAACAACAACAGCACTACTTCTATCATTTATATATTATTATTGTTATCGTCGTTGTTGTTATCATCGTTATCACTATGATCACTCACATATGGTATCCCGATTTCCCTGTTCCGGTCGATGACCATCCTCAGGTCGCTGATGTTGGTGTAGCCCCAGCGGCAGAGGTGGAAGCCCAGCGTCCAGTAAGGGGGCATAACAGGTCTACCGATAGCCTGTGGACATGGAAACATCATATTGTACAGCGAAGCAAGCAGTTATATACAATGAAACACTTATGTGAATCCATGCAGCCTCATCATACACTGAGCATATTTAGTTGTACGCCTCTAGTAGCTATATTCCAGTAATATCAAGCCCGGGGAAGCAAGAAATGGGCGTCACACATTGTAACCATGTAGGTCTTCAACGAACCTAGGTGTTAGTGGTGAGCGATGTTTTAATCACTAGACAGGCCACGCGCTCCCCTCCCTGTGGAATATTACAGAGTGTGGTGTAACACTAAACTCACTCACACATTTCAAAAGCAATATTCGGAGATCGAATCACACATCTGATGATTGTGAAGATTTGAATTGGTGTTTTCTGGATGACAACCCGTGAGGACGATTGGAATGTATCTTCAGGTCCATGATTGTCGTAAATGGTGTCTAATTGGATCGGGTATCGGGTGGTCAGACGCGCTGGCATGTCATCGGTTCCCAAGTGCGCAGATTGATGCTGATGATGTTGATCACTGGATTGTCTGGTCCAGACTCGAATATTTACTGACCGCCGCCATATAGCCGAAATATTGCCGAGTGCGGCATAAAACTCACTCACTCACTCACGAGACTGTTTTGTGTAATCGGATTAAAAACACATTTAGGCTTAGTTACCGCCGTGTACTGTTGAACCGCCTCCCCGGGGGAGGACCCGAGGAAGATGTAGAAGTCGAGGACGCCGCCGATGGTTCTAAAAGTGATGGCTGGATGTGGAGATGGCTGCAGGAACACCTCTGTTTATAAGGAAGTCAGACATTGTACTGTTAAACAAAGAATAGGTAAGTAATTCCACCTGATATACAGTTTTCGACATGTGGAATTGTACCTGTGATCGATAGTATGAGCACATACGTTGGATCAGTCATGATAGTACTAGCAAAAGTAGATGTAATAGGGGATATATGGAGCATATATTCTTCTTTTCGAACACATCTGAACATTTTTTCATGACAAAATGTTATTTTCTTTGAACATAAACTAATATTTGGTACTACCACACGTATATCGTGTTTATCATAATGACGAATGCGTCGTTTTTCTCAGTAGAGATGTCTCATTAACAAAACATGTCACAGTACAAACTACTTATATCCTGATATCAGAAGCACTTTAGGGCTTCAGAAGACTTCTATTTGCAGGGCGTAATCATATCTATCACTGGTTGAAAATGTGTCTCACCCATGGCGTTGCTGTTCTTGAGGAAGACCATGTGGGCACTACCGTCGTCCTCCACGTTCATGTAGGTGGGGTGAGCGCCGTACAGGTTCCACTCGTCCTGGAAGTAACTTGTTACATTGTATTAATACACGCATGTATTATATCGAGTCAAGCGAGTGAGTGATAGAGCTTAGTTTTACGCAGCACTCGGCAATATTCCAGGTATGTGTACATGATCGAATCTAGACCAAACAATCCAGTGATCATCAGCTTGAGCATATAATTAAGCAACTGGGAACCGATGGCATGTGTCAACCAACTCAGGGAGCCTGACCACCCGACTTACAACAGGCGCCACATCTCGGGTGAAGATGCTCCACGTCTTCCAGGACAGGTCATGACGGAGCTGGCGATGGTTGTGTTCACCGAAGCCGTATACGTTGCTGGACGCCAGTCTCGTAGTCAGCTGCAGGTACTGGTCGGAATAGATAAACCCTGGCAGGGAGGTGTTGAATCTGAAGAGCGAGTGAGAGTGGTTTTACGCCGCATTTAGGAACACTCCAGTAACATCACTGCAGGCAACACCAGAAATATAACTCACGCATATGGCAAGTCGAACCCAGGTGCTCATCGTAAGGACGAACGCTTTACCCTTTAGGCTATCCCAATGCCTGACATTAAGATATTTCCATTGTGTAGTGCGGCAGACATGTTCATTAACCTGTGGGTGTATAGAAACTGTGACAATGACATTTAAATACCCACAGTTAACGCTGGGTGTTTGCCATTAATACCTCAGTTTAAATGGAATCAAGTTGGGACGTGTTGCGAAAAGAACATGGACTGAGTGAGTTTAGTTTTACGCCGCACTCAGCAATATTTCAGCTTAATGGCGGTCTGTAAATAATCGAGACATATCAGACAATCTAGAGATCAACAGCATGAGCATCGATCTACGCAATTACGATACGATGACATAAGTCAGTCAGGTCAGAGAGCCTGACCACCCGATCCTGTTAGTCGTTTCATGCGACGAAAATGGGTTACTGAAGGTCAGATCTAACGCTGATCTTCATGGGGCGAAAATAACAGCGTTTGTATGACACGTAATCAAACAACACAAACACGTGTACAGGATATGTATAGGTTAATCACCCTTTCAGGGTAGTTATTTAAATAAAATCTGCGACGGTGGTAAAATGACTTACACCATGAGAACTTACTTCTCCAATACGTCTATAACGTATTAGGCATGATGTAGATTATGAAAATAGATGCATTTCGGTGGGTTTTTTGTCTAAATAGAAATGATTGCCTTGTGTCAGCTAAACAGTGCCCTTAGTCAGTCAAGAACTTTTCCTAGTGGTGTAACCCAGGTTGACCTACATTGTCTGGTTGTTGGACACCCGGGTGATGATAACGCCAAACACTGGAGTATCCACGATGGTTACATTGTACAGCCGTGTCGTCTCGCTGGCCTTGCTGGGAGACGTTATGTTCAGGACGCTATCGGGTATCTCCCATCTGGAGTCGTTCTTGGGATAGAACTGGGGAAAATCACAAGTACATAATACTTATAATGGGAGTACGCGATGTACTTTTAACATGTTTGGTGCAGGTGGTGAGCTCTCGAAATGGTTGGTTTCGTGGTGTACTCTTGAAATGGTTGGTTTACGTGGTGTACTCTTGAAACAGTTGGTTTAAGTGGTGCACTCTTGAACGGAGTGGTTCACGGGACGAACTCTTGAAAAGGTTGGTTTACGTGGTGTACTCTTAAAAGGGTTGGTTTACTTGGTGTATTTTTTAAATGGAGTTTTACGTGGTGTACTCTTGAAATGGCTGGTTTACGCGGTGCACTCTTGAAATGGCTGGTTTACAGGACGTACTCTTGAAAAGGTTGGTTTACGAGCTTAACAATTGAAATGGTTGCTTTACACTGTTTACTTTTGAAATGGCTGGTTTACATGGCAGAAAAGAGCTTTACTGCATGTATATATTTATAACCTTTCAAAGACGGTTTCACTATGCAATTTATGTTATGCACAGTTACTTTTTTCCGTTAGTATATATGTATGTCACCAATGCGTGCTAACGATGTTCACGGCCATTGATAACTAATTAGAAGTGTCACTGACGAAACCGTCAACATACCCTTAATCTAAGGCGGGAGTCGGTGTGGAAGTCCACGTCGAGGTATATATTATCGAAAGACGCCGAGCGGGTGAGATACTGAGGATGCGATGTGCGCTCCAGTTCCACGCGCATGCCCATTGGTGTGTCCATCACGTCACCCACCATTCTGTAGCCATATCCGGCGGGGAATTTACACCAGGGGGCGCCCTTGTCAGATACCGGAGACCATAAGCAGCTGTACCAAAGCAGAGCTCATTTTGATTATGTGTGTTTATAGATGAATGAATGAAATTTCCTTCAGTAATTTTACAATTTTACTGATAATATAGCACCATATGCCCCATCGTCTACAAATAGTAAAAACAGTCATCTTCTAACGCATATATGTTTAGTGTGTTTCAGAAAGTGATGTACCTGTTCAGTATTTTCTCTCTGCATATCCCCCTATTCTATTTTTCTCATGTCCTCATACCCACCTTCCTTTGCACTTCTCTCTGCATACCACTTGTTCCACGCACTTACTCTGTACATAACAAGTTTTCCTTTTTATTTACTTCTACATAGCAGTTTCATTGCAATTCTACTCTCAACATACCCATGTTTTTACGCTTCTCTCAACATACATATACCCACCCTTCTTTGCACTGCTTCTCTTTACATATCCTCTTTCATTGCAATTCTACCCTCTACATGCCTTTTCAATGCGCTTCCTTCTTCATACTCCGTTCTTTGCAATTCTCCAGTCTACATACCACTTTCTAGTTGTACATCTCCATTCTGCATACATGTACATCTATCTACCTCCCTTCCTTGCACTTCTCAAGTCTACATACCACCTTCTAGTTGTACATCTCCATTCTACATACCTCCCTTCCTTGCGCTTCTCTTAGCTACATACCACCTTCTAGTTGTACAGCTCCATTCTACATACCCCCTGTCCTTGCACTTCTCCTCTGTACCGTCAGACTCTGGGTGACAATCAACGATGACATCAGAGCGCTCGCCTAAGCTGGAACTAAACAGCGAAATACACACATTGTGGAAGTCATCTTTCCCGAAATATTTTAAGGAGTTAATGAGAGAGATAGACAGAGAGAGAGAGAGAGAGAGAGAGAGAAGGGGGGAGAGAGAGAGAGAGAGTAGGGGGTCGAAATAGGACGGATACGGGGAGGGAGTGTATATACTGGAAACACCGCGAAACACACTACTGTAATGCACGCACACTGGTGAATTTTCCTTTTCCTTGTTGAAATGCAAGACGAGCCCCACAGTCAGCGAGATAGCCAAACACACAATCAAGAAAAAGGCAAAGGCAATTTTCCTCTTGGCCGTGGAACTCCCAGTAACAGCATCGGCAGTCATATCTCAGTCTGAAATATAAAACAGTGAAAAGTTGAGGTTGTAGTTAGATATGGAGAAGTATCATTTGTACTCAAAAACGACCAGCCATACAATTCCATCAGCAATTTACAAGGAAGACCAGTGATACATTTCCATCGGTAAAATATAGGAAAAAACAACTGTATGAGTTCATTAGCAATATGCAAGAAAGAACAGTTATATAAAAGTAAGAGCAGTTGTACAATTCCATCTGTAATATATAAGGAAGACCAGTTATGCAATCCCATCAGTGATATACAAAAAAGGCTCAGATGTGCAATCCCATCAGTAATATATAAGAAAGGTCATTTGCAATATTCCATCAAAAAAGACAAGTTGTGAAATCCCATCAGTAATATACAAGAAAGACTAGTTGTACAATCCCAACAGTAATATACAAGAAAAGTCATTTGTAATATTCCACCAAGAAAGACCAGTTGCAAGACCAGTCATGTCACACATACTTTAAATGTATTTGGGTCAGATATACGTCGGATCTGTATGTTCAGATTGGGGTTGATACACACCCGTGGTGAAGTGAATAAAGCGTCTGCCCGAAAAACATAAGGCCGTCGATCGATCCCCTTTTGCCCCTTGTCACAAGATGTTGGAAGGCATCTTGGAAGTGGGGGAGTTAGTGCTTAATAACATGAATAAGTACTGAAGGATTCAGGGATCCATATTAAACTGCAGCATTGTATTTCCTCGGACAATCACAATGAAACACACACGCAAATACAAAATCACCTGGACTCTCAGCCTCCTTATTGTCCAACCTCACCTCACGGTTGTAGTAATGTCATTTCACCTAGGGGTGGTTGTGTGTTCGGAGAGCACCGTTACAACCGCATTTGTGTTAAGGTGGCGGGAGACATTACTCATCTCGAGAGACTTAACTTCAAATATAGAAGTCAGTGGCGTAACCTAGTTTCAGAGTTAGTTCGTCACGACAAAATATATCTCTCGCCGTACATGAGCATTGCGCCATTAGCTATGCCATTGCTAGGATATTGTGAAACGCGGTACACAGTCATCATACTCACTGACGTACAGTCGGATCACAGTATCTCGAACTTGGCTCCAACAAATAAAGAAAATATATGTTACACCACACACGAAACCATATGATTGTTCTTTGTAATATATTGTGTATTATTTGAAGGAATTTACTTTTGTGTCGTTGACAAACTGTGCCCGGTTGCGATTTGATTTGATTTCTGTTCAATGTAAACAGATAATTACACACTATAAAAACAGAAAGAAAAAAACACTAAATCACTTGACTCCAACTGTTAGTAACTCGAAGATGTCAGGACGTTTGAGATAGCTCACAACGTGCATAGCTTTAAAAATATTAAAATAGCTTTAAAAATATTAAAATTCAAAACTTCGAGGACAAAGTACAAGATTCCACATTCGCCCTTCTGCTATGGATGACTCAAATCAAAAGCCTTATTTTCGCTTTTCAGTTCAACAAAGCTCAAGTGCAGTGGAAAATGTCTTTCATACTCTGTCCTTGAGCCTAGCTGCGTCACAATGAAAACACCAACACGAAATGTGCATACAGTAGACCAGTATAATATACAGTGTCCAAACTTAGGGTTTAATGTCGCCATTAATCTTAGCGTCTACAGGCAACAGCATGTGTTTGACGACTTTTGTTTTTGTAAAAAAAAACCCGAATATTGTGTCTCATTTTAACTATTTACTATATCTTATTTTAAACCGAAACTTGCACAAAGATACGATAGAGATCATATTGTGTCATGAACCGTGACTAACTGAGTGAGTGCCCCTGAGTACCGCTTTGGCTGTGTTATATTTCATGTAATTTGCATGTCCTTTTGTCTATAACTTCTATCATTATGTGACACTTAAACGAGATTAAAATAGCATGTGATATTAGAGGAAAATGTGTTATATGCGCTAACGACGAATTGACAGTTATAACGCAATATTTACTGTTCCGTATCTGAAAGTCGAAATACGACGGGTACATTATGTGCGATTAGGGGAAAGAGTAAACATGTGTTATTGAAAATACTTAGAAATATGCAAACACAAGTGTAGATTCAGTTAATAGTGTATTACTCAGATGTAGGTGAGTCAGCATAGCTTTGCTGACATGCATACAGTTATCTCAGTCTTGTCAAGCAGTGAGATCGACATTATTTACAGTCGCTCATTTTTTATACGGGTGAAGTGGCTCTAGTTATCTGTGTCAAGGCCGTTGACGTGGAGGTTGTGTGTGTACAGAGACGACGTGCCTGAAGAAAGACATGGGGATCGTATACCTAGCACTCGTGGTGCCAGCAAGTGAGAAACAGGTTTCCGCGCACCTGTGCCACATTTTTATGCTTCAAATACGTATTACGTGGGTAAAATAAATCTTCGACTTGATGACAATCGACAAGATGAATGGATGTTGCTATGACAAAAGAGAGTTCTCATATCAGCACGTCTAGTCTTCTTTAGTACAGGTCTCGGTCCCGAGTGAGTGTCTCTGAGTCCGTGGTTGTATGCGCATGCGACGTGGATGCGTCCAGTTCTAAATGCAGATCCGGATCCAGAGTGAATGCATGCACGTGCGTACGTGCGTACGTGCATGCATTCAGTCCACAAGCTCGGATCTCCCAACAACTTTAGTCACAGTGATAGCGGATCGTGATATATTTTCATGACCGACAGGAGGTCAACATTGTTTTCTCACAATTGATCAACTAGCCCATAATTGAACTGCAACAACAGAGGTGTCTAAATAACAACTAAGAAAAACTTGTATGAAGAATATCAACACGAGCCAGTTACAACACTGATCAGATCCATAGTCCATTCGCTCATTTCTCCGATTCGTCACTAGGATTTATCACTAGGATGTGTCACTAGGATTTGTCACTAGGATTTGTCACTAGGGTGTGTCACTTTTTTATTTTGATTTTTGAATGGGCGTGCTAATAAACTATCGAACTTATACCCTTAAAGCGTTACGGTGTTGACCGGTCAAACTGACCACACAGCACTTCAGAGATGATTCATGCATGGAAATTTCCAAGGGGTTTTCTCAGGAAAGTGGAATTAATCCGTCAGTGTTAAAGTCACATCAAGAATTCGTGACGTCAACATCAGTCTTACGTTCATGTGACTGAATGTGACTGACCTATCACCTGATGGAAGAGATAATTATCGCGCAAACCTCGCTCCAAAAATATTTGCTTTTAAATGCCAGTTGTTTCGTTTAATTTAATTTAGTTTAGTTTAACTCCTTTTCTGAAAGTATGCATGCATTTGTTAACAATCCACCGAGAGGTGTGTGTGGTGGAACGGTCCTTCTGAATCGCGTGATTGAATGTAACACTTGGGATTGCGCTCTCGTAGTAAATTACAGATTCTTGTACATTTTGGGGTTGAGTCCCATACGGGGATTTGGATTTGCCCCCTTGGAGTCAACGATCTAACCCACTCAGCCACTGTGTGCGGACAACTGGTGGACTAAATCACATATTTTGTGTACCCTTCTGACAAGCTGAAATGGGCATGGCTCCAAAGTGGTTGGCAATGTCATATTTGGGATTTCACTTCATTAAGGCATTGTGTAATCTGCTTGGTTGAAGAACTATTATTTTACTTGAAATTTCATAGAGTGAAATAAAGTTCATGTTTAGCCTCAAAATTGGTTTTCCGTGTTGGAATGACACTCCATATTCATAACTAGAGTGACATGAGCTAATACTAATAAATCACAGTGATATATTGGATTTTGACATGTGCCAGTTATGAAATAATAGGACAGTTTATTGTAGCATAGTATAAACATGTGTCATTAGATATCGCAATGATATATTGGAGATTTTCATGTGCCAGTTATGGGATAATAAGGAGAGCTTAACGTAGCATAGTATAAACAAGTGATATTATATATCAAAGTGATATATCAGAGATTGACATGTGTCAGTTCTCTACACATTCGATGTGTTATCGTGACATTAGAACATTGTGAAAACCTGTCGTGTTTGATGGCTTGCATATCTGAATGGTGCAACATATGTCATATTTGGGATTTCACTTTCTTAGTAAAGTACAAATTCCACTGTCGGAAGTCGCAGTGGCTGAGCGGGCTAGGCGGCTGACTTTGTGTGCTGGCGATTAGGTGCCTGACTCTGAGGGTGCGGGTTCGAATCCCGGATGGGACTCAACCGAAAAAAGTACTAGAATTTGTACTTTACTAAGAAAGTGAAATCCCAAATATGACATATGTTGCATTTGACCACTTTCTAAATGGCATCGTGTAATCATATCTGAATGGTGAACATAACTATGTATGTTGTAGCGATGTGGTGATCAAACAGTCGTCCTGTGTCCTTTCTGGTATTTGCAGAAGCCTGAGGTCTTTCTTTAACTGCGAAGGGAGGCAGCTGACAAGACCGAGGGCTCCTACAAATGATAATGCCCTGAAAAGCAGCCTTACTGTCGTTATAGCTAAATGCATGGAATGTGTAATTAAATTGTAATAAAAACAACGGTTGTCAGACTAGTCACGTACCTGAGTGTTAATCTGCCTCCTATGAACACAGACCAACTAGTTGTATCAGATTAGTCACTTACCTTGGTATAACGGCTGTATTTATCGGGGGTGAAGAGACCGGACGGAATACCTTTCTAACTCCGTTTTGTAGCCTGCGTGATATAGCGGTGCGAGACAGTGCACTTACTCCCAAACCCAGCGTGTTTGTCGGTAAACATGGCTTGACACTCGGCCCTTTAGCTTCTGCTATGGGAGTGGCGGTGTACATCTATATTTATGCAATACTGCTGTAAGATACATTGTATCTGCAGCTGTTACCCATGTGCCAAATGATATGGAAAAATGTGGATGATTTTAATTATATTTGCTGCATTTAATACGTTCGTGTTGTGTGTAGAAAGCCGACCAATGCGTCACAGTTTGGTATATTCACGTTGGCATGAAGAAAGCTGTGGTATCTCCTCGATCCGCAGCAGGCAGGAGGTCTGCTTTAGTAGGAGATACACATATTGGATTTGACGACAATAATATGAGTCTCAATCAGTACGCTGTTCTACAACATGTATGTCACGTGCTCCTTTTGTCATGTATCAGGATCCGGCTTGACGTAAGAGGCGACTAACGGGATTGGGTGACCATTCTCACTGACTTGGTTGACGCATGTATCCTTGAAGCGTTGTCAGTTTTTGTTTTTTTGTTTGTTGTTTTTGGGGTTTTTTTAATCTGTTTGAAAATATCTTCACCATGTGAAGAGGAACATAACTATACACATAAAAGTGAATTAGTGTAGTTTTTGATCACATACGACCTCAGTTGGAGAGGGTTATAAATGTGTTTGACACATCTTGAGATTGTTGACATTATGGCCGTAGAGATGGATTACCGACCACAACCTACTTAGAGTTCGCATACATAAACAATTACTTGATCCCTCTTCTGACCTAGTGCATGCTATGTGGGATCGGGTACTCCCAGTACCCAAAGTGCTCACGGGAATAGAAATACAACGGTTTTGGTGTGTTTTTTTCCACGTAGTTTCGAACACGACTAAAGTTCTCTTGCCGAAAATGTACTATTTATTTTTTTAACGGTTCATTCATAGTTTTGATTGTCTAATGCACAATCTCTTTTGCGTTAGACGTGTAAATGCTATTTCCCACTGACACATGTCATCGGCTTCCCATTGTGTAGATCGATGCGCATGCTGTTGATCAGTGGATTGTCTGGTCGATTATTCACAGACCCCCGCTACATAGCTGGAATATTGCTGAGTGAGGCGTAAAACTAAACTCACTTACTCACTCAGTAGTATACTCTCATACCCAGTGTATGTTTATGTGAGTGCGTGAGTTTAGTGTTATGCCACAGTCAGCAATGTTCCAGCTATAAAGCGGCCGTCTCTAAATCATCGTGTTTGGAACAGTCAGTCCAGTGATGAATAGCTTGAGCATCGATCAGTGCAGTGAGGCACCGATGAAATCTGTCGACCAAGTCAACGAGCCTGACCACCGGATCCCGTTAGCTGCCTCTTACGACAAGCATAGTCACCTTTTTGGGGCATTTATTTGCGTAATGAACAAAAGACGATTTCGAGGTCTTGGTAGCAAATGTAAAACCCGCGGAGGAAGGAATTTGAACACTCTTCTCCAACGTTAAGTCAAATACATATAAGAGCGGGAATTATCAGCTAAGATACAAAAACAAACATCGATCATAGGGTTAACTGATAACACGCTGATTGATTAATTCCTTTTGTTTTGCTCACTGGATTTCTCAAAAGGTAGTGTTTATATGTGTAGATTTACTGTTGTATACCGATCAAACCCTGTCGTAAAGTACTTGTGTAAAAACAACATCCTTTCTCAAAGGATTAACCACAGACAGACAACGTGCACTAGATCGTGCTTAGAGCGTGTGTGAAAAATGATTCACATAAGCAATCCTATAAAATGTCTAAATATTACAGTCATGTTCACTACAAATATAAGCAGGTTGTCTGCTTTTCATGAAGTTTCAAAATGCATACAAAAAGGGTAATAAACTGTTTAGGATTATAAGACAAAATATTAACACGTGCATTTATTTTCATTCCTAACATTTTCTACCACTGGCAGATGGTTCAATATCCAAATGTTTTTGTGTGTTATCATAAAAGATCAAGATGGAAATATTATCAAGTGAAAAGATTTCATTTTAGGTGATGAATCTATACCTACGCTGTCAATTGCGAATCCGTGGGCGCCACAAAAGTCAAGAACCAAACGAGAATTCGGTTGATATCATTCTAGACAAAAAAAAGAAAGAAAACCCCCCAAAACGGGGCGGTGGGATAGCTTAGTGGTTAAAGCGTTCGTTCGTCCCTCCGAAGACTCGGGTTCGATTCCCCACATGGGTACAATGTGTGAGGTCCATTTTCTGGTATCCCCCGCCGTGATATTGTTAGAATATTGCTAAAAGCGGCGTAAAACCAAACTCACTCACTCACTCACTAGAAAAAAAAACAATAGCAATATTTTTTCTTAGAAGAGAGTGATGCCGAATTTGCAATTTACACTAAATTTATCGTCCCATGATGAACTCTCTGGGTGGATTTGTACACAAGAATAGAGCAAAATCATATTCTGTTCTGCAAATTGATTTGTTACATAAATTGAAAGCAGCATTTTCTGAAATGTGAGTCCATCTAACAAAATTAATGTAAGTAGTTCTTTCCTAACCAAGACTGATATGCCTCCAGACAGTCTACCATGTGATGACAATTTATCTGCATCTTTGTTTACAAATTTAAAATCATGAAAAACATGGTATAAATCAAGATCTTAACATCAAGATTCTGAGATTCCAATAACGTCAAATGCATGTATATAATTAACAACGTCAGTGGCGGTTAACTTACATTAAACTCAGGAATGTTGTCACCTGAGGCTGAGTAATCCTGATGAAGCGTCCTACAAATCATTTCAATTAGTGTCACTCACTCGGCCCTGGTCATACTTCGCCCGTATATCCCACGCCTGCTCTCTATAGTTCTTAATATATTTTGTTGTCAACCAGCAGAAATTAAATAACCTTTTGCTATCAGTGATTTATAACAATCAAATCCATCCATATCATCACCGCGTACCATCTGTCACTAAACACTTATCGCATCAAACATATCTTCCAATATACCCGAGTACTCAACCCGTATACCCCACACATTGTGCTGTCATCCCAGTCGCAAGTCCGAACTACGTACCCTACTGCACAATGACAGGGTGTTTAGGTTATTGTGACATGCATTTTAATCAAGAAATACCCTGTCGAACCTGTTGCGTAATTACACGGATCGTGCACAACTCACTACAGGGTATGACATCTGAAGTTGGATTGACAACGATAGGATTAATTGTAAAGTTTGATTTGTTGCTCGACTGTTTTGTGACTACGTTCTTCGCGTGCATATTTCTCTGATTTCCACTGTAACTATGCCATAATCAAGACAGTTTTGCTGGAATGTGTTGAGACGGGACAGGACACACCTACCTGGAGGTTCGACTTCCTTGTTATACATGTCACTTAAGAGTCACATGTTTCTGTGCGAGTTGTATCGCAAAAATATCCACCGAGGCATGCATTCTGTAACTATGACACAACACAATGTACACGGTTGGAAATGCATTAAGCAACACTAAATTCTAAGACCTATAAATCGGAAAATTTAGAAAGAAGACAATTTGCCCTAAGCGATACATGAAATTGACATAACTCAGTGTGCCGCACGAGGTTTAAGCATGTAAATCAATAGCAGACAGATCGTATGAAACGTCCCACCTAGCTCATCATCAGTGTCCTGGCACGTCATAAAATGTCCGAGGCTTTGAAATGGCAGATTATTGGCATGGGGAATGGTATGTCCCTTCGACAAATTGGACAGCAAGTTGGGTGCCGCCATTCAATCATTTCACGACTCATCAGCAAGCACAGGGCCATTGCTGTTGTTAAAGATCGCCCAAGACCAGACAGACCCCGTAAGACGGCAGCAAGAGAGGATAGAACACTATCGAGACTTGATTCTAGCTCCTTCTTACGATAATGGTTAGCGGGCAGAATCCTCTTTGATAGAACTGCCAGGAATTGCTTTAAAGCAGCTTGATACAGGGCCAGAAGACCAATAAAGCGCATCTAACTGTCTCCAGCTCATAAAGCAGCACGTCTTGAATGGTGTAATCACCGTGTACGCTGGAATTTTGAATCATGGCGGAGGGTCCATTTATCCGATGATATCTTATTGCATATGGTGGATGGTAGGACACGCATGTGGAGAAAAGGGGCACAGCTATGGTTCCACGATACATCCAAGAGACGGCTCCTTTTGGTGGACATTCGGTCATGGTGTGGGAATGCATTTCCTAAGCTGTACCTTATGAAGGTTCGTGGTACCCTTTCTGGGCCTCGGTATCAACAAGACGTCCTTGAGACCATCCTCTTGCGTCAAGGTCCATCTTTAAGGATGACAACGTGAGGGGCACGTGCTGTAACCGAGTTCTTTAAGCCATTCCATGGCCATCTATGACTCCAGATCTCAATCTTATTGAGCATTTGCGGGACATTTCGAGCCTCCGCGTGCGACAAAGAGACCCCCCCCCCCCCAAATATCTACATACGATGCTGGCACCTGTAGCTTCAAACTCGCAACTTCTCCAGCTGTTAGTGCGTGCGAATACTACTGTGGTCCCTTTGAACAAACGTGACAACACGTGAAGTATGGGTTGCCTCTCCCTCGCTGTGATGGGGTTGGAATATATGTAAAACAGAACACACAGTCATTTCTCTTTCTCTGTCTTTCTCTGTGTCCCTCTCTGTCTCTCCGTCTCTCTCTGCCTCTCCCTCGCTGTGATGGGGTTGGAATATATGTAAAACAGAACACACAGCCATTTCTCTTTCTCTGTCTCTCTCTGTGTCCCTCTCTGTCTCTCTCTGTCTCTCTCCGTCTCTCCCCTCCCTCCAAATATCTACATACGATGCTGGCACCTGTAGCTTCAGTCTCGCAACTTCTCCAGCTGTTAGTGCGTCCGAATACTACTGTGGTCCCTTTGAACAAACGTGACAACACGTGAAGTATGGGTTGCCTCTCCCTCGCTGTGATGGGGTTGGAATATATGTAAAACAGAACACACAGCCATTTCTCTTTCTCTGTCTCTCTCTGTGTCCCTCTCTGTCTCTCTGTCTCTCTCTCTGTCTGTCTCTCTGTCTCTCCCTCGCTGTGATGGGGTTGGAATATATGCAAAACAGAGCACACAGCCATTTCTCTGTCTTTGTCTCTCTCTGCCTCTCCCTCGCTGTGATGGGGTTGGAATATATGCAAAACAGAGCACGCAGCCATTTCTCTTTCTTTGTCTCTCTCTGCCTCTCCCTCGCTGTGATGGGGTTGGAATATATGCAAAACAGAGCACGCAGCCATTTCTCTTTCTTTGTCTCTCTCTGTCTCTCCCTCGCTGTGATGGGGTTGGAATATATGTAAAACAGAACACACAGCCATTTCTCTTTCTTTGTCTCTCCCTGCCTCTCCCTCGCTGTGATGGGGTTGGAATATATGCAAAACAGAACACACAGCCATTTCTCTTTCTTTGTCTCTCTCTGTCTCTCCCTCGCTGTGATGGGGTTGGAATATATGTAAAACAGAACACACAGCCATTTCTCTTTCTCTGTCTGTCTCTGCCTCTCCCTCGCTGTGATGGGGTTGGAATATATGTAAAACAGAACACACAGCCATTTCTCTTTCTCTGTCTCTCTCTGCCTCTCCCTCGCTGTGATGGGGTTGGAATATATGTAAAACAGAACACACAGCCATTTCTCTTTCTCTGTCTCTCTCTGCCTCTCCCTCGCTGTGATGGGGTTGGAATATATGTAAAACAGAGCACGCAGCCATTTCTCTCTCTTTCTCTCCGTCTTTCTCTGTCTCTCCCTCGCTGTGATGGGGTTGGAATATATGTAAAACAGAACACACAGCCATTTCTCTTTCTCTTTCTCTGTCTCTCTCTGTGTTCCTCTCTGTCTCTCTGTGTCTCTCTGTGCCTGTCTCTCTGTCTCTCACGCACACATGCACACACATGATCATATACATGATCTACACTGAAATATTTGTGTTAGTTGATTGTATTATGTTTAAACAACGCTTGCATTTTTGTCTCAGAGAGTATGCCTTCGCACTTTTATCGGCAGACTGAGAGAATTGCAAACTAACAGAGTTACCTCCCTCCGATCGAAATCTTTCTCGACAAGTGCCGTGAATCCTGAGTGAGTTACCGACAAAGCATAATTTAATCGACCGCTAGAGCATGAGTATCAAACCACCTGACAGGAGACATCCGACTTGGGTGACATCAGCGATTAATTGCCAAGTTTGTCTGCTGGCGTTTCAGTGCTTCAGTATGAAGCTGGACACATCCTGTTCTCAGCATGTTTAGAATGTTCTATTTTACTGAGAAACTATCTTCCATTTTTTTTATTCAAAGCATATTTTCATCATAATCCTTAACAATTCCCTACAAAACTGACATCGCTATGTTCATATACTACGAACAAAGTGTCTTCAGCAACTCTTACTTGTCCTAAGAAGCGAGCAACTGGTTGTCTTGATGGGCACTAGTCATCGTGTCCCAGATGCTTATTGATTCTGTTCACCGGACTGCTTGGTCCAGACAAGAATATTTATAGACGGTCGTTATGAGAGCGGCCCCTTACACAGCGCACGAACACACACACGTGTGCTATATAAGGAAAAACAAAGCCAATTCACAACGTACAATATTTCGCTATTGTAGTTCTAATCTACCTGGTATAACCGTGAATACATTAGGTATTAGATGTATGTAGTTTACAATCAAGCCCACTCAAAAGTAATGTCAGTATCGGTCATGTTTCAGTAATTCACCCCCGACGTCTATGGACCAAGCTGCACCAAGCCATGATTATCACTGGAGTACTCAAGACAGCCTTCACCACTGTTATGTTTGTTCTCAGTGATGACATCCCTCAATACTTTCGGCTGGTTTCAGTGCACTGTACCATGTCGACATCTACCATTCCACTTCATGTGTAAAGCCCCGTGAAGTCCAGGGTAGAATAAAAAAGGCGACTATGCTTGTCGTAAGAGGCGACTAAAGGGATCGCGTGGTCAGACTCGCTGACTTGGTTGACACATGTCATTGGTTTCCAATTTAGCAGATCGATGCTCATGTTGTTGATCACTGGAGTTTCTGGTCCAGACTCGATTATTGACAGACTGCCGCCATATAGTTTGAATATTGTTGAGTGCGGCTTAAACACAACTGACTCACTCCAACACACTCCAGTTTCCAATTGAGCAGATCAATGCTCATGTTGTTGATCACTGGATTGGCTGGTCCAGACACGATTATTTACAGATTGCCGCCATATAGCCGGAATATTGCATAGTGCGGCGTAAACTCACCTCACTCACTCATCATACGTAAAACCTGACGTTCCCATATACGACATGTTCTTCAGCGGAGGGTTCTTATTATCACACTTTTTTTCATTTGTATAAAATTTGACATACCAATGTCTCTAAGCGTTCCATGTAAACCAGCTGTTAAGTATGAGTGATGTCTGTTTTCCATAATTTGCTCGTAATATTGAACTCAAGTAAAATATTATTCCAAATACTGTAAATAATTTTATAGATGTAAGTCATACAATGATATCTGTGCAGTTTTCATGTTCGCCACTTCATTTCACGTCACGGCCGAGGTGACTTGTTACAGATCACTTTCCACCGATGTGCATATATACTGGACAAAAATAGTTAGGGATATCTGTAAATTTTGAAATTTTGATTAATGATTATTTAGTCACTGACATACTAATAAAATATCAGTCATAAAAATAAAAATATGGACAACTTATTTTGTCCAGTATATTTTTAAAAAAGAATGAGCGTTTACACCTCAGCCCTGAGATGAGATGAGTAGAAACATTATTGTTGTTGAAGAATCTATAGGAAACCATTGTTTTCAAAGCGAAAAAAGCAGACTTCCGGAATTCGCCGGGGGCATGGAGTCATTAGATCATACGTACTTCTTCGAATCCAAGAGTATGTTTACACCCAGATTTGCATGCGCTGTGTTGTATTGTAACTGCACCTCTTTATAATCGAGATGTGCACAAAGAGTAGTTTGCGATTATTTGTATTATCACTTCGTATGAACCGCTCATTTTGTCACTGGTTTATCATCCAAGGTATAATTTGAATTGCATCACAATGGTTGGGACTTCGGAGCCGAAACAGCAGTTTGTTTCTGGAACTTGACTGTTACTGACAAGGTGCCTAATGATAATGATGTTAAATGCCTCGCAACATAATACACATGCATGCAGTGAAGGCAAGAATGGTCAAGGCAATGAGACGATGCCGTTTGGTTATATTGAAATCTGTTTGAGATTTGCACTCGTGTACTTTGATTCTCGTGGACACTGCATTGTCATCCAGGGCAGTACTTCGAATATCTAATGTCCTGCATCGTCACCCTCTTGCAGCTTCTTCCATGTCGGACGTCGACATACAGACGTTCTTTATCATGACAACAAATGCCGGTTTCACTAGGACAAACGTATTGGTGAGCTGGGGTTTTTTCCAGTATGTTTGGGGATTTGCCTCAAAGTGTGGAGATCACCATAGCCTACTGTGAAGAAACTCTCTCTGGCCTCAAACATTTTCTATGGATAATTATTTTGATTTTATTGAGTCTTGTATTGTTCTGGGTCTATAAACGGAACAATATATACCTGACACGTGTTTCTTGAAAAGTGTCCAGATAACTAGATTAGTATTATATCTACCTACATATCACTTCATAGAGTTTCAAAGTGTAGTATTTGAAGCAAAAACGTTGTTCAAGGCGAGGCTGTCTTTTCCATACATTCTCAACAAAGGCACTTGATAACCTGTGCATTTGCCATTCGTTATGTTGTTGGGTAAGATCGCCCAGATACGTGTCTACAGCTGATAGCTATTTCCGGTTTTGTTTACGAGATAAATATTCTCTGTAATCTTAATCCATGCATATATTACATTGCTCATCAAAAATGGATTTGAACTGAAAAGGTAAACAAGCTTGTCTATTAATGTTTCTTGCAAATGTGAAGTCTTCACTGACACAGTCGTATTCTCTTTATTCCTTATAATAATTTCACGTCCGTCCCAGGTATGCATGCTAATTAAAATATTTGCGTCATTTGTTAACATTTTGCGTAATTTAAGCATGGCGCAGGGCCAAATGAATCCCTGCAATGTAATATGTAAGTATATATAATACTAATATATGGATTTAAACACAAAAGAGGATACATGTTAGGCATTCAGATGATTTTGAGAGCTCGGGCCAAGGCGGACCGAACTCTTGTGGTACAGTGTCTTTGTTGAGAATGTATGGAAAAGAGGGCCTCACTTTGAGCGAAGGTTTTGCTTCAGATCCTACACTTTGAGACTCTGTGGGGTGATATGTAGGGAAATATGATACCAATCTAGTTATCTGGACACATTTCTAGAAACGTGTCCGGTTTATATTGTGTTTAACATGACCGGCCAAGTCGGACCGAAGAGAGACTATTAAGCAATTGAGGCTGTGTTGGTGGTTTTGGTTCCAAAGGATTTTTTTCCGGCAGTCGTTGGGAACGGAGAGAGAAAATGGCTTCACTTTTAGTTTACTTATGAAGTGGTATTTAGGTACATGACTTATGATATAATACCATTTTGTTTTTCGTGTGTACTAGTAAATAAGCGCATATGCATATATTAACATGGAGAAAACGCACAGTGTTTCTGAAGATTTGATGGCAGTGTGTGCTAATGAAATACAGAAATATCACAGACAAACTGACCACGTTTCACAATCGTCAGTTGGCCATGGGTCACACTGTCAAACGAACGTCCGAGACCAGTATCTTGTATGGTCAGCAGATAGAGATAGGCTAATCGAATTCAGTGTGAACTTCACTCATCAACTCGTCAATAAAGTAACTTAACTGTGCAGTAGGCACCTTATCGTCAGTCGAATTAGGCAATGGGATTAAGATATAGCAACTGAAATTCACAGCAACAAGTATATCGTCAGTTTTATCAGAAAATGGGATTAGAAATGATAATTGGAATACGTATAAAACAGGGATGGCACAGTCACAAATCATTTTGTGACTGCTGAGTATTAAACAAAATTGTTTGTTTTACTCAGGTGAGAAACTTTCCTTTCTCCTACTTTGACAAATCGTTGCCACTGATGTTCGGAATTAACTGTAATCTATTGATGATACTTTATGTTCCGACCCTTGCCACAACCGTTAGGTATATGTGAAACGTGGCGTCGTTAAATGTATTTCTCAACTACTCCGTATTTGATAATGTTTAACTTTACATTGTTTTGTGGCTATTTTGGATTGTATAAAGTGCGTCGAACATTGCGTTATCAGCACTGTGCTGTCAGTGCTGCATGAACGCCCGTTAGGTTGTATGTGACATATTTTATCTATTATATTACGCTGTGAACACTATGCTGTTTTGTAACTATGTACTATGTAGATTGTATAAACGCCCTCTGGCTTGATGTGTAGAGTATTCAACAATGACATTACGTTGTATACTTTTGAATGTGTATCGTGGTTAATATCGTGTGTATAACGAATCTGTGTATGATGTTTATGTTCTTTGAAAGCTGATTAATAAATATAATTGCAACATAGTACTATTGAATTATCATGTAAAAATCATCCTGTGACTGTTGTGTATTAAACTCCTTGTTTGTTTTACTCATGTGTTGTGTTGTGTTGTGTTTTGGGTTGGTATAGTCATACCTCTTGCCAAGCGAGCCAATTCCCCAAACAGCTTGTGTGGTATAAAATTCATGACAGTTTTTGTGTGTGTGAATGTATGCTTTGTTTGATCCTTCATAACATATTATAAAATTGTGTTTTCTTTTAATATACATAATCATGTCATATTTGACCATTAAGACTCGTCAATATCAACCTCTCTTTAACATCAATTCTTAAAAATATGAGACCTAAAGGTTCATTAGGAATCCCAATGTCATTGTTAACTACACATTTTCAGTAAAACCATGCTTTTGTGAAGCCAGTAAGTGTATCTTCCCAAATGTGCAGATTTCGTTTGAATATTCTACAGTCCATTTTTTGTATTACCCGGTGGCCCGGTACGACTTGTCTCAAAAATGAAACGTACAGCTTTGTGGATTACAGCTTCTTGTTTATTACGTTGAGAGACGTTTCGTTGTAGTTTCTTACATTGATGCAAAGCTAAATGTGAATACAACCAAACTGTGAGATGAATCACATACATGGCATGTTGTGACAAACAGCGGATTAATATCGATAACAGCATGTGATAGAATAAACAGGTGGTGCATAACTGGAAGAGGCCAGTAGGGAACAAAAATAACAAAGAGCACTAGTGATGATTCCAATGACGAGTGGGATTAAGTAGTAACAACAAATAGACACAATGCTTAGATAGTCTATGTTTTGAATAGTTCTTCATATGTCGATGCTATGTAGTATCCTTGGTCTCTATTGATCAAAGGTTTGTGGCAGCGGATATCGATGGCGTCCAGCAGTTTCCTTTTTGTCCTGGTTTTTGGTTGACAGGACTTCGAATTCGTCGAACTTGATTCGATGAGTGGGGAATTTTGGTCTGAGATTGCTGATTTGCTTGCTAAACAAGTAGTAAGCCGACTTTTCTTGGCCCGACTTTCAGGCCATCCCGTTAATAAGCGGCTGAAAAACCTGTTAGAGCACTACTGCACCAATCAAATGTCATGTGTATGTCATTTCTAAAGCTAATGGAACTTGATCTTTAAGTTTAGAACAACAATATCTTGAAACCTGCCAAGGTCCTTACAACTGTGCACATACATGTGGAATATAACCAAAATATGAAAAAAGAAATTAACTGGAGTCGTATATTAGTAGTTGCCAGTGTAGAGATGATACAACTATTTGGATGATCAAGTTCTTTATATGGACATGCAAATTTTTCATGCTTGAAAACGGTGTCAGAACCGAAACGTCGAAGTTGTTAGAATAAAGAAGTTGATCATCAATATAGTTGTGCTATCTCTAAAGAAATTAACAAAACAAAACAAAACAAAGAACAATTTGGGAAAAAGAACAAAGGTAGATAGATTTGAAATTGTGTTCAAAACCAGAGTGTTCTATGCATCAGAAATATAGCTGAATCATTATTGTATAGCTATTGTGTGATTATTTCCCCTTAGCTGCAAGCGGGCAATGAACACTCAACTTTTCTGTTCACGGATATACTCTCGAGCATCTCTTGTGGATTTTGTAAGACATTTTCAGCTATGAATATACTGAAGTTATGTGAATTCACACAAATGACATCTTAATTATATGAAGATTTGTGTGACCACTTCAAAGATGTACAGTGACTATGTCTCATGAAGGTTTGTGTGACCACTTCAAAGATGTACAGTGACTATGTCTCATATATCTACAGACCATGCATATGTGTGTGGAAAAGGTGCATCAGAAATGTCCATTAATATAATGTTATGTATACTGTTATACTTAGTGAATATTAAATAAAAAATGTCACGTCAATATAAAGTAGCTATATGTTAATTTTCACAAAACATTCAAAGTAAACAAATTATATAGCTGATTAATTACAATAAAATACATAAATGCTTAGGGACATGTTAAGTGATTACATTAGGCAAATGCAAGATCCATCTGATTACAAACACCCTACTTCAAACAAATGCCAAAACAACAATACAATACTTAAACGCTTATGAAAATCCTCTGAACATTTAAAAACATGTATTTATTGGTAATTGTTAAGAAAATATTTCCACTTTTAGTCTTAATAGGTGATGGAAAGGATATTGATAAATAAATGAAAGCACTTTGATGTGTTAAACAAGGAACAATGAAAACATTTCTTCAAAAATATTAGTTTTAAGGGTGTGTGGGTAGACTATTACAGCATAAGCAGATTAATAACCCGAACCCAACATTTGCTGATTGATTGCGTGTCACCAGGAAACCCTATCACACACAAAGGTCTGTCCACTAGGTTTATCATGCTTAGAACCGACCTTCATCACAGATGTCATTTTGTCTCAAGAGAACAGTTAATGTCAACATGTCAATCACTGGATTGCCTTTCACTGGCATATAGCTAGACTGTTTGCTTTGTGTGGATTTAAACAAAGATATCAGTACCCCAGCATGTGGAGAATGACTGCCACTAGAGCAACACAGCCAGCCAGCACTACGCTGACAACCACGGTAGTCACAGACGGCATGTTCCGGTCCATCCATGAAGTCGTGATGGGACTGGCAGGGAAGTCCTCTGATTCTGGTTCATCTTGCATAATCTCTGATTTTTGTATCTTTCCCTCAGCAAACAACACCTGCACATAACAAACTGTTTCTTCAAGTAATCCGCTAAAACGAATGTGGATGTACTGTTATCATCCCTGAAGTTGAAGTTACACAAGGATACTGTGTGCACGATTGATTCACTAAACAGGGATCACCCATACATCCGTAAGCTCCCACGTCATGTCTACACCTGTAATTCCCCCTCGCCCATCCATCCACTCCATATCTACAGCTGTGATCTCCCATCTCACGTGTACACCTGTTATCTCCCAGTCCATGTCCTTACCTATGATCCCCCGCCCAATGTCTACACTTGTGATCTCCCACACCATGTGTACACCTGTGACCCTACTCCTGTCCACACCTGTGACCCCCTCCCGATGTCTACACCTGCACATGTGATTCCCCACTCAATGTCTACACCTGTGATCTCTACTCCCCTCCCTCCACACTCTACGTCTACACCCGTTACTCTCCCACTACATGTCTACACTTGTGATCCCCCGCTCCATTTCTACTCCCGTTACCATCCCGCTCCATGATTACACCTGTGATCTCCCAGTCCACGGCAACACCTGTGATCTCCCACTTCATGACTACACTTGTGACCTCCACTTCATGGCTACACGTGTGACCTCCCACCTTGTGTCTGTACCTATAATCTCTGATTCTTTGACCTTTCCCTTTACCTGTGACCCTCATGTCTACATCAGTGTCACCCATATCTACACCAGTGACCTGCATGTTTACACCAGTGTCACCCATGTCTACACCAGTAACCCTCATGTCTACATCAGTGTCACCCCAAGTCTACACTAATGACACCCATGTCTACACCAGTGTCAACCATGTCTACACCAGTGTCTCCTAAGTCTACACCAGTGGTCACCATCTCTACACCAGTGTCACCCATGTCTACACCAGTGGTCACCACGTACATCTACAACAGTGACCCCTATGTCTACATCAGTGTCACCCAAGTCTACACCAGTGACCTGAATGTCTACATCACTGACACCCACTGTCTACATCAGTGACCTGCATCTCTACACCAGTGTCACCCAAAGTCTACACGAGTGACCCCTCTGTGTGCACCTGTGTAACCCATGTTGCTCCATGTCTTCACTTGTGTCACCCATGTCTACACCAGTGGTCACCACATCTATACCAGTGACACCCATGTCTACACCAGTGGTCACCACATCTACACCAGTGACACCCATGTCTACACCGGTGGTCACCACAGCTACACCAGTGACCTCCCTGTCTGCACCAGTGTCACCCATGTCTACCATTTGCCGCGATGTCTACACCCAGTAACCCCCATGTCTACACCTGTGTCACCCATGTCTACACCAGTAGTTCTCATGTCTTCACTAGTGTCACCCGTGTCAACGCAGGTGTCACCCATTTCTACACCAGTGCCACTCCCTATCAACATGTCTCACCCACCTCTCTGGCTGCTCTCTCCCCAGCCTGGATTGCTCCCTCCATGTATCCCAACCATTCTGTAGCTGTTTCTGTTCCAGCAAAATACACACGGTGGTGTGGCTTCCTGATCTCCCTGAAGAAAACATTTCTTCATACGCATAACATATGTCTCCACTGAAATAACAGTAATGATTCTGACAATCATCTTTAGTTGGCATGACAAAGCAATGTACACTCGTATGATCAGACTCAACAGTCAATGGGTTTATATCAGAGCAAGGCATGATGACAGGTACCTAATGTCGTTGTAGACTTGAATACTGCATACTGCATTAAGCCCGTACGTTCCATTCTATACAAGCACTCAAGGGAAGTGCAAACATGAAGCTGCCTACCACATTTTGATACGCGTCCACTCCCTTGGGAGGGGCAATGAAGTAATCGCTTTGTGAAGGAAGCACTTCTGTGCGAGCTGAAACAGCATTATCTCACAACGAATACAATCCACACTTCAACCCGTCCGTAGCATCAACGACAAAGCACCACCGGAATACTGAAACAGTGTTACAAGTCTGATTCACGTCCGCCCATATTGTGCAAGAGGATGGTGTAATATGTTATCAAGTGTAATATCATTTCACTTTCTTCCCACACTGTGTTAGTACTCTGGAGTGACATGTGACTATGTCATGCCCCACCCCACACCACCACCCCAACCCCCACCCCATCCGTCTGCACCCAGAATTCTGGAACCAGTGTAACGTGGTACAGCTTACCTTCCATACTCTGTCAGTACTCCAGGAGGAAGTGTGACCGAGTAGCACCCCCCAGAATATTCATCATCCATCCAGTTCTTCTCCACATATCCCACAGGCTGAAGAAGTATTGTTTTGAGCAGTAAGAAAAGTCTAAAGATGACTGATGTCAAATTGCATGAACCAAATATATTCTTCTCTTTTCTAGAATGTACCCATGAAACATTAAAGAGCATAAATAACATGACTAGATATTGCATATCTCACTGAAACTATTCACAAACATCAAACTCATTACCTCCAAAAACTTCTTGTTTTTGAATAGTTCTGCAAATTGCTGGCACAATTTCTGTTTTCTGAAACGATGTATAACAATGTTATCATGATAAAATATACTGGACAAAATCATTTAGGGATAATAGTACTTTTATGGCTAATATTTTATCGGTATGCCAATGAATAAATACACCATCATTCAAAATTTCAAAGTTTACAAATATCCCTAACTATTTTTGTCCAGTATATACTGAAATACTATTCCAGCAACTACAAAACAGACTGTCTCATGTCTGAAGAAAACCATTACATACACTGTAAACAACCGCTAGAAGGTTTTAGATTAAAAGACAAACTACATGCTGTTCATGTATATAATCATTTACGTGTGATGATTATCACAATATCACAATGTTCATCCTCCACAGAAGTGTTTGAACATTGGATTTAACAACCTGTGTAGTTTCTAGTCGTAGTCGTAGTCGTAGTCGTAGTCGTAGTAGTAGTAGTAGTAGTAGTAGTAGTAGTAGTAGTAGTAGTAGTAGTAGTTCGGCGAACATATTGTACAATTTGACATGACACACTGATGGACATGGATGCTGACCATGTTATAAACTGGTGGTTCTCCTGGAGCAGACCCTTCTATTTGCAGGCTATTTTGATAGAGATGACTGACATAACATTGACCCACCTCTCTTCCTTTGTAAGTTGACTCAGGCTACGACACTTGTCAGCCAGGATGAAGGCCATGATCGAAGCATGGGAGCCGTCTGGTTTTGTGTCATCAAAGCATGCAGCAGATGGCCCTGTATCACTCGAAGCCATTCCACTCAGATCTGTAAATCAAACATCACTAGTGATGAGACGATATTGTGCCACTTTGATCTGTAACTTTGTATATCACTAGAAATGTAGTATTGATGTGTCATTTAGATTTGTAACATTACCAGTGACGAAAACCTCATTTGTCCCTTAGATCTGTATCATTATGCATCATTAAAAATAAATGCAGCAATGTTGTGGCATATACATTTGTACTCGTAACATAACTAACTGGAAACACTTCATTGCATGTTAAATGTGTATCAAAATACGAGTGATGAAACATTGCTATGCCATGTAGATATTTAGCTCTTCCACGTGGATCTGTAAACTCATCAATAACAGCAGACCAGCTACCAGTTCCATATATCGTGACATGTGCTCACCAAGCTCTCTCCAGAATGGGGTGCTGTAGAACATGTTTGTCTTGATGATGGAGCCCATGGGGACTCGCTGAATCAACTGGGCCTTGAGACCAGGTAGCGGAGGAGTGAAGTGCACTCTGGATATCAGCGGCAGTGGCATGGCGCTGATCACGTATTTACACTGAGGGGAAGAGAAAACACTCCTTAAGTCACCCGAGACAGTTTGGTATTTTATAATAACAGTGCAAGCAAGTTGTGTCGAACACGTTGGGACCAAGGGAACAGTTCAACGTCGATATGTTCGATACATCCATCAGCATAGAGTAATGGTACAGTGAAGGAAATTTGGCAACGACTGAGAGATGTGTTCGACACAACCGTGTTCGAGACATTAGGGTTCTACTGTATTTCAGTTTTGATAGGTTTTGTATCACTATCGGTGATATGCAGTTACAGTGACATTTTTTGCCCATTTCCTTGTCATTGTACCCTTATCACCATTTCTCAAGCAGTTTATGTGAGTGTTTCCGATGCATCTTATACCAATAGTCAGGTTTACAGAGCTTTATGCTTCAACCATTGATCCAGGGAGCATGATGCAGAAAGATAACACCAGTGTGGCAAGTGTGAATTACCGACCTTGACGACTTTCCCATCAACGGTTTGGACAATTGCTCCTGCACCATCCTGTGTGACGCTGGTGACTGGGGAGTTGAGATGAACATCAGCACCGAGCCAGTCACTCATCCCCGCAGACAGCTGCTGGGTCCCACCAACGATCTTCTTCTCCTTGGAAGACATAAACAAGGGGTAAGCACGACAGATCTTGCATAGTTCACGAGAATTTGACTAACATTCATTGCGTGGTACATCATTGATTAGGGACAGCCTGTTTCTACTGTATCCACATTGTATCCATTGTATGGATGGAGTACAGACTGAGACTATCAGGCTATCTGTGTTCCATCACTTATGAGAGACAACATGCTGACATTTAGGTCACTGTGAGTTAAGGGCTGACTGATACTAACATTCAACCATACTGACATTGAGGTCATTGTCGATGGTGTGCAGGCTGAAATTAACATTCTACCTGTGCTCCGTTAGTGATGAGAGATATCCTGTTGAAACCATGACCACCGTGGATATATTGGAGGAAGTATAGAAGGGACAACTGATGGTCCTCGGATGTAAAAATAGCGTTGATGAATATCTTGAGTATTCCTTTCACTTCCCTGAAATATAACAGAAAGAGAAAACAGTAGCCTCAATGGACTTGAAGGTGCAAGAGCAAACATCGTCTTTTTCAAAAACAGTAATTCTCTAGTTCTAACAGTGATTTTTACTCTTTCTAATGCTAATTGTAACCACCATCAGGATGAGAGGCATATAGAAGATCCTACACGGCCTTCTGTGTAATGTCATATTTATTGTACGAGTTAATGATTTGGTGTCAAATTAGCGAAAGCGAGTTTGATACTAAAACTTTCACGGGTATAATCAAAGTGGTATTTTACGGAAGCGACTTTAGTATTCTGAACCCTTATTCTCGAAACGTTCGTGGCCCTAAGAATTCTTAACTTTGACCGTAGCCAATGTGTTAAGAATGGGCTTAAGACGTTCGTAGGGATACGAACGTTTCGAGAATAGCTAGCCTGTTTATTGTTCTCCAAAACAAATTGATAAAATCTGCCTACAGAGTGATGACTCTCTGCTTTCCATGAGTCAAGCAAGGTCTGATACTATTGTGACAGAGGTATTCATACTGTGACGTCAGAACTGTAAACCGTTATGGCGTCACACCTCTTACACTATCACACTAGTTATATAATACCTGGTCCAGCAAATAGAGTCGATGAACTCCTGTACAGTGATTGAGTCCCACTCCTTCGCCTTGGCTGCCTTCCAGGGAGCTTCGACGGGCACCTGCAACCAGCACACTACTATGTTCATTCCATTGTCACCTGGTTCATGTTCATAGATCTTCAAAGGGTGACAAGAAACAACTGAAATTCTTAGTTATCCAATATGGCGGGTCATGGAAACGAAACGTCATTCGCGCACCGATAATACTGGTACATATGATCCCATAGTGCTCATGATTTCTTCTTACAAAATTTCGAAGTTGTAGTAACCGTTTTTTGGCTAAGATGTTTTCGCAGTTTGCGTTAAGAGAGAAACTAAGACTGTTTCTTAAACTTAAGCCTTCTTAAGGAAATTTAAGTGAAAAACTAAGAACATTCTCAGAAGCATTGTGAATTCTGCATCCAGTTGACTGAGAGAAGAATTAGAGAAGAATGAGATGCACACCCGACTCGTTCTCCACACACCTCAAATATTAACTGCTTGGAAAAGACAATGTATATTGACAATGTAAGATATTGTGTGAATGCTACTTTTCCCAAAATTACTTCTCCTCAGGAGTATGAGAATGGGAATGCAATGGCAGGTAACTCTCAGTAGAATGTCTTCCATGAAATGACCAAAACTGCTGCAGTACTCGGGTACTTCTTTGTGAAGATTTGGACATCAGTTCAAAATATTCTGAATATTCAGAGGTTTCGAAATATATTATGTAGATATACTTTGAGATGGAAAGGTAGCCAAACAGTAGAAGTATTGGTTTTGTCAATCGTTTTTTCTTGAGAAGGCAATTGTAAAGAATAGATAATAAATCATCAAGCAATTGCGTTGCAGTGCACCTGTTTAGCCATCTTGTCAATGGTTCTCATTGCATTATTATAATCAAGGTAGCTGAAAGGATTTCTCAGACTTGGCATTCTTCCCTTAAAGGCTGACCAGGAACCCTGAAAATATTCAGACATCACATGACACAAGCATGGAAGTAGTATCTTTGTGACTGTCCATTAAATCAGTTCCTTACAGTGTATCTAATTCAAGAAAATTCAAAATTTACGTTATGTCCACAATATTGGTTTGCTCTTTGCAAAAGTCAAGGTGATATGTTTTCTTCTTATGGTCATTGAAACGTTAAATCCTAAAAGACTAGAAATGTTGAGAATATCTTAATAATCGTTGTCATTTATAAGATGTTGTCTTCAGCCTCACTAAGGGTTGTCAGACTCGCTGACTTAGGACGTAAAAATACAAGTCATAATTAATGCCAACAAATGGGTTCAAGATATGTCACTAACATGAGTATACAGGATAGTCTTGTAATCCTCATTGACATTGTATACTTGTAGTCCAAGTTCCTTGATGAGTCTGTACACTCTGTTCTGGGTGGGTCCAACGTAGGCCGCGCCCACATCCACCCAGCCGTGAGTTGGGTCCTACAATTAAACAATCCACTTCAACAAAACATTGATCACAGATAGAAAATATATCCTGATTAAAAGGTAAGCCCGAGTTTCACCTATAATGAAAAGTAATTAATAGACACATAGACAAAACACACAAACGTATCTTCTTGTTGGCAATGTTAATAACATCATTGCAATGGTTTCTGAAATTACGGTCAGTAAAACAAGTGGTGGATAACCTACGGCAACATCCAGGTAGCCCGTATGTTAACGACTTAATAATAAACTAATGTCCAAAAGAAACGCTAGCAAATATTTTGCTGGTCTGAGAAAAGACTAAAGCTAAATACGGTAACATTAAATACTATATTGCAAAATCAATCATTCAGTACTTGATGACAACGAGAACAAAAACTAGGCCGCTCGTGATCTAAGATCACATTAATGACACTGGGGTGCATTGTCCAATGTTCGATCACCAATGCAGAGTCGACTGGGATTTTCACAACTTTCTGGGCAGCACATTTTGTTCAATGACAGGTGTGGCCACCTTTAGCACTGATGCAGGTCCGACCCCGACGTCGAACTGAGTAGCTGAGTCGTCTGACATCTTCATTAGGGATCCGACGCCACTCCTTCAGCAGAGCAGCAGCCAAAGCGTTCCTCGTCAAAAGTTCAAGACGTCCTAGTTATTCCCAAAGGTGTTCAGATAGGGACAGATCTTGAAGAGCTGGAACTTGCTTTCGTCACCAAAGTTCACTCTTCGCCAGTTTCACTGCTGCCGGTGTGGCACAGTGCTGGTTCATCCCAGTCTGGCATGTTGATGTTGACACGCCAACGTCATGCCCTTGGAAGGTCGATCGGTATACAGACTATGAATGCGGAGTCGTCTGGTCCGACTGTCTGCTGACTGGATGGTGTCAACGTGGTGTATCGGTTCCCCAAACGCAACACTCGTAAATACTGGTCTTCGTATTGGGTATAGAGACCTTCAGCCTAGCACTCTTTGACCTATCGACAGTACTGTCAGTCTGTCGTAGACGTGTGACCAGTCTTCCGATGGTGGGTTTGCACCATGCCATGGCCCTAGCCACATGCTCTTGTGTCTGTTCCATCTGTAACGTACCATTTGCTGTCTCTCTGCTCTGGTGTTAAGGTGCTGTAAAAGACCTTTCAAAATACTTCATCGCACATGTTGCTATTTTTGAGATATTGCTGTCATCGTGCACACTACCTTCCAGGAAATGTTGAAGGATAATAACTAAACAAAGATGACCTGTTCTTGTGTGTGCATATTCGGGTAAACTGACTTCAATGTGTTGAGTGATCTGGAGTTCATTTCAGAGTTGAAGGAGGCATAGAAGAATGAAGACAATTACAACTAACAATGACTTTGATAGGGAGCTGATGGGACTAGACTCAGCCAGACCCGTGCCTGTACCTTGACTGTGTAGGACCGTCCTCCGACACGGTCCCGGGCTTCGAGGACAGCAACACTTAATCCACTCTTCTTGAGTAAACAGGCAGCACTCAGTCCTTTAAGAAAGACAATAAGAATTCACATGAGCAGGAAAACTGTTAACTTGGATACACAGGGTCCACTAAACATATGATATCAAGTTTACCACAGTTTGCAATATGAGGAATCATTAACAGCAGGTGCTGCTACAGGATTGTGTTACAACCTGGTGGAAGGAGGATTGTGTTACAACCTGGTGGAAGGAGGATTGTGTTACAACCTGGTGGAAGGAGAAATCGTCAATGATCATGTTAAAAGAGTTCGTGTTAATGTTTGTGAGTAAACGTTAAGGACTCCTGCTAACAGCATCTGCTAAGATGCCTTCAGCTTGTAATTTGTGTAATTGTTGTAAGAGAGTAAATCTTGTAAACTATCTCCCTAACAGAGAGTCCTAGATGCAATTTCAACACAGTTTCCTCACCACTGATACCAGCGCCAATAACTGCAACATCCACACGAATGCCGTTCATCTTCAAATGCTCAGAGAAACTCTATAAACGAAGATAAAAAATCAAAATATTGCCACTGCTGTCGTCTGATAAGTAAATCAGTGATTATAATAGAACTACCCAGTTCATCAGGATGTGTTTTGCTGGGGCTGGATATTTAACACATTTCGATTTTTCTAGCTTAGTGTAATGCCTCTCAATAAATACTAGTAATTGAGTCTGAACCAGACAATCCTGTGATTGGTATCATGGTCAATAGTCTAGACAGCTGGCATACGATAACAAGCATCTACCAACCAACGAACCAACTGACCACTTGGCCCCACATGTCGCTTCCTTCAACAAATATGGGTTACTTGAAACCAGTTCCATTCCAGATCTTCACGAGTTTAACATGATGTGATCATATTTTGATTGGAAGTAATATATTTCTGCATACATTCCTGACTACGAGCAGAGAAACGTAAAATAGCTGTTAAACCTTCCACATCTGCAAATATGTGGACATACCTTATTGCCCGCTTTCCCAATATGATATCTATTGGTCTGTAATACCCTTACACTATGTGTCTTATCACATAACAAGAAGACTTCTTCATCAGTATCAACCGCCACAGTATTGTCTTCCTATCTTCTCCATTCTTCTCACAAACAGGGGTACATTAGCTGTTAAATGACGACTGATCACTGTTATGCCCCCTATGAGTGAAATGAGACGAAAGATATTGGATGTTAAAACGAACACTGTGCGCAAAAGAGAGCATTCGTCTATTCGTAACACGCTACAGTCAATCAGAATACGCATGGGACAGTATCGTTGTGAAAAAGGCAAATTGAAAACAGATACAATATAAGAATGATTCAGCGTTTACAATTTCCGTCTGCGCTACTGTGCGGAACGGTCTATTTTCTCGCACTGTGAAATTTCAAAACGGGTCTATTATTATCCCTATCAGTAAGTATTTCATATTATCAGACAGGTTCTTTTGTCGTCAGTTTGTGTTAAGGTGCATTTAGTCTGAAAATTATGTTGAACTACTTTCGATTGGACAGTTCATGTTGCGATACCCAATCGAAACATGTGCACTCTTAGTTTCTTGTTGAAAACCGGACAGGCAGGCTTTTGTCCGGACTGGTAATTTTGTAAACTTACCAGTCCGGCTGCCTACGTGGAATTTAGGTAGTTTTAAACACTGGGTAATGTGACATGCTTATATGAAGTTGTCAAAGTGTATGTGCAGCGAGAATCCATGACTGACACAAAATCACGCAGAAAGGAAACGATAATTATCGGCATTACTGGCTTCTTCTCTGGCAATGAAAACGATATAAACATATGACAATACACAGATTGTCACTATCATCCTGAGTTGCTTCAACCCCATATTTATGTACAAGCGATCCCTGAATCAAAGAAAAGGGCCTCGCAAAATCCATCGGTAGACATGTCACACATTAGTATTGTACAGGAGTATACACAGTTGCCGTATACCAACGATTACACTTTCACCATCCTAAAGTACAATTTGCGTATCGTTCAGACATTCTTTCATGTGATTGATTGGATCATTTACGTGTATTCTTTTTCGTATCATATCCGTCCATGTAGGATATACGGTTTATATTTTTTGAGTGTCTGAGTGAGTTTAGTTTTACGCCGCCATCAGCAACACTCCAGTGGTCTGCAAATAATCGACTCAGGACCAACCAGTCCAGTGATCAACAACAGGAACATCGATCTGCTCAACGGGGAACCAGTGAGATGTGTCAACCAAGTCCGCGTGCCTGACCACCCGATCCCGTTAGTCGTCTCTTACAACAAGTATAGTTAACTTTTGTGACATGCACAGGACGCTGAAGATCTATTCTACCCCGGATCTTCACGGGTCTTTTTCTTTGAAAGTACTGTTTGTTTCTTACTTACATAAGAACGTGACATACTGAGTGAAGAATACCATATTTCAAACGTTTTCACAAGTGGTAAAAGAGTCCATGCAGGCATAATACCAAAATGTACTTCAGAAACAGTGTTAGATTCTAACCTTTTGTACAATTCATGGAAACTGGAGATGCCTGTTAATCAACATACCTATGTCGTCTTTTTCCGATGTCGACAAATATATAAAACAACAGGGGCTTGTAACGCTAAAACCTGAAATTTTTAGAGGCATTTTAGAAGTTGCAAGGATGAAGGAAAACGAAGTTCTATTTTACTCTGATGAGTACGACGTTTCGGCGTATGTACTTACGCCGTTATCAAGCATGTGATACATACATTGCTGCTTGCGGAGTATATACAATTACGAAGGCTGATGCACACTGGGTATCTGGAAGTGATCTGAGCAGATTGGGCTGATGTACAGAGTGATGGATTGTGATGTGATGTGAGTTTGATGTACAGTGAGATAATAGTAGGTAGGTTGAAGGATGCAGTTGTGATTACAATACGCAAAGGAAATCCTGGCAGCCGTGGGTGGATTACCGGCGGTGATCTTTGATTAAGGGGTGATAGGCTGGGGAGATGAACTAGCCTTTGTCTCGTTTCATGGTGGGGTTGAGGGGTGGGTGATCATGGATTCAAGGATTTGTTTTATCTTGTCGTCTGCTCGGTTGATTTTCAGAATATCGACGTTACTCCATTGGATGTCATAATCAGGGTTATCTTGGGTGTGGCCGGCTATGGCGGATTTGGAGTCGGTTTTCTTGGACTGAGGTTTGGTGTTTGTGTTAATTGGTCGTGGGAGCGGGCGGGATTGGGCTAAAATAACCTTCATTGTAAATGTCGCGATTTAAGCCTTATTCGCTGTATGTTTTGAAATATGAAATCGGATAATTACTAGGACTATTGAATTTCACAAACAGCATCTTAATCATCACTCATATTACGTTTTCATATAAAAAGTAATGATAATTCTGAAACGTAGTCGATGAACCCAGAAACGGGTGTCATGTTTTCGAAAATACACTTATAGGAACGCCGAAGTGCGCATTCCGCCATATTGGATAGTGTTCATAAATTAATATCTTAAGTTTCTTTCTTTCATAACGTTTATGTTGAGATATGTAAAAGAGTATGATGCCTGATACCCACAGAACAACAATGTTTTAAATGTCCAGTAAAACATAGGTAGCATACGATCGACACGACTAGATATATATGCCACGTTCTTCCACACTTTAATTCCCCTCAAAGATTATCCTATATTAGCTGATATCTCTATCCCCAAGACCGACTCCAACCATCGTCTGCTACACCTGTCCTGGTTTTACTTTTGAGGCGACCCCTCCTACATCTGTCTTTTTCTAGTTATAGTGAGAGTCCGTGGTAGCTACATATATCGGTAACCAAGCGTAGTTTAATAACGAGGGGGCAGACGAGAACGGAGTAGTGTCGTCAACATAGTTACGTCATTCGAAACATGTATATTATCGCCAGATAAAGTACTGTTCATCTTTTCGCGAAGCTTCTTAGAATTTCCATTACTTCGTGATGTAAATAAACATGCTAAGTCATACTCTGTATCCCTTTGTATTTATCCTTGCTGAACTGCACAACACACACACATCGTTTCAACACCATGCACATTCTATACATATCATCTCCTCGATCGTGAGAACACATTGCTTAACCCTCACGCTGTTCACCCCAATGAGAGATCCCATTTATGCATGTACATTCAACATCAAAGCACTCAGGTAGTAAAGCTACCTTATTCTTATTGTATACATTACATACATTTGTCTCCTGTACGCAGTCAATATGATGTCATGCTGGAAATATTTGTACAAAGAGCGCTTTCAGAGTACATAGCATAACATCGAAGTTATAACACCACTTTTATGAACCACGCCCAGCCCAGACTACTTCACCAATTCATCATCCCATAAACAAGCGTAGAGGTGTACCACTGGCAGCACCCTTACACGTACATGCATGCTTTGAAACTGAAATATTGAACAGTAATGCAGTGGAAGCTGTCAAAAGTGGTATGTGTCCAATCCGGAAAGTTGTCAACACCAGCTTAAAATATCAGTCCCATCCGTAGCTTGTACATTTACCATCAGCTCTACAATCCAACACTTTGTCTAAACCGGGTAGTTTTTTCAGTCCCAATGAGACAACGTCTACCGTATATGTATTGTACAAAGTGAGAGGCGTGAGTAACACCTACCAACAAAGCTATGCCACTACCAAGGCCACTTTACAAGATTCACATCCCATAAGCAAGCGTAGAAGTGCCACTTGCAGCACCATGATATATGAGACCAGTATATGGAGGACAGCTTTGCCTATAGTGTATAACACGACGTTTAAGGCCTACGTCTTGCCCCTTTTATCACCTGATATATCGGACCAGTATATGGTGGACGGCTTTGTCTATAGTGTATAACACGACGTTTAAGGCCTACGTCTTGCCCCTTTTATCACCTGATATATCGGACCAGTATATGGAGGACAGCTTTGTCTATAGTGTATAACACGACGTTTAAGGGCTACGCCTTGCCCCTTTTATCACCTGATATATCGGACCAGTATATGGAGGACAGCTTTGTCTATAGTGTATAACACGACGTTTAAGGGCTACGTCTTGCCCCTTTTATCACCTGATATATCGGACCAGTATATGGTGGACGGCTTTGTCTATAGTGTATAACACGACGTTTAAGGCCTACGTCTTGCCCCTTTTATCACCTGATATATCGGAACAGTATATGGAGGACAGCTTTGTCTATAGTGTATAACACGACGTTTAAGGCCTATGTCTTGCCCCTTTTATCACCTGATATATCGGACCAGTATATGGAGGACAGCTTTGTCTATAGTGTATAACACGACGTTTAAGGGCTACGTCTTGCCCCTTTTATCACCTGATATATCGGACCAGTATATGGTGGACGGCTTTGTCTATAGTGTATAACACGACGTTTAAGGCCTACGTCTTGCCCCTTTCATCACCTGATATATCGGACCAGTATATGGAGGACAGCTTTGTCTATAGTGTATAACACGACGTATAAGGCCTACGTCTTGCCCCTTTTATCACCTGATATATCGGACCAGTATATTGAGGACAGCTTTGTCTATAGTGTATAACACGATGTTTAAGGGCTACGTCTTGCCCCTTTTATCACCTGATACATCGGACCAGTATATGGAGGACAGCTTTGTCTATAGTGTATAACACGATGTTTAAGGGCTACGTCTTGCCTCTTTTATCACCTGATATATCGGACCAGTATATGGAGGACAGCTTTGTCTATAGTGTATAACACGACGTTTAAGGCCTACGTCTTGCTCCTTTTATCACCTGATATATTGGACCAGTATATGGAGGACAGCTTTGTCTATAGTGTATAACACGATGTTTAAGGGCTACGTCTTGCCCCTTTTATCACCTGATATATCGGACCAGTATATGGAGGACAGCTTTGTCTATAGTGTATAACACGATGTTTAAGGCCTACGTCTTGCCCCTTTTATCACCTGATATATCGGACCAGTATATGGAGGACAGCTTTGTCTATAGTGTATAACACGACGTTTAAGGGCTACGTCTTGCCCCTTTTATCACCTGATATATCGGACCAGTATATGGAGGAAAGCTTTGTCTATAGTGTATAACACGATGTTTAAGGGCTACGTCTTGCCCCTTTTATCACCTGATATATCGGACCAGTATATGGAGGAAAGCTTTGTCTATAGTGTATAACACGATGTTTAAGGGCTACGTCTTGCAGCTTTTATCACCTGATATATCGGACCAGTATATGGAGGACAGCTTTGTCTATAGTGTATAACACGATGTTTAAGGGCTACGTCTTGCCCCTTTTATCACCTGATATATCGGACCAGTATATGGAGGACAGCTTTGTCTATAGTGTATAACACGATGTTTAAGGGCTACGTCTTGCCCCTTTTATCACCTGATATATCGGACCAGTATATGGAGGACAGCTTTGTCTATAGTGTATAACACGACGTTTCAGGGCTACGTCTTGCTCCTTTTATCACCTGATATATTGGACCAGTATATGGAGGACAGCTTTGTCTATAGTGTATAACACGATGTTTAAGGGCTACGTCTTGCTCCTTTTATCACCTGATATGTCGGCCCAGTATATGGAGGACAGCTTTGTCTATAGTGTATAACACGATGTTTAAGGGCTACGTCTTGCCCCTTTTATCACCTGATATATCGGACCAGTATATGGAGGACAGCTTTGTCTATAGTGTATAACACGACGTTTCAGGGCTACATCTTGCCCCTTTTATCACCTGATATGTCGGACCAGTATATGGAGGACAGCTTTGTCTATAGTGTATAACACGACGTTTAAGGCCTACGTCTTGCCCCTTTTATCACCTGACATATCGGACCAGTATATGGAGGACAGCTTTGTCTATAGTGTATAACACGACGTTTAAGGGCTACGTCTTGACCCTTTTATCACCTGACATATCGGACCAGTATATGGAGGACAGCTTTGTCTATAGTGTATAACACGACGTTTAAGGGCTACGTCTTGCCCCTTTTATCACCTGATATATCGGACCAGTATATGGAGGACAGCTTTGTCTATAGTGTATAACAAGACGTTTAAGGGCTACGTCTTGCCCCTTTTATCACCTGATATATCGGACCAGTATATGGTGGACGGCTTTGTCTATAGTGTATAACACGACGTTTAAGGCCTACGTCTTGCCCCTTTTATCACCTCATAAATCGGAACAGTATATGGAGGAAAGCTTTGTCTATAGTGTATAACACGATGTTTAAGGGCTACGTCTTGCCCCTTTTATCACCTGATATATCGGACCAGTATATGGAGGACAGCTTTGTCTATAGTGTATAACACGACGTTTCAGGGCTACATCTTGCCCCTTTTATCACCTGATATGTCGGACCACTATATGGAGGACAGCTTTGTCTATAGTGTATAACACGATGTTTAAGGGCTACGTCTTGCCCCTTTTATCACCTGATATATCGGACCAGTATATGGAGGACAGCTTTGTCTATAGTGTATAACACGACGTTTAAGGGCTACGTCTTGCCCCTTTTATCACCTGATATGTCGGACCAGTATATGGAGGACAGCTTTGTCTATAGTGTATAACACGATGTTTAAGGGCTACGTCTTGCCCCTTTTATCACCTGATATATCGGACCAGTATATGGAGGACAGCTTTGTCTATAGTGTATAACACGACGTTTCAGGGCTACGTCTTGCTCCTTTTATCACCTGATATATTGGACCAGTATATGGAGGACAGCTTTGTCTATAGTATATAACACGATGTTTAAGGGCTACGTCTTGCCCCTTTTATCACCTGATATATCGGACCAGTATATGGAGGAAAGCTTTGTCTATAGTGTATAACACGATGTTTAAGGGCTACGTCTTGCCCCTTTTATCACCTGATATATCGGACCAGTATATGGAGGAAAGCTTTGTCTATAGTGTATAACACGATGTTTAAGGGCTACGTCTTGCAGCTTTTATCACCTGATATATCGGACCAGTATATGGAGGACAGCTTTCTCTATAGTGTATAACAAGATGTTTAAGGGCTACGTCTTGCCCCTTTTATCACCTGATATATCGGACCAGTGTATGGAGGACAGCTTTGTCTATAGTGTATAACACGATGTTTAAGGGCTACGTCTTGCCCCTTTTATCACCTGATATATCGGACCAGTATATGGAGGACAGCTTTGTCTATAGTGTATAACACGATGTTTAAGGCCTACGTCTTGCCTCTTTTATCACCTGATATATCGGACCAGTATATGGAGGACAGCTTTGTCTATAGTGTATAACACGACGTTTCAGGGCTACGTCTTGCTCCTTATATCACCTGATATATCGGACCAGTATATGGAGGACAGCTTTGTCTATAGTGTATAACACGACGTTTCAGGGCTACGTCTTGCCCCTTTTATCACCTGATATATCGGACCAGTATATGGAGGAAGGCTTTGTCTATAGTGTATAACACGACGTTTCAGGGCTACGTCTTGCTCCTTTTATCACCTGATATATTGGACCAGTATATGGAGGACAGCTTTGTCTATAGTGTATAACACGACGTTTAAGGGCTGCGTCTTGCCCCTTTTATCACCTGATATATCGGACCAGTATATGGAGGACAGCTTTGTCTATAGTGTATAACACGACGTTGAAGGCCTACGTCTTGCCCCTTTTATCACCTGACATATCGGACCAGTACATGGAGGACAGCTTTGTCTATAGTGTATAACACGACGTTTAAGGGCCACGTCTTGACCCTTTTATCACCTGACACATCGGACCAGTATATGGAGGACAGCTTTGTCTATAGTGTATAACACGACGTTTAAGGGCTACGTCTTGCCCCTTTTATCACCTGATATATCGGACCAGTATATGGAGGACAGCTTTGTCTATAGTGTATAACAAGACGTTTCAGGGCTACGTCTTGCCCCTTTTAGCACCTGATATATCGGACCAGTATATGGTGGACGGCTTTGTCTATAGTGTATAACACGACGTTTAAGGCCTACGTCTTGCCCCTTTTATCACCTCATAAATCGGAAAAGTATATGGAGGACAGCTTTGTCTATAGTGTATAACACGACGTTTCAGGGCTACGTCTTGCCCCTTTTATCACCTGATATGTCGGACCAGTATATGGAGGAAAGCTTTGTCTATAGTGTATAACACGACGTTTAAGGGCTACGTCTTGCTCCTTTTATCACCTGATATATTGGACCAGTATATGGAGGAAAGCTTTGTCTATAGTGTATAACACGACGTTTCAGGGCTACGTCTTGCTCCTTATATCACCTGATATATCGGACCAGTATATGGAGGACAGCTTTGTCTATAGTGTATAACACGACGTTTAAGGTCTACGTCTTGCCCCTTTTATCACCTGATATATCGGACCAGTATATGGAGGACAGCTTTGTCTATAGTGTATAACACGATGTTTAAGGGCTACGTCTTGCCCCTTTTATCACCTGATATATCGGACCAGTATATGGAGGACAGCTTTGTCTATAGTGTATAACACGACGTTTCAGGGCTACGTCTTGCTCCTTTTATCACCTGATATATTGGACCAGTATATGGAGGACAGCTTTGTCTATAGTGTATAACACGATGTTTAAGGGCTACGTCTTGCCCCTTTTATCACCTGATATATCGGACCAGTATATGGAGGAAAGCTTTGTCTATAGTGTATAACACGATGTTTAAGGGCTACGTCTTGCCCCTTTTATCACCTGATATATCGGACCAGTATATGGAGGACAGCTTTGTCTATAGTGTATAACACGATGTTTAAGGGCTACGTCTTGCAGCTTTTATCACCTGATATATCGGACCAGTATATGGAGGACAGCTTTCTCTATAGTGTATAACAAGATGTTTAAGGGCTACGTCTTGCCCCTTTTATCACCTGATATATCGGACCAGTATATGGAGGACAGCTTTGTCTATAGTGTATAACACGATGTTTAAGGGCTACGTCTTGCCCCTTTTATCACCTGATATATCGGACCAGTATATGGAGGACAGCTTTGTCTATAGTGTATAACACGATGTTTAAGGCCTACGTCCTGCCTCTTTTATCACCTGATATATCGGACCAGTATATGGAGGACAGCTTTGTCTATAGTGTATAACACGACGTTTCAGGGCTACGTCTTGCTCCTTATATCACCTGATATATCGGACCAGTATATGGAGGACAGCTTTGTCTATAGTGTATAACACGACGTTTCAGGGCTACGTCTTGCCCCTTTTATCACCTGATATATTGGACCAGTATATGGAGGTAGGCTTTGTCTATAGTGTATAACACGACGTTTCAGGGCTACGTCTTGCTCCTTTTATCACCTGATATATTGGACCAGTATATGGAGGACAGCTTTGTCTATAGTGTATAACACGACGTTTAAGGGCTACGTCTTGCCCCTTTTATCACCTGACATATCGGACCAGTATATGGAGGACAGCTTTGTCTATAGTGTATAACAAGACGTTTCAGGGCTACGTCTTGCCCCTTTTAGCACCTGATATATCGGACCAGTATATGGTGGACGGCTTTGTCTATAGTATATAACACGACGTTTAAGGCCTACGTCTTGCCCCTTTTATCACCTCATAAATCGGACCAGTATATGGAGGACAGCTTTGTCTATAGTGTATAACACGACGTTTCAGGGCTACGTTTTGCCCCTTTTATCACCTGATATGTCGGACCAGTATATGGAGGAAAGCTTTGTCTATAGTGTATAACACGACGTTTAAGGGCTACGTCTTGCTCCTTTTATCACCTGATATATTGGACCAGTATACGGAGGAAAGCTTTGTCTATAGTGTATAACACGACGTTTCAGGGCTACGTCTTGCTCCTTATATCACCTGATATATCGGACCAGTATATGGAGGACAGCTTTGTCTATAGTGTATAACACGACGTTTAAGGGCTACGTCTTGCCCCTTTTATCACCTGATATATCGGACCAGTATATGGAGGACAGCTTTGTCTATAGTGTATAACACGATGTTTAAGGGCTACGTCTTGCCCCTTTTATCACCTGATATATCGGACCAGTATATGGAGGACAGCTTTGTCTATAGTGTATAACACGACGTTTCAGGGCTACGTCTTGCTCCTTTTATCACCTGATATATTGGACCAGTATATGGAGGACAGCTTTGTCTATAGTGTATAACACGATGTTTAAGGGCTACGTCTTGCCCCTTTTATCACCTGATATATCGGACCAGTATATGGAGGAAAGCTTTGTCTATAGTGTATAACACGATGTTTAAGGGCTACGTCTTGCCCCTTTTATCACCTGATATATCGGACCAGTATATGGAGGACAGCTTTGTCTATAGTGTATAACACGACGTTTAAGGGCTACGTCTTGCAGCTGTTATCACCTGATATATCGGACCAGTATATGGAGGAAAGCTTTGTCTATAGTGTATAACACGATGTTTAAGGGCTACGTCTTGCAGCTTTTATCACCTGATATATCGGACCAGTATATGGAGGACAGCTTTGTCTATAGTGTATAACAAGATGTTTAAGGGCTACGTCTTGCCCCTTTTATCACCTGATATATCGGACCAGTATATGGAGGACAGCTTTGTCTAAAGTGTATAACACGATGTTTAAGGGCTACGTCTTGCCCCTTTTATCACCTGATATATCGGACCAGTATATGGAGGACAGCTTTGTCTATAGTGTATAACACGATGTTTAAGGCCTACGTCTTGCCTCTTTTATCACCTGATATATCGGACCAGTATATGGAGGACAGCTTTGTCTATAGTGTATAACACGACGTTTCAGGGCTACGTCTTGCTCCTTATATCACCTGATATATCGGACCAGTATATGGAGGACAGCTTTGTCTATAGTGTATAACACGACGTTTCAGGGCTACGTCTTGCCCCTTTTATCACCTGATATATCGGACCAGTATATGGAGGAAAGCTTTGTCTATAGTGTATAACACGACGTTTCAGGGCTACGTCTTGCTCCTTTTATCACCTGATATATTGGACCAGTATATGGAGGACAGCTTCGTCTATAGTGTATAACACGACGTTTAAGGGCTACGTCTTGCCCCTTTTATCACCTGATATATCGGACCAGTATATGGAGGACAGCTTTGTCTATAGTGTATAACACGACGTTTAAGGCCTACGTCTTGCCCCTTTTATCACCTGACATATCGGACCAGTATATGGAGGACAGCTTTGTCTATAGTGTATAACACGACGTTTAAGGACCACGTCTTGACCCTTTTATCACCTGACATATCGGACCAGTATATGGAGGACAGCTTTGTCTACAGTGTATAACACGACGTTTAAGGGCTACGTCTTGCCCCTTTTATCACCTGATATATCGGACCAGTATATGGAGGACAGCTTTGTCTATAGTGTATAACACGACGTTTAAGGCCTACGTCTTGCCCCTTTTATCACCTGACATATCGGACCAGTATATGGAGGACAGCTTTGTCTATAGTGTATAATACGACGTTTAAGGGCCACGTCTTGACCCTTTTATCACCTGACATATCGGACCAGTATATGGAGGACAGCTTTGTCTATAGTGTATAACACGACGTTTAAGGGCTACGTCTTGCCCCATTTATCACCTGATATATCGGACCAGTATATGGAGGACAGCTTTGTCTATAGTGTATAACAAGACGTTTAAGGGCTACGTCTTGCCCCTTTTATCACCTGATATGTCGGACCAGTATATGGTGGACGGCTTTGTCTATAGTGTATAACACGACGTTTAAGGCCTACGTCTTGCCCCTTTTATCACCTCATAAATCGGACCAGTATATGGAGGACAGCTTTGTCTATAGTGTATAACACGACGTTTCAGGGCTACGTCTTGCCCCTTTCATCACCTGATATGTCGGACCAGTATATGGAGGAAAGCTTTGTCTATAGTGTATAACACGACGTTTCAGGGCTACGTCTTGCTCCTTTTATCACCTGATATATTGGACCAGTATATGGAGGAAAGCTTTGTCTATAGTGTATAACACGACGTTTCAGGGCTACGTCTTGCTCCTTATATCACCTGATATATCGGACCAGTATATGGAGGACAGCTTTGTCTATAGTGTATAACACGACGTTTCAGGGCTACGTCTTGCCCCTTTTATCACCTGATATATCGGACCAGTATATGGAGGAAAGCTTTGTCTATAGTGTATAACACGATGTTTAAGGGCTACGTCTTGCAGCTTTTATCACCTGATATATCGGACCAGTATATGGAGGAAAGTTTTGTCTATAGTGTATAACACGATGTTTAAGGGCTACGTCTTGCCCCTTTTATCACCTGATATATCGGACCAGTATATGGAGGAAAGCTTTGTCTATAGTGTATAACACGACGTTTAAGGGCTACGTCTTGCAGCTTTTATCACCTGATATATCGGACCAGTATATGGAGGAAAGCTTTGTCTATAGTGTATAACACGATGTTTAAGGGCTACGTCTTGCAGCTTTTATCACCTGATATATCGGACCAGTATATGGAGGACAGCTTTGTCTATAGTGTATAACACGATGTTTAAGGGCTACGTCTTGCCCCTTTTATCACCTGATATATCGGACCAGTATATGGAGGACAGCTTTGTCTATAGTGTATAACACGACGTTTCAGGGCTACGTCTTGCTCCTTTAATCACCTGATTTATTGGACCAGTATATGGAGGACAGCTTTGTCTATAGTGTGTAACACGATGTTTAAGGGCTACGTCTTGCCCCTTTTATCACCTGATATATCGGACCAGTATATGGAGGAAAGCTTTGTCTATAGTGTATAACACGATGTTTAAGGGCTACGTCTTGCCCCTTTTATCACCTGATATATCGGACCAGTATATGGAGGACAGCTTTGTCTATAGTGTATAACACGATGTTTAAGGGCTACGTCTTGCCCCTTTTATCACCTGATATATCGGACCAGTATATGGAGGAAAGCTTTCTCTATAGTGTATAACACGATGTTTAAGGGCTACGTCTTGCAGCTTTTATCACCTGATATATCGGACCAGTATATGGAGGACAGCTTTGTCTATAGTGTATAACAAGATGTTTAAGGGCTACGTCTTGCCCCTTTTATCACCTGATATATCGGACCAGTATATGGAGGACAGCTTTGTCTATAGTGTATAACACGATGTTTAAGGGCTACGTCTTGCCCCTTTTATCACCTGATATATCGGACCAGTATATGGAGGACAGCTTTGTCTATAGTGTATAACACGATGTTTAAGGGCTACGTCTTGCCCCTTTTATCACCTGATATATCGGACCAGTATATGGAGGACAGCTTTGTCTATAGTGTATAACACGATGTTTAAGGCCTACGTCTTGCCTCTTTTATCACCTGATATATCGGACCAGTATATGGAGGACAGCTTTGTCTATAGTGTATAACACGACGTTTCAGGGCTACGTCTTGCTCCTTATATCACCTGATATATCGGACCAGTATATGGAGGACAGCTTTGTCTATAGTGTATAACAAGATGTTTAAGGGCTACGTCTTGCCCCTTTTATCACCTGATATATCGGACCAGTATATGGTGGACGGCTTTGTCTATAGTGTATAACACGACGTTTAAGGCCTACGTCTTGCCCCTTTTATCACCTCATAAATCGGACCAGTATATGGAGGACAGCTTTGTCTATAGTGTATAACACGACGTTTCAGGGCTACGTCTTGCCCCTTTCATCACCTGATATGTCGGACCAGTATATGGAGGAAAGCTTTGTCTATAGTGTATAACACGACGTTTCAGGGCTACGTCTTGCTCCTTTTATCACCTGATATATTGGACCAGTATATGGAGGAAAGCTTTGTCTATAGTGTATAACACGACGTTTCAGGGCTACGTCTTGCTCCTTATATCACCTGATATATCGGACCAGTATATGGAGGACAGCTTTGTCTATAGTGTATAACACGACGTTTCAGGGCTACGTCTTGCCCCTTTTATCACCTGATATATCGGACCAGTATATGGAGGAAAGCTTTGTCTATAGTGTATAACACGATGTTTAAGGGCTACGTCTTGCAGCTTTTATCACCTGATATATCGGACCAGTATATGGAGGAAAGTTTTGTCTATAGTGTATAACACGATGTTTAAGGGCTACGTCTTGCCCCTTTTATCACCTGATATATCGGACCAGTATATGGAGGAAAGCTTTGTCTATAGTGTATAACACGACGTTTAAGGGCTACGTCTTGCAGCTTTTATCACCTGATATATCGGACCAGTATATGGAGGAAAGCTTTGTCTATAGTGTATAACACGATGTTTAAGGGCTACGTCTTGCAGCTTTTATCACCTGATATATCGGACCAGTATATGGAGGACAGCTTTGTCTATAGTGTATAACACGATGTTTAAGGGCTACGTCTTGCCCCTTTTATCACCTGATATATCGGACCAGTATATGGAGGACAGCTTTGTCTATAGTGTATAACACGACGTTTCAGGGCTACGTCTTGCTCCTTTAATCACCTGATTTATTGGACCAGTATATGGAGGACAGCTTTGTCTATAGTGTGTAACACGATGTTTAAGGGCTACGTCTTGCCCCTTTTATCACCTGATATATCGGACCAGTATATGGAGGAAAGCTTTGTCTATAGTGTATAACACGATGTTTAAGGGCTACGTCTTGCCCCTTTTATCACCTGATATATCGGACCAGTATATGGAGGACAGCTTTGTCTATAGTGTATAACACGATGTTTAAGGGCTACGTCTTGCCCCTTTTATCACCTGATATATCGGACCAGTATATGGAGGAAAGCTTTCTCTATAGTGTATAACACGATGTTTAAGGGCTACGTCTTGCAGCTTTTATCACCTGATATATCGGACCAGTATATGGAGGACAGCTTTGTCTATAGTGTATAACAAGATGTTTAAGGGCTACGTCTTGCCCCTTTTATCACCTGATATATCGGACCAGTATATGGAGGACAGCTTTGTCTATAGTGTATAACACGATGTTTAAGGGCTACGTCTTGCCCCTTTTATCACCTGATATATCGGACCAGTATATGGAGGACAGCTTTGTCTATAGTGTATAACACGATGTTTAAGGCCTACGTCTTGCCTCTTTTATCACCTGATATATCGGACCAGTATATGGAGGACAGCTTTGTCTATAGTGTATAACACGACGTTTCAGGGCTACGTCTTGCTCCTTATATCACCTGATATATCGGACCAGTATATGGAGGACAGCTTTGTCTATAGTGTATAACAAGATGTTTAAGGGCTACGTCTTGCCCCTTTTATCACCTGATATATCGGACCAGTATATGGAGGACAGCTTTGTCTATAGTGTATAACACGACGTTTAAGGGCTACGTCTTGCCCCTTTTATCACCTGATATATCGGACCAGTATATGGAGGACAGCTTTGTCTATAGTGTATAACACAATGTTTAACGCCTACGTCTTGCCTCTTTTATCACCTGATATATCGGACCAGTATATGGAGGACAGCTTTTTTCTATAGTGTATAACACGACGTTTCAGGGCTACGTCTTGCTCCTTATATCACCTGATATATCGGACCAGTATATGGAGGACAGCTTTGTCTATAGTGTATAACACGACGTTTCAGGGCTACGTCTTGCCCCTTTTATCACCTGATATATCGGACCAGTACATGGAGGAAAGCTTTGTCTATAGTGTATAACACGACGTTTCAGGGCTACGTCTTGCTCCTTTTATCACCTGATATATTGGACCAGTATATGGAGGACAGCTTTGTCTATAGTGTATAACACGACGTTTAAGGCCTACGTCTTGCCCCTTTTATCACCTGACACATCGGACCAGTATATGGAGGACAGCTTTGTCTATAGTGTATAACACGACGTTTAAGGGCCACATCTTGACCCTTTTATCAGCTGACATATCGGACCAGTATATGGAGGACAGCTTTGTCTATAGTGTATAACACGACGTTTAAGGGCTACGTCTTGCCCCTTTTATCACCTGATATCTCGGACCAGTATATGGAGGACAGCTTTGTCTATAGTGTATAACAAGACGTTTAAGGGCTACGTCTTGCCCCTTTTATCACCTGATATATCGGACCAGTACATGGTGGACGGCTTTGTCTATAGTGTATAACACGACGTTTAAGGCCTACGTCTTGCCCCTTTTATCACCTCATAAATCGGACCAGTATATGGAGGACAGCTTTGTCTATAGTGTATAACACGACGTTTCAGGGCTACGTCTTGCCCCTTTTATCACCTGATATGTCGGACCAGTATATGGAGGAAAGCTTTGTCTATAGTGTATAACACGACGTTTAAGGGCTATGTCTTGCTCCTTTTATCACCTGATATATTGGACCAGTATATGGAGGAAAGCTTTGTCTATAGTGTATAACACGACGTTTCAGGGCTACGTCTTGCTCCTTATATCACCTGATATATCGGACCAGTATATGGAGGACAGCTTTGTCTATAGTGTATAACACGACGTTTCAGGGCTACGTCTTGCCCCTTTTATCACCTGATATATCGGACCAGTATATGGAGGAAAGCTTTCTCTATAGTGTATAACACGACGTTTCAGGGCTACGTCTTGCTCCTTTTATCACCTGATATATTGGACCAGTATATGGAGGACAGCTTTGTCTATAGTGTATAACACGACGTTTAAGGCCTACGTCTTGCCCCTTTTATCACCTGACATATCGGACCAGTATATGGAGGACAGCTTTGTCTATAGTGTATAATACGACGTTTAAGGGCCACGTCTTGACCCTTTTATCACCTGACATATCGGACCAGTATATGGAGGACAGCTTTGTCTATAGTGTATAACACGACGTTTAAGGGCTACGTCTTGCCCCTTTTATCACCTGATATATCGGACCAGTATATGGAGGACAGCTTTGTCTATAGTGTATAACACGACGTTTCAGGGTTACGTCTTGCCCCTTTTATCACCTGATATATCGGACCAGTATATGGAGGAAAGCTTTGTCTATAGTGTATAACACGATGTTTAAGGGCTACGTCTTGCAGCTTTTATCACCTGATATATCGGACCAGTATATGGAGGAAAGTTTTGTCTATAGTGTATAACACGATGTTTAAGGGCTACGTCTTGCCCCTTTTATCACCTGATATATCGGACCAGTATATGGAGGAAAGCTTTGTCTATAGTGTATAACACGACGTTTAAGGGCTACGTCTTGCAGCTTTTATCACCTGATATATCGGACCAGTATATGGAGGAAAGCTTTGTCTATAGTGTATAACACGATGTTTAAGGGCTACGTCTTGCAGCTTTTATCACCTGATATATCGGACCAGTATATGGAGGACAGCTTTGTCTATAGTGTATAACACGATGTTTAAGGGCTACGTCTTGCCCCTTTTATCACCTGATATATCGGACCAGTATATGGAGGACAGCTTTGTCTATAGTGTATAACACGACGTTTCAGGGCTACGTCTTGCTCCTTTAATCACCTGATTTATTGGACCAGTATATGGAGGACAGCTTTGTCTATAGTGTGTAACACGATGTTTAAGGGCTACGTCTTGCCCCTTTTATCACCTGATATATCGGACCAGTATATGGAGGAAAGCTTTGTCTATAGTGTATAACACGATGTTTAAGGGCTACGTCTTGCCCCTTTTATCACCTGATATATCGGACCAGTATATGGAGGACAGCTTTGTCTATAGTGTATAACACGATGTTTAAGGGCTACGTCTTGCCCCTTTTATCACCTGATATATCGGACCAGTATATGGAGGAAAGCTTTCTCTATAGTGTATAACACGATGTTTAAGGGCTACGTCTTGCAGCTTTTATCACCTGATATATCGGACCAGTATATGGAGGACAGCTTTGTCTATAGTGTATAACAAGATGTTTAAGGGCTACGTCTTGCCCCTTTTATCACCTGATATATCGGACCAGTATATGGAGGACAGCTTTGTCTATAGTGTATAACACGATGTTTAAGGGCTACGTCTTGCCCCTTTTATCACCTGATATATCGGACCAGTATATGGAGGACAGCTTTGTCTATAGTGTATAACACGATGTTTAAGGCCTACGTCTTGCCTCTTTTATCACCTGATATATCGGACCAGTATATGGAGGACAGCTTTGTCTATAGTGTATAACACGACGTTTCAGGGCTACGTCTTGCTCCTTATATCACCTGATATATCGGACCAGTATATGGAGGACAGCTTTGTCTATAGTGTATAACAAGATGTTTAAGGGCTACGTCTTGCCCCTTTTATCACCTGATATATCGGACCAGTATATGGAGGACAGCTTTGTCTATAGTGTATAACACGACGTTTAAGGGCTACGTCTTGCCCCTTTTATCACCTGATATATCGGACCAGTATATGGAGGACAGCTTTGTCTATAGTGTATAACACAATGTTTAACGCCTACGTCTTGCCTCTTTTATCACCTGATATATCGGACCAGTATATGGAGGACAGCTTTTTTCTATAGTGTATAACACGACGTTTCAGGGCTACGTCTTGCTCCTTATATCACCTGATATATCGGACCAGTATATGGAGGACAGCTTTGTCTATAGTGTATAACACGACGTTTCAGGGCTACGTCTTGCCCCTTTTATCACCTGATATATCGGACCAGTACATGGAGGAAAGCTTTGTCTATAGTGTATAACACGACGTTTCAGGGCTACGTCTTGCTCCTTTTATCACCTGATATATTGGACCAGTATATGGAGGACAGCTTTGTCTATAGTGTATAACACGACGTTTAAGGCCTACGTCTTGCCCCTTTTATCACCTGACACATCGGACCAGTATATGGAGGACAGCTTTGTCTATAGTGTATAACACGACGTTTAAGGGCCACATCTTGACCCTTTTATCACCTGACATATCGGACCAGTATATGGAGGACAGCTTTGTCTATAGTGTATAACACGACGTTTAAGGGCTACGTCTTGCCCCTTTTATCACCTGATATCTCGGACCAGTATATGGAGGACAGCTTTGTCTATAGTGTATAACAAGACGTTTAAGGGCTACGTCTTGCCCCTTTTATCACCTGATATATCGGACCAGTACATGGTGGACGGCTTTGTCTATAGTGTATAACACGACGTTTAAGGCCTACGTCTTGCCCCTTTTATCACCTCATAAATCGGACCAGTATATGGAGGACAGCTTTGTCTATAGTGTATAACACGACGTTTCAGGGCTACGTCTTGCCCCTTTTATCACCTGATATGTCGGACCAGTATATGGAGGAAAGCTTTGTCTATAGTGTATAACACGACGTTTAAGGGCTATGTCTTGCTCCTTTTATCACCTGATATATTGGACCAGTATATGGAGGAAAGCTTTGTCTATAGTGTATAACACGACGTTTCAGGGCTACGTCTTGCTCCTTATATCACCTGATATATCGGACCAGTATATGGAGGACAGCTTTGTCTATAGTGTATAACACGACGTTTCAGGGCTACGTCTTGCCCCTTTTATCACCTGATATATCGGACCAGTATATGGAGGAAAGCTTTCTCTATAGTGTATAACACGACGTTTCAGGGCTACGTCTTGCTCCTTTTATCACCTGATATATTGGACCAGTATATGGAGGACAGCTTTGTCTATAGTGTATAACACGACGTTTAAGGCCTACGTCTTGCCCCTTTTATCACCTGACATATCGGACCAGTATATGGAGGACAGCTTTGTCTATAGTGTATAATACGACGTTTAAGGGCCACGTCTTGACCCTTTTATCACCTGACATATCGGACCAGTATATGGAGGACAGCTTTGTCTATAGTGTATAACACGACGTTTAAGGGCTACGTCTTGCCCCTTTTATCACCTGATATATCGGACCAGTATATGGAGGACAGCTTTGTCTATAGTGTATAACACGATGTTTAAGGGCTACGTCTTGCCCCTTTTATCACCTGATATATCGGACCAGTATATGGAGGACAGCTTTGTCTATAGTGTATAACACGATGTTTAAGGGCTACGTCTTGCCCCTTTTATCACCTGATATATCGGACCAGTATATGGAGGAAAGCTTTCTCTATAGTGTATAACACGATGTTTAAGGGCTACGTCTTGCAGCTTTTATCACCTGATATATCGGACCAGTATATGGAGGACAGCTTTGTCTATAGTGTATAACAAGATGTTTAAGGGCTACGTCTTGCCCCTTTTATCACCTGATATATCGGACCAGTATATGGAGGACAGCTTTGTCTATAGTGTATAACACGATGTTTAAGGGCTACGTCTTGCCCCTTTTATCACCTGATATATCGGACCAGTATATGGAGGACAGCTTTGTCTATAGTGTATAACACGATGTTTAAGGCCTACGTCTTGCCTCTTTTATCACCTGATATATCGGACCAGTATATGGAGGACAGCTTTGTCTATAGTGTATAACACGACGTTTCAGGGCTACGTCTTGCTCCTTCTATCACCTGATATATCGGACCAGTATATGGAGGACAGCTTTGTCTATAGTGTATAACACGACGTTTCAGGGCTACGTCTTGCTCCTTATATCACCTGATATATCGGACCAGTATATGGAGGACAGCTTTGTCTATAGTGTATAACAAGATGTTTAAGGGCTACGTCTTGCCCCTTTTATCACCTGATATATCGGACCAGTATATGGAGGACAGCTTTGTCTATAGTGTATAACACGACGTTTAAGGGCTACGTCTTGCCCCTTTTATCACCTGATATATCGGACCAGTATATGGAGGACAGCTTTGTCTATAGTGTATAACACAATGTTTAACGCCTACGTCTTGCCTCTTTTATCACCTGATATATCGGACCAGTATATGGAGGACAGCTTTTTTCTATAGTGTATAACACGACGTTTCAGGGCTACGTCTTGCTCCTTATATCACCTGATATATCGGACCAGTATATGGAGGACAGCTTTGTCTATAGTGTATAACACGACGTTTCAGGGCTACGTCTTGCCCCTTTTATCACCTGATATATCGGACCAGTACATGGAGGAAAGCTTTGTCTATAGTGTATAACACGACGTTTCAGGGCTACGTCTTGCTCCTTTTATCACCTGATATATTGGACCAGTATATGGAGGACAGCTTTGTCTATAGTGTATAACACGACGTTTAAGGCCTACGTCTTGCCCCTTTTATCACCTGACACATCGGACCAGTATATGGAGGACAGCTTTGTCTATAGTGTATAACACGACGTTTAAGGGCCACATCTTGACCCTTTTATCACCTGACATATCGGACCAGTATATGGAGGACAGCTTTGTCTATAGTGTATAACACGACGTTTAAGGGCTACGTCTTGCCCCTTTTATCACCTGATATCTCGGACCAGTATATGGAGGACAGCTTTGTCTATAGTGTATAACAAGACGTTTAAGGGCTACGTCTTGCCCCTTTTATCACCTGATATATCGGACCAGTATATGGTGGACGGCTTTGTCTATAGTGTATAACACGACGTTTAAGGCCTACGTCTTGCCCCTTTTATCACCTCATAAATCGGACCAGTATATGGAGGACAGCTTTGTCTATAGTGTATAACACGACGTTTCAGGGCTACGTCTTGCCCCTTTTATCACCTGATATGTCGGACCAGTATATGGAGGAAAGCTTTGTCTATAGTGTATAACACGACGTTTAAGGGCTATGTCTTGCTCCTTTTATCACCTGATATATTGGACCAGTATATGGAGGAAAGCTTTGTCTATAGTGTATAACACGACGTTTCAGGGCTACGTCTTGCTCCTTATATCACCTGATATATCGGACCAGTATATGGAGGACAGCTTTGTCTATAGTGTATAACACGACGTTTCAGGGCTACGTCTTGCCCCTTTTATCACCTGATATATCGGACCAGTATATGGAGGAAAGCTTTCTCTATAGTGTATAACACGACGTTTCAGGGCTACGTCTTGCTTCTTTTATCACCTGATATATTGGACCAGTATATGGAGGACAGCTTTGTCTATAGTGTATAACACGACGTTTAAGGCCTACGTCTTGCCCCTTTTATCACCTGACATATCGGACCAGTATATGGAGGACAGCTTTGTCTATAGTGTATAATACGACGTTTAAGGGCCACGTCTTGACCCTTTTATCACCTGACATGTCGGACCAGTATATGGAGGACAGCTTTGTCTATAGTGTATAACACGACGTTTAAGGGCTACGTCTTGCCCCTTTTATCACCTGATATATCGGACCAGTATATGGAGGACAGCTTTGTCTATAGTGTATAACAAGACGTTTAAGGGCTACGTCTTGCCCCTTTTATCACCTGATATATCGGACCAGTATATGGTGGACGGCTTTGTCTATAGTGTATAACACGACGTTTAAGGCCTACGTCTTGCCCCTTTTATCACCTCATAAATCGGACCAGTATATGGAGGACAGCTTTGTCTATAGTGTATAACACGACGTTTCAGGGCTACGTCTTGCCCCTTTTATCACCTGATATGTCGGACCAGTATATGGAGGAAAGCTTTGTCTATAGTGTATAACACGACGTTTAAGGGCTACGTCTTGCTCCTTTTATCACCTGATATATTGGACCAGTATATGGAGGAAAGCTTTGTCTATAGTGTATAACACGACGTTTCAGGGCTACGTCTTGCTCCTTATATCACCTGATATATCGGACCAGTATATGGAGGACAGCTTTGTCTATAGTGTATAACACGACGTTTCAGGGCTACGTCTTGCCCCTTTTATCACCTGATATATCGGACCAGTATATGGAGGAAAGCTTTGTCTATAGTGTATAACACGATGTTTAAGGGCTACGTCTTGCAGCTTTTATCACCTGATATATCGGACCAGTATATGGAGGAAAGTTTTGTCTATAGTGTATAACACGATGTTTAAGGGCTACGTCTTGCCCCTTTTATCACCTGATATATCGGACCAGTATATGGAGGAAAGCTTTGTCTATAGTGTATAACACGACGTTTAAGGGCTACGTCTTGCAGCTTTTATCACCTGATATATCGGACCAGTATATGGAGGAAAGCTTTGTCTATAGTGTATAACACGATGTTTAAGGGCTACGTCTTGCAGCTTTTATCACCTGATATATCGGACCAGTATATGGAGGACAGCTTTGTCTATAGTGTATAACACGATGTTTAAGGGCTACGTCTTGCCCCTTTTATCACCTGATATATCGGACCAGTATATGGAGGACAGCTTTGTCTATAGTGTATAACACGACGTTTCAGGGCTACGTCTTGCTCCTTTAATCACCTGATTTATTGGACCAGTATATGGAGGACAGCTTTGTCTATAGTGTGTAACACGATGTTTAAGGGCTACGTCTTGCCCCTTTTATCACCTGATATATCGGACCAGTATATGGAGGAAAGCTTTGTCTATAGTGTATAACACGATGTTTAAGGGCTACGTCTTGCCCCTTTTATCACCTGATATATCGGACCAGTATATGGAGGACAGCTTTGTCTATAGTGTATAACACGATGTTTAAGGGCTACGTCTTGCCCCTTTTATCACCTGATATATCGGACCAGTATATGGAGGAAAGCTTTGTCTATAGTGTATAACACGATGTTTAAGGGCTACGTCTTGCCCCTTTTATCACCTGATATATCGGACCAGTATATGGAGGACAGCTTTGTCTATAGTGTATAACAAGATGTTTAAGGGCTACGTCTTGCCCCTTTTATCACCTGATATATCGGACCAGTATATGGAGGACAGCTTTGTCTATAGTGTATAACACGATGTTTAAGGGCTACGTCTTGCCCCTTTTATCACCTGATATATCGGACCAGTATATGGAGTACAGCTTTGTCTATAGTGTATAACACGATGTTTAAGGCCTACGTCTTGCCTCTTTTATCACCTGATATATCGGACCAGTATATGGAGGACAGCTTTGTCTATAGTGTATAACACGACGTTTCAGGGCTACGTCTTGCTCCTTATATCACCTGATATATCGGACCAGTATATGGAGGACAGCTTTGTCTATAGTGTATAACACGACGTTTCAGGGCGACGTCTTGCTCCTTTTATCACCTGATATATTGGACCAGTATATGGAGGACAGCTTTGTCTATAGTGTATAACACGACGTTTCAGGGCTACGTCTTGCTCCTTATATCACCTGATATATCGGACCAGTATATGGAGGACAGCTTTGTCTATAGTGTATAACAAGATGTTTAAGGGCTACGTCTTGCCCCTTTTATCACCTGATATATCGGACCAGTATATGGAGGACAGCTTTGTCTATAGTGTATAACACGATGTTTAAGGGCTACGTCTTGCCCCTTTTATCACCTGATATATCGGACCAGTATATGGAGGACAGCTTTGTCTATAGTGTATAACACGATGTTTAAGGCCTACGTCTTGCCTCTTTTATCACCTGATATATCGGACCAGTATATGGAGGACAGCTTTGTCTATAGTGTATAACACGACGTTTCAGGGCTACGTCTTGCTCCTTATATCACCTGATATATCGGACCAGTATATGGAGGACAGCTTTGTCTATAGTGTATAACACGACGTTTCAGGGCTACGTCTTGCCCCTTTTATCACCTGATATATCGGACCAGTACATGGAGGAAAGCTTTGTCTATAGTGTATAACACGACGTTTCAGGGCTACGTCTTGCTCCTTTTATCACCTGATATATTGGACCAGTATATGGAGGACAGCTTTGTCTATAGTGTATAACACGACGTTTAAGGCCTACGTCTTGCCCCTTTTATCACCTGACACATCGAACCAGTATATGGAGGACAGCTTTGTCTATAGTGTATAACACGACGTTTAAGGGCCACATCTTGACCCTTTTATCACCTGACATATCGGACCAGTATATGGAGGACAGCTTTGTCTATAGTGTATAACACGACGTTTAAGGGCTACGTCTTGCCCCTTTTATCACCTGATATCTCGGACCAGTATATGGAGGACAGCTTTGTCTATAGTGTATAACAAGACGTTTAAGGGCTACGTCTTGCCCCTTTTATCACCTGATATATCGGACCAGTATATGGTGGACGGCTTTGTCTATAGTGTATAACACGACGTTTAAGGCCTACGTCTTGTCCCTTTTATCACCTCATAAATCGGACCAGTATGTGGAGGACAGCTTTGTCTATAGTGTATAACACGACGTTTCAGGGCTACGTCTTGCCCCTTTTATCACCTGATATGTCGGACCAGTATATGGAGGAAAGCTTTGTCTATAGTGTACAACACGACGTTTAAGGGCTATGTCTTGCTCCTTTTATCACCTGATATATTGGACCAGTATATGGAGGAAAGCTTTGTCTATAGTGTATAACACGACGTTTCAGGGCTACGTCTTGCTCCTTATATCACCTGATATATCGGACCAGTATATGGAGGACAGCTTTGTCTATAGTGTATAACACGACGTTTCAGGGCTACGTCTTGCCCCTTTTATCACCTGATATATCGGACCAGTATATGGAGGAAAGCTTTCTCTATAGTGTATAACACGACGTTTCAGGGCTACGTCTTGCTCCTTTTATCACCTGATATATTGGACCAGTATATGGAGGACAGCTTTGTCTATAGTGTATAACACGACGTTTAAGGGCTACGTCTTGCCCCTTTTATCATCTGATATATCAGACCAGTATATGGAGGACAGCTTTGTCTATAGTGTATAACACGACGTTTAAGGCCTACGTCTTGCCCCTTTTATCACCTGACATATCGGACCAGTATATGGAGGACAGCTCTGTCTATAGTGTATAACACGATGCTTAAGGGCTACGTCTTGCCCCTTTTATCACCTGATATATCGGACCAGTATATGGAGGACAGCTTTGTCTATAGTGTATAACACGATGTTTAAGGGCTACGTCTTGCCCCTTTTATCACCTGATATATCGGACCAGTATATGGAGGACAGCTTTGTCTATAGTGTATAACACGACGTTCAAGGGCTACGTCTTGCCCCTTTTATCACCTGATATATCGGACCAGTACATGGAGGACAGCTTTGTCTATAGTGTATAACACGATGTTTAAGGCCTACGTCTTGCCCCTTTTATCACCTGATATATCGGACCAGTATATGGAGGACAGCTTTGTCTATAGTGTATAACACGATGTTTAAGGCCTACGTCTTGCCCCTTTTATCACTTGATATATCGGACCAGTATATTGAGGACAGCTTTGTCTATAGTGTATAACAAGACGTTTAAGGGCTACGTCATGCCCCATTTATCACCTGATATATCGGACCAGTATATGGAGGAAAGCTTTGCCTATAGTGTATAACACGACGTTTAAGGCCTAGGTCTTGCCCCTTTTATCACCTGATATATCAGACCAGTATATGGAGGACAGCTTTGTCTATAGTGTATAACAAGACGTTCAAGGGCTACGTCTTGCCCCATTTATCACCTGATATATCGGACCAGTATATGGAGGACAGCTTTGTCTATAGTGTATAACAAGACGTTTCAGGCCTACGTCTTGCCCCATTTATCACCTGATATATCGGACCAGTATATGGAGGACAGCTTTGTCTATAGTGTATAACAAGACGTTTAAGGCCTACGTCTTGCCCCTTTTATCACCTGATATATCGGACCAGTATATGGAGGACAGCTTTGTCTATAGTGTATAACACGACGTTTAAGGCCTACGTCTTGCCCCTTTTATCACCTGATATATCAGACCAGTATATGGAGGACAGCTTTGTCTATAGTGTATAAAACAACGTTTAAGGGCTACGTCTTGCCCCTTTTATCACCTGATATATCGGACCAGTATATGGAGGACAGCTTTGTCTATAGTGTATAACAAGACGTTTAAGGCCTACGTCTTGCCCCTTTTATCACCTGATATATCGGACCAGTATATGGAGGACAGCTTTGTCTATAGTGTATAACACGATGTTTAAGGCCTACGTCTTGCCCCTTTTATCACCTGATATATCGGACCAGTATATGGAGGACAGCTTTGTCTATAGTGTATAACACGACGTTTAAGGGCTACGTCTTGCCCCTTTTATCACCGGATATATCGGACCAGTATATGGAGGACAGCTTTGTCTATAGTGTATAACAAGATGTTTAAGGCCTATGTCTTGCCCCTTTTATCACCTGATATATCGGACCAGTACATGGAGGACAGCTTTGTCTATAGTGTATAACAAGACGTTTAAGGCCTATGTCTTGCCCCTTTTATCACCTGATATATCGGACCAGTATATGGAGCAAAGCTTTGAATTTAGTGTATAACACGACGTTTAAGGCCTACGTCTTGCCCCTTTTATCACCTGATATATCGGACCAGTATATGGTGGACAGCTTTGTCTATAGTGTATAACAAGACGTTTAAGGCCTATGTCTTGCCCCTTTTATCACCTGATATATCGGACCAGTATATGGAGGAAAGCTTTGCCTATAGTGTATAACACGACGTTTAAGGCCTAGGTCTTGCCCCTTTTATCACCTGATATATCAGACCAGTATATGGAGGACAGCTTTGTCTATAGTGTATAACACGACGTTTAAGGCCTATGTCTTGCCCCTTTTATCACCTGATATATCGGACCAGTATATGGAGGAAAGCTTTGAATTTAGTGTATAACACGACGTTTAAGGCCTACGTCTTGCCCCTTTTATCACCTGATATATCAGACCAGTATATGGAGGACAGCTTTGTCTATAGTGTATAACAAGACGTTTAAGGCCTATGTCTTGCCCCTTTTATCACCTGATATATCGGACCAGTATATGGAGGAAAGCTTTGCCTATAGTGTGTAACGCGACGTTTAAGGCCTAGGTCTTGCCCCTTTTATCACCTGATATATCAGACCAGTATATGGAGGACAGCTTTGTCTATAGTGTATAACAAGACGTTTAAGGCCTACGTCTTGCCCCATTTATCACCTGATATATCGGACCAGTATATGGAGGACAGCTTTGTCTATAGTGTATAACAAGACGTTTAAGGCCTACGTCTTGCCCCATTTATCACCTGATATATCGGACCAGTATATGGAGGACAGCTTTGTCTATAGTGTATAACAAGACGTTTAAGGCCTACGTCTTGCCCCTTTTATCACCTGATATATCGGACCAGTATATGGAGGACAGCTTTGTCTATAGTGTATAACACGACGTTTCATGGCTACGTCTTGCCCCATTTATCACCTGACATATCGGACCAGTATATGGAGGACAGCTTTGTCTATAGTGTACAACACGATGTTTAAGGGCTACGTCTTGCCCCTTTTATCACCTGATATATCGGACCAGTATATGGAGGACAGCTTTGCCTATAGTGTATAACACGACGTTTAAGGCCTACGCCTTGCCCCATTTATCACCTGATATATCGGACCAGTATATGGAGGACAGCTTTGTCTATAGTGTATAAAACGACGTTTAAGGCCTACGTCTTGCCCCTTTTATCACCTGATATATCGGACCAGTATATGGAGGACAGCTTTGTCTATAGTGTATAACATGACGTTTAAGGCCTACGCCTTGCTCCTTTTATCACCTGATATATCGGACCAGTATATGGAGGACAGCTTTGTCTATAGTGTATAACACGACGTTTAAGGCCTACCTCTTGCCCCTTTTATCACCTGATATATCGGACCAGTATATGGTGGACAGCTTTGTCTATAGTGTATAACACGACGTTTAAGGCCTACGTCTTGCCCCTTTTATCACCTGATATATCGGACCAGTATATGGAGGACAGCTTTGTCTATAGTGTATAACACGACGTTTAAGGGCTACGTCTTGCCCCTTTTATCACCTGATATATCGGACCAGTATATGGAGGACAGCTTTGTCTATAGTGTATAACACGACGTTTAAGGGCTACGTCTTGCCCCTTCTATCACCTGATATGTCGGACCAGTATATGGTGGACAGCTTTGTCTATAGTGTATAACACGACGTTTCAGGGCTACGTCTTGCCCCTTCTATCACCTGATATATCGGACCAGTATATGGAGGACAGCTTTGTCTATAGTGTATAACACGACGTTTAAGGGCTACGTCTTGCCCCTTCTATCACCTGATATATCGGACCAGTATATGGTGGACAGCTTTGTCTATAGTGTATAACACGACGTTTCAGGGCTACGTCTTGCCCCTTCTATCACCTGATATATCGGACCAGTATATGGAGGACAGCTTTGTCTATAGTGTATAACACGACGTTTCAGGGCTACGTCTTGCCCCTTTTATCACCTGATATATCGGACCAGTATATGGAGGAAAGCTTTGCCTATAGTGTATAACAAGACGTTTAAGACCTACGTCTTGCCCCTTTTATCACCTGATATATCGGACCAGTATATGGAGGACAGCTTTGCCTATAGTGTATAACACGACGTTTAAGGCCTACGCCTTGCCCCATTTATCACCTGATATATCGGACCAGTATATGGAGGACAGCTTTGTCTATAGTGTATAACACGACGTTTAAGGCCTACGTCTTGCCCCTTTTATCACCTGATATATCGGACCAGTACATGGAGGACAGCTTTGTCTATAGTGTATAACATGACGTTTAAGGCCTACGCCTTGCTCCTTTTATCACCTGATATATCGGACCAGTATATGGAGGACAGCTTTGTCTATAGTGTATAACACGACGTTTAAGGCCTACCTCTTGCCCCTTTTATCACCTGATATATCGGACCAGTATATGGTGGACAGCTTTGTCTATAGTGTATAACACGACGTTTAAGGCCTACGTCTTGCCCCTTTTATCACCTGATATATCGGACCAGTATATGGAGGAAAGCTTTGTCTATAGTGTATAACACGACGTTTAAGGCCTACGTCTTGCCCCTTTTATCACCTGATATATCGGACCAGTATATGGAGGAAAGCTTTGAATTTAGTGTATAACACGACGTTTAAGGCCTACGTCTTGCCCCTTTTATCACCTGATATATCGGACCAGTATATGGTGGACAGCTTTGTCTATAGTGTATAACAAGACGTTTAAGGCCTATGTCTTGCCCCTTTTATCACCTGATATATCGGACCAGTATATGGAGGAAAGCTTTGCCTATAGTGTATAACACGACGTTTAAGGCCTAGGTCTTGCCCCTTTTATCACCTGATATATCAGACCAGTATATGGAGGACAGTTTTGTCTATAGTGTATAACAAGACGTTTAAGGCCTATGTCTTGCCCCTTTTATCACCTGATATATCGGACCAGTATATGGAGGAAAGCTTTGAATTTAGTGTATAACACGACGTTTAAGGCCTACGTCTTGCCCCTTTTATCACCTGATATATCAGACCAGTATATGGAGGACAGCTTTGTCTATAGTGTATAACAAGACGTTTAAGGCCTATGTCTTGCCCCTTTTATCACCTGATATATCGGACCAGTATATGGAGGAAAGCTTTGCCTATAGTGTATAACACGACGTTTAAGGCCTACGTCTTGCCCCTTTTATCACCTGATATATCAGACCAGTATATGGAGGACAGCTTTGTCTATAGTGTATAACAAGACGTTTAAGGCCTACGTCTTGCCCCATTTATCACCTGATATATCGGACCAGTATATGGAGGACAGCTTTGTCTATAGTGTATAACAAGACGTTTAAGGCCTACGTCTTGCCCCATTTATCACCTGATATATCGGACCAGTATATGGAGGACAGCTTTGTCTATAGTGTATAACAAGACGTTTAAGGCCTACGTCTTGCCCCTTTTATCACCTGATATATCGGACCAGTATATGGAGGACAGCTTTGTCTATAGTGTATAACACGACGTTTAAGGCCTACGCCTTGCCCCTTTTATCACCTGACATATCGGACCAGTATATGGAGGACAGCTTTGTCTATAGTGTACAACACGACGTTTAAGGGCTACGTCTTGCCCCTTTTATCACCTGATATATCGGACCAGTATATGGAGGACAGCTTTGCCTATAGTGTATAACACGACGTTTAAGGCCTACGCCTTGCCCCATTTATCACCTGATATATCGGACCAGTATATGGAGGACAGCTTTGTCTATAGTGTATAACACGACGTTTAAGGCCTACCTCTTGCCCCTTTTATCACCTGATATATCAGACCAGTATATGGTGGACAGCTTTGTCTATAGTGTATAACACGACGTTTAAGGCCTACGTCTTGCCCCTTTTATCACCTGATATATCGGACCAGTATATGGAGGAAAGCTTTGTCTATAGTGTATAAGACGACGTTTAAGGCCTACGTCTTGCCCCATTTATCACCTGATATGTCGGACCAGTATATGGAGGACAGCTTTGTCTATAGTGTATAACACGACGTTTAAGGCCTACCTCTTGCCCCTTTTATCACCTGATATATCGGACCAGTATATGGAGGACAGCTTTGTCTATAGTGTATAACTCGACGTTTCATGGCTACGTCTTGCCCCATTTATCACCTGATATATCGGACCAGTATATGGAGGACAGCTTTGTCTATAGTGTATAACACGACGTTTCATGGCTACGTCTTGCCCCATTTATCACCTGATATATCGGACCAGTATATGGAGGACAGCTTTGTCTATAGTGTATAACACGACGTTTCATGGCTACGTCTTGCCCCATTTATTACCTGATATATCGGACCAGTATATGGAGGACAGCTTTGTCTATAGTGTATAACACGACGTTTCATGGCTACGTCTTGCCCCTTTTATCACCTGATATATCTGACCAGTATATGGAGGACAGCTTTGTCTATAGTGTATAACACGATGTTTAAGGGCTACGTCTTGCCCCTTTTATCACCTGATATATCGGACCAGTATATGGAGGACAGCTTTGTCTATAGTGTATAACACGACGTTTAAGGGCTACGTCTTGCCCCTTTTATCACCTGATATATCGGACCAGTATATGGAGGACAGCTTTGTCTATAGTGTATAACAAGACGTTTAAGGGCTACGTCTTGCCCCTTTTATCACCTGATATATCGGACCAGTATATGGAGGACAGCTTTGTCTATAGTGTATAACACGACGTTTAAGGGCTACGTCTTGCCCCTTTTATCACCTGATATATCGGACCAGTATATGGAGGACAGCTTTGTCTATAGTGTATAACACGACTTTTAAGGCCTACGTCTTGCGCCTTTTATCACCTGATATATCGGACCAGTATATGGAGGACAGCTTTGTCTATAGTGTATAACACGACGTTTAAGGCCTACGTCTTGCCCCTTTTATCACCTGAAGAAGGGACAAGACGTAGCCCCGAATACTAGTCTCATATATTCACCAACTTCTAACGCCTCTCACGAATCTCAACTTACATACACACGCATGTCATGTATACACTGTATATGTCGGCCATCATGGATCGGTCAAGGAATGCCGCCAAGTTCTTTGGTTCTAATTATAGCACGCTTACGCCAAGCCGTAGAACCGTCACGCCAGGCCTAGCTACACCGTCACTAAGCCTTGCTTGTGCATGTCGTGTAAATGGAAGGTGCCCCTAAATCTAGTGTAGTGCTTCACGTCTGACGTAAGGTAAGCCTGAGATATGCATACGTGACGCTGATAGTAGCTTGCATATAAATGCAAGTATACACTCTATATGTATATATGTATACATCTGTTCACGCTTACAGTTTCTATACATCTTATACAGTGCAACGCAATAGCAAAGCAAACCTCTATATATCATACAAGAAGTGTGAAGATTGAATATCATAGCAGCATGTCAGTTGGCCAAGATTTCAGGCTGAGAAAACTGTTGACGCAGGAATGAACCAGTCTTTGCTGTCTGATGATCCGCAGCTTAACATGTGATTGATTCGTAAGAATAATGTTACAGTACCAAGGATGGATGAACTTCTCTGGGATGCCTTTGAAACACTTTTACATGTTGTGTTCCCTTGTAGCAGATGACAGAAGAGACATCATTCATGGAAACTTGCCTGTTGGTGTTTCGATACGAGATTTGATGCAGAAAGTGAAAAGAAATGAAGGCATCTGTGGACATTCCCTCAGAAACATGGATCAGATTTCAGTTCTGGCTGAAAGATCCAAGGTCCCCACCACCACTACAATAGTAGTATTAACATCAAGTTCAGTCAAGAAGTATCTACAAGAGTTTTGCTGAGAGTCATAATTGCATGACATTCTTGAAATGTTAAAAGGAATTTGCAGTCTTACACCAGGAAGATGTTCTGTTGTACTGCATGGATGACGGACACGGAGTACGTGTCAGAGCACCAGATTCTCCACTGGCTTCTCGTGACAGAGTTAAGCGGGTAGTGATGTTCAAAGGAAAGACACCAGTGGCTCTTGATCATGCCTTTCTCAGATTCAAGTTAATCCCTTCTGTACTTCTGGTGCGTGATGTTATAGAACATACTGATGGAAGCATTTACAGAGGGCAAGTGTTTGTTTCTGTCAAGGACAATCTCTTTGATGCATCCACAGCTTTGAGACATATGGAGTTTCCAAAAACATTGTCTGATAATTCCCTCAAACCAACTGAAGTTTTGTTGACAGATGGAGGCCCTGACTCCCATTATTTGGTTCTTTCAAAGCATCTCTTGTTGCACACTTTCTTAGCCGAAGTCTTGATATGACTGCTCCATGATGACGTTATGTCAATCTTGCCAAAAGGATTGAGCAGGGTTGACCTGGGTAAAACAGCATGGCAAAAATATCGCTCATGTGCAAACACGACAGAACAAGAAAAAGCCAAACTGTTGGATGGTTATGAAATGTCCAGTGGGGAAGCAAACAGCCTGTCAAAAACGCTTTATCTGAGCGTTTCAGTTACCTCAGCTTGAAACATGTGCCTTTCAAGATAGTTTATTAGGTGTCTCCTGAAGAGGTACCTGAACTTGTCAACCAGGCCAAAGCCATACTGTCAGAACGTTTACGTTCAGACACCACAACACAGAAACAGCTTACCAAGCACAAGAGTCTCATGCAGGATACAGTTACTCATTGAAGAGAAAGACAATACTCCTTTCAACCGGAGCAGTGCCAAAAGAGCCCATCCAATGAATGTTTGAAAGAAGAGGCCAGCTTACTGATACTTTCAAACAAGAGCCTGAATCATGACAGTCAAGATGAATATTGTGAAGCAGCAACTGTCAGTAGCAGATCTCACACTGAAGGTGGAAAGTGAAGACCCGTGTACAGTTTGTCAGACTCCAAGGATAAGATTACAAAAGTTTATGCCTCTTTCGTGGATTCATGGAAACAGTGTCGACAAAGCAAGGTTCATGCCTGTTATGGACCTCAATGACAAAGATGCCATAAGGGCTGCATCATACTAAGACTGATGATGGCCAGGAACAGCGAAAAAACCAACACACAGACGAGTGGTTGAGTACAGCTGAATACTGAAAAGGGCGACTATGGTAGGGTGAGAGGTGACTAACTGTATCGGGTGGTCAGACTCCCTGATTTGCGAGTCTCGATTATTTACAGACCGCCGCCATATAGCTGGTACATTGCTGAGTGCATCGTAAAACTAAACTTATTCATTCTCTTAAGAAACCAAGGGAAATTTATTCTAACAAGAAGTTAGCATTAAGAAATAGGCCCAGTTTTCGATTTAATTTCAATGGCAAAGTTTTGAAGTTTATTTTAGATATGATTCATGGAGTAGTGAATTTACAGCTAGAAAAGACAACGAATGTTAATATCAAAAATACTAATCAGAGCGTTTTTGAAAAATCTATAACCAGGCAATGAATATTTTCATAGATTGAACAAGTATTGAACAACTTTATTATATTCCTGAATGTTTCAAAATAGTTAACATAATATTTCAATTGTTTCCAATTAAGGCAATCGCTGAAAATATTTTGAAAACTGTTATGCCAAACCTTTAACTTGATTTACTTCTCAACAGGATATCCTCTATACTTGCGGATCACCCGTCTTTCCAGAAGGACATGAATCTGGGGACAAGATGGTGGTTATCAGAAAGCTCTCTTGCGACAGCCTTGTCAAAATCCAGGGACTAGATTTTTGATGCTCTTAAAATAGCGTTAAGATAGTCGTAAGTTAATGTAAAGCACTGAAGACTATCTGAGCGTTAAGAAGAGCTTTACAAGTCTAGGCCCAGTACTACACATGTCAGCTCTTTCCACCTGTGTGTCTCCTGAATACAGTCAGCATGATGTCATGCAGGAAATATCTCTACTTTCAAGGTCTGTTACACACGGCGACACAGTCCAGCGATTTCTATGTACAACATAACAGTAAACATTACTGCGTCTCTGATCATCGCTAAGCCTCGTCGTAAACATAACGTATGAATGCGTTTCTGCCAGCCAACACTAATTAATAAGATCCATATCGCATACACAAACGTAAAGGTACAAGCTTGTGTCTCACACTGTCATTACGATGTCATGCTGGCCAAATCTGTCCAAACCTTGCCTGTAAAATGTATCACAAACGTCGGCACAACCGAAGGGTTTCTGTGTAACATGACATGACAGCAAAGTGATATCACTATGTTTATGAAGTACGTCCTGTCAAGAATACTTTATAAGATGTACATCCCATAAGCTGGCGTAGAAGTACCAGTGGCAGCACCCTTACACGCACATGCATGTTTTGACCCTGAAATGTCGTACTGTAAGTAACACGTGGAAGACAAAATGAGAGGCGAGAGACATACCTACCCGGACCTGGAATTTTCTGCACTGTTGACGTAACTTCCGGGGTATGCATCTATGTTTACGTTCCCTTGTATATATCATGTACATGTGACAACAGGTCGAGGTTTCTAATGAATTAATACACAGTCACGGATATATGAGAAAGTGAAACTGAAACCCCCTTTGTGGAAAGGAGTTATCGCTGAGGAGGTGCACATGTACTTTCTGAAAGAAAATGCAGCGTCAACAGATGTCTATATCAAACTACACAAAAAGCATATGAAATGCCATTTGAAATGATAAAAACGTTTTTTGTAACGAAACATATTTACAAGGCACAATATTTCCAAACTTTAGTACATGCATTAGGAAATTACATATCACAGACATTGTTCTCCAGGTGTAACAATCCCAAAGCATTGCCTGTATAAAATATTCACTTATTATTCATTTAGGGTGGCGATGGGAAATCCCAGCTGCTAAAGCGTTCGATCGTATAGCCAAAGACCCAGGTTCGATTTACCACACGTGTACAATGCGTGAACCCAAGTTCTGTTGTCCCCTGCCGTGGTATAGCTGGAATTAGGGCTCCGACGTGTAGGACGGGTATCACGGATACACGGACCAGATGAGTAATGAGTTGGACCCTGGTATACGTCCCAATACTGGACCCACTTTGATCACGTGACTAATAAATGAAGATTCTGGATAACTGAATGTTTCTTTGACATAGCCTTATTTACAACGAGATTGTTGTCTTATGCTTGAGACTGTGGACAAAACGTGCACTGAAAACTCACAAGATATCATCTGTGGACAACTGCGCATGTTGCGTGTAACATAGGTCGGAACTACGTCAAGTAGGTCATTGTTGACATGTAAAAGACTGAGGAAAGTAAACATCCGCCTCGAGTAGAGTCAAAAGCCGTCCAGTGTCCTCTGATTTTGAGGAAAACGATGTCAGCGCCAATTCCTAACAATGTGTCTATATCTATATCTGAACTAAAGCAAAATCTAACACAAAATATTTATTCGATAAAAGTGTTAGCATTGTTTTTGTGTGTGTGCTTAATCCAGTGTAGTTTTCAAGGAAGAAAATACGACATGGTATCAGTATTACGATGGTCTGCATTGTTTAATACCTCTTTACAATACTTTGTTACTTGTACGTTTATTGGTATACACTATGTATTTATACCTTGTATATATCGTTGTATATTGTATGTAGGTTGTTAGAACCGCAGCTGTTTGTACCTTCATGTTTCTTATGGAAGGATGTCTGTTGTTCAGATGTTTCGACATCTATGACGTATCCACTCCATTCAGACTTAGCTACACTGATCTACCAGATCCAATGTAGTTGTAAAGAGACATATATTGGTGAAACTGGTCGACCACTGACTATCAGGTTAAAAGAGCACAAAACATCAGTTCAAAATTTGGATCAGAAGTCTGCCGTATGTGAACGCATCATGCACAACCGCAATCACAAGATTGTTTGGGACAACACCAGGACATTAGTTAGGAACGCCAGTGACTTAAAAAACGGAAGCTCCTAGAAGCCATTGCAATCAAGCGGAACAAGCCCTCAATCAACAGAGACGGAGGTGTTTACTTACCCAATGCATGGAACCACCTTATCCTCGGTGACTAATCTTTATCCAAACATCTTTACCTGTAACTCGTTAACCTAATCAACACAAGCCTGCACACCAATCAGTTGAAGCCTGTACATAAGTTGAAGTCTGTACATCAATCAATCGAAGCCTGTACATCTTGTTACCCATTGTCATCGGTCTACTGTTATGTGTACATATACTAGAACCCTTTAGTTGTATCCTCACCTCACCTGAAGAAGAGACTAGAATCTGTCTCGAAACGTTGTGACCTTGTATAATAAAGAAGTTGAACCATAAAGCACTTTTAGTTTGATTCCTCCAACTTCTAAATGCCTTTGAAACAACGTATGGGGAAAAGTAATGAATCCCTTAAACTGCGATTTCACGGGCTTTTGTCATCGCGTTATTTTTCAACTTTATCAGTTGAATTTGCATTTTTGATAATTAATGTCTTTAAGGCCATAACGAGAGGTATCAGAAACTGCAAAGTGTCGCGTTGCCTGTGACCTTAAAGACACTGGATACCTTCAGAATAACGGTGGGTAAAGAAACGCACAAAGAATAACAACGCGTTAGAAATGAATATAGAATTGTGTGACGAAGAAATGTTCATATGAATATGACTGTGTAAATAATCACATGGCCACAAGTAATAACGGTAAATTATTTTGGTGAAAACTGAACTCATACGTTTTGTCCTACGTTGGCTAAAAGTAGTATTATACTTTTACGTAAGAAGGGAAGTGTGAAAGATGTTGATAATTATTGAGGTTTATCCTTGACACATTAGGAAAACGTTTAACTGCGGTTCCGAATGATAGATTAGCTCAGTCTGCCGAACGGTATAAAAAGGTTCCAGAAGCACAGGCTGGATTTAGACGTGGTGGCTGTACTGTTGATAATATGTATACTTATAAGGCTTGATTAAAAAGGCTTTTGACGCTATTAAAGGAAACTTTTTCGGTCTTCTATAATATAGAATGGTGTTCATGGTCGTGTATTAGTGTATTATTTGTCCATTGTTATGTTCCATGTTTATGTGAGAACTTTCGAGTATGACAGAATCGACCACTCTAAGAGGTATATCGGTTGGTCAAGAGTTTGTGGAAATAATGTTATTACTACATGCGGCTGACTTGTGTTTAGTTGATGATAGTGTCACTTGATTGCAGCGAAGATAGCTCTTCGTACTTTCTGCAATAGGAGGGGTTTTCGGGTTAATTTAGATTAACAAAAGTCATGGTTTTCAGAAATGGCAGTATATTAAGGCATTATGAAAAATGGTTCTTTAGTGGCACTCAGATACAGGTTACTACCTAAGAATGAAGGTTTTTATGGATATCAACTTCTTTATCAGGTGGATGAAGGAGTAAGCATTAACTCCGAAACGTTGTGTTCTCATATAAAGAAGTTGATATCCATAAAAATCTTCATTCTTATGTATTTCACTTCTAAATGCCCTTCAAAGACAGGTTACTGCGTGCTTGGTTATTTTGTTGTCAAATAGATTGTCTTGGTCAGAGTGTGTAGACACGTTAGCTTTCAAGTGTAATAAGGCCCTGTTTTTCATCAAAAGGCTACGTTTTAAGTTCCCAGGAATGCCGAATATGATGCCGAATATATCCAGGGCCTAGATTTTCGAAGCACTCTAAGACAGCCGTAAGTGACTTACATTAACATTAACTTACAGTGATTGAGTGAGTGAGTGAGTTTAGTTTTACACCGCTATTAGCAATATTCCAGCAATATCACGGCGGGGAACACCAGAAAATGGGCTTCACACATTGTACCCATGTGGGGACAACGTGGGGAATCGAACCCGGTTCTTCGACGTGACGAGCGAACGCTTTAACCACTAGGCTACCTCAACACCCCAACATTAACTTACAACCACCTTAGCGCTAAGAGAGCTTGGGAAATCTAGGCCCTGTGCTAGAATGATCATATTCTAATTTCTGTAAGTTGGTGCGAGGTGTTAGCAAATATATTTCTAGTAATGCTGTTTTGGCGGAGAGTGGTAGGCATCAACTGCATGTAGAGTATCATATTAAATGTGTCCAGTATTGGTGCACACTTTTGAGGATGGATAATAGTAGGTATCCCAGCAGAGTTATCTTGTAATAAAAGAACTCGATGAATCTGGCAGGACAATATGGGCAAGTGGTGTAAGGCACCTATTTTTCAGTTTCGGGTTTGATGTGTGGATGTTTCAGGATATTGGCATGGTGGATATGTTATTTAATACTTAATAGGAAGCAAGGCATGTGTGAATGTAATGTACGAGCAATGTTAATAACATAAGTACATCTGATGATAGCCTATTCAAACAACTATTGGTTGCAGACAGGGTGTGGATAAACGTTTGTGTTTCTGTAAGAACTGTAATGATATGGTAGATAAAGATGTTGTACACTTTTTGTTTGTGTGCCCAATGTATAATCTGAAAAGGTCTAAACATACTCTTTAAAAAGTAAGGGAACTTATTCTTTTTATTTACGATTAAAAATATTTAGAAGATTTACCGGAGTCAGTCAATGTTGATGTGATAATATTGAATGTTTTGAGAGTGCATCACCATTTGCACTTCCTTACAACCATAGCTATTTGGAATGTAGGCGCTTTTGAAAGATGATTGGTGTATGGCATGTAATTTGCATGTGTACGATGTTCATTTTGAAACAAACGACTAGAAACAAGCACTAACAAATGTGTGATGCAAGATGAGTGTCACAATTAATATTCTAAGTGATTTCTCGACCTTCTTGAAAACCGTCAAACTCAAGCATGGGATCCCATGCGCATGTATGGGATACTGCGTTTGTGCGTTGAATATTAACGTTGCATTCGTTGCATTCCACAAACCGATTCACTCTCGGTATCACGCTCTACACCCTGTTCAATCATCACTTTTTCTATTACATATTCAACTGCAATATTTCTGTGACTGTAGTCGCTTTCCTGTTTTTAAAGATGGGAACAGATGTCTGTCTACTCGTTTACATCAATTTCAAGAAACCGTGAATTTCTTAGCATCAGTTCTATTAGGTCCGGGGTTGCACTGGAAACACCAGTTGCACCTTCTGCTCGCTGCCTAAAATCGGAAAGCATAAACTTTCTGAGGCTTGTTGTTTACAGAAAATCAGTACACTGCTGACAATTTCTCCACACTGAGATGTCAGACGGCTTGTCCTTGTCTCAGCTGTTCACAAATGTTGACAATCAACTGAAAAAGGTGCACCTCTTCACAATAATAGACCCAACCAGGTTTGACAGGGTCATGCAATGCATTAGCATCCACTTGACCAGGAAAGCTGAACGGCTTTTACTATATGTAAGCACAAAATGTCACACTATACATAAACATAATATGTTCATGGCTTTTCACACAACCACTCTTTTTATGCACCACATACGTACATACCCACAACCGCTGTCTACACTGGATTGTACTACACTGCAGGAAAGTTAACCATTATTTTTCTGTAAATGTCAGAGGCAATGATAACGCGCAGTGGTTAAAGCATTCCCAGCTCCGCTGCACACCCGAATTCGATTCCGCACGTCTACTTCTTAAACAGCTTTTTCATATCCTACACCTGTGTGTATAAACGAAGGTTTTGCACAAATTGTGAAATGACAACCGTAATTAATATTCATAAGGTGATCTCGATGTGAAAGTGTGTTTCGGTGTGGTGATGTGGACATATTATGGTACTCAGGTCAAGATATGCACCGCAGTGTTTTATTTATAAGCATAAAACGTACTGAACAACATATTGTGATTTATTGTTCAGGTGTATGGGGTGTGAAGAAATACATAGAAACATACACACTACAAAACAAAGCATGTACAGATGTCTTGGTGTTCGTAAAGCCACTAAAATTGTAGTTAATTCTGTGATTCTCCTCGCTTGGCTGTTCCAAGAATGGGGCGGGCGGACGGTGGAAAATGGAAACAGGCAAAAAAAATAATAAAATAATAATAGATAAATACTATCCGGTATTCAAGTATGAATGTTTACTCACGAAATGCACCGGCAAAAACAATATAGTTTGCCTCTAAATTTTTTATCAATGTGCATGTTCAATGGTAGGGTGCTTGGTTACTGTAAGGGTGGAGTCTTTGTGACTTTTGCCACAGAAACTTTATGATTTCTGACAGAGATACTTTGAATTTCTGACAGAGATACTTTGAAAAAAATGCAATAACTTTTCGATTCTATACGTGATATCATCTTGCAACTTTATAATCTACGTATATAGTAATAGTACAGACATCAATAATTTGCAATGAAAGTCATTTTGATGACTTGCATGATTATCAACGGTTTTCTGAGTATTATAGCAATAACGGATCTTGAAGGAACATAGCATTGAGGTAAACGTGGAATTAATTCCCGTTACAGTTGATCTTGGGATGTACATTTTACCTTCACCTCGCCTTGTAGATGGTATATGTAATCACAAAGACTCTGCCACAGATCATAACGTTTCTGTCTGAAAAAAACACAAAGACTCAACTCTCGCTGTAACCAAGTCCCTACCAGTGATACACGATATTGTTTAGTTGACCGATATTTTTAAGCCGATCTCCATGTATGAGCGTGAAAAATCGCAAACTCCTAACATTGTCGGATCGTAAATGACAGTGGATGGCAATCTTAAGTCGTGACAGGGATTAAAGGTGCAAGAGTTCAGGATGAAGATTCGTTTTTCGTTTTCGTTTTTCAATGAAATTTAATACATTTAGCTCATTTTTAAAATTGTTTTTGTCAGGCATTTTGTTTCAATGAGCGGTGTACAATTGAGAATTGGCAGCGCAAAGTTTAAAAAAATATTTTCTTTATTGTATGGGCAAGTGGGATTTCTAAGGGCAGCGGAGATGACATACTCAAATTAACTACGGACGCCCTTAGGTATCTGCTACAAAACGGTGTGTTCATAGTCAGCATCAGTATCACCATCACTTCAGTGCCTTGACAATCGTGACTTTTTTCTCCTCTGTCCTGTTGATGTCATTGCCCAGTACAAGTCTCATGCTGACAATGAGGAGACTTGGGTTATACACTCCGAACATCGGCCACAGTGGTTCACTTGAGTCGACATTCTCTACCGTCGACATGACTTTCTCCTCCTTCACATCAACGAAGACAATCTTCTTCCTGACATCGTCATAGACAACACCGTAATGTAGTGTGTGTGATGCCCCTGCTGTGTTAGGGAGAGTGTCAGGCAGACACAATACACACTCCCCCTCCTTCCATATCCACCTACATATCCCTCCGTGTACAGTACATTGGGAGACGTTCATACTGTAGGAGTGAGGACGTCCAGCTATACAATGATGCACGTCCCTCTCCTCCTCCCTACTTACTCCAATCTCCAGGATGAGCCTATTGTCTGAGAGTGGTTCGTCCACTGTGACCCAGTTCTCCACCTCCCAGTACTGGGGACAGCCATCCTGGGGAAGGGGGACAGTACTGCATGTGCCCTCATACCTCTTCAGTCTCCCCACCCCTGCAGGTCTGGTGTCCGACTTCCTGTTGACCAGCTCTCCTTCTGTGTTGATGTGGACTTTGTCGTTATTGACTCTGTCCTTGTCATACTTCAGTGTTATACCTACAAACGTAAGTCAAGTGAGTCATGTAATGACATCTACATTATGAAATCTACTAGGTGGGTAAGTCTCAATATCATTGGCAAAATGCTGTATAACGAATGTACGTGGTGCAATAACAAAACAGTAGGTGGAATATCAAACAGTGTCAAGATTGGAGTGTCACATGACCTGGTTTCAGTCATTAAAATATTTCCCGAACATTCTGCCTCATTATACTTTCCAGAATGTGGTACAATTCTGTTGAGGCATTGATTGTTTGCTGTTTAACGCCACACTCAACAATATTCCAGCTATATGGCTCCGGTCTGTAAAATAATGCAGACTGGACCAGTTAATCCAGTGACATCCATGAGCATCGATCTGGGAAACTGGGAACCGATGACATGAGCCAACCAAGTCAGCGAGCCTGACCACCCGATCGAGTTAGTCGCCTCTTACGACAAGCATAGTTGCCTTTTATTGCAAGCATGGGCTGCTGAAGCCCTATTCTACCCCGGGACCTTCACGGGTCTCTGCGGATCTGGGATACGATGACATTTGTCTATCGTGTCAATCAGACTGGCAGTTCCCATTAGCTGTCTCTTACCATAAGCATGGAAGATCAATTCTATCTCGGATCTTCACGCGGTTCTAAATGAAAAGAACATCTGAAATCAAAAGCAACTGAATGAATTGTAAACATCCAAACACACTTGGAAAGATTTTCTTCTTTATGTGACGTGACCAATATGTTTGAAATTCTATTGATAGTGATGCACCTCAGATTTTACCTTTTTCAGTTTCGGAAGCCAGTATGGAGAAGACGAAGAAGTTTGGGAGGTTTCAACAGTTTTGTGGATAATATTCTGGTGACTAAAAATGAAAAAGGCACTTTTCGCTCTACTACGATGTCCACCAAGTGGACAACAGCGTGAGTGAGTCTATGAAAGCACTGACTGGCCAATTTGATGCGGTGAATTACATAGTAGCGTCCATGAGTGAAATGCTAATCTTGAAGAACACAGTGGACCAAAACGATGCCGAATTAAAGAATCAGTTGGAACCAATTCAAAACGAAGACACAGATCAGAGGAAAATTGAGACGTCTCAGGCAAACTCTATCACCGCTTTCAAGGCCAAAATTGATAAACGTCCGGAGACGACAAACTGAGCGCCCTCAACATTGGTAATTCAGAGCTGAAAGCCAATACAACATTCAGAATGTCTGAGGAGATGTCTGCAGAAACAAGGGGCAGAAACCTGGGCCAAATGTTATCACGCCTGTCATAATGCAATTTAATCACTCACTTTATGGTGAACAGCATCGACCACGTCAGCAGTGGTATGGCACCATTTATGGTGGCAGTATGTCATCTTTTTGCCAATCATATTCACGATTCGGTGGTTCCTGTGCCCATTCGGCGCATTCCTTCAGGGTAAAAGGTCATTCTGGGTTATGTCTATATAACACCACAAAAACGTAACAGTAATTATGGGGTTGAACGACTGGAAAGTTACATTAAAAGTATTAAGTGCTTAATGTGTTTTGAAAAACAAGAACATTTGAAAATCTGAATAAATAAAGAAAGCAACAACATTAGATCTCAATTTAAACAGACTTGAAAACTAAAACTAAAATTGAAAACCAAAACATGATGCAGTTTTTTCCAGTATAATACTGGCAGAAGCAACCTTCACTTGTTCAACATCTCCCTTATCGATGTGCTGTTGTCTTCCAACCAACAATACCTCGGTCTTGTCATCATTAACTTTAGTTTTCTTTCAGCCATCCATGACTTTATTTAAGTTTCTACTTGGTGTAGGGTGTCTGATATTGATTCTGATATATGTATGCTAATATTTATGTTTGTATAGCGCCGATATCATGTTCAGCTGCTCAAAGTAGTTTTTGTTTTTCCTCGATCTTTGGATGTCAGTGTCAACGGCACATTGTATTTTCACTCTCATGTCCCTGTGAATATATGCCATACAACAACATTTTTCTTACACATTACACTAATGCACTTGCTATCATTGTGAGGTGCTAATATTTCAGTTGTATCATAAAGTGAACCAAGGTTACAAAGCAATAAACATAACAAAGTAATTACTATGGGAGAACACAATTGTGTGTCGGGGACAAATTAAATGGCTGTGTAAACAAAACGTCAGATGAGGTAAAATGGGGTTTAACCTCGCCCTTAAGAATATTTCGCTTAAACGATGACGTGCATGCATGTGTATGTGTGGCGCCTTCTACTAGCCCAGACTGAAGTTGGTTTCATAGTGCTACGTCATCAAGATACCATGCCACAGTTAAGCATGAATATCTTACTCAGACTCAGTATTCTGACTCCGAGTCGACCAGTCCTTGTGTACCAATTAATGCCGAGTGCCAGACAGGAACCAACAAGCATCATATTTAAACGTCTTTTGGTATGACGCGACCGGGATCGAACCAGCGGCCTTCCCTTGTCCAGGCAGACACTCTAAGCACTACACCATGTAAGCGGTCATAAATGAAAGGAAACAATTGTAGTAGCAGACAAATAACATTCCCCACATGGCCTCGGTGATGAAACTTCCAAACTAGGCCTAGAAATGGTACCCAGGAAGAGGTATTGCTATTCACAAACTGTTCGTCGTGAAATGGGATGCTTCACACCTTAGGTACGTCAAAACTATGTCATATACATCTGTGCAGTTCTAGAAGACTCCGGATAACTGACTGCCAAAATAGATACATATAGTACTTTCCACAGCACTACTTACATTGACCATTAATGTATACTTGACTGCTTGCTATTCCTTATTCACATCTATTGTTAGATTCTACAGAAACATAAGAGAAATACAAGTGCACAGGGACTTAGCGGGTTGAAGAGGTGTATAGGCATCCTCTCAATAGATATAATTATGTACTCACAATGCAGTGCCATGTCTGTATCTGGCACGCTCGTCTTCAACATATGAACGCAGCCTCCAGTTGGGAAACCTGCAAGGGTACAATAACATGGCCTGTCCAATAACCTCAACATGACTAAACGTAATACTTTCAGAAAAAATATGACACGTAAGCCTGCCGATAAACATAATTAAACAACGACTCAGATCAATCGGCCGGAGTGTCAGTAATATGGGAAGTGGAAAAGAAAAGGAAGAGAGATCAGGTTGGGAAACGTTCTGAAATATTCCTGTACGTACCAGTCAGGGACGTTTCTGGACGATCAATGGTTTCTGAGGCGATCTCACGGCTTTTGTCTTTCTCAGCTAGCAGCTGCAAGTATGAAAAACGGCTTGCTGTTAAAGAAATTCAAATTGACATTCACGTGTGCAGTATATATCTGTAAAACATTAGTGCAATGCACTATATTTGATCATACGAAAACATGAGTCTCATTAACCTATTCAGACAAGGCACTACTCTTCAGCCGGTCCGCATTTTCTGCGGAAAAAGTGAAAATAGACACCACAAACAACTCTGGTTACACCGTACTTATATTCAATGGCGAGGTGCAGGCAGCATGACCTTAACGAAGACGTCACAGTCTGTCCCTACTTGATGAGGTCGTAAAATGATTCACAATGCATCTGGCTCACCAGACCGTCAAACTTTTGTAGCATTTTCAGATTGCTTTAATATAAGATCTGAATGATAACCAGCTTGGACAAGTCAAACGATAGCGAAATCAGTGGTAGATGCTTCTTAAAGTGTACTTATTGAAACTGACAAATTAGATACATTTTTAATAATAAGAACACATATTCTCATATATAATATATGTCTGTAAAATATTAATATAATGCAAAATTACCGATACAGGGTTATAATGAGGACAAACAGTAAAGTAACGTTGTGATGTTCTTGAATTTGTGATCTCAATGATAACCAGTTTGGACAAGTTAAACGATGCTCCCTACGTATTCAAACAATATTTAAAGCAATCATATCTACCATTCCCGTGATTTAGGCAAATTATCTCAGTGACATACCAGTTTCATGTTGTTTGCTGGGGCATTCACCTTCTCAATTAGCTGATAATGTTCTTCTTGGTCTGAAGCCAAATTTGTTTTCATTTCTGCAACTTCCTAAAACATAGATTATACTTTTAGTAGAATATGGAGGCTGTCTATGTGTACAGCAATATACTCTCATACGTGGACCCATCGCATATTAGACGTATCCTTTCCTGTTTCTGTTTATGAGCTTCAGAAATGTCATCGGTCTGTGTTGCCTTAAAGTTTTCTGAAATGGTATAAGCAATTAGTGTGAATAATGACATACAAAAACACATGAATCAAGTTTAAAGGATTATCATATCATATCATATCATATCATATCATATCATATTTAGCTGATATAAGACCGCTGGTTTGGTATGCATACCATCACTCTTCGTCTTTCAAAGCACTGATAGTACCATATCCACACATATCAGACTTCAACCATTCGCGTTGAATGCAGCTGTAGGCACATCGTAGTATGTTTGAGGTGAGGCAGTTTCTTGTTAAGTTTCTGTGTGTCGTGTTAACTGAGACTGAATGCTCATTCGTTCTTTCCTTCGTTCGTTCGTGTTCGTTCGTTCGTTCGTTCCTTCATTCGCTCGTTCGTGCCACCTGTTGCTGGGTAACGCTAAGCGCGCTTCTCCCGTGTGGACCCGGTGCAGAATGTGTCCACAGTACCCAATTGCTGGTCATAAGAGGCGACCAAATTGGGCAATCTGCTGAGACTAAATGCTCATTCATTCATTCATTCATTCATTCGCTCGTGCGTTCGTTCGTTCGCGGGTGGCACCCGTTCATTCATTCATGTTTTCCCTTTAAAAATTCTCTACAGTATATTTTGCCTATATAGGATTCTGACAAGATTACTGACAACGGGATCCTTCTCACATCCTTTAATCCCTTAAAAGATAATACCATACAAGTATTACGAATAGCAGGTCACACTGATAATATGTTAGATCCTGTCAACCTGAATGCCAGTTTAGTTATTCACAGTATATACGATTACCAACATGATTTTTTTGCAGATTGAAATTATGGTATAAAATCACAGACCACACTCATGAAAGACGTATATCTCGAAGAGATTTCCGCGCCAAGGATACTTTTAGATGGCCTTAGAATAATTTGGTTTAAAAGACATGAGAATAAACATTGTCGAATCATAATAAGACAAGGCTATGAGCCATCTAAAAGCACCGATGGAGTTCGTATTGTAGATGAATACACAATTATTAATATCTCACCCATTTACCTGTATGGTAATCTAACCCTATAAGCGTGTAGAGGGATTTTGACTTAAACCGATATGTGAAATAAAATGTCAGCTAGAACAAGAGCGTGATATTCGGGCATCGTCACATAAAAAAAAAATACAATAGAGCGTTAAACTACATAGATGGTGCTGATACCACCCTAACAACAACTAGCATGGGATTAGGTGCAGTTGGAGTTGGGTTGTGGACAACCATCGTGTCCACACCGGTAGTATTAGGACTAACAGCTATAGTGGGAGGAGGTTTAAATTTATATCCCGCAAACTGAATCATAAAGCAAAGAAACACGATGAAAGTAGAATTCTTGCTGAAACAACGTTAAACACGATAGAAGATCACATTTCCATCGCACTGAGTGATATAAAATCTCAGAGGAAGAGTTTCGTTTGATCCTAAATGAACTAGAAAAACACAACAAAATGAAAGAAGTGATTCGATCAAAGATTCATAAAAAAGTTCTGCTACAAGTGAGGACGAGAATATATATATGTATAAAACAATGGATACACCAAGCCCAACAAACATTTATTATGAAAAACAACGACATAATAGAAGATACAGGTTAAACTGTTTTGCTGAAGTCAATTATTTAAGTTGATATGATTACAATTTGATTCCCTGTCTTACATAAACTAGTCCCTTACCCCACAGTCTTCCTCTCACTAGTAAGACTATTTGGTACTTTTTACAGGGAAGATGAAAAGTAGTCGTGTTATGGGTTTGATAAATTAATATGAGTCAGGGAAGGATGCCTTTTTATATTCTATGGATTATATGGGCTGGTCCCGTACCCCTACTGTTTATGCTACTCTTCCACCTCGTGACCAGCATGGTCTCCTCTCAAACATCGACAACAGGTAGATGTGTGGCAACTTGTGCCAGACAAATCAAGAAGATACCGATTATGTATTCTACAATTTGTTTCACACACTAAATTTTGAGGAACAATATCCCTTGAGTTATGCACGGAGTGATTTCTCGATAGTCTGAAGCTGCTGTGCGTGTTATGGCCATATTCACAAAGTAACCCTTCACACTCCTGACACCAACACACAGCCTGGTTGCCATCATTTTCATGTGGACAGAGGAGTTCTGTGGGTCGCAGTTTAATTGTCAAGTGGAATATTTCGTTCTGTCTCACTTCATCCTTCTGGAGGGCTGTGTCTGTGAGGTTGACCTCCCTCTGACACGTAGAGCATGCTATCACACCACCAGCGGCAGATGTCACACACGTCTCACACACAGCGTGTAGACAGGGCAGTAGGTATGGGGCGGGGCCTTTCAGGGTAAACTGCAGCTGACAGGCAGTACACTTTGGGAACATGTCCATTCTAAAAGACACAAAATGATTTTGTGCAAATACAGCCTTCAAGAAGTGTGTTGACTGTGTGTAAATAATGACGTCCTTAACTGCAAACCAATATTAAATTTTGAAAATCGATCTCCGCAGTTGGGCTATGATGACGTATTACTTAATAGAGCAGTATGTCATTTTCATGACATCACATTTTCATATGTGTTTTACATAAGCCTCAGTGCTTGTTTATCACTGGCTGGTTAGTTGCTTTTCTAAGGCCTTCTACAACATGTACGATACGACAGTGAAATCAGTTGGCCATATGCTGCTCCGATCCCAAATCAAGGAGTCTGGTGTGTCGCTTCTTAGACGCGTTTCGTTAGAAAATTGCGCTTGATGAATCTAAGAACAGTGCAGTGCAAACAAAATTCCTTTTAGATGTGTTATCTACATCAGAGTGTTGGTGTGGCCTAGCTGTAAAACCGTTCACTCATCATGGCGGGTTAAAAACCTTGGTTTCATTCTGGTGACATCTCTGTGACATTGCTGGAGTTTTCAAGAGAAGGAAGAAGAGGATAACCACCACTACACCGCTCTACCTTACTCATTCCCTTATCCAACTACAACGCTCTACCTTACTTATTCCCTTATCCACTACAACGCTCTACCTTACTTATTCCCTTATCCACTACAACGCTCTACCTTACGTATTCCCTTATCCACTACAACGCTCTACCTTACTTATGCCCTTATGCACTACAACGCTCTACCTTACTTATTCCCTTATCCACTACAACGCTCTACCTTACGTATTCCCTTATCCACTACAACGCTCTACCTTACGTATTCCCTTATCCACTACAACGCTCTACCTTACTGATTCCCTTATCCACTACAACGCTCTACCTTACTTATTCCCTTATCCACTACAACGCTCTACCTTACTTATTCCCTTATCCACTACAACGCTCTACCTTACTTATTCCCTTATCCACTACAACGCTCTACCTTACTCATTCCCTTATCCACTACAACGTTGTACCTTACTTATCCAATTATCCGCTGCAAAGTTGTACCTTTTAACTCTCTTATCCACTACAATGTTCTATCTTACTCCCTTCCTTATCTGCTACAACATTGTACCTTACATATTGTTTTATCCGACCCCTGAAGGTCAGAGGTAGAATAGGCCTTCAACAACCCATGCTTGCCATAATTCAGCAAGCCATGCTTGCCATAACAAGGGACTGTGTTCTAGGAGGCGATGCTCAGATCGATGCCAATGCTGTTGATCACTGGGTTGTCTGGTCCAGACTCGATTATTTACAGACTGCCGCCATATATCCCATTACTGTGCCACTTTGATCTGTAACGGTGTATATCACTAGAAATGTAGTTCAGCAATCACCTTTTCATTGAAAAAAAAATATATATACAAGATACAGTTTTGGTACCAGTTGAAGCATCCTCAAAGTATCTTGGCACATACATGCAAGGTTTGTCCCTGAAGATCAAACTGTGACTGTAGTGGAGGGAATTTAGTAAGAGATGCGACACGTCACACCTACCTGGACAGGTACCATCATTCACTGTTGAGTCACAGATAACGTGCAGGTGATAACATTGGGCGACTCTGATCAGAAGATTACTATAGCTGATACGTGCATATACATACATGGTAATAACTGTCAAAACATACCTGTGTATTTCAGTGGAAAATTCTAGTCTTTGTGTCGTGTTAACTGAGACTGAATGCTCGTTCGTTCGTTCGTTCGTTCGTTCATGTTTTGCCTCTCAAAATTCACGAGTTTGCCTATATAGGTGTTTGGGTTTAGATTCATGCAAAATGTATCCATCCCCTTTTTCCTCAATGAGGAAAACATTCTGACTTTGAATCATAGATCCTGCTTATATTATCATATATGCCCACAGACGTATTATCTGCACAAGACGACGACACGAACAATGCAACAAAATTCCCCATTTATTTCCGGGCTGAAATGAAGCAGGAAAATGCAGCCTGTAACTGGGTGTGACATAACATCTGTTAACCCGGTATTAGCAGCAACAAATACTGCTTATGATGATGGTAGACTATGACTTAAAATGATTGCTCTATATTCCTTCATATGTGTGAGTAAGTGAGTGAGTGAGTGAGTGAGGTCACGTCAATATTTCAGCCATATCGCCATTACATGACCGATCTTACATTGTACAACTATTGATTCACTCCACATTAATCTTATCGTGGCCCGCCAAGCTTCGCAATAGAATATTGACCTTCATTAACCCATACTCGTAACAGGTACCTAACGGTGATCGGGTGGTCAGGCTCGACACATGACACATGACACCGGTCCTCATTTGCACAGATCGGTGTTCATGCTGTTGATCACTGGATTGTCTGATCCAGACTCGATTGTTAACAGACCGCCTCCATATTCGTGAAATATTGCTGACTGCGACGTAAAACTAGACCCACACACTGTTTGTTGTCGTATTTAGCTGAATACGCCGTTGAAGTTATCACACAATGGCTGTTCAGCCTTATGGATCTGAGATGAAAACGACATTTATAAAATACCCACACATTTAATTGGTTTGGTGCATTGTAATGAAACTAGTATTGAGCGTGATGTTTGATATATCTCAATAGAGTTTGATGGAGCAAGGCGGGCACATGAGGACATCACTTGACGTGTTTGTTATCTGATAAACAGCATACCTAGTCTGCCACTGCATTTATCCAGCCACACTGTACCGTCTCTCAAGATAAACGACTGCTTGCCATACGGTTGCCATGACTGATAAATGCGTATTGTTTACAGATACAGAGAGTCCATTTAAACTGATGCTGTACATACAGTCTTTACCATACCTGCTGTCACCAGGTCACCATACTTCAAACCATCTATACATCCTAACTTTACGATATAAAACGCAACTCGTAGGTTGATGTTCATGATGTTGATCACCGGTTTGCATGGACTCAGTTATTCCACAGATTGCTGCCATGTAACTACAAATTGTACCCACAGCAAGCAAACAAGAAACGGAAAACGTTACTCAATTTGTTAAAATAACTTGATCGAATAATGTTGTTTTCACAAATGAAAATGTTAACATATTCACAAAACTATGACTGCCTCCAGCAATACAGGACCAATAGAACCACTAAGCAGGTTTCATGATCCTGTGTGTGGAAGCAGTTGTTGAACTGTGTTGAGTAGTATGCATACAACTTGTTCAACGTGACCAGATCAAGTCAATAATAATGCATTGCCTGACCGTGTCACAACTGGTTCGTCTATTATTGTAAAGGGGTGCAATTTCGTCAGATGAGTGTCAACTTGTCCGAACAGGAATTCCACGGAACAATACAGCAGTCCCCATGGTTCCAAGCATGATGCTTCCTTCATTTGCTGGTTATAAATGGCCCATTTTACGACATCTTGATGTTAATTTTTTATTTTTTGAAATACTACCAGCTACTTGCAACTTATGCAACTGTGATAATCTAGCAATTCTACTGTCCATTAACGACACTGTTTTATTCCTTATGTATTTATTCTACATTTTCAAATTCTCGTCACGAAATGGCTGAAATATTGCCGATGTGACACTAAACTTAAACAAATTAGCTTGCGGGCGTAGTGGTAGGTAAAGACACAAAACGCAGCTGCTGAGGTCGTAGGCATTATTTAAATCATCCAGGGGATCCTTCACGAAGCAACCATTACTACGGTTAACCTAACTTCCATTCTTTAACAAAAGGCGCCTATGTTGTTGCGACTAACGGGATCGGGTAGTCAGGCTCGCTGGCTTGGTTGACACATGTCATCGGTTCCCAAATGCGTAGATTGATGTTCATGCTGTTGATCACTGGATTGTCTGGTCCAGACCCAATCATTTACGTACCACCGCCATATAGGTGGAATATTGCTGAGTACGGCGTAAAACTAAACTCACTCACTCTTTAACATAACACTAAGGTTGCCGTAGTGGCTTACGATCACCTAAATGAAAGGACACCCGAGGCATGACGTGTCTCGTCTTATTTGTTTGCTGTTTAATAGTCACATAATCATAACATCAGAGCCAATCCGTTTGTTCTTTGCGTTACTTCTATGGTGCGGATGAGTCCATTGTATGTATGCACCTCGTCATCTACATCCCATCAAACATAAAAAATATATAATTTTCATAGACACACCCTGTTTCAAGCTTCACGTGCATGCTTGCATTGAGAATGCTTGTTCCAGGGGTCGGATTGCTTAAAATGCAGTATGTACATAGCCTCTTTTGACCTCTTTGACCTATGTTATGTTCGCAAACACAGTTAAAATTTGATGGGGCATAAATTAAGGTATATTTTACCAACCAGTGCAATGCCCAAGCGCCCACTGCCTCTGAGCATAGATGGCAAATTATTGATATGCACCAGACTGGTTTGTCATATCGTGCTATCGTGCAGCACAAATGCATATTCATCACATTGTCGTCAGGCAGGCTAATGCGCAAGTATCCTACTTCATATGATGTGACGCATGCACCGACGTCTGCATGTCCCAGAAAAAGCAATGACAGGGAAGAGCGTGTTCTCGTACGCCAAGGCACACGATGCCCAAAGTTCCCTTATACGTCCAGTCTTCATGCACGATCATGCCAGACCACACCGTGCTTGAGCTGTTGTTCAGCATCTCCAAAACAATGCCACCGAGACAATACCATGGCCTAGAGGGTGGTTCGGAATTTATGACGGGGACCATACATGTTGGGATTTGTCCTGAATCTGTGACGTCTTCACAAGCAGTCCATCGTGGATCTATCACGACACTTTCCCCTTATTTACACGATCAACACAATCCAGGTGGGTACCTGAAAGTTCCATTTTGGCTTCTGAGTATAGGCTGGATCTGATATCTGTGTACACTTGCACGTCTCAGATAGTTGTTACATTGAAGCAAGGCATGATTGTGTTGCATGTTGAAGAATTTAACTGAAGAACCAACACAGCATACGAGAGTATTGTTCCAAGAACCTGAAAAAAACAATATTATGTATGACATGTTTTGTTTGTATGTCATTCTAGAAGTTGAACATCCATAAAATTTTGTAATCTGTATGACATGTTATCTATGTGTATATAAACATTTTTTTTCTTGGCATCGTTAGTTTGCGGAATCGGTTCGTGCAGTTGGTGCTGAAACTGTTCTTACCGTCAGTGTTGATGTTCTGTCTATGGTGAAGGTGTCAAACATGGTTATACCAACAGGTTGACCAGTAACTCGAGCCAGGAACAGATGAATCTGAAAAAAAGATTGAAAGCAAATACAAACTGAATGTTTGAACACATTAGACGCAATGAATGTATGATATGTTTGTCATGGCAAACAACTAACACGGCCTTGTATGCGTACGATGTATATATAGTGATAGTGCAATTCATCAGTAGACACGTTAAGGAACCCAGTGGGATAGATAATGCCTGAGAAATGTATTGTAAACCCAGTCTATGACATTATGATTATATTTATTTATTTATTTTATTTTGCTTACATTTGTATATCGCGAATACCCAGCTAAACTGATCAGATGCTTGTCCCCCGATCACTGGATGCCAAACTCAAACGGCACATTATATCATCAAGCTCAACTCCATTGGGATAATACACCATTGCATCTACAAGGCGCACCGAGTTAATGTGGTTTTCCTATATCTACGGGGTACCAATGCACAGCTGGATGGAGGGGGACACATAGTCACAGTACTTTGTCATTGCACATTGCTGTACCCGTATATCGATACTTGCACGTATTCATGTGGCCACCATCTGGTCATTTACCAACGGATTCGTGGGTTCTTTTAAAAACACAGGGTTGTGTACTGTACACTAGGGGTTGTTAGAACTCGGACAGTGTCTGCACACAACGATGGCGCCAATGTTTTACACCCAGATACAGATGGACTCGATCCCGAGATCTAAGGTTCGCTGGGTCACGTCCACCACTTCCCCTATGACATGATAGTCAACAGATAGTTAGGTGGTTGTTGTATGTCCATATAACCAGTCAGTACTTCACAAACATAAAACTGCTTCGGAAGCTAAGAAACAGCACTAGTACGAAGACTGATATGTTGAATCGAACGGAATAGCACTGAGCTGTGTTGTTTAATTATATACACGTGAAGTATCACCAAAATTCAAACAAGAACAGTTTGTGCAAAACATTGTAAAGTCATTTTGGGAATGAAAAGAACAGTCAGGTCAGTCTGGATATGGACGTTTCGCGTTCCAAGTCAAAAGTAAGACAGAGGAAATATGATTTCAATTTCACGATATAAAATATTTGACATACTGGACAGCAAAGCATACAGTAATCACATAAATCTGCATTTGGATAAATTATTTTGGTAATGACATAAACAGTTATGCAGATCAAAAGTGTGCACGTCTGTTGGTGACAAAGACTTGAAAGCTTTCTTCAAAATGCACACCTGTCGAAGCAAAATCGAAAATCATATTCTGATTTTCCCAAACTGAAGTCATAATTATAGGCCACAACGATAAAAACTCGGCTCTTCGCCTTTTTATAAATTCCAGGTGTATATTATCTGTACAATATTGCTTTTATGGCACTGCACACAGCTGATGATTCCATCAGAGTCTTGTGGACAACACTGATTGAACGACCCTTGAAACGTGTTAAACAGGGTCACAGCTAATTACATACAACATTAACTTTGAAACAAAACAAAACGATCAAACAAACAAGCTGTAAAATAATACAAAACGAAACACATTTTACTGTTGTAACAAACACTAATTGAAACTCACTGTTTTGTAGGCATTTTCGTTCATATCAGTGACTTTGAATTTAAGCAGAACATGTCTTGCAGAGTGTGCCTGGAACAGAAATTGGACAGCATGGAGAATACAAAATTAATATCCCGTTAATAAATATATTTTAGAACATTTCATAAGTCGCATCTACTCTTCACCATCGCTCTGTTATTTTGACATGAAAATGTATCAGATGCTCACAGTGAAGAACGTAAGGCCATGGCTGAAATTTCACCCTCCACACATTGTACTCTTAATGAGATTCGAACTTGGTGTGACGAGCGAACGGTTTAAGCACAGGGCAAACACCCTCCCACAGCCACTCCAACACATTATAATGAATGCAATCTGATTGTTGTATTACTTTACTGACAACATCATGCAGAACAAGAAGTAATGTTTTTCAGTGCTTTGAACCTCCAAGTCTGCATGCTTTATCCGCTTTATCACGGTCGCATTTATTGAGTAATGTGTCGGGTCAATGGCTTCCGTTTGCAAAGAATCAATCTTTCTCCAGGCATGATTTACTTTGCTGTTTCAACAATTTGGAGCGTTTATTTCCATAATAGGAAAACATTAATGTTGAAAAATGATATACAGAAGTAGTGATACTTTTTACATGAAAATATGAAAGCATATGAAAATTCAATCTCGTCCAGACAATCGGGAGCCTGTGTTAATTTCTCTGTATATATCTAACATGAGAGGAATGTAAACATCATTAGGCTATTTCATCAGTGAGTAAATATGCCTTCCAGACCGCTGTTTCGGATTTCAATCCACAGGTAAAAGTGTTCTACGTCACCAAACGAATTTGGGTGGAGAGAGGTTGACATTTGTCAGCAATAACAGTAAGGCTGCAGTGTCTGTATCGATACGTGTTCACTCACCCAGTGTTAATGTCACGTGTTGAAAATGTGATCCATAAATGGCTTCTAAAGCTGTCCTGATTTACCGATCAATACAACAGAATGGCGAAATTTAATGTCCTAATGGATTTACAACCAACACGTTCTCATGTCGACATCGAAAGCAACTTAAAAGAAGCTGATTACAGCAAAGGTACAAAATAGTTTCCGTACAAATACTGAGGAGTTATGATGAGATTGTATTTCGTGAAAATCATAAGGGGAATCAAATACAGAACGTCGAGTTATTTTTCTGGAAATATCAGAAGAGACGTTTTGTAAGATCTTTATCAAAACTGAACTATATAACAACGTCAGAAATTAAACTATGAGTGAGTGAGTGAGTGAGTGAGTTTAGTTTTACGCCGCACTCAGCAATATTTCAGCTATATGGCGGCGGTCTGTAAATAATCGTGACTGAACCAGACAATCCACTGATCAATAACCTGAACATCGATCTGTACAATTGGGAATCGATGGCATGTGCCAACGAAGTCAGCATGCCTGACCACCCGTTCCCGTTAGCCTCTTACGACAAGCATAGTTGCCTTTTATGACCAGCATGGGTTTCTGAAGGCTTATTCTACCCCGGGACCTTCATGGGTCATTACACTATGAGAAAGGAGTGGCCCCATTATTCACCAAAATTACAGAAATCTCAATAATGGTTAAAATGAATTCTGGTTCAAGTGTTTATTTCTAGTAAGAAGGCCCATATACAATGCAGAGTATACAGCTGTATATACAGTGTATATTATATATATTATGGTAGTCATATACTGTCTATGTGATATCTGTCTATTATCTAATGTTGTACATGTATTTTCTCTAAAATTTATATGCATGCCATAGGAATTTACTTAAGCTTTTTAAAACTACTACATTATCCGTCGATAGAAGGGATCTAAATTTGTACATATTCGGATTTTGATGATACACAGAACGGAGGTACTTAATTTGCAGCGTGCTATATAATGTACAAATGAATACAAAATGGTACTCGTCTTCAGTAGCTAAATTACAACATGGACATAAACGATTTATCTATTCCTAACCATCTCCCTTCGTTACATTTTAATCTTAATAAGCCACATCTGAACTTAACAAATATATTCCTAAGTCGTTTGTCAACAGTACAATCTAGATATTTCTCAGGAGCTAAAATGCTTTTATATTCACGATATAAACAATATCGTGAGCTATTATTCAGAGTACAAGTCCAAGACTAGAAAACATATTAATAGCAACATTTTAAAGGCATTAATAAAGGTTTAAACCAGTTGATGAAAATGGATGTTGTTTATAGGACGAAGGATTTTCAGCTTCATGAGCTAAGTAGTTTGTGGAAATACTTTCAGGAAGAGCAGGTCATGACATAAGTTCATTTAATTGTCAGTAAGGTCGGCTAACTGAAGCAGTTGGCTAATTCTACACACTAATTAGTGAATTCATCACTATAAAAGTCTGCAGTAGATTGACGGGTGTTTCTTACCTTATCATTCAGATGGGATCCAGATACAGTATAGATAATAATCTGTGACAAACTAATTGTCATCAATACCAGAATCGTGCCACTTTCCTTTCGGTCAAAATCGCCTATGCTGATACAGTACAGCGTGAAGCAGAACACCAGAATCCCGAAGAAGAAGCCAAACAGAGCTGTGTATTTGATGACTTCATCAGCCTGTGACACCACATCACACACTCTCTCGTAGTGTTGACGCAAACCCTCAAGCTTTTCCGACTTCAAGTCAATATCTACCTCCTGATCACACTTCTCGTCTAGGATCACATACAAACACGATGTTATCCTTGAGAATTCTCTCCCAAGAATGACGCATACCTTAACCATCAAAAAGGAAATGAAAACCATGCCCATCACGGACATTATGGCGATGGAGGTGTAGACGACAGCAAGAAGCCGACCCTCTAGTGTGCCCATTTGAAATGGGTAGACTCTGATTGAATCACTGAAAGCTGGTGCTGCATCTGTGAGAGGCAGAAACATATTCCTATGAGCATAAATGACGATAGATGTTGCAGCTACCGAAATGAAAGTCAGAATTAACGGCATCGTTAAGAAGGTAGGACGACCTTCATCTGAGCAGACTGCGCTGAGTTTCTGAAGAATCTGAGGGAGGCGTTTTGGTAGAAGAACGCTGATTACAAGACCAATGACAAAGAGCCAAATATATTGAATGACAAAACAAAGTGCCAATAAATTCCTTTGGTTCAAACCCTCGGTTGGTGTTAATAGTAACAATGTCTTTATGGCCCATACACTGTACACTGTCACATATACCAGCATGTCAAAGGTGGACACTACGTTCAAGAGTTTCTTTCTTCCAGACTTCCACTTGAGAACAGTGTGACGACCAAGGGGATCACAGTACATTCCAACAAGTCTTGCAAAAATCTCAATGTAACCAAATGACTTCATGCTCTTAGAATTACCACCATCCATTTCACTTGTCACGTGTATTGTGTTCAGAGGCATAGCAAATCTGGCAGCGCGTCCTGTAATACACCAACAGACTAATCTGTTGGTGCATTACCTTCATCAGTTTATATGTATTGTCAGAAAGGATCCTTTTACTATGACCATCCATTATAGACAGTATTTACAATACAGAGGACGCAGTTCAGCTAATGAACATCAATGAATACAGAATACACAGAAAGCACTTAACAGTCGTAATACTGGATCCGATATTGATCTCTATGGCCATTAATCCATTTGAGTGTAATGGAATTAATGAGTAAGGAAGTGATAATTACCAGTGTATATTGCCATTTTTGCTTTTCACACGACTTGACTGAACGACAGATTGATGCCAGAGAACGCTGTTTTGTGTTTCTCGTGCCCTGCGACCAAGTTTCATCAGGATACGGTATAACATGTTCACATTTGTCATAATTTAGTTCTAGTTTTAACTAAAATTCGAAAAATATTGTACAATGTTTTATATGACTTTATTTTACTCTAACTAACTGTACTTGCGCCTGGCAGCTGACATATAATGACTTATTACCTCAGGATACAAGCAGTCGCAACTGGTCAAGCGATGCTACATACAATTAAATGTTAAGTCACTTTGCAACTTAGTCGTAACACAGGGCTTTGTCAAATATAATCTATCAAAGGAACCAGCACAAACTGTGCCATCAAAGCAGCATATTGATAAGCTTTGATTATCTAACGTTCACTACTTAGGCATTCAGCGCTAGCATCTGTCATCCAAAACTTGCTTAAGGTAACCAGCATGTCACATATTCTATCATCGAAACTGACAATTAAACTTGCCCGTACAGACATGCTTTCAAATGTGGACAGGAGACCTCGGGTATACATACAGGAGGGTTGCACACTAGAATCATTCCTGCTTTGCCTTAGATCCCTCTCTGATTCTTTTTGACGGCGTGGAGATCCCCGAGTTAATTCCCCGTAATAGTTCTAGGCATAAACAGGCCCCATACAAAGCCTGTTTCACGGATAAGGACCGGCGTAAAATGTCCACTTCTGGCCCGGAGTAGATTCTCGCCTATCCCATAGGTTTTGGAACACTTTATTTAGCTTGACCAGTTTTGTAGCCCTTTTTTGTAGGCAAAAGACAGGAGACCCCCCGACACAGGTCTTAAACCACATGTGCAATGTTACGGAAGAATGACCCTTTACTTGGAACTGGAGTTGAAGTCGGAGACAAGATCTCACCTCAGTCTCTTATGTTTGGAAAAAGAGATATTTTGCAGTATTGTTTGTTATCGCATATGTCGGGATATATTTGTAACCCCCTCTGCCGAACAAAGATATTATGGAGAAGGTTTTAATACTATACATGAAACCAACACATTTAGTCGGATACCTGAGGTATTTAAGGGAGAGGAGATAAGGACAGATTGGCAATGGATAAGGGGTAATGGGCAGTGGGTGATGATTGTGATGGAAGTCAGATGAATTAAATAGCATAGATGGGTAGCAGCACAGATAATTACATTTGCCGTCCTATTGTACAATGCATGGTGTCACAAAACGTTGAAATGAGAGTCTAGAAATTTCGAGAATTCAGAAGACATCATTTCTGCATCATTCATAAACTCTAGTTTCACTTTGTTGTTGTGGAGACCACAGGCTCATTGTGCCTTTCCAAATTTGACTGTTGAAGAAGTATCACGACCTTAAATAAATGACAAGTGGTTCAGTTACATTACAATCTACACATATGATTGTCAAAATGTCATCTTTTCTCTGAGATGAACTATTCATATATCGGATTATATATCGGATATATTGGCGGTTTAATGGAAACTCGCTTATGCGGCAACTCACACATCCACAACGTCGGCGTGGCATTTCAGCAGCTGCGCGAGTCCTGGGCTGTAGTCGCCCCAAATAACACACAGTCTGAGGGTCAGTAAGCAGCAGATGAGCTTTGTTGCACATTGCCCAATGGGTGCCGCATGTGACGTCCACATCAGTCAATTCCGACAGGTTTGTAGCTCCAACACCCACGAGCAGACAGTTGTTGTGAGGTACAGTGTCAGCACAGACAACACGAATCGATTGCACGCTTCATCTGTCAATGAACAACTTCAACAGACTTAACCATCTATCACTTGTCCCACACCCACCTGTCAATGAACCAGTTCACCAGAGATTTAACCATCTATCACCTTTGTCACACCCATCTGTGTATGAATAACTTCGCCAGAGACTCAACCATCCATCACCTGTGTCACACCAATGTGTGTATGAACAACCTCGCCATAGACGTAACCATCTGTCACCTTTCACACCATCTGTGAAGGAACAAATTCACCAGAGACTTAACCATCTGTCATCTGTGTCACACCATCTGTGAATGAACCACTTCAGTAGATACTGAACCATCTCTCACCTGCTTCACATCCGTCTGTGTATGATCCACTTCAGCAAAGACATAATCATCTGTCACCTGTCTAATACCCGTCTGTGTATGAATGAAAATACAACAGACTTAACTATCGGTTACCTGTGCCACACCCGTCTATATGTGAACAACTTCAGTAAAGACATAAACATCTATCAAACCATCAGAATAACTTTGTGCTATCAAAAACCATCAGCATCACCTTATCCTATCGAAACCCTCAGGATCACCTTGTGCTATCAGAAACCACCCGAATCACCTTGTGCTATCAGAAACCATCTGAATCACCTTGTCCTATCAGAAACCATCAGATTCACCTTGTGCTGTCAGAAACCATCTGAATCACCTTGTTGTATCAGAAACTACCAGAATAGCCTTGTGCTATCAGAAACCATGTGAAAGCGTTGTGCTATGAGAAACCACTTATCCACTCTGAATCAGTATATGTTTTCCCAAGGTAACTTTCCCACTTTGTGTAGGTCTAACATTTTGTAATATTAGGTTCATGCAGAATTTCATTAAGTACCTTACATAAAGATTTATTCTTTGTGTATGTTTGAGATGTTGAATGGCAATATTGGTCCTTTTCACTAAATGTTTCCTATTGATGTTTTTTGAGTGAGTGAGTGAGTTTAGTTTTACGCCGCACTCACCAATATTACAGCTATATGGGGGCGGTCTGTAAATAATCGAGTCTGGACCAGACAATCCAGTGAGCAGCAACATCAGCATCGATCTGCGCAATTGGGAACCGATGACATGTGCCAACCAAGTCAGCGAGCCTGACCACCCGATCCCATTAGTCGCCTCTTACGACAAGCACAGTCGCCTTTTATGGCAAGCATGGGTTGCTGAAGGCCTATTCTACCCCGGGACCTTCACGGGGCTGATGTCTTTTGAATAACTCAACATAGCTTGTTTAAATCATTGATAGGAAACTCATATAATTTTACCATGTTCATCAGTAGAATCGTTGAGACATATCATACCCTTTATATGCCACGTTGCAGTATATACTGTACAAAAATTGTTAGGGATAAATGTAAATTTTGAAATTATCAATAATGAAGTATTTATTCATTGACACACTGATGAAATATCAATCATAAAAATACCAATATCCCTAACGTATTTTGTCCAGTATATATGGGCTTACCATCAATTTTGATGGAATTGTTATACCAAACTGATTCGCTCACAGTGTCTTCAGTAGCTGTTTCTTTAGAGTCAAAACAGTTCAGTGTGTGCTCCATAATAGCAATATCTACATCCAAAATTGGTATGTTTGGAGCAATATTTTCATAAATACATGCCAAAGTCCTCATATTCACATTCACTGCAGATTAAACAAATATGTTTCACCACTTAGATTGACTAGTAAATCATCTATTAACCCATCCCAATTTCTGCAATTTTCCATAGGTGCACCAATGCCACCATATTCTGGCTGTAGTGACATTATCTCCTTTGTCTGGTTTAAACTTCCAGATAAACTGAAACCATTTTTCTGAAAATTTTCTGTCATATGCTTTGGTGGAGTAGGTATACTGCTCAAAAGATGATTAAGCATAGGTAGAAGCAAAGGTTTTTAGGTTGAAGCAAAGGTTTTTAGGTTGAAGCAAAGATTTTAACACTACATTTCTGCCAATTGGTGTTAATGTTCTCTTTGCCTGTTACCTGTGAGGGTCCAGGGTAGAATAGGCTTTCAGCAACCCATGCTTGCAATGAAAGGCGACTATGCTTGGCGTAACAGGTGACTAACGGGATCAGGTTGTTATACTCACTGACTTGGTTGACACGTCATCTGTTCCCGGTTGCTCAGATTGATGCTCATGCTACTGATCACTGGATTGTCTGGTCTAGACCTAATTATTTACAGACCACTGCCATGTAGCTTAGATATTTCTGAGTGTGGCATCAAACTAAACTCACTCATTCACTCAATAACTCTTTGCCCGCGATTTCTTTTTCTATCTTAACAAATTTATTTGTGTAATTTAGGCTAACCATATTTTCTAATTCCACATCAAACGTAGTTTAAATTGCGTTTGTGTCCAGTCGAAATTCCCATCTTCACATAGTTATTATCTAGACCTTTTTGACCATATCCATATCAATTTAGTTTTTTCAAGCATTAACTTTTAACCTGAAAATCTAGCAAAACACGACAAGGTGTTCATGGTAGCACAGAGACTTTTTTCAGATCCATCTAAAGTAAGCGTAGTGTCATCTGCAAATTGTGCCAAAAGAGATTTTGGTGGCCTATTTTAATTCCTTGGGGGTTTGGGTTTTTTTGTTTGTTTGTTTTTTGTTTGTTTGTTTTTTTGTTTTTTTGTTTTTTTGTTGTTGTTTTTTGTTTTGTTGGGGTTTTTTTGGGGGGTGTTCACTTTTGTTCCATTCTCTCATTCGAGAATTTGGAAGGGTTTGAGGGTTTTTCACTATGTTGGATCCATTTGGCTTCAGATCTCATAAAGAAGACTTCCGTTCTTATTTTGTATAATTTCCTAGTTCAGATCCAGCTCCTTTAAACTGTTCCCTTATATACTCTGCCTCTCTATCAACATTTTGTTCTCCTAGCTTACTCTCAAGACAGTTTAATTCATTTTTTTCTTCCTATGTGTATAGATGAAAAAAGTAATGATGCTCCACTTTATTTATCAGTAACATTTCCCATAGTAATTGATCATTAATTGTAAACATTCTTTCATCTTCTATTTATATTCTTCTAGGGTATCACTTATATTTTTTCATAATTCCACATATTTCATATCCTTTGTCAGTGAATTATTGAACTTCCAAAAGCCCTTCCCTCTTTGTATATCTGAAACTGTAATTGACACTGAGTGACACTTTTGAGGGATCTGAATAAATACTTAGGTGTATATTACTTTCCTCTACAGAACTGAAAGCATTATGGGAAAAAACAGTCTATTCTAGCTTGCTTTTGTGGTTATTGCCAGGTGAACCTTCTTAGAGGGACGCAGTTCTCAGGTTGAGTCTTTAAGATAGGAAGTCTATTGCCTGTAAACAATTCCTTCCTTGCTATAGGGTTATTAACATGTGTATACTTACAGGTATCATTATCAGGATTAATCACCAATTTCCAAACACAATATGTAACAATATTTAATTCTTCAGATTTTTCTGTAACATTTCTATAAATTCTGGTTTATCAGAGTTTTTCCATCGAAGTTTATATCTTATCATTGATATTCACATCCACTGCTACACAGTTGCCATCATCTTTGTCTGTTTTAGTTTGCATAACCTGAAATTTATTGCTGAATAAATTGCTGTCCTCCTTGCCTTACTGTTAAATGGGCTTATGTACGGTAGTATCCACTATACATGCCCATTGTATCCCCATTGTTGTGTTATTAGTTGTTCCTGGACAGCTGTAACATGATCATCTTGAAGACAATAGATTTCAGCCTTTTTCTTTCTCAAGAATCTGAAAACTTGTATCCTTTTAAGGTTATTTTTAAAACCTCTTCAATTTAATGATAATATTTTATTTCTTCCCTTTGGGAAACTGTTCCGCCCTTTTCACATGGTAGATTTGCTCCAGGGGAATATGCCAACACTGAAAAAAAGTTCATTGAATCGATTGATTGTTTTTGTACCTGTTATAGTTTACTGAATGCATATTTAGGGTGAGCTTTGCATGTCCGTTTGCAGTTTTGGTTTTTGATGGGAGTTGGGGGTACGGGCTGAACTACTATGCTTCCGTTTGTTCCAAACCGAAACAGCCCTCATTAATGAACATATTTACATAAAAAAAAACACTGTCATGTATCTCAATGGTCAGCGCATACCGTGACTCCATCTTGTTCACACAATGCCATAATGTTTACTCTGTGTCTCCTGATAAAAAGTAACGTTTAGCTACCTCAAGCGTCACTTACACTGGAAACAAAATCACGTGTAACTGATGGCCTTGACCTCATCACAAAACCATCCGGTTTTGGGGTTGGCGTTTTTGTTCATTTTTGTTTTTTTACAAACAAACCCACGTAGTCAGTGGGGAAGGAAAGGTTCACCGTGTCTCTCTTCAGACGGAATCTTAGTGTAAATCAGGATCTGGTCGAAGAATGACTGGGTAGACCTTAGTATGTCGAACACTTCACTAGCACGTTCAGTATATATCTCTATAGCGATTAAACTCTGAGTAAAATGCTAGTACATTTGCGTTCACCAAGAAACGCACACACTAACCGATCCGCGAATTAGATTACAACTGGATGTTATCACCAAGCTTGACAGTTTTCTATGTCCTTTCTATATTCATGTATCACATGAATTCCCCTCTCATATATTCGAGTTTGAACCTTGAGTTCGGTTTTTCGCGGGGTTGCTTTTGCTGCTCGGTATTTCTTTAGAAGGACTGGTAGATCAGAACCGATTGTTATTTTTCTCTGTTTTAACAGTGTAGTATGCTTAACGCTCGAGTGCAGCACACCTTGTCCATCTGACATGTGTACAAATGTAACCAATATTGGTTTGGGGGACTTCTTGGTGCGCTCATTTGTGATGTGTGATGGTAGGCGATGTATGTTGACAACATCCAGTGGCGTGGGCAGGCCCGTATCGTTTAACAGTTTTTATATGTTGATTTGGGTTCTCACATCAGAAATACCCTACACTAACAGGTTTTGTTTACGGGAATACAGTTGGTACCTTAACAGCTTTGTTTCCATCTCTTCCATACGAGTTCAACCGGCAGACTATCATTTGTTACATCAGTGTGCTAACACATACCTTTAATTGTTGCCCGCGAGATGAAAAACGAAGCGCACTATACTTTAAGCAGATTACTGACCCAGGTTGTGTCCGATGAGCAACTTGATTGAAACTTCAATAATGAGTGAAGGACTGAGAGGGTTTCTCACAACTGTCACTGGTGTGTAACTGAACCCCAGTCTTCAGGGGAAGCACGCTTCAACTACTTGAGGTCTGTACCCGGGAAACTTTGTACAGTCCACCAGCAAGTAATGGTATGAACAGGGGCTTGTAACGCCAAACACTGCCATCAAGGTATGTACTGTCACTAACGGGGTCTTGGAAATACATGTGGGCTGAAGAACGTTTTAACCACTTAATGTCTATATCTGTACCCGGGAAACTTTTATGAACACCCCCCCCCCCCCCCCCCCCACCGCACCAAACAATGCTGTGTCCAGACCAAGCTGTATTCCACCCTGCCGCCTGAACTCATTAACACTGGTGGTTTCCTTGTGCCAAGAGAGTTATCTTCTATACTTGACAGGTCTACGTTGGTAAAAATCTGGTACACAAAATATCTGCCAGTTAAGATGTAAAATTAAGAGTCTTTGGAAAGTTTATTGGAAACCGACGAGTGACAAGCTTAAGGGAGAAGATTGCACCACAAACATGTTCAGAGTACCATTTCAGTATATTTTGCAAATATTGGTCCCTTCTAGCCTAGACGAATACAAGATCCAGTTGATTTCCTCGCACAGGCAGATAAACGTATCAACCTGTTACAGGGTAGGAACGTCACCTGATAGACATACAGAGATTCTACCGTCAGTGTATTTAATGCACACCATAGGTGGTACTACAAATCAGTTCATTAGATCAAAATATATACTCACAACACAAAGTATTCTAAAGTTTAAACTTGGCAGTTATTGGTTTTCTTCAACCTATCTATTTTCGTATAGATCCGTGAAGGTCCGGGTTAGAATACTGATCTCCAGTAACCCATATGCTTGTCGTAATAGGCGAGCATAACGGGACCGGGTGGTCAGGCTCGCTGACGTGGTTGGCCCATGTCATCCGTTCCCATTTGAGCATATCGATGCTCGTACTGTTGATCACTGGGTTGTTTAATCCAGACTCAATTATATAAAAACCGCCGTGAAACTAAACTCTAGTTGCTAGACTATAGCTTAAACCGGCATAAAACCAGAGTCACTCACTCACTCGAGCATGCCCAGTTAGGTACACAGTACCGGGAGACACGCATTACAGCTACGTTTCAGCTATCGTGGCCAGGTTTCCTGGATTGATGGTGCAAACTTGATTATACCCAGGTTGCCGTGATATTCAACTGATTGCGGCATAAAACACGATAAATCTGTCATATAATTACGTAATTACATGACATATCTCCTCAGAGCGAAACACAAACAACAAAGAAATATGGTACAACAACGATGAGTGTGTCTTAATACAGGCACTGACATGTAAACAGTAGTGTAATACATAACATGACATCATAAACAATTAACCTGTGTCTGTGTTCTTGACTGGTAATGTGGTACAGTGTGTAGCTTCCCATTCTGTTGTACGGGGGGATAGCGGTCACACTTGGACTTATCAGCTGATTCTATCAATGTTCATGATGTGACTCACAGGATTGTCCGGCCCAGACCGGATAACATTCCAACAAGCATGGGTTACTGAGGACCAACTCAAAATACGTACGAAGGGTTGATGTTCTTCGGACAATGATCCCTAGGCACCAAGTGTGTAGACACTGTTATACGTCAAGCTTAGAATCCAGATCGCTCCCTCAATGTCGGCCACTTAATGGTGAAAAACTGAACTTACGGAGCTTCTGAACTGCTGAATGACAAAATGAATGAATACTGAAGTCATTTGTCTCTTTTGTTCATTATTATCATGTTCATGTTTCAGTTAGAGATGAATAACACATGAACAAATATGGCCGGCTATATTATATCATTACACATATAGCAACTATCAACTTAGAATACGAGATTAATAAATTTATGTTACCTCAGTATAGTTCCACATGCGCTGCGGTTTGCGTAAAATAATAACTTAATCACGAATACTGATTTAATTTAGAGCTGCGAGTAAATACAGGTGACTTCAAATACAAATAACTCGAATGTGTAAAAGTAACCAGTGGCCGTATGCAATGTAGCCGTCTCAATTCACAATGAGTGAGTGAGTGACTGAGTGAGTGAATGAGTATGTTTTAACAATTAACAATTAATTCCAGCAACATCACTGATGGTATATCACAAATTGACTACACACATTGCACCTGTCTTCTAAATAGAACCGGGTTGAAATGTAATGAGCGAAAGCTTTACTCACAAGGCAACGCCAGCTCCACCATCAGAAATGGGCTCCAAACACTGGCAGTGGGGTGAGTAAACGCTTTAACCAGTGCGTTGTCCCACCTCAGATATCCTTCTCGGCTCACAAATTGAATGCAGGCATAACACGCACGCACTCACGCACAAAATACTACTCTACAACAATTTATTCACATTTCACTCCAAGGGCCGCGCACTCTCAGATACAAATAAGAAGTAACCAAAAGGAACATTGAGCGAAGACTAGTATCAGTCGAGGCCTAAAGTATCTAAATCAACCACAAAATGCCAAACAAACTTGAAGTGGAAGTCGCGGTGGCTGAGCGGGCTAGGCGGCTGACTTTGTGTGCTGGCGATTAGGTGCCGGACTCTGAGGGTGCGGGTTCGAATCCCGGATGGGACTCAACCGAAAAAAGTACTAGAATTTGTACTTTACTAAGAAAGTGAAATCCCAAATATGACATATGTTGCATTTGACCACTTTCTAAATGGCATCGTGTAATCAAACAAACTTGACATGGTAAATATTCCGTTGTATTTCACAAAATATCTTGCTTGGGATCAAAGGGAAAAATAATCCCATAACATTTTGTCTTATATTAGAATACCGACTTCTAAATGCCTCTCAAGAACCTCACTTGAACTGAGAAATTTGGAAATATTTATTCTTGAGACTAGACATTCTGTATACCAATGTTTTGGCACGCACGCACGCAAATAGAAAGTTATTGTGCTATGAAATTGGCCTTCAGCAATCTTTTTTCTGTGGAAATACTACAGCATATATATCAGCAATGTTACTTTTTGATGGCATGTACTGTACCTGTAAATGAGTGAAAAATTGTAAATAAACAAATGAAAAAGCATAAATTATTATCTAAAAATACAAGATTTGAGTGACTTAGTTTGTATCATTACTTGTCAGTTAAATAAAAATCCAAACAGCATATCTATACAAGTTCGCACAGCTCAAGCGGCATATATTTTTTCTTTCTTTTTTCTTTTTTAAAATGCAGACGTCTATGTAATTTGTAAATGTGTCATATATCTTAATGGTATACCTCACAGAGCTGTTACCTATTTCTGACTTCCAAACCGTTAGTGGACAAACCGTCATTAAAACTATGTCTACTATATTCCTGTATGCGTCTATATACGCATACAGCAAAACATGGGAAAATGATACACTGTTAAAAAGTTTAAATGGTATATTTGACAGAAATATTACACTTTTGTCTCTTGGTGATTTCGTTCACAGTCAGTTTCCTTTTCTCGTCTATTCAGTATAATATAAATATATGACAACAGAAACACAGGGATGAACTTTTTACTCAAGCCAGCCCTATATAATTCTGGTTTCAAATGTGGTGCAAAACCTTAAAAAATGTATGAAACCTACAAATAAACCATAGCTTTGAAACATTTTTTATGCATTTTTTTGTCATTTTAAGTTTTTTGAATTTTTTTTTTGTTCCCAAATAAATGAGTACAAAAATATGAGAAAGCATAAAGGTGAATATGTGTACACAGAAACTTGTGGGCTCAATACAGATAGATTGCAATAACTACATCAATTATCAATGTCAGTAACATGTTTGGGCTAAACAGTCAGTCAGGGTAAAATTTCGGGATGAGAGGAAACCTCAATATCTTCTAGTAATTGCCAAGTTTTGGAACTGTTTTTTCAAAGAGCAAGTGTAAATATACCTCTTGGCAGATAAGATTGGGTTCTTAGCTAAAAAGCCAAACCAAATAATTTTTTTGTCAAAATACATGTTTGGATACTTGTGGTAATCCACTGTTCAAGTTTCTTCAAAAAAGTTTTGGTTTCATCACAATCCCAATATATATCGCATAAGGTCTCAACAGAATCATTGCGAAAAGAACACATGGTACTGAAATCACTTCTGCCTAAACTGTCCCATCTCTACTCCACAATACCTAATCCATCTCAGAGTTTAGTTGAACAATTTTTCAAAGGAACTGTTTTCAATTTACTTGGGGTGGAAAGACTGAATACAATAAAGAGAGAGAAAATGTACTGTGCTCTTAAAGATGAAGGAATGAAAGTACAACAACATTAAAACAATTCAGTCTCAAAAACTTTCTTGGATAAAAAGAATCTTGTTAAAAACATCAATCCTACAAAATCTTTTTTTCCATATATCTCTGTCCACTACCTGTAAGTTTCTTTCAAAGCGACCCAAGCCAAATAAGAGAATATGCAGGTAACATGAATAATCCTTTTTAGAGTGATGTACTTTTGGCTTGGGCAGATTACACTGAAACCTTATTGAGACAATCACCATGTGTTGAGGAATTTCAGACATTTCCTTTGTTGTTCAACAACAAACTAATGGTTGGTAATCAAATACCCTTTTACTCAGATTGGTACAAGAAAAGAGTAAAATCTGTTAAAGATCTACTGGATAATGAAGGAAAATAATTAGATTTTAATGAATTTAAAACTAAAGTTCATTGCAATGTCAATTTCTTATCTTATCAAAGTATGATCAGTTGTGTGAATCGCCTACAAAAATATTATTATCTTGCTACCCTTAATTCAGACTTCTTAACATTAGAACTGCCTATAGCGCCTGAATACATTCATAAACTTACAGTCTGATAAGGATATCAAGTTGTTTCATATCACTCTTCTCCCGTCAAATATCAAGCAATCAGCCTTAAATTTAAAATGTGAAACTATACTTGAATCTAACATTGATGAATCAGATTGGAGAACCTACAAAATTATTCCATTTGGATGTACTGGGTTGCCAGAGTACAGAATTAAGATGGTTCCAAATGAAAGTTATTAACAATATCTAACTATTAATTATTATCAACATAAAATAAAAGCCATTGACTCATCCCTCTGTAGCTATTATAAAGCTTCCACTGAACCTATTTTACACCTTTTTTGGGAGGGCTGTAATTTGAGAAATAGACTTTGGAAGAAAATTGAAGAGTGGCTCATGTCTGATGCCAGAATAAGAATTAAACTTACCCCCCAAATCATACTATTTGGATTAAAGGAAAGTCAAAATGATCCTGTGAATATAATTTTGTTTCTTACTAAACGAACAATCTTTCGCAACCAAAAACATGGAATAATACCAGATCAAAAGAATATTTTTAGAATCTGCTGCCAGTACTATTATGTATCAAAATGTATCGCTTTTATAACCTGTTTACAATTTACAACATTTTGGTCATCACTACATACTTCATCTGCCTAGTAATGTATTACCTGCTTTGGATATAGTCCATATCTAACACTGAACATAAGCAACGACTGTAGAGCAATATACATGTATGTCTATGACATTAACATCTTCACATACCAGTGAATACATATCAGAGCTTCATTTAATGCTTTGTTACTTGCACTGGCGCCGCCCCATTTTACCAAATGAACCTATTTATGAGTCTAACTTGCACAAGGTGCAAGTCAATCTTTGAGAAATACATCAACAATAAGACTAATATTCTACGCATACATATGTCAGCTCCTCTTTCTCCTACACTTTGAATAGCTATGGCACCGAAACAATGCTGTTCATAGACACTTCTCAGCTATGACATTTCATGTAAACAGGTATAAGCTTTGTCTCTGTGTTGCTATGGTTTCATGGGAACTACATCACGGAAATAGGTTTATATACACTGAAACCTCTGATGTTTTACTCACTATACTACTCTTGGAATTTGGCTGGTGCAACTGGGTTCTTGTCATAGGCTGCACCTGGTGTAAGTAGGATAGGATCTTTTGAATTCAGCCCTGCATATTCTCTTGGAAATATTAAGACCAACTGCAATTGTTACCTACCGTTTGTTGATTACAGCATGTAACATGTGACCTGTATTTTGAAAAAAATGTAAAAAAAAATGTAAAAAAATACTGTTTCCCATTTTGTAATCGTAGGTGACTCTTGAACCTTTTCTTGAGGATACGAAATCCTTCTGGGGGGAATTTACCAAGATCATCATTTATTCATTTATGTTTATGTATCCATGTTTCTCTATAGATTTTTTCCAAATTTCAGGTATAAAGATCTATAACACATCCAAGATCTAAGTGAGTACCTCTTATATCAAATTTTAGCTTCAAATAATGAAAGGATATAAACCTATATTCATCACATAGATCTTTAATTGTCAATATTCCTCTTTTGGCCCAGTGTCTAATAATGTGGTTAGAGTTTTTGAAATTGTTATTCGACCACTAAGGCTGAGATAAGATGTTCTCTCCATCTGTAATATTTTTGGTACCATATCATTTCCATGCCTTGAAAACATATTTCGAAAAAGGATTATCAACTTTAACTATATTCTGAAAATTAGTTCCATATTTTAGGATATCCTTAAAAGGAAAGTTGCATTGGTTACGTGGATTTGTCTTTTTTAAGCATAGTTTGAGAGTAGATAATTTCATGGCATTAACAAAGGTTTTGATGTGAATCGTGCGTGAACCCCCCATTCTGTAATCACTGTTTAAAGCGTTCCATTTGATTTTGTCATTTTCGTCATTCCAGTTTAATCTAAACCGTCTGAGACAATTCAATGACTGACACCATGAGCTTCCATCTGCACAATTGTGAGATGACGAAGAGCATCAGCTAAGACAGCAACTCTGACCAAATGATCCAAAGCATCTTTTACTTGTTCTTTATATTTCGTATTGGCTTATTCACTAAACAGAAGTAAAAACGTCCAACAATTCTTTTTAGTTTGTTTATATATATTTGTTCATATCAGTTATTATTGAGATTGCAAATTGCTTACTACTGGGCATGCCATAACTGACTTAAAACTGCAAAACTTTCGTTACATCCAGTGTTCACGAAAAATTACTATTTCTGTATCCACGCCAACAGCGATTGTTTACAAACACACGCCATGTGCGTTTCTATTTATAGCCTTTAGAATGTCTATTTATAGAAACCGGATATTGTGTTTTGCCGTGCTGTGTTTTGATGTTGACACGTGAGTTCTTTCTTTTCCTTTACATATCAACAGTACACCTTCGTCATTTTGTTTCTAAACGTTTTCTTTTATGTAGGCGTTAATATTTAAACTGTAAACACGTTTATACACACTGATATGAACGTTTAGACACGCAACAGAGCCTTTTCGAGCAACGCCTTTCTGCGCTTTGACACTGGTTCAAGGTGTACTATCAGTCATAATGGTCAGTGTTGGACATCAGCCACCCCTATATTCTACACTGAAAGTCACAATGGAAGGTAGGGTTCACTGGACAGTACTGGACACCAGCCACCCCTGTTCTGTACAATGTCAGCCTTAGTGGGAGGGAGGGTTCAGTGGTTAGTTATAATGAAAGCTGGAGCTCACTGGTCAGTGTTGGGTAGGAGTTCCACCATTTCCCCCATCACAAATAATATTTAGTCACTGATATATCTTAGAATTATTAACCAAACCTAACACAACAATTACTAAGGGACTCTCAAAAATAAGTAGAAGCCCCCAAAGTAAGTTTAATATATACAGTTTGACTTCTTACAGTACAGTGGCAGTTACAATAGGAGGTAGGATTCACTGGACAGTGCTGGACACCAGCCAATGTTGACCTCACTATATTCTCGATGTCCAATGTTAGAATAGTTTCCATTGCATTTTGAAGGAATTATTAGCAAAGGCATGTCAACAATTTCACACAGGTGGTTAATATGGTAAGATAAATCAATTTGTCTTCACAGCACAATGGTTGTATAATGTTTCTTTAAAGGGGCACTGATGCGGAGCAATTTCCGTGGACTGGTGTAAACTTTTGTTATTGTTTTTCTCCCGTGAGTACCCGGATGATATCCCAGAATTCGTGACTGGTTCGTGACTTTTGCTGCGCAGTCCGTAAGCGCAATTGATAGTTTAATTATAGACAGATCAACTGAGGTGAAGTCATTTTTAATTCATTGCAAATGTATTATGAAAACAAATGAAACACTTTGAAGGTTAATCATCTGCCCGTGGCAGAAATGGTAAAAAACTATTAGGACGGAAAACGTCTCTATATTTTGTCTCATAACCCTAGTTAGTTTATTGTCATATTTGTATGATTCTGAAAATTAATAAAAGAACACACGATCTGCTTATACTCATAGTAAATTGCTAACATAACAACAACATTTATACATTGTATAGAATGCCAATGTGGATCCTATTTCACACACATACGCGATCTAGTGTGTTTTTTCTGTCATACAGATTCTGCTGAATGCTACAACAAATAAATTAAAACAAAATGCAAAAAAATGAATGTAAAACAGACTAATTTTATAGCACCGATGTCAATCTACTACCTTGTTCAGGAATGTATCCATCAATATCCACGTAAAAGAAATCGTATTCCATTCATCTGCAGCTGGTAAGTAATCCTGCTCTGTGTCGTGTGTCTTACAACTGTCTCATTTGCGAAAAAGTAACACATCATTTCACGTCTTTCGTTGGTGGAAACCAGATAAACCTCTGATTGGTCTCCCAAGATAGCACACCTGGCAGCTAATTGTATGATGTCCACTATTCTAAGTAATTTAGTTAACCAATAATGAGCAATCAATCAATCAACGCAAGGGTGGTTTATTCTTTGAAGGGAGGATGTTGTTTTTGCACTTACACTTTACGACGGTGTAGTCATCTACACACACTGCCTTTTGACAAATCCACTAAAAGATAAAAGTAATTAATCAATCGGTGAGTTATCGGTTAATCCTTTGATCGATGTTTGTTTTTGTAACTTAGTTGATAAACCCTCTTGCATCACTTACATGCACATATTACATAACATACAATACATTTGCCATCACAGACCTTAATTTATAATGTTGAGTATTTACTCCAGACAGGAGAAATGCCAAATGGGAACCTTTGTTAAGTAACCGAAGTTGTGTTACTACTAATTATACCTGTTATAAATTCATGAATTGACCATCAAGAGAATGATGACAAATAACACGTGTAGGTTTACACCATCAAACGCGAGTTACAGCAAGGAAGATGTAATCTCTGTGTCGCATGCAGCCTGAAAACACTATTGGGCCGAAACTGTTTTGAGGATACCAACGGAATTTCGTTACATAAGGAATACACACGTGCATTTGCTGTGTACTTTGGTAAATAGGTGAAATAAGGGTTTTTTACGTAAGAAAATTTTCAGATTTCTCTACCAAAGGCAAAGTCATCGTTTTTTGTTTACGAATTCAAATAAATCAACTGTGTGTTTTTATTATCATAAATAATAAACCATTGTAGCTACCATAGCTACCAAAATTTTCGTAAGATATTTGCTATCACAGCTCAACCAACACTCAGAATTACCTAAATATAAAGCCTTGTAATCTTCCGTACTTAAACAAATGGCTACGTGCCTGTAGACATCATATTTTCATGTAACATGATTAAATATCAGGTTAAAAACACTGAAAAAGGATCAAATTGGATCAGTAACTATACCATCCAAGCATCCGAAAAGAACTACACTGCTGGGATATTTGGTTACGATCAGACAAGGAATACCATGGATATTTTTAAAGAAATGGCATATGATGGGCATCCGGCCTCCCGACTGTTTAGGTGAAGAAATTCTGCTAATATGGACAGGAGCCCAGTTCCTTTGTTCTTCAAGGTCGAAGGCGCGGGCGCTGACCAATTTGCGGTTTGATTTCGTAATTAGACCGTTGGCGAGAAACATTATTCGCTCCGCATCAGTGCCCCTTTAAACATTGTAGAAAGTGAAAAACAATCTGTGCATGTCATTTGGCACTTCTTGGATGATGGTATAAACTCAGATAATATGATATAAGATATGTTCAGAATAGTATCGATGACTTCACATCATAATCACCATTCAAAGATTTGGACTCCTTGATTTATATGTAAAAAGCAATGTATGAGACAACACTGGATATTTGAGCTCTATATGTTCCCTACGAGAGGATTCAACGACAGGATTCTGGGCTGAAATATCCCTTTGGCCTTTTCTGTTTTGGATTTATATTCAGACAAAGCTGTTTTTAAAGGACAACCCTATTTTAATCTTTGAAGAACATTTTGTCCAGATATTCAGTTTGGCACTGTTTATAAAATACAGAGAGCTGACACTTGTGTGACCATTCAGTATTGCGTTTGAATGTATGAATAAGTGCAAACATTAGAACAAGTTATTTCCTTTTGATTACGCCATCTGAAAGTGAGTAGTGTATCCAAAGCAAGCTCTGTCAGTAAATATCATGGTACGAGTCAGTTTAACAAGTGACTGTAGTTTCAAATTGCATTTTTAGTCACTATAATGTCTACGTGTGATTCTAGTGCACCTCTGCTTTATCTCAAACATAAAAAAATGTTTCTTTCATGTTTTGCTTCCTGACCTTAGTGATGTATTTATTCCCAATTTTGCATTTTTGGGGTGTACCAAGATAAAGAGTCAAACAGAACGGGGATTGTGAGGCTGGAACATGGCAAGAACAATTTCCTTGACCTCGACAGATAATACATCGAAAAATAAGACAAAAACAATTGTGATTTCATAACTGTCCAAGGGAGGCCGACCAACTTCGGGATATCCATTGTATTGTGCACAATCTTAAATAGAGGTAGGTTTCACCGTTATGGTGTCAGTGTTGGACACCATCCACCCCCCTGTACTGTACACTGTCAATCTTAAATAAAGGTAGGGTTCATTGGTCAGTGTTGAACACTAGCTGCCCCTGTACTTTACAATGTCAATCTTAAAGAGAGGTAGGGTACAGTGGTCAGTGTTTGACTCCAGCCACCCCTGTACTGTAACATGTCAGCTTTTATGGGAGGAAGGGTTCATTTGTCACTGTTGGACATTGTCCACCCTGTGTACTGTACACTGTTAGTCTTTAAGAACCCATGCTCACACTACATCCAAAGACAACATTATATCGACAATATATGCAATATATGCATACATTGTGTGACAATTTAGTGTTGCTTTCATTCTCAGACTTGAATGTGATCCATATTTAGCCAAGCTTCAGTAAGTAGCCAACTGCATCGAGGTACTGGACTGCGGTCTTCTGTCCCCTCTGCAGCTGATCTTTCAGTCCCAGGAGTCTGTTCTCTGACTCTCGGTAGACTCGCTTCTGTGCAGGGGGTGCAGCTCCTAGGCCGATCTGGGCAATCTTGGTCCACTCAATTTGTTCAATCCAAGCTATCAAGTCAATGAATTTATACAAGATCGGGTGGAGACATGGCAGAGAACGGTTCATCCGTGAATGAAATCCTTCCAAATTGGTATTGGTCCTTGGGCCTGCTACAGTAAATTAAGTGGTTCCACAGTCCTATTGGAAACAAAGCATCGTAGTCTACCCATGTTGACACAGCATAGTCGTTGAACTCGTCGGCTCTGGCTATCTCTGGTGCTGCATTCATCGAGGGGGTGGGGATTGATGTATAGCATAGGGGGGCTTGTGACATGGTATTATAAAGTTAAGCTCTATATGTAAATAAAGGGGACAAAAGAAAGAAAAATGGGTTAAAGTTGGGGTGGGGGTGGGGGAGGAGCGTGGTGATGATATTTCCACAAAGTGGAGAGTGTTGTGGGTTGATATATACAAGTATGGTGAATGTTTACAAGAGGTGGGGGATGTTGGATATATACGTACAGGGTTTAGACGTGAGATTTATGTACAGGTGTGTGGGTGGGGGAGGTATTGTAGCAGAGGGAGGTGGTAGGGATGTATGGGGTTGTGTGTGGGGGGGTGGGGGGTAGGTTTGGTGGATTTGCTTAATGTAGGTATGGCGTAAATATATGTTGTTGGGGAGGTTGTAGGGGAGGGTGGGGGTAGAGGTGTTTGGTTTGTTGTGGGTAGCGGTATGGATTTGGGGAGTAGCGGGAGTATGACTTTAAGTGATTATGTAACGATAACTGGACTTTTGGTTACGGCAGGTTATGGTTGAGGCTATAGACTGTGAGCCGGCGGCTTGGGACTTGGACCGAGATTACTTTGTAGCGGGGGGCGCGGACTTCAGAGAAGACGACCGTGTGTTGAGAGCTGGTGATTTGGATCCCCTTAGGAGAGGTATTTAGGTGACTTTAGTAACTTTTAAGGGGATTGCTTGAGTGGCCTAAATTTTGTGTAGTAGTTTTGATTTTAGTAAGAATGTGGCTCTGGCATTGAAGGTGTTGGATGGGTTATGGGGGTTCAGTAGTTTGTGTATGTTGTAGTGGAGTGTGATGGGTATTGATTTATGTAATTCTGTAATGTTTGTGTGTTGGAGGTGGCGACCTGTGAAAATGTGGTGTATGGTTTCTGGTGTTTTACAGTGTGTGCATAGACCATCTGGGTGTCTGTTTTGTAGATAAAATGTATGGTTGAGGTTTGTTATGCCTGAAATGAGTCGTGTGATGAGTATGTCAGTGCGGTGTGAGTCTGAGAGTGTGGGGAGTTTTGTGCCTGGTTTTGTGATGATACTTTTGACCCAGATGGATTTGTTTGTGTTGATGTTTTGTTGATAGCTTTGGTGTGTTATGTGTGATTTGATGAGATTTTTTATTTCAGATTTTAATGTATGTAGATGTATTTGGGGTGTGTTGTGTGGGGTGTGTAGTGGCGAGTTTAGCTACTGTGTCTGCGATGTTGTTTCCTTGGTTGTGTGTATGTCCTGGTATCCATAATAGAGTAATGTTTTTGCTTTTTTTGTGGCAGAGAGTGAATTAGATTTGGTCGTGATTGTGAGTGCAGTCGGACAGGATTAGGAGGTTGTGGGGATAAGGTGAAGGACTGATAGGATGGCTGTAAGTTCTGCTGTGGTGATTGCTGTGTTGTTTGCATAGTGTAGGTTTGTGGTTATTGGGGGTGATTGTTCTACATGGATGCCTATGCCTGTGATTTTGTTTGTTCCTAAGGATGCGTTGGTGTAGATGTGGGTGTGGTCTGGGTATGTATTGTTGAGGTGAGATTGTATAAGGCTTATTTTGATGCCAATGTCAGATTTTAGGGGGTGATCTTGAAGTATGGATGCTAGGGTGGTGTCAGTGGTAGGTGAGGTTTGTCATGGATGTAGGTGGTGATGGGAGGTGTGTTCTGTTTGGTGTTGGTGTAGCAGATTGGTAAGATGGAAGAGTAGTGGAGCGATGTTTGGGTTCTTTTCGAATTTTATAAGGGTTGATTTCCTAAAGCTGGTATATTTTGTGTTGAGTAGATTATAGATAGGGTTGTGTTGGGCCCCAGCCAAGTAACTGAGTGCTGTTTGGTTTATTCTAACCCGTGAAGGTCCTGGGGTAGAATAGGCCTTCAGCAACCCATGCTTGCCATAAAAGATGACTATGCTTGTCGTAAGAGGCGACTAATGGGATCGGGTGGTCAGACTAGCTGACTTGGTTGATACATGTCATCGGTTCCCAATTGCGCAGATCGATGCTCATGTTGTTGAACACTGGATTGTCTGGTCCAGACTCGATTATTTACAGACCGTCGCCATATAGCTGGAATATTGCTAAGTGCGACGTAAAACTAAACTCACTCACTCACTCCCTGGTTTATTCTTGTACTGAGTGAAGGTATGCCTGTAAGCAGGAGAACTGTGTTGTGGGAGGTGCCGGTACTAGCGCCTATTGCAAACTTAAGGGCCTTATATTGGATAGAATTTAGTTTTTTATATTATTAGAGGAGAGGGGGTGCAGGACTGGGGCGGTATAGTCCAACTTCGACTGAATGAGAGTTCTGTATATGTGGATTAGTGCTTGTTTGTCGACACCCTATGTTGTACCCCTAATGGTTCGCATAAGGTTAAGATCGTTTTGACATTTTTTGACAAATGGGGTATCCATGTCATGTGTTGGTCACGAGGTTCTCCTAAGAATTTTGTTTCCTGTTTGAATTGACTTTTTTGATATTTAGGTGCAGTTTTGGGGTATAACTTTGCATATGTTGTTTTTTCAATAATATGCCCATGGTTCTGTTAACACTGATTCGGAAAACCCACTTTTTGGACCAATGTTGAATATAATTTAACATTCTTTGGATTTTTATTGATGCTTGGGCAGCAGAGGTTGACGAGGTCCAAAATGATATATCATCTGCGAATTTTGCTGTAGAGATATAAGGCCATTTATCCAGAAAAATGTCCTTGATCATAAAGTTGAATAAGGTTGGGGATATCTGTGGGGGTTCCATTTTCTAATGGATAAGGCTCCGAAAGTGTGTTGTGGGTTTACATAATTATTTGTCTTTGATTGAGGAAGCTATGAATGAAATTTAGAATTCTCCCGTTGATGGCATTTTCCTGTAGTTTTTTTAGGAGGCCGTTGTGACAAACCATGTTGAGAGCTTTAGTGAAATCATTGAAAATTTCCAGAGTGTATTGTTTTTGTGCATGGGCTATCCTTACATCTTGTTCTAAATGTAAAATATGTCTATAGTTTGTCGATTCGGAGTAAAACTGCTCTGGTCCTGTCTAATGAGGTTATGAGTTTGAATATGATGTTTGAGTCTGTTGTTTATAATTATTTCCATTGTTTTGCAGAGGTGGGACGTTAGCAAGATTGGCCTAAATTAATAGGGGTTATTTGATGGTTTGCCTGACTTTAGGATCGGCACCACCTTTGCTGTTTACCAGGGGGTGGGTACGGTTCCTTGGGTCCAGATGTGATTAAATAAAGTAAATGTAAGATTGAAGATATTAGTTGGTAGTTTGTTTAGTATAGTGTAGGTGATGTTATCTGGACCCAGGGCTGAGGCTGAGTTTTTGTGTTTGAGTGCGGATTTTAGTTCATGTACGTCTATTGGTTTGTTGATCTGTAAGTGGGTAAGTGGTGATTCTGGAGTGAATGGCGGGTGGTTTTAGATGGTGTTTTGGAAGTGTTGTGTGTAATTTGTGGAGCTGCTAAAATGAGCAGCTACCGTATTTGCTTTATCGTTGTTTGTGGCTATGTCCGCAAGGTTTGGATGAATGATTTTTTTGGAATTGCCCTGTTTGGCTTTAGATTTGTTCCACAGTTTCCGAGTACATGTATTTGATTTGTCGAGCCTGAGGGTAGAGCAGAAATCTTGCCCTGATGATTTGTTTTATTGAATTTCGTAGTTTTTCAGGCAAATGTAATTTTGATGGGTCCCTCTTTGATTGATTGAGGGCCCTTTTTCTTACCTTTCTGGCATCAATAATTTCCACCAGGGGACTGTTTTTGGTGCAGGGGTGGGCCGGAAGGTGGGAATGCATTTGTTTGAGATGTCTATAATAGTGTTTGTGAGGCTTGAGTTAAAGATGTTTATGTCTGGGTTTGTATGTTGGGTATGTCGACTTGTTTGCATAGTTGCATGAATTTGTTCCAATCTGCTTTTTGTAGGTTGTATTTTATTTCAGTGTTTGTGTTGACATGTGGAGAATGCTGAGTGAGTACGTTATGTGTGGTTATTTTGTTGGGGCAGTGGTCACTGCCCCAGGTGTCTGTGTGTGCCTTCCATAGGCAAGCTTTTGCTAGTGTTGGTGTGGTTATTGTTATGTCAATGGCGGAAGGGAGCTGGTAGGGGGACAGTGGGATTCTAGTTGGCTGGTTTTCGTTTAAAGTGATAAGGTTGTTGTTGTCTAACGAGTCTGATAGAAGAAGTCCGTTTCTGTCAGTGAAGGATTTGACGCCCCATGTTGGATGGTGTGGGTTTAGGTCTCCTAGGATGAAAGTGTTGGGCGTTATAAATTTTGAAATTTGGTCTAAATCATGTTTTGTTAATTTAAGAATTGGTCTTATGTTAACACTTATAAAAGTTAGTTCTTTATTTTGGATGGCTGTTTTTATTGCCAGGACTTCTAAGGATGTTGTAGGTATAGAAATTTCCACATAGCTTAGTTTATCTGTAATGAAAATCCCCAGGCCCTTACCAGGGGCACCTGCGTTGTTACTTGGCCGAGGTCTGTCTTTCCGAATGTAATGGTAGCCTGGAATTTCGAAGGCATTTTGGGGGGATAATTTTGTTTCTTGTAAGAATATTAAATCGGGATTTAAGCTCATGACCGTTTGCTCGGAGAACATAGCAGTTCCATTGCAACAGAGCCATGACTGCAGAAATTTGGAAGAAGATTTTCTAAAAAGTCACAGGTGGGGCAGCAATTTTGATGAGATAATGGAGAGCTAAGGTAGATTAGTGGGTTGGAGTTTCAGAAAGGAATTTGATGGTAATGAATAGACTGGCTAGGTTTTTATGGTAGATATCGAGTTTGCGAGCAACGTTCTGTAGTTTTTTTTGCATTTGGGTTTTTCATGAGGATGGCAGCTGTGATGAATTCTGATGAATATTGCTGAGGTTTTGGTTTAATTTTTTTAGGGTGAGAGTGATGTTTTGTTTGGTTGTGATGGTGGTGGTGTTTGTGGGTGGAGTGGGAGAGGATAGGGGTTGGGGGGTTGTTTGGAGGGTGGGTTTGTGGGTTTGGGGTGGGAGGTTTTGGTAGGGGTTGGGTGGTATGAGTATGCTGAGGGGTTTGTAGAATGTGAGACGTTACTGGATGTAGAGAGGGAGAGGAGAGAGTGGTGTGTAATTGGGATGGATGCAGGTTTTGGCAGGTCGGTTTGTTTAAGGTGCGTGTTAGTGTGGAGTGTGCTTTATGGGACAGGTATTTTGATTTGCAGAGTGTCCGTGTATGTGACAATGTATGCAGTATGTAGAGTGCGTGCATTCTGTTGTGTATGTCCGACCCGCAGTTTGGGCATGCATAGTGGTAGGGTTGTGCATGTTTTTGTGGTGTGATTGTACTGAAAACAGTGTCTGCATTGTGTAGTTTTTTTGCAAAGAGGGTGGACTTTGTAGGTGAGTGCGCCGAAAGTGATGTGTGTTGGGAGTGTAGTTGATTTGAAGGTAAGGAAGGTTACTTGTGTGTTAGGTTTGCTAGTGGTTGGTGGTTTGGTGTTTATTGTTTTGTAGTCTATGATTTTGGGTTGTGATGTGATGGTATTGGCTATTTGTATGTACTGTTGGATGTCTGCTTGTGTTTCCCTTGTGTTGATGTGTATGACCCCCTGAGTTTGTGATTGCCACCTCGGTGTTTATCATTTTATTGTTTTGCGTTTCTTTGATGATTGGGTGGGTGGGTTGGGGTTTGTTGGTGGTGAGTGGGGTTGGTTTGTTTCTTGAGTGGGGAGGATTTCTTCTAAGTCTAGTCCGAAATTAATGGGGATGGGGTCAATGTTGTGGGGAAAGGTGAGTTTTGTAAAATCTTTTTTTGGGGTTGAGAATAGTGAGTCCATATTGGTGGTTGGGGTTGGGGATGAGTGAGGGTGGTGGATGAGGTGTGTGTGTGTCTGTGTGTGTTTGTCAGGGGGTTGTGACATATGACGAGGGCAATATTACAAAAAACACAAACAATGGCAATAGCATACAATGGATAGCTTGAGGAGAAGAGATTGATTGATTGATGGCGGTATTTACAACTTGTTATTTACAGATAATAGATTGGAAACTTGCCAAGCGGATGGGGCAGGAGCCCAGAAAACGGGGGACTGGCCGCGCTGGTCGTGATTTAGAGTTTAAAATCCTTTTGAGTTTGAGTGTGTGTGTTAGGATTTGTATAGCATAGTGGGGTATAATGATAAATTGATACGGGACATGGTGGTAGGGGTAGGACGATAAGGCGAAGGCCTGGGGTGCTTAAAATTGGCGATGGTAAAAGAAATGGTGAAACTGGGTTAAAACGTTAAAATTGGAACTAAGATATATTTTGGTATATAATGAGGGTGGTATGTGATAACAAAAGAGGTAAAGTGAAAAGTTTAGTGTATGATATGATAAAATAAACTTGGTTATTTACAATGGTTGCGGGAAGGGTTGTGTGAAGGATAACGGTTGTGGGGTTTGTTTATGTATGTTGAGTATGTGTAGCCGAGTGCGGATGTCAGAGAAGACAACCGCGCACCTCCTGGTGGAACCGTTAGGAAATTGTCAGTTTGTTTATACAGTGATCAAGATGGCGGCCATGGCTGAGCTGGCTATGAAGAGATGATGTTATATTTTATGAGCTATAAGAGAGTTTGGAACGAAAGTGGCGATAGCTTGGAAGATGGGTTTGGGATTTGAGGGATTGACAAGAAGGTGTATGTTATTGTGATATTTGACTGGGATTGAGTTGTGTAGTTGGGCGATGTTTGTGTGTTGTAGGTAGAATTGGGTAAATATGTGTATTATTGTTTTGCAATGTGGGCAAAGTCCATCTGGGTGTCTGTTTCGTATGTATAGGTTGTGGGTTAGGTTGGTGTTGCCTGTGATTAATCGCGTGATGAGGAAGTCCATGTGTGGTGAGTCTGAGAATGTACGTGATTTGTTGATGGGATGTGTGATGATGCTTTTAACGCAGATGGACTTGCTTGAGTTTATGTTTTGTGTATAGTTAAGTGTAGATGTGTTTGTTTTGAAGAGTTGTTTGATTTCAATTTTGGAGGTGTGGAGTTGGATGGCAGGAGATGGGTGAGTGGTTGTTGATTTTGGTGCTGTGTCTGCTGTGTTGTTACCAGTGTTATGTGTATGTGCAGGAATCCAGAGGAGTGTGGTGTTTTTGTTTTGTTTAGAGAGTGTGTGGATTTTGAGGGTGATTTTTTTGTATCAGATCGGGTCAGGATTTGAAGTGTTTGTTGTTTAGCTGTTTGATAGCTGCTAATGAGTCTGTCATACTTAGGAAGCTGAAGGCTGGGAGGGTAGGGATGGAATGGAGGGCTGTAAGTATGGTGGTAAGTTCTGCAGTGTTGATACTGGTGTGGTTTGTGTAGTGTAGGTTGGTGGTGATTGGGGGATTTGTTTGTATATGTATGCCAATTCCTGTGGGTTTGTTTGGTGCGATGGGTGCGTCCGTGTAAATGTGGGTGTGATTAGGGTAGATTATATTTGTGTATTTGGTTTGATTTGGTTATATATAGGGTTATGTTGGGCCCAGCCCAGTAACTGAGTGCAGTTTGATTTATTTGTGTACTGATTGAAGGGATGCCTGTGAGGAGGAGTGTGGTTAGGAGTTGCCAGTCCTGACCCCTAGGGCCAATTTGAGGGCTTTATATTGTATGGAGTTGAGCTTTTGTAGGTTGGTGGGGGAGAGAGAGTGCAGGACCGGGGCAGCGTAGTCCAATTTCGACTGGAAAAGGCAGTGGTATATGTTTAATAGTGTTTGTTTGTCAGCTCCCCATGTGGTGCCACGAATACATTTCATTAAATTTTTAATCATTTTCTAATGGAAAAGGGTCTGAAATGGTGTAGCGAGTTTTGACTATTATGTCTCTGTCTTTAAGGAAATGCTGACTGAAATTTAGAATATTTCCGTGTATGTCGTTGTTTTGGGGTTTTTTGATAAAGCCGTTGTGCCAAACCATGTCGAATGCTTTACTAAAATCTATAAAGATGGCCAATATTTATTGTTTTTGTGCTTGTGCTGTCCTGATATCGTGATCCAAATGTGTGGATGTGGTGTTTTAGTCTGTTATTAACTATCGTTTCCATGGTTTTGCATAAATGAGAAGTGAGGGAGATGGGTCGAAAGGAATCTGGGCAGTTGGTGGGTTTCCCTGGTTTCAGGACTGGCACCACCTTGGCTGTTTTGCAAGAAGTTGGTAGTGTTCCTAGGGTCCAGATTTTATTGAACAGGGTCAGAATAGGGTTGTGCATGATGGGTGTTAGTTTGTTTCTTACAGTGTATGCGATGTTATCTGGACCCGGGGCTGAGGCTGTTTTTTATGTTTGAGTGCATCTGTGAGTTCGTGAAAGTTTATACTTTGTTTATGGGTAGGTGTGAGTGGGGTGGTTCGGGGGTGAAGGGATGTTGGTTTGTGAGGATTTGTTGAAATTGTGGGGTGCAGTTGGTGGAGCTACTGGTTTCCGAGAAATGGGCTGCTACTGCATTTGCTTTTTCTTTGTTGGTGGGGAGGCCCGGAAGGTTGGGATGAATGATTTTTTTGGAGTTACCCTATGTGGCTTTAAATTTATTCCACAATTTGCCTGAATTTGATTGATCTAGCCTAAGGGTTGAGCAAAATTTTCGCGAAAGTTCTTTTTTAGCAGCCATGATAACATTTTTTGTATTGTTTCTGAGTTTCCTTGGCAAATATATTTCAGAACGGTCCCTCTTTGCTTGGTTGAGGGCCTTTTTTTCTAGCCTTTCCGGCATTTATAATTTCGAGGCTCCACCCGTTGACTGTTGTTAGTGCAGGTGTGGGCTGAAAGGTGGGAATGCATTTATTTGTTATGTCGATTATAGTGTTAGTGAGGTTCATGTTGAATGTGTCTATATTGTGGTCGTAGATGTTGTGTGGATTTATTTGGGAATATAGTTGTTTTAATTTATGCCAGTCTGTTTTTTTATGTTTTATTTGGTTTCTGTTGGGGTGGGGTGAGGGGAGTAGTGGTTTTGGGGGTGGTGGTGTTGTGATTGTAGGTGAGGTATTGTGATTTTGATAGGGCAGTGATCACTGCCCCAGGTGTCCTGATGCGCCAAGATTTTGTGAGGGTAGGTGTTGTGATAGTTAGGTCAATAGCACTGGGTTGTTGTAAGTGAGATAAGGGTAGTCTTGTGGGCTGATTATCACTTAGGGTTATGAGATTGGATTTATCTAGCCAGTGAAAAAGGATGAGGCCATTACGGCATGTGAAGGGTTTGGTGCCAGATGATTGGTGATGGGCATTGAAGTCTCCGAGGATAAATGTGTTGGGGGTTATGAATTTTGAAATGGAGTCTAAATCTTGGCTGTTAAGCTTGATTGATGGTCGTCAATAAACGTTAATGAAAGTAATTTCTTTATTTTTTATTGTAGTTTTGATAGCCAGGACTTCTAGATCAACTGTTGGAATGTTAATATCAGTAGTCACCCCCAGGAGGGGACCAGGGTTATTTACGAGCCGAGGACGGTCTTTCCGAATATAATGGTTGCCTGGTATTTTGAAGGCATTTTGGGGGGGATAATTTTTTTTCTTGAAGGAATGAGTGGGAATGATGGTTCGGTGTTGGATATGTGTGTGTGTGTGTGTGGTGGGGGATTGATTTGGGGGGTGGGGGGGGGGTGGGGGTAGTGGTGTGGGGAGTACTGGGCGTTTGTTTGCTGGTTTGGGCTGGGGTTTGGGTTTGGGTTGGGTAGGCAGGTTTGGTAGGTTTAGGGCGGGGGGCTGGGTTGGGTTGTTCGGAGGATGGTTTGGTGAACCGAATAGGGGAGATGGTTTGTGGTGCTGTTAGTTCAGCTGATACATTACTACATGCTGTATAACCGAATTCTGTGACTTAAGATGGTAACTCCAACATGTATTAGTTTGATACCAATAGTGCTGGACTCGGAAACCAGATCCACTGTCAATTATTGGAGGACTTGTGCTGAATATCCACCTAGAAGCCACGTGAGAAAAGCGCATGCGCAGTTAGTCATATGAGAGTGTGTTAATTAGTTGTCTTGATGGAATTGGATTACCTGACGGAAGTTTTTATAATAATTCTCCGAATTTATGTTTTGTGATTCAGTTTTCAACAATACAAGAAGAATTGTGAACTCCTCCAGCATCGATACCTACTGGCCAAGTCTTGTTTATCCAGTCAATTTGGCTAACACCAATAGTAAATCCAGCCAAGACGGGTGAGTGCAAGTAGCAATGGCGACGGAGCAGCCAAGCATCAAAGAGTCAAGTGAGGTGAGTCATGGAAAAGTGTCACCCAAGACTCTAACATCGTGTCTGTCCTACTTAATCAGCAAAGAGAGCTAGGAGAACAAATGAAAGCTCTGACAGAAACGATTGCCACTTTAAAGGATACATTTGTGAAGGTACCTCTGCCTAACAAAAACGCAACAAGTTGTGTGGGTATTGAGGCGAACTGCCATGCTGGACCTGAGAGACAGACCATGGGGACAGAGGGGACCGAGGCACTCAAGCGTGACTGCGGTGATTCCAAGGGTGGGGAGGAAAACATGGTTCCCAGTCCACCGGCGGGGCAATGAGAAAGAAAAGCACATTATCTGCCTTTGGGCAGCTATCCTTACCTTACAGTATTTTCTGCTCACAGATGCAAGGAAAGCATGTTGGACTGTTAACTGATAACACTATGGTGGAGGCATATATAAAGAAGTAGGGAGGGCAAGGGTTACCAAGAGGTACGGCCATTATGGGAGTGGTGTATTGCTCGATCCTTGTGGGTGTCGGCGGCTGGTGTGGACAATGTTGTGGTGCACTGCGAGTCACGCAAAAAACTGTTCGGATGATAAGGAATTGTCCTTAAATGACAGTGTATTTGTAAATATTTGTGACATCTATCCAGATCTCAATAGAGATATATGTGCATCTAGGTTGAACTATTAATGTGAGAATTATATATCATGGTGACCACACCCTGGCGCATAAGCAGTGGATTGTTTTTCTGTTAGATGGGATCCACATATTAACTACTGTTTCCCACCTATCAGCATCACAGGACAAGTGTTGAGAAAAATCGAGTGAGAGAAAGCGTCTGTCATCCTGACAGCACATCTGTGGCCAACACAGGATCGGTTCCCAAAGCTGTTGAAACTGACTGTAGATTTCCCGAGGATCTTGTCAAACAACAGAAGAGTTCTCAGTCTGCCAGCATATCCGGGACTGCACCATCCATGACACCACAAACTGAAACTGACAGTTTTCAGATTGCACAACAAGACTGCAAGTTTTCAGATTATCAGGAAAAGCTGCTGTGATCAGTCAATTCTGCCTGAAATTGCAGACATTCTCCATGCACTACCCATAAACAATATAGGGGTTATCACAAACAATGGTTGCAGTTTTGTTGTAGAAGGAAGTGTGATCCATTTTCTCCTGATCTTGTGACTGTGTTGGAATTCCTGGGTGAATTATATAAGAGAGGGTAAGGCTATAGTGCAATTAGTACGGCCAGATCTGCTCTCACGACAATTATAACCATTGATGGATCTCCTGTTGGATCACATCGACTTGCACAATGATTTGTGAAAGGCATTTTCCATCTGAGACCAGCATTGCGTAAATGCACCATGACTTGGGACGTTGTGAAAGTTCTTGAATCTTTGCAAAACTATGGTGATAGTGGCGGTTGATACCATTTTATGTGAATCTATATTTGATAAAAATGCAGTGTAATTATCAATAAACAATGTTATTGTCATTTCTATTTTTTGTCATTTACATAAATGTTTGCATCCACTCTAAATCTCTCACGTGGCCCCTAAGTGGATATTGAGGTGTAAATAAAAGCTTAAACGAGACTTACCTGTAAGGTGAAGTTTGAGCTTGACTCCATCAATATATCTTCATACTTAGGGGTTACGTGCCCGTCCTCCCTTTCCCAGGGGTCCAGATTCAAACATTTTTCCGTTAAAAACTTACTAACTGCGCATGCGCTTTCTCTCATGTAACCCCTAAGTATGAAGATATACTGATGGAATCAAGCTGAAACTTCATGTTACAGTTAAGTCTCTTTTAAGCTTTTAATTATATGTGAAATATATACAGCAATGACAGCCATTTTATTTGCCCCGTTAAGATTATTAACTTTTTTGCATATCTAAATCTTTACGTGCTGTAATTTTACTTTCTACTTCCAATTTGGTTTGCTTATTTACACAACAAATCTCATATTATGTGCACAATAGATGTAAAAGTATTCATAGACAGACTGCAGTTATAATTGCTGTAGCAATGAATACCAAAATATGAATACAATTCTAACTTTACAATGTTGAACACTGAAGATGTGATAGTACAGTCCAGCGTCATCCATACCAATAGTCTACCATCATGTATATTCTGAAAGTCTTGCCTTGTCACGAATAGTGAACTTTTTCTGTTGTCATCATTTAAATCAGTTCAGAAAACTGTTGTGCATATACTGCAATTCTGAACTTTTTAGGAAAACAGCACCTTTACAGCATGTGAATTATGGAACCCATAGCTTTTGAGATATTGTGAGAAGCATGTGCTTTAAATGTGCATCATAGTCTGTTGGGGCTTGAGTGTCTGTTTAGATGAATGTGGCATTTTCCACAAGATAAAGCTTGTTCTCCTTAGGAAGCACGTTCCAAATAATATCACATATGCTGAAGAAACAAAAGATAATTACCACATGGAAAAATGAATTATATTGACAATTGGTAGTGCACGGTAGTTCATGTTGGTGAATACAATAGTGGCTAAATGTAACCAGACACATCTCAGGAACATGACGTTAGAAACGGATTCGGGATTCAGGATTGGGGATTTGAATCCCGAATCTGAATTTTTTGTTCACATTCAGGATTCAAATCATGTATTTGAATTTCTGTTCACATTCCAGATTTTTCTTTTCTAGATTCAGCATTGCAGTATGTATGTATGTATGTATGTATGTATGTATGTATGTATGTATGTATGTATGTATGTATGTATGTATGTATGTATGTAATTGATGCATGCATGCATGCAGGCAGGTAGGTAGGTAGGTGTGTAAGTATGTATGTGTGTAGGTAGGTAGGTAGGTAGATAGGTATACATGCATGCATGTGCTTGCAGGCGTGCAGGCAGCCAGGTCCGAATGTTCATACGTACCTATGTGTGTGTGCATGCATGAGTATGTTTGTATGTATGTATTCCTTTTGCACATCTGGAATTTGGAACTTCAGCGCCCTTGTGACTATGCTCTTTCACCTTCTTCTGTCGAACAATTCTATCCCCATGATGCTGTGCACCCTTCCTTGCTTGCAAGCGTCAACCCTCCATGACAATCGGAACAAGACCAACAGTGTCAATATGCATTATTTCACCCCTCCTAATGTACTAGATGCTCCTTGTGAGTCTGAGCCTAAACTGCAATTTTCCATGGTTTGAACCTCAAGTTTGAGTGTTTTCGCACTCGGGTTTCGGCATTTGAATCCCAAATCTGAATTTTTGTTCACATTCGAGATGTTTCCTTTGTAGATTTGGCATTCATTATGTATGTATATGCAGGTAGGCAGATAGGTAGGTAGGTAGGTACGCAGGTAGGTAGGTACGTACAAAATGCTACAGGTGTTAAGTCATAAATACAAACAGAATGATCACCGGACTTAAACCTGATTGAAAATCTGTGGGATGTCCTCGACAGATGGGTGCGCCACTGTAACTCACAGCCCGACACTTCAGCAACTCGCACAGGCACTACAGGCAGAGTGGGCTGTGATTATGCAACACAATATTCTGAGACCTATTTGTTCGATGCTGAAGCGATGCCGTGCAATTCTGAATGCTCACTGTGGTCACACTAGGTATTTACTTCAGCGCTACCACACGTCTCCATGTGACACTCAAACTGACTTTCCTTGACTTGGTGCCAAAGAAGGATAAGTCTGCATTCCCAGTGTGCAGTGGGGGTGGGGATGGTGGTGGAGAGTATATTATATTTTTGGAAGAACAGTCATAGCTCTGTTTTACATAGAAATTTCCGTGTCTCATGAAAGTTACAGAGTGTCCTTAAACAATATGTTGACATGTCCTACAGTTATTTCTGTTACATTTGGACACAATTCAATGTAAATTTCTTAAATGTATATTTTGCTTTGGTTAGGATCTTTGTAAGATTCTGATTTTGTCTTTTGATACTCATTGTTTTCTTTGTCTTATTTTTCCAGAATTCCAAATCAATGTTGAAATCAAGTACTCTAAGCCCCCATGGTCCCAAGCGTGGTCATCTACCTTCATCTTCTGGCAATATATAGCCTGCCTTTATTTTCAGTTGTTATACATTGTTAATTATTTAAATGATACTGGTTATTTTACTGTCCTTTGTTCAGGGCATTTCATAATTTACCTTAATCTATAATAAACATATAACATATAAACATTAGTCACCATAAGGCTCAAATATTGCAGGAGTGACTTAAACTTTTAACTCTCACACACACACACACACTTCAGTGACAAAAATAAATCCTGAATCTGGAGAAAAATACTCAAGATTCGGGATTCGAATGAGGTTCAAATATGGAAAGAAACCCAGGCTCAAAGGAGCACCTACTACCTTAGAAGGGGTGAGTGAATGTATATCGACACTGTTGGCCATAATTCCAAATCTGGACAAAATATTCAGATTCTGGATTCAAATACTGCATCTGAAAAACATATTCAGATTCTGGATTCGAATCCCGCATCTGAAAAAAATACTCCGAATATGAAGAAAAGCCAAACCTGATGCTGGAAAAATGAAGGTTAGAATGTTCATGTTTTTAGGATACCCAGGTTTACTAGGGGCCCCTAGTAACTTACAAGGGGTGAGATAATGTATATTGACACTGTTGGTCATAATTACATAGATCATAGATACATAGATACATACATAGATACATAAATACATAGACACACACATAGATGCAAAGATACATGCATAGATGTATATCTCATACATACATACATACATGTATACATACATACATTCATGTTGCTATAGATCTCCTCATTTCTCCTGTGGTGAACCATTCTGGGTCCATGCAACACGCTCTTGTGTGAAAACTTGACCACATGACTAATCTGTGATGGTGATTGCAAGAAGAGATAAACTTCCAAATGTTGAATGTGAATGCTCCAGGACGTTAATCTACTGTGACTGTCGCATGTGCCATGAGATGCAGGAGACAGACAATTCACAACCTTGGAACACTTCTACATGAAGAAAAATCAAGAAAGGCATTATTGTTTTACATCAGCAATGGAAATCAGTAATGCATCTGTAGATGGCAACATTTCCTGCAAAATGTTGGTATTGTTGTCACTGAATGGCCATCGAGATGATTCTGAAAGAAGTTTTCATACCTTGAGGCATCAACTGTATAATGTTCGAAAAGATTAGGCCATGTTGGTGAACTGCTGACACAGGATGCGTAATGCTGTGCCTGTGTTAGGCAGTCAATGGGACCATGTTCCCTTATGCTGTGCCTGTGTTAGGCAGTCAATGGGACCATGTTCCCTTATGCTGTGTCTGTGTTAGGCAGTCAATGGGACAATGTTGCCATGCTGCGCCTGTGTTAGGCAGTCAATGGGACCATGTTCCCTTATGCTGTGCCTGTGTTAGGCAGTCAATGGGACCATGTTCCCTTATGCTGTGCCTGTGTTAGGCAGTCAATGGGACAATGTTGCCATGCTGCGCCTGTGTTAGGCAGTCACTGGTACAATGTTGAGGGTAGATCACCATACTAGGGACCATTCGGACTTACAGTACCTCTGCTACCTGCTTGGTTCCTAACTGGATTTACACCATCCCCTCCGCTGATGGCGACTGTTTGCAAGATTAGCCACAAATTACAGTGACAGTCCCCAGCTGAAATGTGCACCATGGTACACCATGGTCACCAAGGTTTACCACGGAATTGCTAAACCATGAGGCAGTTATGTTCCTTACCATGGTACACCATGGTGACCATGATGCCCATGGTGACCATGGGTCACTATGGTGTACCATGGTCACTTAAGACCATGGTCATCAGAAACCATGGTTGACAGTGGTGGACCATGGCTGACCATCAGGAACTACTTGAATCACATCAGTGTCTTCAACATTCATCAAATGAAACCCACAGGTTTCAAACAGAAAGCAATTGGGGCCCAAAGTAATTTTCTTGACAACAGCAAACACAGTTTGACTTGAAACATTCAGAATGAAAAACAGAATTTTTGCAATGACGCCATTGTGACATCGAACAGCATAGCACACCCTTTTCTTCATGCGTGTATACTCTTGTGAGTAAAACTTTTGCTGGTTTACTAAAACTCTGTTTAGTTTCCTAACACATGACAAGTCCTGGGCATCTGTGTTTTGCAAAATCTCTCTCTCTCTGTATTTGCTGTGGCATTGGCCCAGATCGTTGGCTGTCCTGTGATGTGGCAGTTCTTCATTTTCTTTAAACCTCTCCAACACTTGTTGGTTCCATCTTTCATACTGTAAAAGAAATCAGTCCTCTGTTGGTCTACACCCTCCAGATTGATATTACTAATTTTCATTCTGAGTTCTTTCATGTGGAGATACTGATTGGTCGCATATCCTGTGCCATGTACTGCCTTCAAAATGTCAGCATTCATGTCTTCAAAAGAGGAAGCAACTCCAACACCACAGTGGTCCCCACTTTCTCACAAAGGTCACCAGATGAACACCCATTTTGTGAACGTTTAATCCACAGCTGCCATCTCCATAGAGTTCTCCAAACTTAGAGTAAAATATTTAAGCAGTGACTTGGCTCTCACCAGATCTTGCTGCGTAATCCTGTCTCCAAGGAGAATATATGTTCCCTCAGACAGATGAGGAAAGTGCTCCAAATACATATCATCCAAAATACCATTTAAACATGGAATTGAATAAAACAGAAGCCATGCCTGCAGTTCTGATGCTTTTTAGATGCATGTAGTTCTTCTCAAGGTCTCTTGGCAAGCGCTCACCATAATCTGTTGGGCCAATATTTTTCAACCTTTTGGAAACAGTAGTGATGCCTTTTCCAACAAAACAGGGTTTCCCATTACTTGTAGGTGACAACCACATATACAGCAGTTTCTTAGAAACTCCCAAGAGGACTCCATGCATATAGTCTGGCACTACTCCATTCACGACATCAAACCATGGCATTGATGACAGGCCTGTCATGCCAGAAATACCCTTAAGGCGATTTGTTCTAGTAGCTTGTGGTCCCTTGAGATATTTGATATCATCAGACTGTCTATTATCAGGTCTTTCAAAATGTGGTTTGTATGGATAGTGACGAGCATACCCTCTTCCATGAGTCACAGTTTCCCCTTCTTCCTCACATGTACTGCATCTAAAGCTGCTATTGTGCATGGTTATATTTAAAACATATGCTTTGGCTTGAAGATCCATTGTGGAAAGTAAAATTGCCATTTTCACAACAAAGGGTTTTCTAGCATTAGACAGCTGTGTTGGTATTCCATTCTCATACAAGTCACACATTTCCTCACCAAATGCATACAGATATTGTTCAAATGGTGGATTACCTTTGCCTTGCCAAATTCCTGCTATCACAATATTTTCTCTTGCAAATCATCTGTGGGATGGAAGCAATTCGTTGATAGCCAGAAATATTGGCCAGAGCTTCACTTTAGATGAGCTGTAAAGGGGAACTCCATCAGTAGTAAAAACTGTGCTGATATTGTGTGGATGTGCAAGGAACATTCTTTCCTCACAAAGTGCTCTGCAACCCTCTCCATCAACTTCATCAGTCAAATCAGTAGAATGACATGACTTCACTCTTTCCGTTCCTTCCCATATACATTTCTTTTCGAGGAGTCACTTTAACTGTACTGCCGTATCTCCCATTACAAAGACATTTCTGGGTTCTCTTGATGACCTAGTCTGAAATGAAAGTGGACCTTTATATTGATATCCTTGGCAGCCATCTATGGTACACTGATACACGTTTGGGTCATCTGGAAAAACATAGTGAACAGTAATGTGTAGATTTGATTTTAGAATCGTAACCAGTACATCACTCAAAGTTAGCATGTGAAAATTGCTTGATTGTGGACACAATATTGACAAAAAATCCATCAGAGCCTTTGCTTGACAACCACTGACATTGAATCTCAGTAAATATGATACCATGCACAACGTAGTTATCTCTTGTGGAGAACAGTTGTGGCTGAGAAACATCATCATCAGCAATGGCTTCACAAATTTCGGCCTCACTAGAGCCATCCTCCTCTTCATCATCACTGGATTCATGTTCATCATCTGGGCTTTCGTGACAACTAGAACTACTACTCTGATCAAATTCGCTGCCTGTATCTGTGGTTTCCAGGTCTTGCATGTTAAAGGGAACATTGCCCAAAGAATTACTGCAACTTGAAGCTGAAGTTGAAGCTTCACAGCAACTGACATGTGTTTCCGTCTCAGGCAGATGGACGGGCAATGATGGATCATCAGGTATCAAAGTTTCATTTTCCCTTGTAGAAGCTTGTTGAAGCGTTATGGTGCACTTTGGTACTGGCACTGTCGAATCAGATTGATATCGACAATAAACCCTCTTTAATGGACCTGCAACCAAATTGTAAATGTTACAAGATATAAAGGTCTTCAAAGGTACATATTGTCTGCATGTCATTTGAAGAAAATGTTGTTTGTTAAAATGTAATATTTATTGTCACAACCGTAGTTTGGGCCACATTCAAACAGAACTTGAACACATAATGAGGGTATGGGTTGAACACTACAGTGATTAGATTAATGTTGGCAACACATAGGGACGGTAAGTGATTTCACTTGAAGGCTATGTTACCTCCAGATTTATCAAAGTTAACTCTTTCTGTGTGGGGGCTCTTACAATAAGCAAGGAAAAGCAATCTTTCCAAGAATCCATGAACATGAATCTTGGTGGACACCTGAGACACATGGAAACTTACTTTTCTTATGAAGACTATTCAAGTGTGTCAATATGCGTTGTCTCTTTAATAGCATCTTGCCACATATTTGGCAGATGTATGTTTTTCTGCCATTAACTGACGTCATCCTGAAACAGTCTTCTTTGCTGAAAGTCTCTGAAATACATAGATTAAATATGATAACAACATGGAAACAACATTTTAATGACATTAAGTAGATAAATATTCATCACAAATTTTCATCAAGTTATCCTTATAAGAAAATTACTGTATTGTTTAATTACTGGAGAGTACTGAAATTACTCCCCCCCCCCCCCCCCCCTCCACAGATAAGTGGTTTATATTACACTTTATACAGAAGACAGAACATAACTAATAAGAGAGAGGTTTGTTCGTCTCGCGAACATCGTGATCATCATGCTTCCATTAGTCTATGGTTTTCAATAAATGATGTCCTGTTTTGTTTGCATTGTTTCAGGTATGTGTATTGTTTCTAGTTGTGAGAAGGGGATGTGCGAGCAGGACGTTGGTAGTCTGAGATGTGTTGGAAACACAACAGCATAACATAAACAAAGCTACTTATTCGCTGGCTTTTGTTTCATGAATGAATTGGGATCAGTTGCATTCGTCCAAAAAAAAATGTGTTGATTTATGCAAAAGATGATTATGAATTATATCGATGCACGTCTTTCAATTGTTTTCTCTAAAATGTGCTTTATGTATCGTCGGTGTATTTACTTGTACGCTCTGTGCATGCGCATAGCAAGTTGATTCATCTTCGCTTCCGAAAATATCCTAAGGCGAGTCATTTCTGTTGTTACTCTACTAAATGTGTCTGTTGACTGGGGATGTATTAATTTATATCTTGCCTCATAATTTCTGGTTGTTGTAGTTTCAGTCAAATTCTGTTTAGATTTCTACATATTCCCGCCTACATCGTGTCTACATACTGATCGACAGCTGACAGACAACCCCTTACAATTATCACTTTTGGCATCAACCACTCCATGGATACACGAATCATGAACTGTCATACTTTAAGAAAAAGGCATATATTTTGTAGCTATTAAATGCCAATGCTAAGGGGTTTATTTTCGCGGGAATCGTTATCCGTGACTCATCAGACTGTAAGCGAACGTAAAATGTATCCGGCAGTAGGCCAAAGTGCTATGCAATTTCCCACTTTTGAGTATCGTTACTTCATAGCAGAAGTTTCAACTGAAATAAGTCGATATAGATTTAGAGATGAACAGTCACAAAATACTTGAGATTTTATTTTCGGGCAATAGTCGTTGGAAATGTTTTTACAATTGTCTCATCGGCAACTTTCCAATGAAACACCGGTAGCTAGGGATAAATATGCTTGGAGTGACCTGTTGCAGTTTCCTTCTTAGCAGATCTATATATGAGACGAACACACAAATTAAATAACGCCAATACTTCAGTGATGCAAATTATATTTCATGTTATACATTTTGGTAATTAGTGACAAATCAGTAAAAGAAATGCCTTACCGTTATATGCGAAGAAAGACCATACGCCGGTATAATTTCTCTGATCATGTTAAATTTATTTGTACCAATAATTTGTGTATGCTGTTATGAAACATCAATTCCTAGTTTCAGTGGATGTCAAAGGAGTGTTAGATGCATAAGTGGTCAGACGAAAACTGCTTATTTCACGATTTGTTAAAATAACTGCAGATTCTGAGCAAATATATATTTTTTTCTCATTAATCGAATTGTACTCACCGTGTTCTTCCATTCCTTGCAGTCCAGTTCCTTCCTTAAAGATGCCGCTATTAGCTGGAATATTGTATTTGGTGATTATAAACAACAAACAAACGCTATTTCGCCATCCACTCCTCTCTGATTATTTAGAATGTGAAAAGCAAGGCAAAATAGTGTACAGATTCTTCTGCTGACTTTGTGTTCCCAGCGGATGGAGGGAACCAAGCAGATAGCGCGTCAAGGCCAATTTAGTCTGTTGTTGACCACTGTTCTGTACGGAAGCCCATTTCTAAATGGATTGTGGTTCTAAAGATCACATTTGCTCTATGGAGTACAGATACATAAATCATTTATTGACATCGTTATAAATGAAACCCGCCATTAAAACTACTCATTTGGACATTTAGTTACCTAAAATCGACCTTTTATGACAACAGTGTACAATGTTCTCCCACGGACGAAATTTCAACCAACCAGAGGGGCGCGCGTCCGCGACGTAATATGAGGTATACCTATATTTGGGTTGCAGTAGTATTCGGGTACATTTCCAGGGGTAGGTTTTCTGTAAAGGTTTGTCTAAACCTGCAGTCGTGACAATTGTTTTGAAAAATGAAAGCTCTATGCTTTCACAGTCTAATGGCACTTAATTTTGTCACCTGCTTTGCTTAGTTTCCGAGATACAACTTGTTTTCATAGACGATTCTGCCGAGATCACTTGTTGTCGTAATGGTTATAAATCGTTCTTTCAAGCTGTGTCATGCAAAGTCTTTTTGTTCATGATTCAAAAACATACTTAACTACGAGTAGGAGGTAGTTTTGATCACTTAACTTGATAAAAACAAGTCATAATCTAATTGATTCTCAAACTGACCTGACCTGACACCATGATCTTAAAAATGGTGACGCCCTGTCGCGAACATCCGTCAGTCAGAGAATAAATGCTATCTAGGATTATTTTCACCTAGGTACAAAATCTAATAAGAGAAATCAAAATCTACACTTTCCACTGGTAGTATAATATGTATTTGATTGATCGACAATAGGACACTGCTCATAACATACCAATTTCACTCTAGGAAGCGAAGTGGATGTCAGTATAATACTACTTACATTATTGTGTCTTCAACCAAAACCTCGTTTCGTTGGCAGCCTAGAGTGAAAGGAGGCGTCTTTTTGGCAACTTTCAGTCGCTCGATATTAATCAACCACGAGTTTTCAAAGAAAGAAATGGCGTTCCGCTTGAGACTAACCACGTGTCTTTCATATGAAATGGCTAAAAGAGTACAAAAGTTGTGAGTTTATTTGTTCTTTAAACATATATAAAGTATCCCATCGGTCAAGCTTAGAAAATGTAAGTAGCATTGCTACACTTTTTCTGTATCCGACACATGCTTGAAATACTCCCCACAGGATTTAGAATGAAATACATTGTTTGCAGACGGGTGCATCGATCCGAGTAATCACGAGGCGCATTGTGAGACACAAAATTGTGAGACGGAAAAAGCGCAAAAACTCTCAAGTTTCATGTACCATTTCTTCTCCGTAAAAGCACGTGTGTTACCAAGTCTGATCTTCGAAATGAGTACCAAATTATTTGCGCTGGTGGACTTTGAGGACACAGCTAAACAATAACAAAAAATCTTTCAAACTCTTTTTAGTTGAAGAAAATAAAATCAAGAGAATTCTTGCTAGATCTAATAAAAGTTACCAAAATTACAGCTATCCATCTTTTAATGCCATCGTGTAATATTGGGGAAATCAGAGACAGATCAAATTAGCTTTTCGCTCGGGCAGGATGTTAAATGCAAAAATATTTCATGATGAATTTTTGTCACGGGTGGCAACCTGGTATGATATATCCGGAATGTTTCATATTTTAAGTGTATCAACAGATTTTCCGCTTCAATCTCTCAGACTAAAACGATTTAATCAAAACACTAGCTAGCACTACGTTTAGCTGGCTGAACTACAAATCCAGTGCGATCGGCTGCTTTATGTCACGTTCATTGTTTTGACCAATCAATGTCCTTGTAGCAGGTTGCAGCAAAAATAGCGTCCTTAGAAACCACATCCGCTTGTTACAACTGCATAAATACACATATAATATTTATGTCATTGATGTACAGAACTTTCAAAGGAAACTCATCATCAAATTTCCATGCGTGTTATTCATGCAAAACTTCGATAATGAGTTAATTCCGATGTCTATTCGAGCGAAAAGTCACTTAACACAAGTGTTGCCGCGAGAGAGGTAGACGTACTATCATGCATGAGTGATGCTCCAGAAAAAAATGAAATAATTTGCAGATTGCATAAATGTGAAAATTTACGACCAGCACCTAAATCTTGAACAATATTTTAAAAGTAGATTTCTATGTTGAAATAACAATTGGTTCCTACATAACATTAACAAGATCACGTCAAAACAATCACATTAATTACGTATATGAGAGTTACACATCCTCTTAATTCTTCGTAGATCTTTTAAAAAACACACATCAGATACATGTAATGCTACAGTAAAGTTGAAAAATTGAAATTGTAGGTTTTAACATATTTTGTTATCTTATTTAATGACTTAAAATTGTACTGCTTTAATCTGTGGCATTGATCTTGAATACATTCCGAAAATGGCTGAAAAGTGTCGCAAAAGGTGGAAGAAGACTAATTCCACCAAGAGGTAAGTAAAAATCTGTGTTTTAAATTTATTAATTCAAATTTCAACCATTTAGTAACATTTCATGTTGTACATAGCGTGCCAGCATATTAAAATGCAGATGTTTTCTTGGATTTCTAGATTGCCAAGACCTGTTTTTCATTGGACAGCATAGCTGAATTGAGAAAATTCAGAAATAATTAAACACTGATGTAATTATGTTTTCAGTCTAAAAGAGTTAAGAACTTGAGAATAACAAAACTATAATGTTATTGTTTCTAATGTTATTGAAATGTCATTGCTACTAATAGGTCAAGCATCCGAAAAACAGCAGAGCACAAAACCTGCTGAACACACAGAAGGTGAGTGAATCCAGCCATTTATAACCTCATTCATTTCCCATGCTGTCTTAAAAATAAAGTTATCTCATGATCAGTTGTTCATGTTTTGTTTCCTGAAAGATTCTGGCACTTACTGCCTGCAGTTTTTATTAGTAAATAAACCAATATTTCAGTGAAATTGGACACTTATGGTTCACATTGGTTCTATTTTGCAACTTCTGTTTTTAATCTTCCATTATTTACAGGGAAGAATGCTGTTGCTTCATCAGAGCATGAGGAAGGCACTCAAGTGAAACAAAGAGGTAGGAAATTTTACACTCCTTAGTTATCTTAGATAATTCCTCATCAGAAAACTATTTCATTACAGAAATAATTTGATCTGGAAAAATAAACACGTGTTGTTCACAAGTCAGTCACTACGTTTAACTTGTCACTCATTGGGCTTTTCTCCCATGATCATATGTCATGTAACAGAAACAGTAAATGATTGACTTTTCATTTCTTTATTCTTTAAGAACTGCAGAAGAGACCTGCTGATGCAGTACAGAGTAACATGGCAATTAAGGCAAGAAGTTTAGACCTGTGCCGTAAGTGACACTAATTGCTTCATTTTTTAAATTGGTGTTGTATACATGATAATTATTGAAACCATACATGGTACTTTGCTTACTTTATAAAGTTAACATTATTTCATCCATAAAAAAGTACTACAGTGGCCACGGATTTTGTTTGATATTTGTCTCCTGGGAAAAGTATGGTAAATAATCAAGGTCACTTAAATCTTAATTTTTCAATTCTATATGATAGAATATATGAGTAATGATACATCTAAAATAATATATTAACACTTCAAAGTACATATTAGTGCCCATGTCATAGAAAAAATGCAGAAAAAAGTAAATTGTCTATGCAGCATGTATTAACGTAACAGATTTTCTTTACAAGGTTTAACACATGCAACATAACTGAAGTAAACTCTGATGATCATACTGTCCAAGGTACCCTAGGGAACAAAACAAGTCCAGTAGTAGAAGAAGATACCATGCTGTCCAAGGTACCCTAGGGAACAAAACCAGTCCAGTAGTAGAAGAAGATACCATGCTGTCCAAGGTACCCTAGGGAACAAAACCGGTCCAGTAGTAGAAGAAGATACCATACTGTCCAAGGTACCCTAGGGAACAAAACCAGTCCAGTAGTAGAAGAAGATACCATGCTGTCCATGCAAGTTTTTGTTAGTGAAGTTTTGGTGAGTGCAAAATGCTTAAAGTGTGGGGAAAATAATTTAAGCAGACATACTGCCGAACTCTATGATTGCGAAAATTTCAAATTACTTAAAACACAATGATTTTTGAGTGTTTGGAAACTGAATTCTTGTTTCCTGTTCAGCCCTTCTTCAAAATGTGGGGTGGTGGGGTAGCCCAATTCTGGTGTCCTCTGCTGTGGTATTGCTGAAACATTGCTAAAAGTGGCATACAATCATACTCACTTGAAAATGAATTCAACATTAAAGGCTAATCATAATTATCATTTGCCTTCTCTATCAAAATATTGCAGTTTCCGAATTCAAGCCTGTGCTTATTTTTGTGGTAAAATAATGTCTTTATTAAAGGGGTATTCTTTCATTATAAGCCTGGATCTTATGTTTCTAAAACATGTGAATGGTGGAAGTAAGTCTTTCTCTTTCTTCCTTTTAACAAGGAAATACCCAAGCAATGTTCAAGGCTCCACATCACCAAGGTTCAACCAGCTACAAGACCAGTACTTACTTCCTTGTTCATCTTGCAGGTGACTTATGACTTATGTGAGCCGCAAATAGCTGCAAAACTGCTGATGAGGCGTGAACATTTCTCACTAGCTCACTCAGATTTATGTAAGGCATATTTGAACTACTGCTAAAGTCCCTTTTTTATTACTTGCTTTACTGAGATAAAAAATATATATTAGATCAGTATGGAGAAAAGGAAATAGGGAATATGGAGATGTTAATTGCATACTTGAGGATATCATGGTTTTATGACAGTTTGTGTGATTGTTTTTTGTAACATATGAAATAGTTTCAGGGAATATTTGAAAAAAATGATATGCTCTATCTCTCGATCTTTTTTCACTTTCTCTCTTTTTTGATAAGGTTGTCGGCACATAAGGCAAAAACAACATGTAAAATTTTTGTTCCACTTTCTTCACGTTTCCGTTGGGCAGAGATGTAAGGCAGCTGCAAGGTGTTTCCTCTCTGAAGAGAAAGGCAGCATCAAAAAGACTGCACTATGCTACAAAGCCTCCACCATCATCATCTCAGCAGCCTGTACCATCCACATCTCTGCAGCCTCTGACACAGCCTATGGCATTTGCTGTCCTTGGTTCTGCTAGTTGATCATGCTGCAAAATCTGATTCAACAGTCGTCATCACCATCGGCTCTCTATAATGGCCACACCATTGATCACCTTAGAGACTCTATATCAGTGTGTGACAAACTTTTGCAGGCTACAAGAATTGTTTTATTTTAACTTTTTGACAGTTGTTATATACTCAACCACAATGTTTCAGGCAGGGCATTCAATTCCAAATCAGTTGCCAAACCCCAGTTTGATTAAAGGTTGTATGGGGCCCTTGTGAAAGCATCGAAAGACACATTTCCATCAACAAGTGATTCTAAAATAACAGCTAAAATTCATGTTATTACAAAAATGTTGAAAAAAAAATCTCTGAAGTCTCCAAGTGTATGAGCAAATGATGTGACCTATTATCCCCCGTAATGTGTTTTGCATCTGTTCGTCTGTGTGTGCGGCCATGTACATCTGTTTTAATCTGGAGTAGAATTTTAAAACTTTACACTGTTTTTTTACCAAACATGGTACATAGATAGGTCCAGAGTTGTTTTGATGCCTTTTGGTAGTTTGGTTTTCTGAATCAATATTTTTGTTGTTTCCACGGCAACAAGTTTGACTTTCAATCAAATTGGTGGTTGTGTTCATCTGAAGCAGAACATTTTAACCGTTCACTGTTTGAAATTTGAATAAAAAGGAAATCACATCCAAAGCTAGTTTTCTGTTAGTGTCCTCTTTGCCTCTTGATATTTTATTAATTTTACACCTATACATGAATTTATGTGTTGCATGCCAGCTCAGTAAGTCAACATTGTATGAAATAGTTGTTGACACATGGCATTCAGCTGTACCATTTTTCTCCTACTATGTTAAACATGCAGTACTATGGTATGCCATAATCTATAGGCCATTGTACACTCAGTGGGGCAGATGGTACCAGAGAAGGTAACCTAACATATAACTAGTATGTCCATGACATAATTGGCCACAGTACACTATGGTCTTTGTATATTTGGCCATGGTATACCATGTTCAATGTTACCATGCTAATCCGTGGTGTCATTTACCGTGGCCATGGTCTACCATGGCACATTTATCAATGTACACCACGGAACACCATGGTAGACCATGGTATATTTGACCATGGTATATTTGGCCATTGGGCCATGGTATACCATGTTCAAATTTACCATGCTAATCCATGGTGCCATTTACCGGATGTGGTAAGACGTGGTAGACCATGGTCATCATGGTCTGCATGGTCTGTGGACCACGGTATACCATGGTAATTTCTTCGTCATTTCAGCTGGGACATATTCTACAGCTAAAAAAGTGGAAGATTAAATCTGATTTCAACTGTTTGGGGACTTACATACCCTCTCAGGAGGACAATAATTTTACAGTACTTCAACCCCCTTCGAGGATACAGCCAATAACAATGTTATCTGCTAATTCAACTTCCAATCTTAAAATATTTGTCTATTTACAAGTAGCAGATCTAATTCTTTTGAAAACGCAATGATTAAATGATAACTAACATTACTAAAAAGATCCTTCATAGTTCATGATTTAAAATAGTTATTCCCTGTGATGGAATATTCAACACAGTCAAGCAAAACATGCTTGACTGTGAATCTTTCATCACAACGGATACACAACGGAAGATCTTCACCTTTGAGCAAATATTCATGTGTATATCTTGTCTGGCCAATACGACATTGCCGCATAATGACCTCTTCAAATCTGGACTGACAACCCAAGTAGGTGTAAACAAAGTAGGGTTTTATTTCACAAAGTTTGTTGACACCTACTTGATTGCCACCTCTTCTGCATCCGATCACGGATGTAAGATCTAATGGTAGTTTTATAATCAGTGTAGGGAATAGGAAGTGGTGTCACAGATTTGCTGAGTGCTGCTGTAGAAGCAAGGTCAGCCAGTCTGTTCCCAAAAGTGCCAACGTGGCTGAGTAACCAACATAGGACAATGGAGTATTGGCAAGATCATTATACAATTCAATAATTTCTATTAAAAGTGGATGTTTACAAGAAATATTTTTAATCGCCTGAAGGCAAGAAAGAGAGTCTGAATAGATTATATACTGTTTATGTTTAGGGTGTCCCTGAATATATTTAAGAGCCATCAATATGGCTGTAGCTTCTGCAGTAAAAATAGAGCTATTATGTGGTAAGCTAGAAGATATTGTTCTGGATCCAATGACAGTGGCACATGCAACTGCGCCACCGTCCTTGGATCCATCTGTAAATAGGGATTTGTAATTTGCTATATTTATTTTTTAATTGATTATATTCTTGTTTACATTGTAATTCATTCATTTCTGATTATTTAAATGTGGTTAATGTTACATCGACTTGTTGCCTAACCCATTTCCAAGGTGGAGAAGAATGAAGACGGGAAGGAGGTATATTTTCCAGATCAATGTCGGCGGCAATAATATATCGCTTAATTCTGAGCCCAAGAGGAGGAACAAGAGAAGATTTCTTATTGTAAAAATCCTCATAGAGAGGATTGAAGACACAGTCATCTGCAGGATTTGCCTCATTGGAACATAGTTTTG